>NC_083320.1:111524493-112189493 GCF_963455315.2 Globicephala melas
TTCCAGTTATAAAATAAGTCATGGGGATGTAAGGTGCATCAGGGCAACTATAGTTAATAATACTGCATTGCATAACAGAAATAAAGGGAGGAATTGACAATAATACAATAATATTAGGGGACTTTAACACCCCACTTACATCAATGGACAGATTGTCAAACAGAAAACCAGTAAGGAAACAGTGACATTAAATGACACATTAGACCAGCTGGACTTAATAGCTACCTACAGGGCATTCCATCCAAAAACAGAATACACATTCTTTTCACATGCACATGGAATGTTCTCTAGAATAGATCATATGATAGTCCACCAAACAAGTCTCAACACATTTAAGAGGATAAAAAATATACAAAGTATCTTTTCAGATCACAATGGTATAAAACTAGAAATCTATTACAGGAAGTAAAACAAACACATAGAGACTAAACAACATCCTACTAAAAACCCAATGAGTCAACCAAGAAATCAAAGAGGAGACCGGAAAATACCCTGAGACAGGGCCTTCCCTGGCAGTCCAGTGGTTAAGACTTTGCCTTCCAATGCAGGGGGTGCTAGTTCTATCCCTGGCCAGGGAGCTAAGATCCCACATGACTTTCAGCCATAAAAACCAAAACATAAAGCATAAGCGATATTGTAAGAAACAATAAAGACTTTAGAACTGGTCCACATCAAAAAAAAAAAAAAAGAAAAGAAAAAGAAAAGAAAAAGAAAATACCCTGAGACAAATGAAAATAAAAACACAACTTTTCAAAATCTATGGGATGCAGCAAAAACAGTTCTAAGAGGGAAGTTTATAGTGATACAGGCCTACCTCAATATATAAGAAAAATCTCAAATAAACAACCTAACCCACCATCTAAAGGAATTAGAAAAATAAGAAAAAACAAAACCCAAAGTCAGCAGAAGAACAGAAATAATAAAGATCAGAGTAGATATAAACAAAATAGAGAGCCCCCCCAAAAAATAAACCCACAACAGAAAAGACCAATGAAACCAAGAGCTGTATTTTTAAAAGATAAAGAAAATTGATAATCCTTTAGTCAGGCTTATTAGGAAGAAAAGAGAGAGGACCCAAATAAACAAAATTAGAAATGAAAGAGGACAATTTACAACCGGTATCACAGAAATACAAACAATCATAAGAGAATACTGTGAACAATTACATACCAACAAACTGGGCAACCTAGAAGAAACGGATAAATTCCTAGAAACATATAATCTTCTAAGACTGAATCAGGAAGAAACAGATAATCTGAACATACTGGTTACTAGTATTGAAATTGAATTGGTAATCAAAAAACTCCCAACATACAGAAGTCCAAAACCAGATGGCTTCACAGGGGAATTCTACCAAACATTTAAAGAAAATGGAATACTTATCCTCAAACTATTCCAAAAAATTGAAGAGGAGAAAACACTCCCAAACTTGTTCTATGAGGCCAGCATTACCCTGATACCAAAACCAGACAAAGACACTACAAAAAATGGAACTTGCAGGCCAATTTCTCTGATGAATATAGATGCAAAAATCCTGAACAAAATATTAGCAAACCAATTCAAAAATGCATTAAAAAGGATCATAAACCATGATCAAGTGGGTTTTTATCCCAGGGAGGCAAGGATGGTCCAACATCTGCAAATAAATCTATGTGATACACGACATTAACAAAATGAAGGATAAGGGGAGTGATCAAGATGGCAGAGTAGGAGGACATGGAACTCATCTATCCCCATGAACACATCAAAAATAAATCTACATGTGGAACAGTTACCACTGAAAGCTAACTGGAAATTGGCAGAAAGACTCCTGTACAACCAAGGCTATAAGAATGAACAAAATGAAGGATAAAAGTCACATGATCTCTCAATAGATGCAGAAAAAGCATTTGACAAAATTCAGTATCGATTCACAATAAAAACTCTTATCAAAGTTGGTATAGAGGGAAATTTCTCAAGATACTAAAGGCCATTTATAACAAACCCACCTAACATCATACTCAATGGGGAAAACTAGAAAGCTTTTCTTTCTAGATCACGAAGAAGACAAGGATGCCCACTGTCACCATTTCTATTTAACACAGTATTGGAAGTCCTAGCCATAGCAGTCAGTCAAGAAAGAAAAAGTCATCCAAATTGGATGGGAAGAAGTAAAACTATCATATTTGCAGATGACATGATACTATATATAGAAAACCTTAAAGTCTTCACCAAAAAACTTTTAGAATAAATGAATTCAATAAAGTTGCAGGATATAAGATTAATATACAGAAATCTGTTGCTTTTCTATTCACTAATAATTAACTATGAAAAAGAGAAGCAAGAAAACAATCCCATTTACAATCGCATCAAGAAGAATAAAATGTGTAAGAATAAATTTAACCAAGGAGGAGAAAGACATATACTTTGAAAACTATAAGACATTGATAAAGGAAACTGGAGATGATATAAATAAATGGAAAGGCATCCTATATTCATGAATTAGAAGTACTATTGTTAAAATATCGGTACTACCCAAAGCAGTCTACAGATTTAATGTAATGCCTATCAAAATACCCATAATATTTTTCAAAGAACAAGAACAAATAAATAATCCTAAAATTTGTATGGAACCACAGAAGATCCCGAATAGCCAAAGCAATCTTGAGAAAAAAGAACAAAGCTGGAGGTGTCATGCTCTCTGACTTCATACGATACTACAAAGCTATAGTAATCAAAGCAGAATGGTATTGGCACAAAAACAGGTACATGGATCAATGGAACATCATAGAGAGCCCAGAAATAAACCCATGCAATATGGTCAGTTAACCTATGACAAAGGAGTTAAGAATATACAATGGGGAAATAGTCTCTTCAATAAGTAGTGCTGGGAAAACTGGACAATTGCGTGTAAAAGAATGAGATTAAAAGATTTCTTCACACCATAAAAAAAAAAACCCTCAAAATGGATTAAAGACCTAAATGTAAGATCAGAAAGTATAACATTCCTAGAAGAAAACACAGGCAGTATAATATTTGACATAGGCCTTAGCAATATTTTTTTGGATTTGTCTCCTTAGGCAAGGGAAACAAAAGCAAAAATAAACAAATTGGACCTAATCAAACTTAAAAGCTTTTGCACAGTGAAGGAAACCATCAATAAAATGAAAAGGCAACCTACTGAATGGGAAAAGATATTTGCAAATAATGCCTGATAAGCAGTTAATATCCAAAATATATAAACAGCTCATACAACTCTATACCAAAAAAAGCTAAACAACCCAATAAAAAAAAAGGGCAGAGGACCTGAATAGGCATTTTCCCAAAGACGACATACAGATGGCCAGCAGGCACATGAAAATACATCAACTAATTGTCAGGGAATGTAATTCAAAACCACAATGACCTCCTACACTGTTCGTGGGAATGTAAATTGGTGCAGCCACTATGGAGAACAGTACGGAGGTTCCTTAAAAAACTAAAAATAGAGCTACCATATGATCCAGCAGTCCCACTCCTGGGCATATATTCAGAGAAAAACCATAATTCAAAAGGATACATGCGGGCTTCCCTGGTGGCGCAGTGGTTGAGAGTCCGCCTGCCGATGCAGGGGACACGGGTTCGTGCCTCGGTCCGGGAAGATCCCACATGCCGCGGAGTGGCTAGGCCCATGAGCCATGGCCGCTGAGCCTGTGCGTCCGGAGCCTGTGCTCCACAATGGGAGAGGCCACAACAGTGAGAGGCCCGCATACCACAAAAAAAAAAAAAAAAAAAAAAGGATACATGCACCCCAATGTTCAATACAGCACTATTTACAATATCCAGGACATGGAAGCAACCTAAATGTCCATCAAAGGAGGAATGGATAAAGCAGATGTGGGAGATTGGGGAAGATGGTGGAAGAGTAAAACGCAGAGATCGTCTTCCTCCCCACAGATACATCAGAAATACATCTACATGTGGAACAACTCCTACAGAACACCTACTGAACGCTGGCAGAAGACCTCAGACCTGCCAAAAGGCAAGAAACTCCCCACGTACCTGGGTAGGGCAAAAGAAAAAAGAGTAAACAGAGACAAAAGGATAGGGACGGGACCTGCACCAGTGGGAGGGAGCTGTGAAGGAGGAAAGGTTTCCACACACTAGGAGCCCCTTAGCGGGCAGAGACTGCGGGTAGCGGAGGGGGAAAGCTTCGGAGCCGCGGAGGAGAGCACAGCCACAGGGGTGTGGAGGGAAAAGCGGAGAGATTCCCGCACAGAGGATCGGTGCCAACCGGCACTCACCAGCCCGAGAGGCTTGTCTGCTCACCAGCCGGGGCGGGCGGGGCTGGGAGCTGAGGCTCGGGCTTCCATCAGAGCGCTCGGAGAGGACTGGGGTTGGCGGCGTGAACACAGCCTGCAGGGGGTTAGTGCACCACGGCTAGCCGGGAGGGAGTCCGGGAAAAAGTCTGGAGCTGCCGAAGAGGCAAGAGACTTCTTCGTTCTTTGTTTCCTGGTGTGTGAGGAGAGGGGATTAAAAGCGCTGCTTAAAAGAGCTCCAGAGACGGACACGAGCCGCGGCCATCTGCGCAGACCCCAGAGACGGGCATGAGGCGCTAAGGCTGCTGCCGCCACCAAGAAGCCTGTGTGCGAGCACAGGTTACTATCCACAGCCCCCTTCCGGGGAGCCTGTGCAGCTCGCCACTGCCAGGGTCCCGGGATCCAGGGACATCTTCCCCGGGAGAACGCACGGCGCACCTCAGGCTGGTGCAACGTCACGCTGGCCTCTGCCGCCGCAGGCTCGCCCCACATCCGTACCCCTCCCTTCCCCCAGCCTGAGTGAGCCAGAGCCCCCGAGTCAGCTACTCCTTTAACTCCGTCCTGTCTGAGCGAAGAACAGACGCCCTCCGGCGACCTACACGCAGAGGCGGGGCCAAATCCAAAGCTGAGCCCCTGGGAGCTGTGAGAACAAAGAAGAGAAAGGGAAATCTCTCCCAGCAGCCTCAGAAGCAGCAGATTAAAGCTCCGCAATCAACTTGATGTACCCTGCCTCTGTGGAATACATGAATAGACAACGAATCATCCCAAATTGAGGAGGTGGACTTTGAGAGCAAGATTTATTATTTTTTCCCCTTTTCCTCTTTTTGTGAGTGTGTATGCTTCTGTGTGAGATTTTGTCTGTATAGCTTTGCTTTCACCATTTGTCCTAGGGTTCTATTTGTCCGTTTTTTTTTTTCTTTTTTAAAAAATTTTTTTCTTAATAATTATTTTAATAACTTTATTTTATTGTATCCTCTTTCTCTCTTTCCTTCCTTCCTCCCTCCCTCCCTCCCTCCCTCTCTTTCTTTCTTTCTACTTTTTCTCCCTTTTATTCTGAGCCATGTGGATGAAAGGCTCTTGGTGCTGCAGCCAGGAGTCAGTGCTGTGCCTCTGAGGTGGGAGAGCCAACTTCAGGACACCGGTCCACAAGAGACCTCCCAGCTCCACATAATATCAAACGGCGAAAATCTCCCAGAGATCTCCATCTCAACATGAGCACCCAGCTTCACTCAACGACCAGCAAGCTCCAGTGCTGGACACCCTATGCCAAACAACTAGCAAGACAGGAACACAACCCCACCCATTAGCAGAGAGGCTGCCTAAAATCATAATAAGTCCACAGACACCCCAAAACACACCACCAGACGTGGACCTGCCCACCAGAAAGACAAGATCCAGCCTCATCCATCAGAACACAGGCACTAGTCCCCACCACCAGGAAGCCTACACAACCCACTGAACCAACCTTAGCCACTGGAGACAGACACCAAAAACAACAGGAATTACGAACCTGCAACCTGCAAAAAGGAGACCCCAAACACAGTAAGATAAGCAAAATGAGAAGACAGAAAAACACACAGCAGATGAAGGAGCAAGATAAAACCCACCAGACCTAACAAATGAAGAGGAAAGAGGCAGTCTACCTGAAAAAGAATTCAGAATAATGATAGTACAGGTGATCCAAAATCTTGGAAATAGAATGGACAAAATGCAAGAAACATTTAACAAGGACCTAGAAGAACTAAAGATGAAACAAGCAATGATGAAATTGCAAATCCAAAATGCAAATGATGAAATCCAAATTGCAAATGATGAAACACAATAAATGAAATTAAAAATACTCTAGATTGGACCTAGGGATTGTCATACTGATTGAAGTAAGTCAGAGAAAGACAAATATCATATGATATCACTTATATGTGGAATCTAAAGAAATGGTGCAAATGAACCTATTTACAAAACAGAAGTTGAGTCACAGATGTAGAAAACAAACTTGTGGTTACCAGGGGGGAATAGTGGGAGAGGGATAAATTGGAAGATTGGGATTGACATATACACGCTACTATATATAGAATAGATAACTAATAAGAACCTACTGAATAGCACAGGGAACTCTATTCAATACTCTGTAATGAACAGTATGGGAAAAGAATCTTAAAAAGTGGATATATGTGTATGTATAACTGACTCACATTGCTGTACAGCAGAAACTAACACAATGTTGTAAATCAACTATACTCCAATAAAAAATTTAATTAAAAAACATACAATGAGATATCCCCTCAGACCTGTCAGAATGGCTGTCATCAAAAAGACAACAAATAACAAATGTTGGTGAGGATGTGGAGAAAAGGCAACCCTAGTGCACTGTTGGTGGCAATGTAAATTGGTAGAGCCATTATGGAGAACAATATAGAAGTTCCTTAAAAAATTAAAAATAAAACTACTATATGATCCAGCAACTCCACTCCTGGGTGTATATCCAAAGGAAACAAAAACAACAATTGAAAAAGATATATGCACCCCAGTGTTCATTGCAGTATTGTCCAAAATTGGTAAGGTGTGGAAGCAACCTGAGTGTCCATCAACAGATGAATAGATAAAGAAGATGTGGCATATACATACATTGGAATATTACTCAGCCATAAAAAAGAATGAAACTTTGCCATTTGCAACAATGAAATGGATGGGCCTTGAGGGTATTATGCTTAGAGAAATGTCAGACAGAGAAAGAAAGATACTGTCTATTTTCAGTTATATGTGGAATCTAAAAAATAAAACAAATGAATATAACAAAAACCAGAAAGAAACTCAAAGATTCAGAGAACAAACCAGTCGTTAACAGTGGGGAAAGGGTGGATGGAGAGGCAAGGTAGGAGAAAGGGGATTAAGAGGTACAAACTACTATATATAAAATGATAAGCAACAAAGATATATTGTACAGCACAGAGAAGTATAGCCATTATTTTATAACTTTATATTCAGCGTAATCTATAAAAATATTGAATCACTGTGTTGTATACCTGAAACTAACATAATATTGGAAGTAAATCAACCATACTTCAAAAAAAAATGTATGTAAAGGAATCACAAGACAATTGTATTTTAATAGTGGAGATGGTAAATGAACCTCGGTGGAACTAAGATTACTGCAGTTCATTGGAAGTGGTAAAATGTTGATAACAGTAGACTGTGATAAGTTATGTATATATGGAACACTTTTAGCAACCACTATGTGAACCAAACAGAACAATATATTCAAAAATGCCACAAATAAATTATGATGGAATCCTAAAAATTGTTCATGTAACTGACAGAAAAGAGTATTGGGAAACAGAAGAAACAATCAGAAAACAAATAATAAAATGGCATATTTAAGCCCTAACATAATAATTATTTCAAATGTTAACTATCAAAATGTACCAATTAAAAGACAATCAGAGTGGATAAAATAAAAAGATCCAACAATGCTGCCATAAGAAATTCACTTAAATCAATGACAGGTTGAAAGTAAAAAGATGAAAAAAGGTACATTAATCAAAAAAGAAGTGGTTATACTGATATCAAAGTAGACTTCAGAGCAAAGGGAACCAATTTTACACAATCTTTTTAAGAATATAGAAAAGGAGAGACTACTTTCCAACTCATTTTATGAGGTCCATATTACCCTGATACCGAAACTATGGAAAGATAATACAAAAGCAAAAGCCCCAGCTCAATATCTCTCATGAGTTTAGATGCAGAAGATCTGGACAAAATATTAGCAAATTAATATAGGAATGTATAAAAATTATACATTCCTTATATAGTGCATGACCAAGTGGGATTTATTCCAAGTGGAGAAGGCTGATTCAACATACCAAAAAATCAATTAATATAATCTACCATATCAAGGGGCTAAGGAAGAAAACATAAAATGATCACATCAATTGACACAGAAAAAGCTTTTGAAAAAAATCCAACACACATTTATGGTTTTTAAAAAATATCTCAGCGAACTAGGATTAGACAGGAGATTCCTCAACCTGAGTAAGAGATACTATAAAAACTCTACAGCTAACATCATACTTAATAGTGAAATATTGAAATTTATCCTATTAAGACAGGGAATAAGGCAAGGATATCCACTTTTCCCACTCTTAGTCAACACAGTATTAGAATTCCTAGCCACTGCAATAAGGCAAGGGAAAAAAGCATACAGATTAGAAAGGGAAAAATGAAACTGTCCCTACCTGTAGATGATATGACTGTCTACATAGAAAATCCCAAGGAGTCTTTAAAAAATATTCCTGGAACTGATAAATGAATTCAGCAAGGTCACAGGCTACAATATCAACACATAAAAATCAATAATATTTCAATATACTAAGAATCAACTGGTGGAAAATAAAATTAAGAACATAATGCCATTTATAATAATCCCTAAGAAAATTAAATGCAAAGATATAAATTTTTTAAATGTACAGGGTCTGTATCTTATATATAGAAATTTCTAAATAATACACAAAAATATTCTTAGAGATAATAAATTCAGCAAATTTTTAGGGTACAAGATCAATATACAAATATCCATTGTATTTCTATAAACTAGCAATGAACAAGCCCAAATGAAATTAAGAAAACAATTCCATTTGCAATACCATCAGAAAGAATAAAATAATTAAGAAATATTTAACCAAGGATGTGTAAGACTTGTACAGTGAAAATTACAAAACATTGTGAAAAGCAGTTAAAGAACACCTAAAAAGTCAGGCAACACCCTGTGTTCATGGATTTAAAGATTTAATATTGTTAAGAAGGCAATACTCTCCAGGGTGATCTAAAGATTCAATGTAATCTTATCAAAATCACAATGGCCTTTATTTTCCCCAAGAAATGAAACAGCTGATCCTAAGATTCATTTGGAACTACAAGGGACAGCAAATAGCCAAAATAATCTTGAAAAATAACCCAGAGGAGTCACATACCCCAACTTCAAAACTTAACAGAAAGCTACAGTAATTAAAGCAGTGTGATATTGGCAAAAGCACAGATGTATAGACCAGTGGAATAGAATTGAGAGTCCGGAAATAAACTTATACATCTAAGGTCATTTGGTTTTTTACAAGGGTGTCAAAATCATTCAGTGATGGAAAGAATAGTCTCTTCAACAAGTGGTGCAGAGTGACAAAATATCCACATGGAAAGGCTTGAAGTTGGAACTCTACTTCACACAAAACACAAAAATGAATTCGAAATGAATACAAAACCTAAAGGTAAGAGCAAAAGGTATAAAAACTCTTAGAAGAAAGCATAAAAGTAAATTTTTATGACCTTGGATTTGACAGTGGATTCTTGGGCATTACAATAAATTCATAAGCAACAACAACAAAAAAAAAACAGATAGATTGGATTACATCAAAATTAAATACTTTTGTGCAGCAGTAGACACTATTAAGAAAGTGAAAGGCAACCTACAGATGGGAGAAAATACTTGTAAATCACTTATTTGATAGGGGTCTAGTATCTCCAAACATAAGAACCCCTACAAGTGAACCACAAAAAGATAAATAACCCAATTTAAAAATGGGCAAAAGGCTTCAATAGACATTTCTCCAAAAAAGATATACAAATGGCCAACAAGCATATGAAAATATGTTCAACATTAGTCACTAGGAAAATGCAAATCAAACCACAATGAGGTACCATTCAGACCCAGTAGGATGGTATAGTTTAAACAAAACAACACAAAACAACAAGTGTTGGGGAGGATGTGGAGAACTGGCAACCTTCATACATTGTTTGTAGAAATGTAAAATGGTGTAGACAACAGTTTGGCAGCTCCTCAGACAGTTAGTCATAGAATTACCATGTGTCCTAACAATTCCACTCCTATGTATATACCCAAAAGAATAGAAAACATGTATACAAACGAAAGCTTATACACAAGTGTTCCTGACAGCACTAGTTACAATAGCCAAGAGGTGGAGACAACCCTGTGTCTATCAGTGGATGAACAGATAATAGAAACAAACATAGCCACACAATGGAATATCATTCAGTCATAAAAAAGAACAAAGTGCTGCTGTATGCTACAACAGAGAAGACCCTTAAAAACATGATGCTAAGTGAAAGAAGTCAGGCACCAAAGGTCACACACTGTAATTCCATTTATATGAAATATCCATAGGTAAATAGGTAACTCCATAGAGATGGAAAGCAGATTAGTGCTTGCCAGGGTCTAGGGAGGGGAAGTGGGTTGTGACTGCTTAATAGTTGTGAAGTTTCCTTTTGAGATGATAAGAATGTCTTGGACCTAGGTAGAGATAAGGCCTGCAAAGTCTTGTGAATCTAGTAAATGCCACTGTGTTGTACACTTTAACATGGTTCATTTTATGTTATGTGAATTTCACCTCGATTTAAAAAAAAAGTGGTATGGAGAACAGTATGGAGGTGCCTTCAAAAACTAAAAACAGAACTACCATATGACCCAGCAATCCCACTGCTGGGCATATACCCTGAGAAAACCAAAATTCAAAAAGAGTCATGTACCAAAATGTTCATTGCAGCTCTCTTTACAATAGCCAGGACATGGAAGCAACCTAAGTGTCCATCAACAGATGAATGGATAAAGAAGATGTGGCACATATATACAATGCAATATTACTCAGCCATAAAAAGAAATGAAATTGAGATATTTGTAGTGAGGTGGATGGACCTAGAGTCTGTCATACAGAGTGAAGTAAGTCAGAAAGAGAAAAACAAATACCGAATGCTAACACATATATATGGAGTCTAAAAAAAAAAGGTTTTGAAGAACCTAGGGGCAGAACAGGAATAAAGACGCAGACGTAGAGAATGGACTTGAGGACATGGGGAGGGGTAAGGGTAATCTGGGATGAAGTGAGAGAGTGGCATGGACTTATAAATACTACCAAATGTAAAATAGATAGCTAGTGGGAAGCAGCCACATAGCACAGGGAGATCAGCTCGGTGCCTTGTGACCACCTGGAGGGGTGGGATAGGGAGGGTGGGAGGGAGATGCAAGAGGGAGGAGATATGGGGATATATGTATATGTATGGCTGATTCACTTTGTTATACAGCAGAAACTAACACACCATTGTAGAGCAATTATACTCCAATAAGATGTTTAAAAAAAAAAAACAGTACCTGAAACAAAAAAATAAATAAAGGTGGGTATCAGGGATGAGGTGAGATTCAGGATGTGTATTTCACAAATACTTGATAATAAAAAATACTGCTATTTTATAAAGGGAAAGAACAAGAAACAGAGTTAGGGATTGGGAAAAGGTATGCTTTATAAACTACTGAGTCATTTTTAAACAGCTGACAGTTTCATGTAAAAATTATGGTGTCAAAATGTCCCTAGGGACAAAATCTAGTTCTCTTTATATAATTTTGCTTGATTGATTTAAGATTGTTATATCAGAATGTCATGCAACTTTATGAGTATTAGAGCTAATGCTGTCCAGTGTCTAACATTCAGTGAGTGGGTCCTCACTGAATGGTAATTACTATGGAAAGGGCTTGAGGACAGGCCCCGCCGTCTTCAGTTCTGCCCCATTGCCTTTGCACAGGGCCAGACTGCAGAGAGGGAAGAGGGAGCCACAGCCTCTGTGGCTCTCAGACACATGACTATGCAGCATCTCTCCTGCAGGCTGTATAGGGCAGAGGTGGGCAGGGGACAGGAAAGGCAGGCAGCTGCACTGGAAGAGGGGGTACCAGGCCAAGTCTGATGACGATGGCATGTGAGCAGCTTACTTGGATTCCATCTTTACATGCATGCATCTTCCTTTCAAACTGGGCCAACTTCTTCAACTTCCTCCTCTGCATCTTCTCCAGCCACAGGTCATCTAAACTGATGTGCGAGTGCTGAGAGGTGCTCCTGGGTTGTGAAGGAGTCTCCCTGGGGACGTCCTCTGCGGAGATGAAGGGGAGGCTCCATGTCCCCGTCTCAGCAGTAGAGAATGGCCCCTGAGCTGGCTCAGTGTGAAAAGCTTTCAGACTGCGGGAGCAACTGGGCTTCTTGCCTGGTTGTTCTTCCCACGGCATGTGGTTCTATAGAACAGAGAGGAGAACATAGCAAGTGAGCACAGTGTCCTTTCTCTGTTTAGTTTCTTTTGGGTATAAACCCATGTTTTGGTTAATCCCTAAAATACAGATGCCAGTGAAGTACTTTGTTCACAGTAATTTTGGAAAATGTGGACATTAGAAACAAACCAAACGTTGTTTCTGTTAAAATTTCTACTTTCAAGACTATTTCAAAAAAATCAAGTCTTCTACCTTGATCAAAGAATTAGGTCTTGAAAGTAATTACTGAACTTGGCATGCTCATTAGGAACACTTTTTAAGGGTCAGTGGCTGGGGCAAAAAGCTCTTGCCTAAACAATACTGCCTGAGAACAGAATTTGAACAGAAACACACTCAGGCACTTGTTACTCCTTCTGTCTTGGCACGGACATTAACTAGACGTACTCGCGCTGAACCTTCCTTAGGCGCCTGTGCTGCCTTCACTTTGTCCCGGGTTGCAGTTATCCACTCAGGCAACCTAACTGAATTTCAAAGTAAAATTTTTCCATACTAACAGAATACTTTGTCTTCGTGTTGCACAACCATCCATCTCTCTGTCCTTTGAAATCAACCCATCACCCTGGGAGAGGAAACCTTTCTTCCCATGTGTTATTCGAGCCTAACAACCCTCCATCCCCAGTCCCACCCCAGTGGACACCTCCTTCACAGCACCTCTTTGGAATGTCATTCCCAAGCACTTTGTGTATACGATTTGGTGGAAACACAAGTGAAATTTCTCTTGACTATTTCAAGAGGCTATGTACATACACACAGACACACAGACACACACATATATGGAGAAAGAGAAGGAGGCAGAGGAAGAAGGGGAGACATAATTAGTACATAATGGTTTGGTGTACAGCCTGGGAACTGGGACTTTTCAAAGCTTGCTGGGTGATTCTAATATGCATCCAAAGCCGAGAATCACTGTGTATTTTTTTTAGCACCCAAATATTGCTCTAAGTTTAAAAAGTGCTTTTACTTAGTTCCCTCCCCTCAACTCCACTGTGAGCTAGAAACAGCTGGCATATTATCCATATCCTATAAATAAGGTAATAGAAACTCAGAGAGCTTAAGTGATTGCCTGAGTTCACACAGCTCTGTGTGTCATTATACAGTTGACCCTTGAACAACATGAGTTTGAACTGCATGGGTCCACTTGCAGATTTTTTTCAATAGCAAATAGGATCCATGGATGGTTGAATCTCTGGATGTGGAACTGTGGATATGGAGGGCTGACAGTTAAGTTACTGTATATTTAGATGTTCCACTGCACAGAGGGTAGGCGCTCCTCACCCCCACATTGCTAACGGTCAGCTGTATTCTTCTGATTCTAAATCCCATGTCCTTTTCATGCTTCTTACATTGTAAAAATTCCTGTTGTTTCATAGGTGGAAATAACAACTCCATAACTAAGCAAGGACCACACCTTAGACTCGTTTATAACTCTCAAAGTCCCCACAGAGGGAATGGATGTTAATGAGCACATCTTTATGCGAGACTCTCTGGTGCATTTTATGTACAGTACGTAAAGAAGCTGTCCTCCTAAGGCTTTCAGTGAGTAAATGACATAGAGCTGCCTGGAAGGAAGCCAAGCCACCCTCAAGCTGGGGCTTCCACAGGAACGTGCTTACTGCCACTAGAGATGAGCTCACTTATTTTCAAACAAAAGAAAACTTGGACTTTTTCAATGCACCATCCCCTAGGTTTCTGCCAGCCTGTACCGGAGTTGTTGGCTGGGACCTCTTGATGCCATCAGTGATAGTTTTATCCTCAACTTTTTCTTTATCAGAATTTTAGAACATGATCATTTTCATAGCTTGGTTATGGGCCTTTAGAGAGAATTCTGGCTGGTGAATGGTGTCCTAAGTGTCCTTTATTTTCTGCCTTTCTGATGGAAAAGAGCTCTCCTCTCTTCCAACTTCTCCACCTTGGGGGTGCTACTAGGGCAATATATCTATTTACTCACCAAGGAACTGTGATTTTCTCAGGAAAAAAGGTCTTTGTTCTAAGGCCATTAATTAGAGCAGTATTTGTAAAGCCACCAGCAGCACCCAGTATGGTGGGCAGCCTCTAAGATGGCCATCAAAAGACTTCACCACCTTGATGGGGGCCCTTTTATGAGCTCCTCCCCTTGAGTGTGAGCTGGACGTAGTGACTCACTTCTAATGAATAGACTTTGGAAGAAATGACGGGATGTCACTTCCAAGATTAGGTCATAAAAAGGTTGTGGCTTCCATTTGGGGGTGCCTCTCATGGACCCCTTGCTCTGGGAGAAGCCAGATGACATACTGTAAACAGGGCCATGGAAAGGCTCATGTGGCAAGGAACTGATGTCTCTAGCCAACAGCCAGCGGGGATCTGAGGCCTGTCAACAGCCACCTGAGCAAGTGTGGAAGCAAGACATCCTGCAGTCCGACCTTGAGCTGTGCACAGCCCCTGCCAACATAGTGACTACAGCTTGTGAGAGACCATGAGCCCAAGCTTACTCAGATGGTTCTACAGCAACAGGTAACTCCTACTCCTGGGAACTTGCTAGAGCTGCAGACTTATAAAGCCCATCAAGACTTGCAGATTAGAAATTCTGGGGGTGGGAAATGCCCACTTAAGGGATTCTGATGCAAGGTGGAATTCTCCGATTGAGAATCAGTGTGCTGGAGAGACAGGCAAATAAGAGAGAGGCAAGGCGATCAGGCTGTTCTGGTGCTCCTGTGTGTCCTAGGGTGGAGGGTCAGGGAGCAGACTTTGCGGTTAGGTAAGCTGAGTTTGAATCCTGGCTCTGGCTCTTACCAGCAGTGTGACTTTGGGCAAGTAAGTTTCCTTAATCCCCTTTTGTTTCTTCATCTGTAAAATGGGAATACTGATACCCTCAGAAGTGTTATGAGAATTAAATGAGATAGTACACATAAAACAATAGTATAATGCCTGTCACATTCAATACATCAATATATAGTAGCCAATATTATTGTTTTTGTTAATAAGTAGACAGGGCTGAGATGGCTGAGGTGGTGATGGAGTCCTGTCTCTCCAGAATGATTTATTTTCAGATCCCACCTGAGAACGTCACTACAAAAATACTACTTAGCATTCAACTCATTCTATGATTTTTCATTATTTTGGGGAGGCTTTTTTCATTTTTATTGGGAAAAATTTCTACAAATTCTCTTTGTAGTGTTGGGCAACACAGATTCAGTTTATTCAGCTTGCATCCCGGTAAAGTAACCTTGTTACCCACAAATGAACAAGGTGTTCTCCTAATGTGTTTAATGTCATTCCATCAGCCAACACAGGCAAGGCAGATCAAAATCCATTACCACATAGTGCAAGGTATGTATACATTGTCTTATGAAATGAGAATTTTCAGAATAAAGAAGAGTTCCAATAGGTAGTCAACTTCCTGACTTTCTCAAGCCTTTCTTGAGCACATGGTATATGCCAGACAGCACTGCAAATGCTAGAGATTCAGCATAGAACAGAACGAAGCTTGCTGCCATGGAATTTTTTAAGCAATGGGAACTCGAAGATGTACAAAACAGAGTCCCAGCTCTCCAGATGATAAAGACATATAAATGCATAAGCTTTCTTTACATAGATTAAAAGTAGATGGTATATGGGTGGTCCTAGAGATTATCATACTAAGTGAAGTAAGTCAGACAGAGAAAGACAAATACCATATGGTATCACTCATATGTGGAATCTAAAAAATGGTACAAATGAACTTATTTACAAAACAGAAATAGGCTCACAGACATAGAAAACAAACATGGTTACCAAATGGGAAAGGGGCAGGGGATAACCTAGGGATTTCGGATTAACAGATACACACTACTATCGTATACATAAAACAGATAACCAATAAGGACCAACTGTATAGCACAGGGTAAGTGGATGCAGAAAGGGCAAATGATTTAGCCCAGCATAGGATGCTATCTAAAGGAAAGGAGTTATCAGAGACTATGCAGGACAGGGGCAAGTCCTAGGGAAACACACAGAGGTTTTGGTTTAAAGTCTGTGTGAAACTGTGGCCCTCAGGTAACCTCCCTTAGCAGGTTCAGCCTAGTTACTATGTATACTCTCTTTTGCATTTCCCCTCTCTCCTCCTCAAATTGCCAGCCAACTTAAAACACCAGACACTTATAATTTCGAATAATTGAACCAGAGGATCCAGATTCTGGGGTAGCAGACTGGCTGACATACTTCTCCCTATTTGTCTCACTAAGTACAGCTAAAATCTTGAGACATTATATATGAAACAAAAATATGAAGACTCTGGGGCTTCCCTGGTGGTGCAGTGGTTGAGAGTCCGCTCGCCGATGCAGGGGACACGGGTTTGTGCCCTGGTCTGGGAAGATCCCACGTGCCGCGGAGCGGCTAGCCCCATGAGCCATGGCCGCTGGGCCTGTGCGTCTGGAGCCTGTGCTCCACAATGGGAGAGGCCATGACAGTGAGAGGCCCGCGTACCGCAAAAAAAAAAAAAAAATGAAGACTCTGAATGGTAGAGAGAAGAAGGTACACCAGCTAGGGATCCTAGAATGCAAGGAACAACACACCAGTGAGTTCCCTAAGTTTTCTCTGCATCATATATTCCACTTCATATATAGGTCCTCATATATAGGTCCTGGAGAAAGTTGCAACCTGGAAATACCACTAGGCACAGGCATAAAGTCCCAACAAAAGCCTGCTTTCTCTACCCAGAGGAGCAGACTAGCAAGACAGAAAACTTTTAGATAAGAACTGCCCTACTCTAGCATGCAACATCCCCTCATTCCCTGCCTTCCTCTCCAAAGCACAAGTGGGAACTTCTGACCTCATCTATCTATAATGAGGCACAATTCTCTCCCAGCCAAATGGTGTCAGGAAGGCCTAGAGGGTAGCTGGGATGTTGATCCCCTTCCAGTGGTAATGGGGCTCTCTCCCATGGTGTCTTCCATGCAGGGCAGTGAGGCATCCCTCCCCTGCCCCACTGGGGTGATGTAGGAGGAGACCTAGTAGAAAGCCAGGACTTTCACCACCATCTAGCATTAACAAAGTCTTCCTACCCCATGGGGAACATTAACAGGTCTCCCTCTGAACCATGGAGGTGTCAGTGGAGTTACAGTAGAGAACCTCAACTCCTGTTCCCACCCATCAGTAATGAGACACCCCTTCCTGCAACAGGTTGTCAATAGAGGCCAAAAAAAGAACCTGGTATTTCACCTACACCGGGCAGTAATGAAGCAGTGCCCACTTTTCCCCACTGGGGTGGTGTTAGAAGTGGTCTGCAAAACAGAAGATTTAAATAAGATACAGTGACTCAAAACATACTACCCCAAATATCCAGAATAAAACAGAAATTCACTAGTTATACCAGGATTAGAGAAAATCTCAACTTGAATAAGAAAAAACAGTCAACAGATGCCAACACTGAGAAGATGCTGGAATTATCTGACAAAGATTTTAAAGTAGCCATCAAATAATGTTTCAACAAGAAATACAAATACCCTTAAAACAAATGGAAAAATAGAAGATCTCAGAAAATAGAAAATCTTAACAATAAAATAGAAGATATAAAGAATAACTAACTAGAAATTATAAAACTGAAAAATGCAATAACTGAAATTTAAAAATTCAATGAATGGGCTCATGGGAGAATGGAGAGGACAGAGGATCACTGAACTTGAAGATAGAACAATAGAAATTACACAATATAAACAAAAAAGAGAAAACAAACTGAAAAAAAAAAAGGCTCAAGGCCCTGTGAAAGATAAAGAAAGATCAAACACTAGGGTACTGGAATCCAAAAAAGAGAGAAGAAAGTAAGTGGGGGTGAAAATGTAGTCAAAGAAATAATAGTTAAAAATTTCCAAAATTTGGCAAAAGACATGAAACTACAGATCTGAAATTAGACGAACTCAAAGAAATCTACATGAAGAAACTTCATAATCAAACTTCTGAAATCTAAGGACAAAAAAGACAAATGTTGAAAGCAGCGAGATAGAAAAGACACCTTTCCTGTAAGGGAAAAGCTATTTAAATGACATTATCAGAAACCATGAAGACCAGAAAGAAGTGGCCCAACATTTTCAAGAGTCACTCATCAAGAAAACAATTGTTAACGCAGAATCCTATATCCAGTGAAAATGTTCTTCAGAAATGAAGGAAAAAATCAAGACACTCTCAGAGGAAGGAAACTGAGAGAATTTGTTGCCATCAGATATACCTTTAAAAAATGACTAAAGGAAGTTTTGAAACAGATGATAAAAGAAAGCATCTTGCAACAAACATTGGGAAAAAAAGGACAATGTAAACAGTAAAAATATGGGTAAAAACAACAGACATTCCTTCTCTTGAGATTTCTAAATTATGTTTGATGCTCAAAGCAAAAATTATAACATTGTCTGATGTAGTTCTCAATCTATTTAGAGGAAATATTTAAGACAATTATAAACAGGGTAAGGTAAAGGGACTTAAAGGGAGGTAAGGTTCCTACATTTCACTTGAACTGGTAAAGTGTCCACACCAGTAGACCATGATAAGTTGTATATGTAGAATGTAATACCTAAAGCAACCACTAAAAAAATTATAAAAAGGGACTCAAGTAAGCTATAATACATAAAAATGGAATTCTAAAATAATACTCAAATAATGTATAAAACTGCAGAAAAAGAACACAGAAATGATAAATATGAAACAAAAATAATGAAAAATAAAAAGGCAGACTTAAGCCCTAACAATTACTTTAAATATAAATGGTAAATAGTATATATAAAAAGATCAATTAAAAACAGAGAAGGGCAAAATGGATTAAAAACAACAGCCAACTATATTCAGGCTATAAGAAACTCATTTCAGATATAATGATATAGGTAGGCTGAAATAAAAAAGATGGAAAAAGTGGCTGGCTAGTGAGCACCTGAGTAAAACCAGCCTGAATCTGTAGGTCTGGAAGAAAGCACAAATTTGAGTTTTAGTGTCACCTTGTAGAAAACAAAAGGGAGACTGTCACACCAGCTGGTGTTTTGCAGGATCAGTAGAAGGCATAAAAACTTATGAAATCTTCCAGAAGAGGGAGTAGAAGCATGGAACAGGTATGTTCATAGAAGGTCTGAGAAAACCTCAGAATCACTAGCAGGCCTGACAGCAGGTATTTCTCTCCTGAGGGCAGTTAGAAAAGACTGGAGGAGGTGACCGCTACTTCAACTTGAAGATAGCAACACAAAAAATCAAGGAACATGAAAAATCAAGGAATCATGACACCACCAAAGATCACAGTAATATTCCAGTAACCTATCCCAAAGACATAGAAGTCTGCAATTTACCTGATAAAGATTCAAAATAGTTTTTAAGGAAACTCAATGAGCCCCAGGAAAACACAGAAATATAATTCAACAAAATCAAGAAAACAATACATGAACAAAATGAGAAGTTTAACAAAGATAAAAATCATTAATTAAAAAAGGAACCAAACAACTCTCAACAAAGTGGGTATAGAGGGAACATACCTCAACATAATAAAGACCATCTATTACAAGCCCACAGTAAACATCACATTCAATGGTGAAAAGTTGAAAGATTTTCCTCTAAGATCAGGAACAAGACAAAGATGCCCACTTGTATCACTTTTATTCAACATAGTATTGGAAGTCCTAGCCACAGAAATTAGGCAGGAAAAAGAAATAAGAGGCATTCAAATTGGAAAGGAAGAAGTAAAACTGTCATATTTGCTGATGAGTTGATGTTATATATATAAAACCCTAAAGACTCCACCAAAAACTTTTAGAACTAATAAATGAATTCAGTAAAGTTGCAGGATACAAAATATACAGAAATATGTTGCATTTCTATATACTAATAACAAACTAGCAGAAAGAGAAATTAAGAAAACATTCTTATTTACAATTGCATCAAAAGAATAAAATACCTAGGAATAAATATAACTAAGAAGATGAAAGACTTATTCACTGAAAACTATAAGAATTTGATGAATGAAATCAAAGAAGATAAATGTCACAAATAAATGTTAAGATGTTTTGTGCTCATGGGTTAGAAGAACTAATATTGTTAAAATGGCCACACTACTTATAGCAATCTACAGTTTCAATGCAATACCTATCAAACTTCCAATAGCTTTTTTCACAGACATAGCACAAATAATCCTAAAATTTGTGTGGAGCAACAAAAGACCCCAAATAGCCAAAGCAATTTTAAGAAAGAAGAACAAAGCTAGAGGCATTGTGCTTCCTAATTTCAAACTATATTACAAAGTATTGTAATCAAAACATTAGTGACATAAAAAAAGACACATAGATCAACGGAACAGAATTGATAGCTCAGAAATAAACTCACTCATGTATGAGCAATTAATTTATGACAAAGGAGCCAAGAATATATGGTGGGGTGGACAGTCTCTTCAATAAATGGTGTTGGGAAACTGGACATCCACATGCAAAAGAATATCATGCACCATACGCAAAAATCAACTCAAAATGGATTAAAGGCTTGAATGTACAACCCGAAACCATAAAACTCCTAGAAGAAAACGTAAGCAGTAAGCTCCTTGACATTGGTTTTGGTGAAGATTTTTTTGGATTTTACACCAAACGCAAAGGAACAAAAGCAGAAATTAACAAGTGGGACTATATCAAACTATAAAGTTTCTGCACAGCAAAGGAAACCATCAATGAAATGAAAAGGTAACCTATTGAATGGGAGAAAGTATTTGCAAATAATATACCAGATAAGGGGTTAATATCCAAAATATATAAAGAACTCATACAGCTCAAAAACAAAAAACAAACAAAAAAACCCAACAACAATTTGATTAAAGACCTGAATGCACACTTTTCCAAAGAAGACATACAGATGGCCAGCAGGTACATGAAAAGATGCTCAACAGACTAATCATCAGGGAAATGCAAATCCACACCACAATGAGATATCATCTCACACCTGTCAGAATCATCAAAAAGATGAGAAATAACAAGTGTTGGCAAGGTTGTGGAGAAAAGGGAGCCCTTGTGCACTGTTGGTGGAAATGTAAACTTGTACAGTCACCACAGAAAACAGTATAGAAGTTCCTCAAAAAATTAAAATTAGAACTACCATCTGAACCAGAAATTCCACCTCTGGGTATTCGAAGAAGATGAAATCACTAACTTGAAAAGATACATGCACCCCTGTGTTCACTGCAGCATTATTTACAATAGCCAAGATATAGAAACAACCAAAGTGTCATTGATATATGAATGGATAAAGAAAATGTGGTATATGTATATACACAATGGAATATTATTTAGCCATAAAATAGAATGAAATCTTGCAATTTGTGACAACATAGATGGACTTTGAATGCATTATACTAAATTTTCAAAATAAGTCAGACAGAAAGATTTATGATTTATTTTATGATCTCACTTATATGTTGAATCTAAAAACAAAAGCTCATAGATACAGAGAACAGATTGGTGGTAGCCAGAAGTGGGGGATGGAGAGGTGGGTGAAAGAAGTGAAGGGAGTCAGAAGGTACAAACTTCCAGCTATAAAATAAATAAGCCATGGGGATATAATATACACCAGGGCAATTACAGTTAATAATACTGTATTGCATGTTTGAAAGTTGCTAAGAGAGTAGATCTTAAAAGTTCCCATGACAAGAAAAAAATTCTGTAACTGTGTATGGTGACAGATGTTAATTAGACTTATTGTGGTGATCATTTCACAATATATACACATATTGAATCATTATGTTGTACATCTGAAACTAATATAATGTTGTATCTCAGTTATATCTAAAAAAATAAAAAGGACCAAACAGAAATTCGGAGTGGAAAATACAACGTATGAAATGAAAAATGCAGTAGAAAGCATCAATAGCAGGATGGATCAAGCAGAAGAAAGAATCTGTGAGACAGAAGACAGGAACTTTGAAATTATCCAGTTAGAGGAGAATGAAGGAAAACTATATGATCCATCAGATACCTCAAAAGAACCAATTTGTGAATTATTGGAGTTCCAAAAGGAGAAGAGAGGGAGAGTGGGGGCAGAAAGCTTATTTAAAGAAATAATGGCTGAGAATTCCCCAAATATGGGGAAAGATTTGGATAGCCAAATTCATGAAACTACAAGTCACCAAACAAAGTCAACTTAAATAGAACCTCTCCAAGACATATTATATTAAAACTGTTAAAAATCAAAGACAAAGAGAGAATCTTAAAAGAAGCAAGAGAAAAGAAGTTTGTAACTTACAAGGGAACCCCCAAAAGGCTACTAGCGGATTTCTCAGCAGAAACTTTATAGGCCAGAAGAGTGTGGGATGATGTATTCAAAGTGTTGAAAGTAAGAAACTGCCAAGCAAGGATACTCTACCTGGCAAAGTCATCCTTCAGAAATGAAGGAGAGATAAAGACTTTCCCACAAAAAACAAAAGCTGAGGGAATTGATCGTCACTAGACCTGCCTTATAAGAATGTAGAAAGGAATTCCACAAGCTGAAATGAAAGGATGCTAATTAGTAACATGAAAACATATGAAAATGTACAACACACTGGTACACTTTAACTGGTAAAGTTAAAGATACAGTCAAATTCAGAACACTCTAATACTGTAATATTGTGGTGTATTAACCATTTAAATCCAGTATAAAAGTTAAAGGACAAGAGTATAAAAATTAACTAAAGTTACAATAATTTGTTAATAAAAATACAATATAAAAATAAGTAAATTATGATATCAAAAACATAAAGGGGGAGTGAATAAAAGCATAGAGTTTCTGTATATGATTGAAGTTGTTATCAGCATAGAAGAGAATGTTTTACCTATAAGATGTTTTATGTAAGCCTCATGTTAACCTCAGAGCAAAAACCTATAGTAGATGCAAAAAAGATAAAGAGAAGGGAATCAAAGCATACCATTATGAAAAATCATCCATTCACAAAGGAAGGCAGAAAGAGAGGAAGAAAGGAACAAAGGAACTACAAAACAGCTAGGAAGCAATTAACAAAATTGGATTAATAAGTCCTTTCCTATCAGTAAATACTCTAAATGTAAATAGATTAAATTCTCTAATCAGAAGGCAGAGAGTGGTTGAATGGATTAAAAAAGAAAGAAATATATGCTGCTTACAAGAGACTCAATCAGATTTACAGTCACATAGGCTCAAAGAGAAGGGATGAAAAAAGATATTCCATGCATGTGGAAATCAAAAGAGAGCAGGGTAGCTATACTTATATCAGACAAAATAAACTTTAAGCTAAAAATTGTAATAAGAGATAAAGAAGGTCATATTATAATGGTAAAGGGGTCAATTCATGAAGAAGATATAACAGTCATAAGTATAAAGCACCCAACACTGGAGTAGCTAAATATACTAAGGCGATAAGTAACATATCTGAAGGGAGAAGTAGAAAATAATACAATAGTAGGATAGGAGACTCCAGTGTTTATCTTTTTAGAAAAGATAAAATCAATAGGAAAATTTTGGACTTGAACTATACTTTAGACCAAATGGATCAAACAAACATATTCATAACATTCCATCCAATGGCAGCAGAATACACATTGCTCTCAAGCATACACAGAACATTCTCCAGGATAGATCATATGATAAGTCACAAAAAAAAGTCTTAGGAAATTTAAGAAGATTGAAATATTACCAGATATCTTTCTAGACAATAGTTTGACTATAAATCAATGACAGAAGGAAAACTGGAAAATCAAAACATATCAGTATGTGGAAATTAAACAACACAGTCCTGAACAACCAATGGGTCAAAGAAGAAATAAAAATTGAAATAAAAATATCTTGAAAGAAAGGAAAATGGAACACAATACACCAAAACCTAGGGGATGCAGCAAAAGCAGTTCTTAGAGGGAAATTTACAGCGATAAATACCTACAATAAGAAAAAAGATCTCAAATAAACAACATAAGTTTATACCTCAAGGAACCAGAAAAAGAACAACAACAAACTGAGCCCAAATTATCAGAAGGAAGTAAATAACAAAGATAAGAACATAAATAAATGAAATGGAGACCAGAAAAACAATAGAAAAGGTCATGAAACTAAGTTATTTTTTAGAAAAGATAAACAAAATTGACAAACCTTTAGCTAGACTAACTAGGAAAAGAAGAGCAAAGACTCAAATAAATAAAATCAGAAATGAAAGAGTTGATATTACAGGTGATACCACACAAATACAAAGGATCATCAGAGACTACTATTGACAGTTATATGTAACCAAATTGAATAACCTAAAGAAAATGGATAAATTCCTAGATCATACAACCTACCAAGACTGAATCATGAAGCAATAGAAAATCTAAACAGACCAAATCATATATTTCCCAACACAAAAGAGCTCACAACCAGTTGGTCTCAAAGGAGAATTCTACCAAACATTTAAATAAGAATTAATGCCAATTCTTCTTAAACTTTCCAAAAAATTGAAGAAGAGAGAATACTTACAAATTCATTTTACAAGGCCAGAATTACCCTGATACACTTCAACAAAGGATATCTATCTAGAAAACTAAATAACCACATGCAGAAAAATGAAATTGGACCCCATCTTACACTACTCACAAAATTAACTTGAAATGGATTAAACACATAAACATAAGACTGGAAACGTGACTGCCTGCAAACCAGGAAGAGAGCCCTCACCAAAAACTGAATGGGCTGGCACTTTGATCTTAGATTTCCCAGACCCCAGAACTGTGAGGGGAAAAAAAACCCCAAAAAACAAAAATACATGAGTCCGAATACAGTAAAACTTTTAGAAAACAAAGAAGAAGCTCCTTGACATTGGTCTTGGTAATGATTTTGGGATATGACACCAAAAGCATAAGCAACAAAAGCAAAAGTCTGGGCTACATCAAATTGAAAAGCTTTTTTTTTTTTTTTTTTTTTTTTTTTTTTTTGCGGTACGTGGGCCTCTCACTGTTGTGGCCTCTCTCGTTGCAGAGCACAGGATCCGGACGCACAGGCTCAGCGGCCATGGCTCACGGGCCTAGCCACTCCACGGCATGTGGGATCTTCCGGGACCGGGGCACGAACCCATGTCCCCTACATCGGCAGGCGGACTCTCAACCACTGCGCCACCAGAGAAGCCCTGAAAAGCTTTTGCACAGCAAAAACAAACAAAAAACCCAATCAACTAAATGAAAAGGCAACCTACAAAAGAGTAGAAAATATTTGCAGACCATATATTGGATAAGGAGTTAATATCAAAAATATGTAAAGAATTCACACAACTCAGTAACCAAAGAACCAAACAATTTGATTGAAAAATAAGCAGAGGAACTGAACAGATATTTCTTCCAAAGAAGACATACAAGTGGACAACAGGTACATGGAAAGATGCTCAACATCACTAATCATCAGGGAAATGAAAATCAAACCACAGTGAGATACAACCTCACACTTATCAGAGTAGCTATCATCAAGAAGATAAGAGATAACAAGTGTTGGTAAGGATATGAAGAAAAGGGAACCCTTGTGCACTATTGGTGGGAATGTAAATTGGTTCAGCTACTATGAAAAATAATATAGAGGTTGCTCAAAAAATTAAAAGTAGAACCACCATATGATTAAGCAATCCCACTTCTGGGTATATAGCCAAAGGGTATGGAAATGGGATATCAAAGAGATATCTGCACTCCCATGCTTGACAACATTATTCATAATAGCCAAGATATGGAAACAACTTAAGTGTCCATCAATGAATGAATGGATAAAGAAGATGTGGTATATATTTCAGCCACGAGAAAGGAGGACATCCTGCCATTTCTGACAACATGGATGGACCTCGAGGGCATTAGGGTAAGTGAGATAAGTGAGACAGAGAAAGACAAACACTGTATGGTATCAGTCACATGTGGAATCTAAAAAAGCTGAACTTGTAGAATCAGAGAGTAGAATGGTGGTTACCAGGGGCTAGGGGGCAGGGTAATTTTGGAGATTTTGTTTAAGGGTACAAACTTGCAACTAGAGGATGAACAAGCCCTAGAGACCTAATGCACAGCATAGTGATTATAGTCAACAATACCGTATTATAAATTGCAACATTGCTAAGGGATTAGATCTTAAATGTTATCACAACAAAAAAGAAATGAAAATTATGTGACATGATAGAGGTGCTAGCTAACAGTGGTAATCATATTGCAATATAAAATGCAATATATAATTCTATCAAATCAACATGTTGTACACCTTAAAGTTACACAATGTTATATGTCCAATATACCTCATAAAAAAGAACTCTCAAAACTCCACTGTAAAAATCAACAATTCAATTAGAGAATGAGCAAAAATATGAAGAGACTTTTCACTGAGGAAGATATACGGGTATGGCAAATGCTATAGGCTGAATATTTGTGTCCCCCCAAATTCACATGTTGAAATCCTAACTCCCTAAGGTGATGGTATAGAGGATACGGGGCCTTTGGAGGTAATTAGGCCATGAGGGTAGAGCCCTCTTGAATGAGATTAGTGCCCTAATAAAAGAGGCCCCAGAAAGCTCCCTTCCCTCTCCTGCCATGTGACATTACAGTGAAGAGGCTGTCTAGGAAGAGAGTTCTCACCAGACACTGAATCTGCTAATACCTCTATCTTGGACTTCCTGGCCTCCAGAAATGTGAGAAATAAATTTCTGTTGTTTTTTAAGCTGGAGTCTGTGGTATTTTGTTATAGCAGCCCGAGCTAAGACAGTGAATAAGTACATGAAAAATGTTCAACATCACTAGCCCTCATGGAATGTATGTCAGAATCATGAGATCACGACATGCTTATTAGTACAGTTAAAATGAAATACATCTAAAATTTCAAATGTTGGCAAGGATGCAGAAAACCAGATCTCTCATATATTGATGGTGGGGATGTAAAATGGTACAGCCACTCTGGAAAAAAATTGGCACTTTCTTAAAAAACTAAACATATACTTACCATACAACTCAGCAGTCACACTGATGGGACATTTACCCCAGAGGAATGAAAACCTTTGTCCACAAAAAAACCTGTTCAAAAATCTTTATAGGAGCTTTATTTGTGATAGCCCCAAACTGGAAATGACCCAAATGTCCTTCAACAGGTAATTGGTTAAGGAAAATATGGTAAAGCCATTCCACGGAATGGTACTCAGCAATAAAAAGGAATGGATACACACAACAACTCAATGAAAATCACTGGATTTATGCTGAGTGAAAAAAGCAAATCTCAAAAGGTAACATTTTTGAAATGACAAAATCATAGAGATGGAGATCAGATTAGTGGTTGAAATTGCTTAGGGGAGGGGAAGTAAGTTTTGACTGCAGAGGGTAGTAGCATGAGGCTGGTGGAATAGTATGTATCTGGCTGGTGGTGGTTGTCACATGAATCTACATATGTGATCAAATGGCACAGAAACACACACACACACGTTCTTCCAATGTCAGTTCCTGGCTTTGATGTTGTTCTGTAGTTATGTAAGATGTTACCTTTGGGAAACTGTGTAAAGGGTACACTGGACTTCTCTGTATTAATTTTCAACTTCCTGTGACTCTATAATTATTTTAAAATAAAAGTTTAAAAAAGAATAAGAGGGAATAAGAAAAAGCAACTCTAATTAAATAAATATGTGCTAAAAAAATTGAATCAAAATAAGAATTTAAAACATAAGCAGCAATATCAAACCAAACCCAAGAATTATAAGATTATAATGCTCATTACTGATGGAGATGAAGAGAAATATAAAAAGCTACTGGAAATATGAATTAGTATGGCCTTTCTGGAAGGCAATCTGGAACCTATTAAAATTCTTATAATCGTTGGCAATGCCATTCCTGAGACTGTATTCACTAAAATATACCAATCTATAGGGTTCTATATAAAATGGGGTTTACTAAATTAATATTTGTAGCTGCCAGGAACTGGAAAAAAAGTGTGTAGCTATCTACAGGTGAAATGAGCAAATTTTGATACACTCACACCATGGAATACTATGCAGCTATTACTTAGAACTACAAGTACTGTGGAGATATTCACATTCATGAATGTGATTGTTGTCAGGCGGTGAGTATAAGACACAGAAAGGGCGTCTGCGGTGTTAGTATAGGCGTGTATGCATGTACACGTGTATATGCATCTGTTTATAAGACTACGGAGAAAATCTAGAGGCCATTCACTAGGTGGTAGGCACATGCTAATGGAGGCCACTGTGCAGTGACACTGAGGTGGGAGGAGGGCAGGAAGAGCATCTGTGACAAAACAACACAAATGAGAGCCTGTTTATATCAAATCGTATGTGTGGCTTTGCTACAGTGTGTTTGTATGAAAGGAAGAATAAAATGATGGTCACCTAAATGTTAGGTTGACTACCACAAAGGCATATGACTACAGGGCTTAAAAAAAATTATTATTGAAGTGTAGCTGGTTTACAATATTGTGTTAGTTTCAGGTGTACAGCAAAGTGATTCAGTTATAGATACATATATTTTTTTCAGATTATTTTCCATTATAGTTTATTACAAGATGTTGAATATAGTTCCTTGTGCTATACAGTAAATCCTTGTTGTTTATCTATTTTATGCATAGTAGTTTGTATCCGGTAATCCCATACTCCTAATTTATCCCTCCCCCCCGACTCCATTTTCCCTTTGGTAACCATAAATTTGTTTTCTATGTCTGTGAGTCTCTTTCTGTTTTGTATATAGATTCATTTGTATTATTTTTAGATTCCACATATAAGTGATATCATATAGTACTTGCCTTTCTCTATCTGACTTACTTCACTTAGTGTGATATTCTCTAGGTCCATCCATGGTGCTGCAAATGGCAATATTTCATTCTTTCTCATGACTGAGTAATATTTCATTGTATATCTATACCATATCTTTTTTTTTTAACATCTTTATTGGGGTATAATTGCTTTACAATGGTGTGTTAGTTTCTGCTGTATAACAAAGTGAATCAGTTATACATATGTTCCCATATCTCTTCCCTCTTGCGTCTCCCTCCCTCCCACCCTCCCTATCCCACCCCTCCAGGTGGTCACAAAGCTATACCGTATCTTTTTAAACCAGTCGTCTGTTGATGGGCACTTGGGTTGTTTCCATGTCTTGGCTATTGTAAATAGTGCTGCTCTGAACACTGGGGTGCATATATCTTCTTGAATTAGAGTTTTCTTTGGATATATGTCCAGGAGTGGGATTGCTGGATCATATGGCAACTCTATTTTTAATTTTTTAAGGAACAGCCAGCCATACTGTTTTCCATAGTGGCTGTACCAATTTACATTCCCACCAACAGCATATGAGTATACACGGGTGTGAAGTGATACCTCATTGTGGTTTTGATCTGCATTTCTCTAATAATTAGCGATGTTGAACATCCTTTCATGTGCCTCTTGGCCATCTGTATATCTTCTTTGGAGAAATGTCTATTTATATCTTCTGCCCATTTTTTGATTGGGTTGTTTGTTTCTTTGGTTTTGAGTTGTATGAGCTGTTTGTATATTCTGAATATTAACCTACAGGGGATTTTTTACGTTCTCTATATTTTTATGTATTGTTGGAATCCTTTTAATGAGAATGGATAATTAATAGAATCAGAAAAAAGCCTTTTTTATTACAAAATAAAATTAGAGAACAATGAACAATGGAAAAATTCAATAGGAGGGTTGGAAATAAACTTGAGAAAATCTTTCCAAAAAAAAATAAATAAATCAAAGATGACGAGAGGGAATGTGAAAATGGGAAGAATATTAGAGCCTTGTCAAGGAGTTACAACCTCTAACATGAATTCCAGGGGGAAAGGAGGGAAGGAAATTATCAAGTAAATAATACATATTTTTCCCAGTAGTAAAGGTTGAGTATCTAGACTGAATGGGTACAGTGAATAAAAAGAAACTCACATCCGGGATTATCAATAAGATATTTAACAACAATAGGGATAAAAGAGAAACCCCTAAAAGCTTCTAAATTAAAAAAAAAAAAACCCAGGCCATACACAAATGGCTGGGAACAACATCATGATGCTTCTCACCAGCAGCATTTGATACTAGAGCACAGTGAAGCAGTGCCTTCAGGTGTTTGAAGAGTAATTGCAACTGGGAGTTCTACACAAAGCCCAACTATCCACCAAGTATAAAAGTTAAAAAAAAAAGATTTTTTTTTCAGACATGCGAAAAACTCTACATCTATACCTCCTATGTACTTTTTCTTAGGAAGCTACAGGGAGATATTTTTGAGCACAATATAGGAGTAAAGGTAGACACAGGATCCAAGAAACAGGAAATCAGAGAAGAAAGTTATGCAGAATTCCTGGAGAACAAGTCATCGGAATTACAGCAGTAGGTCAGAGGGTTTCAGGAGGAAGGCCTCTAGGAGAAAGGAGAGACTTGATAGAATACTGACATGTTTGAACATTTGGAAAATGGGTTATAGGTGATCTGAGAGAGAGTTAAGTTTAAGGACAGACTTACAGAAAATCATACATTTGAGAAATGCAACCATTATTAACTCCAGAAAAAAAAAAAAGAAGTGTCACTATAGTCCACTACTTGGCTTTACATTGAATAATATTTGCACGCCCACAATGATATAAACACTTGCTGCTGATTTAGCCATAAAGTGGGAAAGATATTAGGAGGATAGGAATGCAGAGGGGACGGAATTCGAGATGCTGATTCTTCATGACTACCATGACTAGAGGTTAATAGATAACATCTTAAATAATAAATCAAAACAGCAGTTTAAAATTATTATTAAAACCTAACTTGATTGTCTCTAGGTGGGGGAGGGACGAGCCAAGCAGCTATCTTGTTTTCAAAGGAAGTCTTCTAACCCTTCATTATTCCGAGTTGGGGGTGGAGGAGATCAGCAGTGTCACATCACATGGAAGCTGGTTAGAACTGCGTCCTCAGGTCTCGCCCATACACCTAGTCAGAACCCATATCCCAACAGAGCCCAGGTGATCTAGATGCACTTTAAACTTTAAGAAGCACTATCTTAGCACCATTTTATAACTATGTGCATGCATAATATTGATAACTTTTTAAAAGTAAAAGGCAAAAAACCCTACCCTCAAAAGCAGGGAGAACAAAGCATTCCCCAAAGCTTATTTACAAGGATGTTCAATGTGGCATTATTTAAAAAGTTGTAACAGCCTAACTGTTCAAAACAGTAGAAAATTGGTTAGCAATTATGATGCCTACATATAAATGAATACCACGCAGCTATTAAACTAATGGTATAAATGTTTTTCTCTAATTAAACTTTTAAGTTTGATATAATTGTAGATACTCATGCAGATGTAAGAAATACTACAGAGAGATCCTGTGTACTTTGTACTCAGATTCTCACAATGGTACACTTCAATATCACAACCAGGATGAAACACTGATACAACTGACAGACCTTACTTAGATTTCCCTGTTTCCTTCACAGTTATTTGTGTGTGTGCCTGTGTGTGCGTGTGTGTGTGTGTGTGTGTGTGCCTGTGTGTGTGTGGTATATTTAGTTCTATGCAGTTTTATCACACATGTAGGTTCAAGTATCTAGCACCACAGTCAAGATACAGAACAGTGTCATCACTTCAGGATCCTTTTATAACCTCACCCACTTGGCTCTCCTCTAACCTCTGGCAACGACTAATACATTCGTCATCTCTTTATTTTTTTCACTTTAAGAATGTTATATGGATGGGTTTCTATAATATATAACCTTTTGGTATTGTCTTTTTTCCTGCTCATTGTAATTCCCTGGAGATCCATTGAAATTGTTGCATGAATCAACAGTTCACTATTATTCATACCACGGAATACTACTACTATACTATATTATAATATTATTCCATGATATGGATGTACCACACTTTGTTAACCATCCACCCATAGAAGGATATCTGGGTTGTTTCCAGTTTAGGGCTATTATGAACAAAGCTGCTATGAACATGTATGTATTAGGTTTATGTGTAAATTAAGTTTCGTTTCCCTGAGACAAACACAAGAGTGTGCAATTGCTGGGTCATATGATAAACCCAGGTGTAGCTTCATAATCAACTACCAGACCTTTTTCCAGAGTAACTGTACTGTTTCACATTCCTACCAGAAATGTGCAAGATACTGTTTCTTCACATCCTTACCAGTATTTGGAATTCTGATATATTTTTATTTTAATCATTCTGATTGTGTTTTAAATTTGCATTTCTTTGATGGTTAACGATGTCACTAGTCTTTTGATGTGCACATTTGCCATCTGTATATCCTCTTTGATGAAATGTCTTTTGTCTGTTTTCTAGTTGGACTGTTTGTATTTTTACTGTTGAGTTTTGAGAGTTCTTTTACATTCTAGAACTACTCCTTTGTTGGATATGTGGTTGGCAAATAAAGTCCCCCCAATGTGTAGCTTATCTTTTCATCCTCCTACCAGAGTCTTTGCAGAGCAAAAGTTTTTTGATTTTAATGTAGTCCAAGTTATCATTTTTCTCCATTATGGATGTACTCTTTACTATCTTCTAGACCCAAAGACTTTCTCCTGTTCTAAAAACTATATAGTGTTATGTTTTACATTGGAATGTGTGATTAATCAATTTTGAGTTGTTTTTGAATAATGTGTGACGTTTAGGTTGAGTTTGTTTTTCCCATGGATGTCCAAATGCCTTAGCACTGTTTGTTGAAAAGACTATTGTTCTTCCATTGAATTGTTGTTTCACCTAGAAACCAGTTGAGTATATTTGTGTTGGTCTGTTTTGGGGTTCTCTACTCTTTTCTAGTGATATATGTGTCTATCCCTCCCCCAATACCATAATATCTTGAATACTTTATAGAGTAGCCTTAACTAATATTGAGTAGGCAGATTTCTCTCACTTTATTATGTTTTTTCAAAATCGTTTTAGTTATTCTAGGGACTGTTCCTCTCCATATAAATTTTAGAATACAAAAGATTTTTCAAGGTTGGAAAATGTTCACAATGTACTCCTGCCACCCTCATTTAAAATCTAAGTAGAAACAGCACCTTGGATCCTTGCTACCCCAGTCAGAGAAGAGTACGGGTGAAGGTCAGGAAAACTACCCAGCATTCATTCATAAAGTTGATGCTATACCTAGCAGAGACCTAAGAGATCACCTAGTCCCATCCTTACATTTAAGGAAACTGAGTCCTGATGTGGTCTTATTCCAAGGTTCAGAGTTAGTAAGTAACAGAGTGGGGAACAAAACATGCACAGGTGTTCTAAATTTCTAGGTTCCCCTGTTCCTCTCACCCTCCCACAGCTATTCCTCTTCTTGCTTCCCCTTGATCTTGGTTTCCTTCTAAGCCCCCTAAGCCAGGAGTGCAAACCAATCTATGTACAAGTAAGATTATCAATAAGATGCTAGAAATTGCTTTTCCTGGAATCATAAGTTCTTTGCCCCTGCACCTGAAATTGAAAAGGGAAGAAATCTCTACATGTAAACAGCACCTTTTACCCCCGAGGACTGCTTCCTCCTGTTCTCCATCATACAAACACACACAAGTATGCTATGATCTCCCCAGTGTAAGCCAACATTGTGGAGGGCTAAAGGATATGGCTGTCTGTAGGTGAGGGAATTCTTCCAGGACACTGAGAAGTTGGGCTGGACTTGAGAGGGCCACCTGAGAGGCTCTAATGTTAGACTCCACACTTCTAAGCCAAGGGAGTCCCCATCTCATTAACCTTTTCAATTTCTTAATTACATTTCATTTTTTGTACTCCTTTCAATATCTGAAATAACCTTATTTGCCCAACTATTTATTCACCCTCGCCACACCTGCCCTTCTCTTGAGGACAGAGAGCTTTATAGATTCTTCAATGCTAGTGCCTAGAATATTGCCTGGCCCACAGCTGGTGTTCAATAAATATCTATCAAATTGAAAAAGAACAAGGCGAGAGGATGCGGTCACCTGGACGGCAATAGTACATACAGCTACAGTGATGAAGACTCTGAAATGGCACAGGGATGGAGAGACAGGCCAATGGAACACAAAGTTCAGTTTTAGACATCTCAGAGACCTAAATGTAAAAAACAAGTCCACGAAAGCTTTAAAAAAGGTAATTTAGGGGATTCTAGTCATGACCTGGGGGTAGAGAGTAGATGGATACACTTGAAAACATTAAAATTAAGAACTTCTGTTCAGCAAGAGATACCACCAAAGAAAGAAAAAGACAAGCCATGGAGTGGGAAATGATATCGGTGGCACATTAACCAACAATGCAATTGTATCCAGAATACGTACAGTCAGTAAGAAAAAGACAACCTCATTGACAAATGGACAAGAGATTAGGTCAGACACAGCCCCAAAGAGAATATCCAAATTGTCAAAAAGCATTTAAAGGGTGCTTAGCCTCTTTAGACATTGGGGAAATGCAAATTAGGACCACCTCTACCCACCGAGCAGAATGGCTAAAATTGCTTGACAACATCAAGCAAACGTTAATGAGAATATGGGGCAAAGGAAACTCTTACAGAGGGAGTGTAAACTGGCACAATCACTTTGGAATAATATTTGGCAGTGTGTAGTAAAGCTGAAGATATGCATGCCCCAATGACCCAGCCATTTCACTCCTAGGAGGTGCACCCAACAGAAATGCATGTGCACGTGCAGTAGGCACCTGGGCACGAACTGTCCTAGCAGGACCAGCTGACTGATACACACATTGTGGTATGCTGATCTGAAGTCATTGTACATAATGATGAAAATAAAAGAACTTTAGATGCACACCACAAGGATGAGTCTTAACATAATCCGAGCAAACAGAATGGGTAAGGTTTAAAGGAATACATATGGTTGTATTTATGTAAAGTTCAAAAACAGGCAAAAGTAAACTACATCGTTTGGGGGTGCAAGTTAAGCAGTAAAATTATAATGAAGGCAAGGAAGTGAATATCATAGAAGTTGGCACAGAGGCTAGGGCCAGTTAGGAGGAAGGATTCTCGGAGCAGGAAGGGTAGTAGTGTGGTGTTTCTTGACTCAGGTGGAGGTTACTCAGAGTTTCTTTCACAGAAATATATTATCTACACATTTGTGTACTATGCTTTTCTGTATGATTCTGTATTTCTCAACTTAAAAGAGCTTTAAAGAAACAAAGTGCAGGATGTGAAATCTTGGAAAATTAAAGCCTCTATAGATGGCATGATCATAACCATGTTAAGTACATAAAATTTGTTTATAGAGTGAAATCTGGAAGTAAATTTAACAAAATGTTACGAATGGTTGTTTTGGAATAAAAGAACTCTTGCGTCTCAAGAGCATTGTGGAAGGAAGAAATGGGAACACGGCTGAATTCCTTGCAAATTGCTCCTGCAATCACAGCCTGCTCTCCCAGGAGCAACCACTAGATGGAGCCTCAGCCCTAGCTCTAAGTTCAGTTTCTGTCCATTACTGCCCAGTGCTTCACCTAGAGCAAACGTTTCAGAGCTTTCCCCACCTTCCCTTCCTGTGTTCATGTATCGGCCACTCTCTTTCCTTTGTACATGTTCTGATGCACAAGCATAAGAGGGCTTCTCACTCCTCCTGTGAGATTTGAAATACAAAGAGGAATAGGAATGAACATTGATCCAGTACCTGCTTCATGCCTGACCCTTTCCTGGGCAGTTTACAATCACCTCACTGCTTGCTAAACACAGCAGGCTGTCCAGGTGTTTGCTGAAACCCTCCGCACCTGCTCCTCCCCTAGACAACACCCCCTGAGCACAGGGACAATCTCAAGGGAATGTTGTTTTCCACTGTGTACATATATACACATATACATTTGTATGTATAGCACTGTTAAGTCAGTTTTATGATTATATTATTTAAGTCCTAATAATCTTTTTCTACTACTTGATTTTACTCTGAATTAACTAACACTATAATGTCTTTATTTTTCAATCAAGTTCTCTATGTATTTCAGATAATCAAAAATTAAAAGGAGCAATGAGCAGCTAAGTTGGAGAAATGTCAGGAAGTGGGCATTCTTATATCTTGCTATGTGTTAATGGTCACAATCATTTCAGAAAGTAACCTGAAATCTATTCAAATTAAAAACACATGTACTCTTTGGGACTTCCCTGGTGGCGCAGTGGTTAAGAAGCCGCCTGCCAATGCACGGGACACGGGTTTGATCCCTCGTCCGGGAAGATCTCACATGCTGCAGAGCAACTAAGCCCGTGCACCACAACTACTGAGCCTGTGCTCTAGAGCTCGTAAGCCACAACTACTGAGCCCGTGTGCCACAACTACTGAAGCCCGTGCACCAGAACAAGAGAAGCCACTGCAATGAGAAGCCCATGCACCGCAACGAAGAGTAGCCTGCACTCTCCGCAACTAGGGAAAGCCTGCGCGCAGCAACAAAGACCCAACGCAGCCATTAATTAATTAATTAATTTAAAAAACAAAAAGCACGTGTACCCTTTGATTGTGCAATCCCTCTTTTATATCCTGCAGAAATAAAAGCATCAATACCTCCGGACATCTGATCAAGGATGTGTTGCAGCATTACTTACAATGGCCCCAAACTAGAAATTACCTCAATGTTAATCAATAAAAAAATAGTTAACTAAAATACTATATAGCCATACTATGAAATAGCATGTGACTTTCAACTAGGGAACAATGTATATAAAAGCCCTGGAGGACTGTATTTGCCATATTATTATTATTACTTTAATTTAATTTATTTATTTATTCATTCATGGCTGCGTTGGGTCCTCGTTTCTGTGCGAGGGCTTTCTCTAGTTGCGGCAAGCGGGGGCCACTCTTCATCGCGGTGCGTGGGCCTCTCACTATCGCGGCCGCTCTTGTTGCGGAGCACAGGCTCCAGACGCGCAGGCTCAGTAGTTGTGGCTCACGGGCCTAGTTGCTCCGCGGCATGTGGGATCTTCCCAGACCAGGGCTCGAACCCATGTCCCCTGCATTGGCAGGCAGATTCTCAACCACTGCGCCACCAGGGAAGCCCATGCCGTATTATTAAAGTAAACGAGATAGTTACAGAGTAATATGTGGGTATGATCCCCACCGTGTAACCCCCTCTTCCCAAATCTCCCCCTTACAATCCTGTGTATGTGTGGTGATAACGCAGATCACACACATGGACTGCTGACGTTATTTCCTTCTGTGGAACGGGATTGGGAGACTTTGTTACCTTTTCTCTTCTACATCTGTATTGACTTTATTTTTAACTTTACTAATAAAAATTTAAAAAAATAAGTAACACAACAAGGAAAAAAATGCTTGAAAGTTAATGTTTAACTCTTTACCGATGAGGACATATGTTGAATAAAGTGACGTAATTTCAGCCGGTAGTGATCACCTTTGAATGTCTAACGCCTAATTCCAGTGTGTTGGGAACACACCCTGTGAACTCCCACCTCTCCCAGCTCGCTTCCTCCTAAGCAGCCCACACAGGGCCTGGAGGCCGGAGTGAGTGCCCCACGCCTGTTGGTTGCAGCCCGCAGGTTGTCCCTGTGCTCAGGAGGTGTCTTCTATGGGAGGAGCAGGTACGGGGGCTTCAGCAAACACCCGGACAGCCTGCTGTGTTTAGCAAGCAGTGAGCTGATTGAAAAGGGGCCAGGAAAGAACCAGGCACGAAGCTAGCGCTGGATAAACGTTCGTTCCTATTCCTCTTTCTCTTTCGAATCTTACGAGAGAGAAGGCCACGTATGCGTGCGCATCAGAACCCGTAGGAAGGCTAGAGAGCCTGAGCTCAGGGGAGAGGGAGACCCTCGGCACAGCTGGGTGGCTGACACCTGCCGCAGGCAGAGTGGCCAGCTCGCCAAAGGTGGGGCCTCGCCAGGACCCGGGAGGCAGCGCGCAGGGCGCCTGCACTTAGCCCTGCTGGAAGGCTAACGCTGAACCTGAGGCTCTTCCACACCAGCACAGCGCTGGGCACGTGGGAGACGCTACACCTATTTGTCTAAAGAAGCAAAGGGGAGAGGGCACATGGTTTCAGGAGTGGACAGGGAAAAGGGAGGTTTGCTTCCACAGTCCCAAGACTACTCTTTCCGGAATTTCCCCAAAGCTGCCTCCTTCCGAGGGCAGCCTGACTCGTGAGAAATCCCAAGCTGATATACCCTTCCTTGTGCCTGACCCACCAGCCTGTTCCCTGTCGTCGGTGGATGCCTTTGCTTTGGGGGAGAGACCCTTTTCTTTTACCAGGAATTTCAGAAGCACCAATAATCTCTCTCCTTACACTGAAACAAATTCAACTGGATCAGGTTTAGATTTAAAAAATAAACCCATAAATATACTAGAAAACAACGTGGGGAAATTTCTTTTTTAAATTTCACAGCGGGGAAGGATGAAGGTTGACATAAGAAAGCCTGCCTCAATCACCCGATACAAAATGGCCAAAGACTATGAACAGGCAGTTGATACAAACGGGAATTCAGGTAGCTTGAATTACACAGGGAAAAAAGAGACCACACAAGATTACAATGAAATGCCAATTCCCACTTGTTTGGCAAATTCCAAGAAACTGGTCCGGCTGGGTTGATTCAGGTGGGGCATTCATGTGTGTTAGTGGGACGGTCTCCATGGAAGGCAGACTGGCCTTCCTTTCCCTCCTCTCCCCTCACTTAGGGAAATGTCATGTGTGGTCCCCTCCTTCTCGTGCCTTAGAAGGTAAATAAACAGGTTGGTGTGAGTCACAGATAACTCACCTCACTCCCAAGGAGGTCCTTAAGCGAGGGTGCTGTGCTCAGGCCACAGGGATGCTGGCCTCTTTTCCTGCTCTCTTCCTTCTCACCCTGGTCTAGTGCCTGCAGAGAAAGTAGGAGGCTTGTCCAGGCCTTGGGGCTTCCAGGGGCCTCTGAGCTGCTATCCACATGGCTGGAGCTTCCAAGAGAAACCGCTGAGCTGGCCCTGCCCCTGCCAGGGTAGTGGAAATCCACCCGCTGGGCACCAGGCCTGGGGCTCTGGGGCTTGGGGCTCAGGGGCTTACAGGGCACACCTTGGCTTCCATATACCAGGCAACAGGTGGAGCTGGAGGGAAGGGTGTGGCTGATCCCAGCCTGCTGCCTCCCAGGACTGGTGGGTGACAAAGGCCAAGACTTTTCAGGAAAGTTACCTGAAGGTAGGTATTTACCACTTTCCTGAGTGCTTGTACATTTAATAGTTGGTTCACTTTTTCTCCTGTTATCTGAAGAGACCAAACTGCTGGATGACAAAGGTGTGGGGGAATGTGGGAGTGTCCAGTGATCCCTAAAAACGTAGCAGCTCTCTTTGTCCTCTGCCTGTTCCTCGCGGTGGCTACTGGTGCCTAGTGGGGAAGGTCTGGGGGGCTTCAAGATCTCCGGTCCTGGAACCAGACTCACTAAGGAGGGCCTTTTGGGGCCCTCAGCATCTTTGCTTTTCAGAACTGTGCGCCAGGAGGTCTGGTGCAGTCTGCTCTTTTTCTTCTGGTCCTTGAAAGAACCTGGAAAACATTCACCAGTGTTCTCTTTTTCTAAAACTCTTGACTCGAAAAAATTTGCAAGGGTCTTGTGAGCTGAGGCCAACCTCGCGCTGAGCCTTTTCTCTGGGGTTTTGAGTCTCTTGGCGTCGCAGCTTTCTGAGGACTGTCTTCTGCTACCGAGGTCCCCACGCGTCTCCACGTGGCCCCCTTCCGTCAGCCCTGCGAGCCCTCGGCCTGCGTCCTGGAAGCCCATCTCGGGAGAGGCGCTGGCGTGCGCGCAGCGTGGAGTCCCGACCCGGCCCGACGCGCTCTGCCCGCTGGCCACCGGGGGCAGACTGTCCGTGCACAGCTCCTCGAGGCAGTTAGAACCCCCAGGGCGGCCCCCTCCCGGACTCTCGGCGGCCGAGGGCTTGCCTTTCCGTAAGGAGGTCACCTTGGGAAACGCCAGCCGCCTCCCGGGCTCCCGAGAAGCCTGGCGGAGCCGGCGGGGCGGTCCGGGCAGCCGGAGCGCACGGGTGCGGGCAGGGGCTTGGGCACCGGGCCGCTTGTCCGCACCGCCCTCTGCTGCGCGCACTTCTAGCGTGTCCTCGGGGCCCTGGGCCCCGGGCGCCCCAGTAGCTTCTTCCCTGGCCGCCCGGGTCCCGGAGCTCTGGCTGGCCCCGGGCAGGTTCTCTTCCGCAGGCGCCCCTGTGCTCAGAAGGCCCCCTGCGGCGCGCTCTTGGGAAGACGTCTCTTCCCCGCCCGGGGGCCTCTCTTCCGAAGCCGCTTGGGGGATCAGAACTGTCCCAAGCTCTGCGGCTGGGGCCACCTGCCGAAGAGCCTCGTCTTCACCTCGCAGTCCGAGGGCTGCTGGCAGCTCACACTCATTGCCGTAAGTTTGTGGTTTCCCAGGCCGGGAAACCACACATGGGGTCGCTCCAGCACTGCAGGGAGACCCTGGTCTTCCCTCCAGAAACTCACAGGACTGTGTTTCTGGAAGAGGACCCACTTTCCTCCTGGTGGCCTGCAGCCCTTTCTGCTCAACAGCGACAATGACGAGGGTGCCCTTAGAAGACGTGTCTGCTTTGGGCTCTAGCTGGAGGCCCTCTGCCAAGGGCGTGGAACCACCCTCGTGCCCCTGGTCACACTCCTCACCCCCACAGGGGCAGTGAGACATGGCGACTGCTGCAACTCCTGAAAAACCCTGCAAGGCATTTTTCGTGAAGTTGGGGTCTGGAACCGTCACGTCTTCTGCTTCCTTTGACGTGTCTGTCGTGCTTGACTTCAGGGTGGTCTCTGGAGCATCTGAGTGATTGCTTACTCCAGAGCAAACCCCCCAGTCTTTGTTCCACACCTGTGACCTGCTATTGCTGGGATGATGTGGGAACTTGGCCCTAGCAGGTGGCTTTCTTTTCTCACTGAGGATATACTTTGATGTGTAATTACTGGTTTGGTTTCCTGCCTCAACAGAAATGTCCTGAAGGTGCTTCTGTTTATCACTCACGTCCTCAGCATTTGGTGCCAGGCCAGCGCTCAGGGGTTCCTCTGTTCTGCTTTCTGGGCCGTGTCCCAACTTGCCCTCGGCTGGTACCAGCACTTCCTCTGTGTTGCAGCTCACCAACTCTGAAGTAAGGCATGAAGAGACTGGGCGGGACCTAGACTCCTGTCCTGACTGGTTTTCCAGCCAGAGACTTTCAGAGGGCGTGTCCTGAGAGGCCCTTTTCCAGCTAAGAGCGCTGGGTTCACACTGATCCTCCAAACCAGGAGCCTTCCTTTGGGAAGCAGGAAGCAAATGAGACAGTTGGGTGGGAACAGGGTAAAGAGGGCGTTGTGTTCTTGGAGCCCGTTCTGCTTCTGTCCCTTCCTTCAGATGGCTCCCAAACTTCACAAAGTTCTGCCCTAGAGGACCCTCAGAGTATCTTAAGGGAAACTCTGCTACGGAATGGGCCCTGTTCAGCGTCGTCGTGTGCTGACAGCAGCGCCTTGGGAATGCCTTGCCCTTGTCATCGGTCTTTTCTGGGGCGCTATGGCAAAGCTTGGCGTGTAGGAGGCATGACGTCCCTAAAGGAAGCCGGCAGGTGGCATCAAAGCCGGGCTGGGAGCAGAGCAAGCCTGTGTTCAGCGTGGGGCCCGGAGTCCTTCCCTGCCCCGTCCTGGCTCCCGGAGGGGCTGTGAGAGGCAGCTGGGTCCCCCTGTCCCTGTTGTGGATATTCGGCCAGCTCCGGCCCTGTTCACAGCACCAGAGAAGAAAGGGCCAGACCGCTGGGATGCCCAGATAACTCTCAGACCTGGATTTCTGAAGAGAAAAACCAGAGGCCCCCCTGAGGTCTTGTACAGTCACCGCCTTCGCTGCCGGGAGGCTGCAGCTGCCCGTGGGCGCCTGTGCACAGCCCTGTGTGTGGTCAGCAGTCCCTGCCAGCAGTGACGCTTGCTCCGGGCTGGCCACGTCCTCCCAAAGGGGCACAGCCCTCACTTCTCCAGCAACTGCAGCAAAGGCTCGTACCCCACTTTTGCAGGACTCTTCCTTGAAGTCAAGGTACAGATCTAGTTCCTCTTCTGGGTCAAGCCCAGGGACACCAGTTGAATGCTGCTCCTGAAGGGTTCTGGATGCTGGGGTGTCACGGCATCCCCCGCGTGCTTCTCTGTCCTCAGAGGTACCATCTGGAGTGAGGCAGATTCCCCCTAGGAGGTCACCAGGCAGGGGCTCTGTGTCGGAAGCACTTTCAAAGGGGTCAATTTTTGTGTCTGATTGACTTTCACTCTGGTGGGACAGTGTCTCAAAATCACCGTGGTCTGTTTCCCGGCTCTGTCCCTGTTCCTCTGGTTCTGCGGGAGAAGGGGGGAGCTCCTTGTCTTCAATCTCACCTTCACCTGGCAGGTGTACACTTGGCTCTGGAGTCTGGAAGGGCAAGAAGAGAAGAGTCACAGACAAGGCCTGAGGACATCTGCACACACGTACACTGCACCTGCCTTTGTCAGAAGGAAGAAGGTTCAGAAATGTTTCATTTGTTCCCCATGTGAAGAGAAAAACCAGAGGACCCCCTGGGCCTTGTACAGTCACCGCCTGTAGGAAGAGAGTGGTAAATATGAAGAGGTACCTTTTTTTTTTGGCCGTACACGGGCCTCTCACTGTTGTGGCCTCTCCCGTTGCGGAGCACAAGCTCCGGACGCGCAGGCTCAGCGGCCATGGCTCACGGGCCCAGCCGCTCCGCGGCACGTGGGATCTTCCCGGACCGGGGCACAAACCCGCGTCCCCTGCATTGGCAGGCGGACTCTCAACCACTGCGCCACCAGGGAAGCCCAAGAGCTACCTTTTATTAGCACAGAAAAGAAGAGATGGAGCCAAACCCAAACAGTAGGGAGAAAGTGTAGCACATAGTTAAAGCAACCCTATTAAAAATCAGAATAGGCGGAATGAGCATGTGCAGTTTAAGTACGAACTGTTGTCTGAGTCATGGTGAGAAGCATATCTGTGCCTAATGTTTTCAGCAAGAAAGAGCAAATGAATATATGCTTGCTTTGTGTTCTGTTTGTTGTTATGTAACCAGTTAAAGTCAAGGCTCTTACACTTAGAAGTGTTTTCTGAGTTAGGTTTGCTGCAGCCAAAAGAAAGAAAGAAAAAAAACCCACACACAAGAATTATTGAAATTGCAATCATATTTTGGGATGTTATAAATGCCCAAGACAGCTTTGAGAACAGGAGGAAAAGTAGAGAACTTGTGCAAGTATTTGCAGAGTTTCATTCTCTCATTACACATTTTTCAATCAACTTGTTATAATATCATTTATATGCATCCATTTACAGTGTATAGATCTGGGGACTTCCCTGGTGGTCCAGTGGTAAAGAATCTGCCTTACAATGCAGTGGACATGGGTTCGATTCCTGGTCAGGGAACTAAGATCCCACATGCCACAGGGCAAGAGCCCACGTGCCACAACTACTGAGCTTGCGCACCTCAACTCAAGAGCCTGCGTGCCCACGTGCTCAGGAGTCCGCGTGCCACAACTAGAGGAGGGAAAACCCACAGGCCACAACTAGAGAGAAGCCCACGTGCTGCAACGAACAGCCCGTGCACCGCAACGAAAAAGATCCCACATGCCTCAACGGAGGTCCCGCGTGCTGCAACTAAGACCCGATGCAGCCAAAAAAGTGTACAGTTCTGAGCATTTTGACAAATGTATACACCCATGTAACTACCACCATGATAAAAATCCTATTTCCTTTTCCCAAAGAAGTCCCTGACCCTCCCCAGTCACTCCTCATCTTGAGGCAGGAGATAGATGGGCCCCAGGCTGAACAGCTGAAGTTTCTTCCCTGTGGACAGAAACTCCATAACAGCAGGAGCGAGAGAGGAGGCTGGACCCTGCCCAGATAAGAGATAAAAAAAAACCCACATATTCCTCGTTCTCAAAGTCAAAGAGACCTTCCTGACTACACATGTGCAGAAAGGCTCCTTGGGGGTCAAAAAGGGAGGGGGTGCCACCCCATAATAGGTGATGTCAACCTTCCCACAGGCCTCTTCGCTAGAATCCACCTTGGCTAAGAGATGTGCCCACACTCATGGGAGGACCCTTAGATGTACCAAATACAGACTCAGAATCAGGCAAAGCAAGATGACTGGCCAAAGGAAACCTGGAAGAAATGCCCCATAAAATTGATTCAAACTACCATGAGGGCGTGACTTTCTCTCTGAGCCCGCCCGTGTGTCTATCCACATGTACCCTTTTTCCTCCTAATAAACACTTCACTTGCTTCACTACTTTCCGTCTCTATGTGGAAATGCATTTCTACACAGCTGACGGGCCAGGGCCTTGTCACTGGCCACTGGTCCCTGGTGGTCTAGTGGCTAGGATTCAGCGCTCTCACAGCTGCGGCCTGACCTCAGACTCTGGCGGGGAACAGAAAGCCCGCTTCAAGCCTCTGCAGGCCGAGGCCACCCGAGACCCTCTTCCTCCCTGTGCCCTGTTTCTGCCACACAGTCTAGATTTGCCTTTTCTAGTTTCAGATGACCAGAATATGCAGCATGTACTCTTTGGGGGCTGGCTTCTTTCTCTCAGCATAATACTCTAGAGACTCATCCATGTATCTTGGTTGCAGCATGTATTATACATACAACAACACCTTGAACTTTGTGATAACACTGTACCCAGCATTCAGTTCTCAGACGCTCCAAAGATTCCCCAGTCCTGGAGTAGGACAACCACTTGGCCCTGCGTCTAGCTAAGGCTCCTTCGCACAAACTTGGTACAGAGGCTGTTCACTCAACCAGCCCTTCCCAAGCACAGATTCTGAGGACTTGTCATTAGAGGTTTCTCAAAATAAAATTGCTTTTAATCCTCTTTACCTAAAAGGAGAAAAGCAGACAAACACCAAAGCATGTGATGGGTGAGGTATTTAAGCTACAGGGTAGATTCAGAAAATCGGAAATAATATGATACTATAGTTTCGAATATGTCGCAAAGCAGAAAGGAGCTGGGAATAGGAAAGGAAACATTAAAAGTCAAACCATTTGGAAAGCAGGGCTGTGTGGTGGCCACGTGATATCCAAGAAGAGGGAGGAATTAGGGAAGCCCTGGTCTCCCCCAAGTCCACTGCAGGCACGTGCTCCCGTGGTCCAACTCCCAGGTGGCAGGCCCCTCACTGCGGCAGGAACAACAGTCTCTGGCCTACAGAGACTTCTGCTTCTGCTCAGTAACTCCTGCCGTCAAGAGCACCTCCGTTCCCTCAACTCGCCGACCTGTTATTAAACTGGGAAGGGACCCCTTGACCACAGAGCGTTTCCTCAGCTCTGTCATAGCTCGATGTCACCTCACAGACTCATATGGGCATCAATATTCACGTTTCAGGCCCAGAGAATTCCAAAGTCCCAAATTCCAAATGACCAATGATCTGGACATTGACTACGCCAAGATGTCAGAGGTCTCACTCCTGACCCCACCCCCTGCTCAGCATGGTGACCCAGGACACTGCCAGTTAAAGGAACTGTACTCCCTGCCTCGGTCTTGATGAGAGTCAAGCCTTTCTTTGACTTCCAGGTATGCTGGCAAGAGGCCTCACTCTGTTTCAACGAAAATAAAAAGCCTTTGATGGGGACGGGGTTGGGGGGACCCCTCTAAACTCTCTCAGATTACAAAATTGGTATAGTCTGTGCAAGATCACTGGAAATCCAGCTTTAATATTCCTTAAAGTGTTTAAATGCTGAATATGAAGAGTACCTTTTTTAAAAAAGCATTTGATTTGGTTGAATATTAGATTCTAAATCTTATGAAGAAAGTTTTTTTTTGCCCCCTGAGCTGTTTCAGGAGTAATTCTCAAATACGTAATTTCTCAGCACAAATCCATATAATTTCACGGTTATCCCTCAGGGATGGTCTGGGGGTTGAAAGTGTTCTTTTTGCTGAAGCTCAGAGTTATTTCTGGGGGTTAGGGGTGGGTCAGATTTGAATGTTTTTAAGCAGAAAAGCTCTCTTTATTTTGTCACAGGCCTGGCACTTCCTAATTGTCTTATCTCTATAATTTTGTGAGGCTTCAGACACTAGGGCAAGGTGTTTGGACTTTCTCCTGTAAGAAACAGAGAGCTGCACGCAGCGGGTGTTTGCACAGAGGGATGCAGTCGTTCCAGACAATACATTAGGGAGTTGAGAATGGTGTGGACAAATGGGCCAAATGGGCTCCAGCACCCTGCCCCCAACCCTCCTGACTTTCACTTCTTCCCTCACCTTCAGTCACGGGGCAACAAACCTCTCTCCATCAGAATTCCTGCCCCCATCCCCCAGAGCACCCCATCGTCTTCCCTTTTCAAACTCCTCAGTAATACAATTTACATTTTATCTCCACACTTCCTCATCTCCCAGTCTTTAAAAAACATTAGTATTTGATGACAAGACATATCCCTTCTAAATACAAATTCAGTTGCAAGCCATTAGTTTTAATAGGTGGTATTTGCATTATCTTGCAGTTCTATTGTTTTTCTAACTTCCATTATGATTTGCTCTCTGACCCATAATTTATTTAGAAGTAGGTTTTGGTTATCTTTTTGTTTCTGATTTCTATTGAATTACATTGTAATCAGAGAGTGTGGTCTGTATGATTCTTTGAGATTAGTTGAAACTGGCTTTATGGCACAGTACAAGCTCCTGTTGAAACCACGGGTAATCATTAGTTAAATCCGTGTCACTTGTAATCTGCCTTCATTAATCAAAGTCATTTTAATTGTTTCTACAAAAGACTTGCATTTCCTCCCAGTGGCAATAAGCCTACACAGTAAGATGTTTGCCTGGTTGTTTTGCAGAGTCAGCTGTCTAGTTGAAGCTGAGCTGGTTAAGACTGCATGGGACCCCGACCCTTCAACGGGACCTGCTCCAGTGTCCGCTCAGTGACCTTTTGAATCTGCAGAGGCGGGCAGCTTAGTTATGGCTGCACAGAGCTGCGATTATCACACCTTTTCCCAATCACCTTTCCCCACGCTGTATTCTTTAGCCCCTAAATACCCCGAGGCCAGCTTTCGGGAGGCGGATTTGAGATTTGGTCTGCAATCTTCACGCTTGGCTGCCTGACAAAATAAACGAATAAACAGTCTCTTAGGGCTTTCCTGGTGGCGCAGTGGTTGAGAGTCCGCCTGCCGGTGCAGGGGACACGGGTTCGTGCCCCGGTCCGGGAAGATCCCACATGCCGCGGAGCGGCTGGGCCTGTGAGCCATGGCCGCTGAGCCTGCGCGTCCGGAGCCTGTGCTCCGCAACAGGAGAGGCCACAGCAGTGAGAGGCCCGCGTACAGCAAAAAAAAAAAAAAAAAAAAAGGTATTCTTGTGGAAACAACCTAAATACTCATCAACTGAGGAACAGATAAGCAAAGTGTGGCCTATCTATACAATGGAACAATGAGAGGCCAGCGTACCGCAAAAAAAACCCCCCAAAAAACAAAAAAAAAAAAACCAGTCTTCTGCTGCAAACCTCCCGTCAGCGTTTTGGCTTGCTGGCAGACGGCAAAACGGACCTGGTTCTGTAACACTGTTTCATAAGTGTTCCATGGGTGTTTGAAAAGATCGTGTATTCGCTGCTTGTTCATTCAGGATTTAATAATAGCTCATCAAGCTTGTTCAGTGTTAAATCCTTGTCAAATCCTCATAATTTGACTAGTTTTTCATTTGCTATTAAGTACGTTGAAATCACTCCCTGTAGTGCTGCGTTTGTCAATTTCCTCTTTTAATTCTGTCATCTTTCAGTTGACACGTTTCAGTGTTATGTTAGTAGGTGCATAAACAAGTTCTGGCTCTTTTTATTATTTCTTAGTAACTCTCTTTATCCCTAATAAAAGTTCCTACTTTCAAGGCTGTCTTCTCTAATAAACCTACATCAACTTTCTTTGGATTAGTATTTGCTTAGTATATATTTTTCCATTCTTTTTTTTCCAGTCTTTCTATGTTCCTTAGGTGTGTTTTTCATAACTAACATATAGCTGGGTTTTCAAGATCCAACATTTCAATTACTTAACCAGAGAGTTTAACCAGCGAGCATTTATTTGGGTTTCTATCTATCACCGTAGTTCATTGTTTTTAGCTCCACCCCCCCCTTTTTTTCCCCTGGGAATTTCCTTTTTTTTTTTTTTTTAATGTGAACTCAACCGTGGTTTGTTTAAGAGCATATGTTTAAAGGAATGTAGAGCTCTGAGAAACTGCTCCCGGGCTATAGTCCTCATTTTGCCCCAAATGAAACTTAGCTCACAGCTCTGACGTTATGCATTTTTCTAAGTTGACACTGCCTTCCTTCCTTTCTTCTCTCCTCCTTCTGTCCCGTCCTTCCTTCCCTCCTTTCACTGTCTTTTCTACAACCTTACTGAGGTATAATTGACATAAGTAACTGCACATATTTCAAGTGTACAGTTAAAGTTTGTGTGAAACCGTCATACATCTGTGAAACCATGACCACGAGCAAGATAGTGAACATTTGTCTTGCTTCCAAAAGTTCCCTCATGCTTCTTTATAATCCCTCCCTCTCATCTCCCCTCCACCCCCAGGCGATCTTTATCTGCTTTCTGCTACTATAGATTAATTTGTATTTTCTAGAATTCCATATAAATGGAATCATACAGTATGTATTTTTTGTCCGGCTTTTTTCACTCAGCACAATTATTTTGAGATTCGTCCACGTTGCATGTGCCAATAACTGGTTTTACTGCTAAGTGGTGTCCACTCACCTGCTGAGGGACATTTGAGTTGTTCCCAGTTTCTGGCTTTTCAAATAATGCTGTACAATTCTGTACAGACATGTGCTTCATTTCTCTTGAGTCAATACTGAGGACTGGAATGACTGGGCCATATGGTAGGGGTATATGTTTAATTGCTTAAGAAACTGCAAACTGTTCTCCATCCCCTTTTACACCACCCCCAGCAATATATGACAGTCCAGATGTTCCACTCCCTTACCCACCTCTGCTATCGTCAGTTTTGTTAATTTTAGCCATCCTAGTATGTGTGAAGCAGTATCACATTGTGGTCTTAATTTGCATTTCCCTAATGACATATGATGTTGAGCATCTTTTTGTATGCTTTTTTCTATCTGTACATCTTCTCTGTGAAGTGTCAGTTCAGGTTTTTTGCCCACTAAAAAATACTGGGTTGTGTTCTTATTGAGTTGTAAGAATTCTTTATAGATCCTAGATACAAGTCTTTTGTTGGATATATGTTTTGCAAATAGCTTCGTCCAACCTGCAGCTTGCCTTTTTATTAACAATGTTTTTTAAAAGCAAAAGGTTTTAATTGTGATGAAACCCAATGCATGGATTTCTTTTTTTCAGATCATGTTTTCTGTGTGTGTCTAATTTTAAAAACTTTGCAACCTAAAGTCACTAACTTTTTCCTGTCATTTCTTCTAGACTGTGGTAGACAGAATAATGCCCCTTTTCACTGAAGGATGTCCATGTTCTAATCTCTTCTGGAGGCTATGAATGCCTAGGGTAAGAGGGACTTTGCAGATATGATTATGTTAAAAATCTTGAGGAGATTATCCTGGATTATCTGGGTGGGCCCAATGTAATCACAAGAATCCTTATAAGAGAAACACCGAGGCAGGAGAGTCAGGAAAGGAGATGTGATGAGGGAAGCAGAAATCAGAGTGACCCAAGGAGGGGCTACAAACCAAGCAATGTGGGCAGCTTCCAGAAGCTGGAAAAAGCAAGTAAATGGATTCTCCCCTAAGAGATTAGATCTCAAATGTTATCACAACAAAAAAAGAAATGAAAATTCCCCCCCTAGAGTCTCCAGGAAGGAGCATGGCCCTACTGACACCTTGACTGTGGCCCAAGTGATTGTCTGACAGTGCGAGTGTGTAGCAGCGTGGCATGAACAGGAGGCCCGTGTAACACATAACCATGACGCCTTCTAGAAAAAGGACCTGGGCTTCTCTAGGGGCAGAGGTCTGTTTTTCTCTCTTGCCTTAGTCTACATTTCTGTCAATGGCTCCACAACACCAAGTGTGCTTATCTTACTAGATTTTGGGGAAGATGAAGTAAGGATATCAGAGCCCTCTGAAAATTCTAAATATTCTCCTAAACTGTAAGATATATTGACCACCTCATGTTAACCATGGAGACTAAACACCCCATTCTGTCAGTTCTGTTCACACCAGCTTGCTCACAAATACCTTGGGGACAGAAATTATATATCTTGCTATCATATGTCTTGTTATCCCCCATAGTATCTAGCAGAGGCTTGGTACAGAGTAAACACAAAGAAAATATTGGAGAAATCTAGACCTATACAGAATCACCACTGCAACGATGATTATTATAACTCTGTGGCTGTGAGCATATAAGCATTTTATATCCACAGGACATTTTCCCAAATGTGATATTCAAAGGTACATTCAGATTTACATGCACATCTTCCAATTATTGTGTGCACTAGAACTGTGCCAACAGATACAGTATCTTCTTGTTTTGAGTTTTCCAATTTGTGTGAGAATATTTTAATACAGAAATGAAATATTTTATTATTCTACTTGAGAAGTTTTTGTTGCTGTTTTTGTGGGTTTTGTTTGTTTGATTTTTTGTTTTCTTTAGGAAACTCACTCAAATAATTGGAATTAAACTGCAGTTCCTTTGAAGCCTCTGGCGAGAGGGGTGACTGTCCTCAAGGTCGTCTTCTGGTGGTTCAGGAGGCACCGTGATCCCTCCAGGGCATAGCTCAGGGCATGGCACACGAATGGTAAGATTTTTCCAGTAAATGTTTGTCAGGTGAATAAAGAAACATAGGGCAGTGACAGTTACACGGTGTGGGGTGGGGAGAGGCTAAAGCAGAACCAGAGGAAAGTTGAGGAGGTCAGAGGTACCCAGAAGTTTTTTTCTTGCCTTAGTTTCGGAGCAAGTTTCCGTATTACCCACAGTCACATTCGCTCACTTAGCAAACCTCACTCCTCACAAAAGTCTGACATTTGAACCTGAGCTAATCAGGTTTATCTTTCACTCTTTGAAAGATGCGGGTTTCCAGGTCAATTATTCACACTGACAAGGGTCCAAGGAGGATGTATTATTCCCTACACTGTCCAAGGACTCAGGCAGTCTCTACCTCATTGCACCTAAAGTACATACTTCTCACCCATTTGTTAGACAAGGTGACAGGACTTCTACCTGGAAGTCCTTTCAGGCAGTCAATGTGAGTTACAATATGATCCTGGGAGTATTACTATTATGTTTATTTAAGAATATTTCTAGAATCCCAAGTGGCCTTTCCCCTTAAGTAGCCCCAATTCTGTACTCTCAGCCTGGATTTCCACATACACCAGAAACTATTTTCAAAGGTCCTGTAGTTATCTGCTGCTTTGTCTGATTTTTCTGGGAGAGCACGGATGCATTTGCCAAATTCTGGATTCAGGGTTGCTTAAGAAGTTGCCGTTTACTAGGAACTACTACGGGCCAGAAACTGCATCAATAAAAGACACACAAAACAAAGGCCCTCCTATCAGAGCAGCTGTGAACTAACAAGGGAACAAGCACTACACAACTAGCAAGGGTGCAATGGTACAAACAAGAACTGTCCACACATAGGAAAATGAGTAATTTCAGGGCGAGGAGGGTCTCAAAGGGTGTACATCTGAGCTGTGATGTGAGCGATGACGTTTCATGGGCACCAGGGGGAGAAGTGTGAAATGGGGAGTTGATGAGTGAGTAAGGCCACCACGGGGCCAAGTCGCAAACACTGGTCCTCAGGGCTCTCCATTTTTTCTAAGTCAAGTCTTTGCTACCACACCTCTTTCTTATCATTTAACACATTGCGTTGTACTCATCAGTGTCATTTAATAATATCAAAGGCTGGAGGTGCCCAGGGAACCAAGCAGACGTCGTCACTGCCCCCATGACACACACAAACACCAAACAAGGACACACGCATGTGTAACTACAAGTTGAGAGGTGGGCTGGGAAGTGAGAAAGCCCAAGAGGTTAGGGAAGGGCTCTGCAGGGGTGATTAAGCAGAGTCATGCTTAATGATTAAGCTGAGCAGGGCCAGCCCTGGGAATGGGTGGGGAAGAGAACATTCCAGACTGGGGGACAGGCTTGTGTGAAGACTCTGAGGTCCAGACACCTTGGCTCGAGGGAACCAAGAGAGTGGGCCACTGTGACCTCATGGTGAGGGGAAAAAGAGGCAAAGGCCGGTACTGTGGGTCTCGTAGGTGGGTTGAGGAGTTGGATTTTGTTCTGAGTTCAAAGAGGAAACCAATAAAGAGTTTTAAACAGGGAGTACCATGATGCGGAATGTCTTTAAAGTCACCCTGGCTGCTGTGAGGCCAGTCAGAAAATTTCCATAGTCATTCAGTTTTCTTCTCTATTATGCTCTGGTGTCTCAAGGACAGGTGGGCCCCCAAACTCTTGCACCACTGAGTAACCCAAGTTGTGAGAAAGTAGCCCAGATTCCCTCCCCAGTGGGAAGAGGGCATTTAATCACAACTTTGAGGGGTTAAAAAAAATCAGTGACTCTCCTTGTGATGAGAATTTGCAGTTGTGACAAACTATTGCCACTGACATCCTGGGTGACTTTAGGTGGCTTACGTCCTCTTTCTGCACCTAAGCATCCTCATTTGTAAAGGAAGGCACACGAGTAGATTAGTATTTTAAAAACTGCATTCTGACTGCACCTTCTGCCCTGATATGAAAGTGAGTTCAAAGGAGCATCACTCTACCCTTATAATGAAAAAGCCAAATTAGTCTCACATTCATAACTATTGTGGAGCCATCACAGAGCTGAGGTTGCAGAGCAAACTACTGGTCCCAAAATATGCAGAAAGACAGGCATCTGCAGGGAGAGGGGAAAGGCCAGTATTCAAGGCCAGTATCAAGTGATCTAACATAGGCATAATTGGAATCTTAGAAGGAGAAGAGAGAGAGAATAGGGCAGAAGAAATACTTGAAGCAGTAAGTCCAATAATTTCCCCATATTAGCCATAGATATTAAAACCACAGATCCATACAGTTCAAAAAGGATAAACACAAAAGAAAAAAAGTTCATACTTAGGCATATCATACACAAACTGTTGAAAACAAAAGTCAAAAAGAAAATCTTGAAAACAGCTAAAGTAAAAAGAAACACTACACAGAGAAAAAAAAAGATAAGCATTAAAGCAAAAATTTTATCAGAAACCATGCAAGCCAGGAGACAATGGAGTGACATCTTTAAGCAGCTGAAAGAAAAAAATATATTCAGCAAAAGAATCTTTCAAATATGAATAAGACTTTCTCAGACTAACTGAAACGAAGGGAATTAATTTCCAGCAGACACGCTGTATAAGCAATGGTAAAAGTTCTTCAGGCAGATGGAATATGATAGCAGACTGAAACCTGGATCTACACAAAGGAATGAAGAGTGCAAACCAGGAATAGGAGAGAACGTTCTTAACCTGATAAAGGTTAACTACAAAAAACATACTTAGTGTTAAAACCTGAGTGCTTTCTCCCTAAGACCTCAGCAAGGCAGGATGCTTTCTCTCACCACACCTAGTCAACATTCAATGTTGAAATCTTAGCCAGTGTAATAAGACAATAAAAAGAAATAAAAGGAATGCAGATTAAAACGGAAGAAACTGAACAGTCTATGTGTAATTTTCTATATAGAAAATCCCAAAGAAACTAAAAAAGAAAACTCCTAGAATTAATAGGTGAGTTTAGCAAGGTGGTAAGATATAAGATCAAGAAACAAAATAAATTGCATTTCTATACACTAGGGGTGAGCAATTAGAATTTGAAATTAAAAAACTGCATTTACAATAGTAGCCAAAAATTATATCCCTAGCTATAAATCTAATGAAATATATTCAGGATCTATATACTGGTGTTTCATCAGCATGGCTTTTTAATCAGCACTGGTGAAAGAAATCAAAAAAGACCTAAATAAATAAAGAGAATATGGTGTTTATGGATTTCAAGATTTAATATTACTTAATGTAATGACTTAATATTAAGTAATATTGCTATTATTAAGAAGCCAATTCTCCCCAATTTGGAACAATCTGAGTAACAAAATAAATAACCATATTATTGAATTATAACCCAAAGGATAGAATAATTACCCATAAGCCCATATTGATGTGAATAAGTGACTGAATAAATAAAAATCAGGGGAGAAGAGCAAGTTCTTCCTTGCAGAAAAATTCCAATTAATAAAAGTGGAAGGAATGGTGAAAATAGAAAATCACTATTACAGCACCAGTAAGAGTTGTGTCAGGGAATATCTACAATGAACACTAAAATTATGTGTAAGAAGCGATCAAAAGGGTCATACTTTGACTGAGAAATCTCACTTGAGAGATTCTACCTTAAGGAAAGATTCTGCAATGCGACATGTTCGTGGAAGTGCTATTTGGAAAATTTTAAAAGGGAAATAATTTGTTTTCAACAATAGGAACATGGCTAATCAAATTAAACAATATGCACTTAATGGAAAATTACACAGCCATAAAAATTTAATTAATAAAGGCTATTGAATAGTAGAGGAAATATATAATAATGCAGGCTAGAATTTTATGTATTATATGATTATAAATCATTAAAAAAATACAAACTAACAAACAAAAAAACCCTGAAATGAAATATACCAAAGAAACAACATTTTTGTTACAGTCAAAATTATTTCTTCTTCAAAACTGTCACATCAAGTTGGTTACATTACCATTTTATAATTTTAAAATATTTGGAAAAAATTTGATTCCTTTTATGTAATATGAATTATAGGTAATTCTGTTGTTAATAATTCAAACAGACCTTCAGCTCCAGTAGAAAGGGCCTTCTACCTTCCCCATAGTGCTTAGTTGCAAGTCCTGATATGCAGAATAATCTCAATCGATATTTGCATACTGATTGATTTCCAATATTCATAGCTATAGGTGTCACCTCAAGAGTGTATAGTGCTTGTTTCTCTTCAGGTGACAGCTTTGATCTCATCAGTGGGGAACCAGGACTCCCAACCCCGCCTGGCAGTAATGAGGTGGATCTCTCCATCCCCTGCCAGAGTAGGGCCAAAGGAGGTCTGCTAAGTCACAAGGTTTAAATAAGGTCTAGAGTTTGTTCCTGAGTTTTCTTTTTATCTCCCAAATATTCTGGGCTGGGAACCTGGAACCATCAACAGGCAGAAAGAAAGGAAGGAAAGAAGGGAGGGAGGGAGATGGGGAGGAGAGAAGGATGAAGGAAGAGAAGGAGAAAAGTTTGCTCTGCTTCATTTGTGTGTTTATGGAGGTGACTGAGTGACGGCACAGAGAGGCTAATGCCATTGAAAGAAGATTTAGATTATGTACAGCTTCCAAGAGAAAGAGGCACACCATGCCACAGAGGGCCACATGGGGAAGCACCAGTGTTGGTCAGGAGGCAGAAGGAGCAAGGGGAAAGCCTAGGCTAGAGCCTTTATTGAGGTTTCTGAGAGAAAGACAGGACAAAATAAACAGCTTAGGACTGGCAAGTTTGAATAATTACAGCAGGCTCTGGGATAGTGGTTGGCCCTGAGGTGATTTAGGGCAGGGAGAATTGGCTTAGTATGTGAGAGTTGATAAGGAGGTGGTCCAGAGCATGGGCTCTGGATCTTAGGGAAGGTGTATAAAACTTTGGCCATTAGTTTGGTCCTATAATTAATGGATGCCAAATAGAAAAATCCAGAATCTAAGAAAACACAGGACACTCTCTGTCCGAAGTTCCAGAGGGAAAGCCCAGCAGGGTCTTAGCAGGAAAATCTATCCCCAGTGGCAGCAGTGTCCTGACTTGCCTACAACAGTAGCCACAAAAGATCCTGGGTACGCCAAGCCATGACCTCCCCATCCCTCAGCTATCAGCAAGAACAGGCCAATCTGTCAACAGCAGAACCTGGGCAAGCCAAACCACCCCCTGACACAACTGCCAGGAGCAGGTGTACCCTCTGCCTGCGCAGGTGGTGTCAACAGTCCTTGTGTCTTCTGGTCCTCTACCCAGCACCAGAAAGCAACACAGCTCTGGTATCTCCCAATCCCCCACCCAACAGCAGAGAACCTCCCAGACCCCATGGCTTCAGCCCTTCCCAGGGGCAGAAGATGTCCCAGGTAGGCACTTCTTTCTACCAATGGCAATGGCAGAGATAGAGCGAGAAGCCCACTGTCACTGGGTAGCTGGAGAACAGCCAGGGGAAGTGCTCTCTGTTCTATGGGTTGGGATTCCCACACTCACCTAACAATGCCAGGAAGCCCAGGGAAGCCATTTCTGGACCCTGCAGACAGCACTAATAGGGATCAAGGGAGAGCTCAAGCAGAAGAATGAAGCAAATCAGAATAGCATTGCGAAAGCTCAGAAAACTAAACTGTCATTGGAACTGCAGCCAGTAAAATAGGCCAGACCTACATACTAAATCTGAACAGGGCAGGGGGCTTCCCTAGTGGTGCAGTGGTTAAGAACCCACCTGCCAATGCAGGGGACACGGGTTCAAGCCCTGGTCCAGGAAGATCCCATATGCCATGTAGCAACTAAGCCCTTGTGCCACAACTGCTGAGCCTGTGCTCTAGAGCCCACAAGCCACAACTACTGAGCTCACGTGCCACAACTACTGAAGCCTGTTGCCTAGAGTCTGTGTTCTGCAACAAGAGAAGCCACCGCAATGAGAAGCCCGTGCACCACAACAAAGAGTAGCCCCCGCTCGCCGCAACTAGAGAAAGCCTGTGCAGAGCAACGAAGACCCAACACAGCCAAATAAATAAATTAATTAATTAAAAAAAAACTAAATAGGGCAAATTGTTGCTAAAAGAGATTTAAATAGGATCAAGAGTCTCTTAACATGAGGCTCTTCCTGAAGATGGTGGCATAGGAGGGTGTGGAGTTCATGTCTCCTGACAAGTAGGGCACCTGCTAGGTGCTTATGGGGGATCTCGGACACCTAAGGGGATGGGAGTAATCCTTGTGTGACCACGTAGGACATGGGAGGGAAGGAGAGATGGAAGAAAAGTGGAGGTGGGACGGGACCAGTGCCCTTGAGTGGGGGCTGGGGGAGAGGAGAGGTTCCTACGCTCAGAGGGGCCCACTCACGGTGAGGGGATCAGCAGGCACGGACAGGGACCTTTGGGGGACTGGGGGATGGGAGGGGAATGAGGCCAGTGTCACCCCTGCCCACTTGGGCCCTGGCAATCCTGCTGGAGTCCCCGGCCTGAACCCCACCCTGGGGCTCCCACAGGCTGTGTGGTTCCCAGGCCTGAGCCCCACCACCAAGGCCTCTTCTGGCCACACAGGTACCAGGCCTCAGGCCCCCCTGATCCCCCTCCGGCCACATGGGTCCCACCTGAACCCCGCCACTGCCAAAGCCTCTTCTGGCCATGCGAGGCCTGGGCCTGAGTCCTGCCCCTGCCGTGGACTCTTCCAGCCGCATGGGTCCTGGCAGACCTGAGTACTGCCACCCACAAGGCCTCCGTGGGCCAAGCGGGTTTTGGTGGGCCTGAGCACCGCCCCCCATCAAAGCCACCTCTGGCCGTGCAGGTCCAGGCAGAACGAATGCAGCTCCCCCTCCAAGGCCTCTTTCAGCTGTGCTGGCGTCTGTGGGCACGCCTATGGAGGCCTGCGCCCCAGCTGGCCTGCGTGGGCATATGTGCTCCGGGCCAGCTTCAGGAACAGATGCTGGTAAGAGGAGCACACGCAGAAGTGGGGCTGACACGGCAGGTCCAGAGACCTACCTAGAGGTCTTGGGGAGGTGGGGGTTGGCTGTGGCTCACTGTGGGGACAAGGACACTGATAGAGGAGGCACAGGGAATTTTTTAAGGTTTAAAATTTTTTTTATTCTTATCTTTTATTCAATTGTGTTTTTATTTATTTATATTCATATTATTATTATTATGTTTGCTGTTGTGGTTCTGTTTTGTTTTGCCGTTGTTTCATTTTTATTGTTATGTTTTCTAATATATTTTAAGATTTTTCCAATTTTACTTCACATTTTATTCTTTGTTATGGTTCTGCTCTTTTCTGTTTGTTGCTTTCTTTTGTTTTTTTTTTGCCATGCTGCGTGGCATGTGGGGTCTTGGTTCCCAGGCCAGGGGTTGGGCCTGAGATCCTGTGGTGGGAGCAACGAGTCCAAGCCACTGGACTAATAGAGAACTTCAGGCCCCAGGGAATATTAATTGGTGTGGGCTCTCCCAGAGGTCCTCATCTCGGCAGTAACACCCAGCTCCACCCAAATGCCTGAAAAATCCAGTGCTGGACACCTCAACCATAAAAAGAAACGAAATTGAGTTATTTGTAGTGAGGTGGATGGACGAAGAATCTGTCATACAGAGTGAAGTAAGTCAGAAAGAGAAAAACAAATACCGTATGCTAACACATATATATGGAATCTAAAAAAAATATGGTTCTGATGAACCTAAGGGCAGGACAGTAATAAAGACGCAGATGTGGAGAATGGACTTGAGGACACGGGGAGGGGTAAGGGTAAGCTGGGATGAAGTGAGAGAGTAGCATTGACACATATACACTACCAAATGTAAAATAGATAGCTACTGGGAAGCAGCCACATAGCACAGGGAGATCAGCTCGGTGCTTTGTGACCACCTAGAGGGGTGGGATAGGGAGGGTGGGAGGGAGACGTAAGAGGGAGGGGATATGGGGATATATGTATATGTATAGCTGATTCACTTTGTTATAAAGCAGAAACTAACACACCATTGTAAAGCAATTATACTCCAACAAAGGTGTTTAAAAAATGATATGATTATTGAGGGAAACTGTGCAGTTTCTGTGGGATCTCTCTTATTATTTATTACAACTGCATGTGAATCCACACATTTTGTTTTGTTTTTTTTGTTTTGCTGTACACGGGCCTCTCACTGTTGTGGCCTCTCCCGTTGCGGAGCACAGGCTCCGGACGCGCAGGCCCAGCGGCCATGGCTCACGGGCCCAGCCGCTCCGCGGCATGTGGGATCTTCCTGGACCGGGGCACGAACCTGTGTCCCCTGCATCGGCAGGCGGACTCTCAACCACTGCACCACCAGGGAAGCCCTGAATCTACACACTTAAATTCTATAAACTTACACTTAAATTACATTAAAAAGCATAATTAATGAACACTCAAAACAAAAATAAATAAAGAATATGTTGCGAAATGCACAGCTTTACCATCAACTAAAGATGTGCAAATAGAGATGGCTCTATCTACTAGCATGTAGCAGTACTTTCACAGACCCTGAGCCCAGGCTGTGAGGATATGATGACACTGCAAGTTGTCTTTGTCTTTTACAAATTCTGTCTGGCAATGTGTGAAAAGAATGAATAACATTTTTTGGACATCTGGAATTTGATTCAAATTCCTGGTCCATTACTTTCTGGCTGAGGGACCGTGAGAAATGGCATACACTTTTAACCTCACTTTCTTGATCTCCAATGACAGGGGTGATTACTTACAAGGCTGATGTGCAGATCTAACAAGCTCTTGTATAAGAATCTAGTACAGTTCCTGAGAACTAGAACGCACTCAGTAACATGTTAAATTCTTTTCAAAAAAGGAAAAAAGTCTTATAAAGAAAGTATCACACACAGATAGTTTTAAAGGAATGTACTGGGACTTCCCTGGTGGTCCAGTGGGTAAAACTCCGGGCTCCCAATGCAGGGTGCCTGGGTTTGATCCTTGGTTGGGGAACTAGATCCCACATGCATGCCGCAACTAAGAGTCTGCATGCTGCAACGAAGATCTCATGTGCTGCAACTAGGACCTGAGGCTGACTAAATAAATAAATATTTTTTAAAAGTACACTGGATGAGATTAATGGAAGATTAGACACTCTGAAAGAAGAGATTAGTGAAATTGAAGATGAAATGACAGAAGCTATCCAAAATGAGAGAAAAAAGACCTTAAAAATTAAAAAAAAAAAAAGGAACATCCTACCAAACATTCAAGGAACACGATTCCAGTCTCACCAAAGAAGTGAAAAAGTGGGATTGTTCCTCAGCTCCTTGAATGAAGATGGTATAATTCTGACACAAAAGCTCAACAGGGGCAGCGCAAGACACATTAATCTCACCCACAAATATAGATGCAAAATTTCTAAACAAAATGTTAGCAAAATGAGTCTAATGATGTAAAAAAAATAGCATTTCATGACCAGTTGTTGAAATTATTCCCACATAAATAGATTAAGTTTACCACAAAACTAGATTAAAGGGGAAAGAAAACATATGGTCATCTCAATAGATTCAGAAAAAGTATATGAAAATATTCACCATCCAGTCCTCATATCAAAATAGAAAAAGAAACTTTGAAAGATCTGACGAAGGGTATTCGAAAAAGCCTACAGAAAATATCACACTCAATTAACCTCTGAAAACACCCTTTCAAATTAGAAACAAGACAAGGATGGTTGCTATGACACTTTCAACACTGTACTAAAGATCCTATCCTGCACAAAAGACAGAAAGATGCAATAAAATACATAAGACTTGCAAAGGAAGAAATGAACTTATTGTCATTTACGTACTTTCTGATAGAAATTCCAAAAGAATCTTTAGGCAAACTTATAAGCATTAATAATATCTACTATATTTCTACAATCTATCAAAGAATGGGTAGAAAGTACAATTTTAAAAGATACTTTTTAATAAAAGCAATAAAAAGCATACCTCAGTACCTAAGAATATATGTAAAAATATGTTGAAGATCTTCATGGAAAAAAGTTTTAAACTTTAAATGTGAAATTTCAATTTAAATATTTATTTATTTATCTGGTGGCACTGGGTCTTAGTTGTAGCACATGTGATCTTTGTTGTGGCACGTGGGATCTTTTTTTTTAGTTGCAGCACGTGGGATCTTTTTTTTTTTTTTTTTAGTTGTGGCATGCGGCTTTAGTTCCCTGACCAGGGATGGAACAGGGGCCCCCTGCACTGGGAGAGTGGAGTGTTAACTGCTGGACCACCAGGGAAGTCCCTCAATTTCAATTTAAAATTTTACTGAAAGACATTAAAGGACTTCTGGTTCTGTCCAAGACAGAGCAGACCCATTCCTCCCACATCCCCTCTCTTACAACCAAAAAACTGTAGACACAACAAACAAGCACAGGAAGTCTCTGGAAAGTAGGAAGAAGAAGGCCTCTGCACTTGAGGAAGGATGTGAATCCATTGGTTTCCTTACTTCTTCCCACATATCAGAGATCCTCCAGCCCTGAACCAACAATAGGCCCTAAGAAAAGCCTGTTCCTCCCAGTCAAAGGTCCAGGGAAAGGGCAGCCTCACATCAGGACACCTTTTTGGCAATACCTGCTCTGCTACTGCCAAACAGCAACCAAAACCACGTCCCCCCACCTCAGGGTTTCAACAGGCCGGGTGCCCAGGAAGCAGATACCCTCACCTGGGGCATCCCCCTTGTGGGCAGTGTCAGTGGCCCCAGTGGGAAGCAGACTTCCTGCTCAGTGGGAGCAGGTAGAGCTCTGATTGCTCTGCCAGTGGAGTGCCAGCAGGGTACAGCATGGAGCTGAGCTTCGACCCCAGGCCAGCAGCAATCAGACCTAGCAAAGCAGTGTGAGGAAGAGGTAATCACCACCATGGTTCACCACCACCTCCCTCCCACCCACAGCCAAGCCTCCACCCTGCCCCAGCATCAGTGAGGTGGAAGGGGTGCTGAAAGGCCAGCTCAGGGGCACTCTGCTTGCCCCTCCCTGCATCTCTCCCTTAGTGTCATCACGGCCCAGCTGGGAGACGAGCTTCCACCCCTCCCTGCAGCAACAAAGCAGTATGAGTCAGCCCTCTGCTTCCCCTTCCCTTCCAGGCAAGGAGGCAATGTCAGTCAGTGCTCTGTTTTCACAGGGGTGCTGTTGTCAAGGCCCAGTGGGAAGTTGACATATACATCCACCCTGCCCTAACAGAACATTTCAACTGGGGAATGCCTGCCACAAAAAGAAGACTAAATCAGATCCAGAATCTTGTAATACCTAAAATGTCCTGGATACAACTGCATATCGCTGGTCATACCAAGAATGAGAAAATCACTACAAGAATGAGAAAAGGCAATCAACAGATACCAACACCAAGATGAATCAGATGTCAGAGTTATTTGACAAGGATTTTAAAGCAGTCATCATAAAAATGCTTCAATAAGCAATTATGAATTTTCTTGACGCTAATGTAAAATAGAAAACCTCGGCAATAGAAAAAAAAATTTTTTTTAATAAAAAGGAACCAAAGTGGAAATTACTGAACTGAAAAACACAATAACAGAAAGGAAAAATCTGCTGGATAGGCTCAGTATAGAGTGGAGATGACACAGTGTAGAATCAATAAACTTGAGGACAGATCAACAGAATTTTCCCAATCTGAGCAATAGAGAGAAATTAGGTTGCAAGAGTATTAACAGTCTTGGGGAGCTGTGGGATCCTAGTAAAAGGGTATCATCAGAGTCTCACATGGAGAGGAGACAGAGCATGGGACTGAAAAATTATTCTAAGAAATAATAGCTGATGATTTCTCAAATCTGGAAAAAGACATAAACCTACAGATTTGGGAAGCAGAGAAAACTTTAAGTAGGATAAACAGAAAGAATTCCATGCCAAGTCACAGCATAATTGAACTTATAGAAACTAAAGACAAAGAAAAACATCCCGCAAATAGCCAGAGACAAATGACACTTTTTACAGCTGGCCACACAAATTGAATGACAGTGGATTTCTCATCTAAAACTATGGAGGTGAGAAGGAAGTGGGTATTTTTCAAGCACTGAAAGAAAACAACCTGTCAACTGAGAATTCTACATCCAGAGAAAATATCTTTCAAGAACAAAGAGGAAATAAGGACACTAGAGAAGACATATAAATGGAGAAATAATCGATGCTTATGAATTTTTTCACACTTTGGCCAAGCACTGATTCATGGCTTTTAATGTGGTGAGTTAGTAATGCTATGAGCCATCTCCCCACCCTGTGAATGGCAGGATTCCAGAATATCACCAAAGATGTGGAAGAAACAATTGAGCTAAATCAGAATGAGTGACCCTTCAGCAATGTCTGATCCTCCTACTGGGAGACTATGCTTGGTTTTGGTATCTATAAAATTCACCATTTTTTATGAATTTTCTTTTAAAATTCTACCTTTACAAAGCCCAGACCAGTTTATATAAATACCGGGAGACTCACCTGATCTCCTCATCCTTTGAACATACATAAAAATTATACCACTTTATAGCCTAAATTATATATCATTGTAGGGCATCTGTTTTTGGTTACATTGCTAATGACCTTTAATGGTTATTTCATTTATTATATATATTCTGTCCCCATAAACTCTTTGTTAAAAGGGTCTATTTCTAGTTCATTGTTTTAATCCTGAATACATTGTGACTGGCAAATAGAAGGTACTAAAAAGAAATCTTCATGAAGGGACTGATTATTATACTTTTTCAAATTTCAAATAAAATATATATTATTGCTTAAAATGATCTAATGCCTAGGAAATCCTTGTTTGGTTAATAAATAAATGCACCTACCAGATACTCAGTGGCTTAAGGAGAGCAAATTTTATTTCATATCACATTTCAACTCTCATTGACTGGTAATGGCTGCCAGAAATATATTGAGGAGAAGGACGTAAGGCCTCTAGAAGAAATGAGTGCCATGCTCACCTAGCAAGGTCTGCTGGGATGAGGGAGGAAGATATCATCTATCCCTCACCCCAGCCCTTACTCTAATTTAAATATGCAGCAAGGGGGAAATATATTGCCTATGTGGTTTATATTGAAACTTCCTTGAAAATCTGTTTCTATTGCATTAAAAAGTTTTTTCATATGGTGGGAAGAACAGGAATGTTGGGGATCCACAGGCCTGGGCGCTCACAGCTGCTGTGTGATTCTCTGTTTCCCCAACAAGCACTCTCCCCTCCGTCCTCCACAGGCTCGTAGACCTTCTCTTTGCCCAGTTCTCCTGCTCTACTACTTCTCCTCATCTTTTCCAGGCGACACACTCACCTCCTCCTTCACAGGGACTAGAAACTGGTCACTCAGGAATACCTTCAAACTCTTGTCTCCAATCCTTTACGTTTTCCTGAAGCTTCACCCACCCCCTTCTCCTTCCTGGTACAAATTTAGTCCTGTTCCCTTCTTCCTGTCTGTGGTCCAGATCACATCGTGTCCTGCCCACCCAGGCCCTCCTAACTCCACTGCTTATCCTGTCTTCTCTGTATGTTCACCTTTTCCACTGGCTTCTTCCCAATAGCACTTCAACATAATCTTTGTTCTTTCATTTAAAATAAAACCCAAGAAAAATAAAATAAAGTGCCATGTGCAAAGAGAAAATAAAATAAAATAAACCCCTCTTCCCAGCTTTCTTTCTTTTTTTTTTTTTTTTTTGCGGTACGTGGGCCTCTCACTGCTGTGGCCTCTCCCGCCGTGGAGCACAGGCTCCGGACGCGCAGGCTCAGCGGCCACGGCTCATGGGCCCAGCCGCTCCGCGGCGTGTGGGATCCTCCCGGACCGGGGCACGAACCCGTGTCCTCTGCATCGGCAGGCGGACTCTCAACCACTGCGCTACCAGGGAAGCCCCTTCCCAGCTTTCTTGACCGTGATTCCGTCCAGCTGTGACGCTTACCTTGCATGTTAGTCTTTAACGCACTGCAACCTGACCCCACCCACCATCCACAGGAACTACTCTTAACAGGCCACCAGTGACCTCACTGGTGCTAAATCCAGTGGACATTTTTTGGTCTTCATCTCACCTGACCTCTCAAAAGTACTTGACTACAACTTCTCTCTTGACACTCTTTTCCTTTGACTCTGAGCCACCACACCACCTGGATTTCTTTCTTCCACCCCTGCTGTTTCTCCCCCCTTTGCTGGCTGTTCTTCCTCCCTCCCACCACCTAAAAGTTGTTTTTCAGGTCCTCTGGTCTTCCCACACTTTGGTTCTGGAAGGTGATCTCAGTCATTCACTGATGACTCCCGAACTGTGATCACTATCCTAGGTCTGTGTACAGGAATTGCCAGTCGGTGTCTCACAGCCATCTCAAATTATTAGACATCTCTACAACGGAACCCGTGTCTCCCATCACCCTGTTCCTCCTCCAGTCTCAGTGAATGGTACCATTCTGCATTTAGTCATATAGCCAGGAGCCTGGGACTCACTCATAACTCATTACCCTCTCACACTCAATCCTTAGCCGTCTCACATTCACTTCTCTCCCTCCAACTGGCATTTCCACTTTTCAAGCCATCATCAACTTACTTGAGTTACCAGAACAGCCTCCTGATTGGTGTGCCAGGAGCCTCCTGATTGGTGTGCTTCTCCGTTCCCATAGTGCCAGCAGACAATCTTTCTAAATGAAGACCTGAGCATTCCAGCTCCCTGCTAAGAACCTTTGTGGGCTCGCATCGGTCTTTCCAAGGCCTCTTGTCTCTCTGGCTCCCTGAAGTGGATTCTACAGGTCAGGAGTAATGAACTCCTGCACCGCAGACACACATGCTATTCTTTCTGCCTGGGACCTTTCCCCCCTTGTTAAATTCCACTTATCGCACCAGGCTCAACTCAGATAGTCTTCCTCCAGGAAGCTGCCCCTGCTTCCCTTAGAGAGACCTCCTGAGTGCTGCACAGCACTGTGTGTTACTCTTCTTGTAGCATTCCCTGGACTGCATCACACTGCCTGTTGAGTCCCCCATTCTGAGTCCCCCGTTAGAGCTGAAGGCAAGAGCAGTGTGTTAGGCAGAATTCTGGACCCAGGATTATGCTCATGAATATGTCATGTTACAGGACACAAAGGATTTTGCAGACATAATTAAGATTACTAATCAGTTGACATTAGGTACAGAGATTATCTGGACAGGCTCAAAGTAATCATATGCTTAAAAGCAGAAGAGGGGGCTTCCCTGGTGGCACAGTGGTTGAGAGTCCGCCTGCCAATGCAGGAGACATGGGTTCGTGTCCCGGTCCGGGAAGATCCCACATGCCGCGGAGCGGCTGGGCCCGTGAGCCATGGCCGCTGAGCCTGCGCATCCAGAGCCTGTGCTGCACAATGGGAGAAGCCAAGACAGTGAGAGGCCTGTGTACTGCAAAAAAAAAAAAAAAAAAAAGCAGAAGAGGAAGGCAGTGACTTGGGGTAGAGGTCAGAGAGATTCCAAATGTGGCAAAGTTCTGACACTGCCTTGCTGGCTCTGAGCTGGAGGGGCTACATGTAAGCAAGGAAGCTGTGTAGAGGATTCTGTGAATTCAGAGAAACTGTGAGTATTCCTACACGCATATGTTGAGAGTGGGGGGAGACTGCCCTGGGGCACCGTCACACCACGAAGGCCATGGCACGCTGCAAGCAAACACCGCGTCCATCAGTCCTGTTGCCTCTGCTTGGCTCCAACAGGAGTGGATTGTGTGAGCTGCAGAATGCTCCCTGACTCTTGACTCTGGTTTAGTCCAGAGAAAGGAGCAGATTCAGCCTGCGGCTTCTCATCTGCCTGTCATTCTCCTGTCTCTCACACCTGCCACCCTCCTCTCTGGGGTGCGTACTGGCCTTGAAGGGTCTGTCCCCTCAGCGCCCCATAGTGCCTGAGAATCCAGCCGCCTCTCCCACCGTCGACCCATCAGCCTCATCAGTACTGCCACTTCGTGAAGCTCTCCCAGACCCAAATCCACAGTTATGCTTCCTTCCTTCCTTTTCCGATTTATTCATTCACCATCTAGAGTTGAGTCTCTACCCCACGCTGGGCTCTGAGCTCAGCACTAGGGATCTAGGGATGTGCAGACAAATACAGGGTTCACACACACCTCCCCTGTTGGCTCCCTGACCCGGGAAATTATTTAACTTCCTTCATCCTGGCCCATACCTGTGGATGGCCCCCTACCAGGCCTCCGGTAAAGACTGAAATAGTGTGTGTAAACGCGCAGGACAGCACCCTGTGCTTGGATGTGCTCTGGCCCCATCAGCCCTGCTTCCCAGGGCTTGGCTACACCTACATCTTACCTTCAACCCAGGGCAATATTCAGAAAATCTATCCATGTTCCTGGCCCAGCTACAGCTCTAACCTGGGGGCATAATAATAATATTTTTACGTCCATGACACAGGGTAAAAGTGTGCATAGAATGAAACAACTACCCTAGAAATAAAAGAAAATGCATTTTTTTCCTATTTGGATATTTAAATATTAATCTCAGGATGTGCAAAATCCTCTATTCTGCCTGGACTTGTATATTTCTCCTGGCACATTCACCATACAGTTAATAGAGTGTTTCATTTAGTTTCTTAAACCTAAAAAAACAAACACAGCTAAAACAGGTCTGTTGTACCTGACAGTTTGCAACCTGTGTATTCATGATCTCACTTGATCTTCACAATTATTCTGTGTATTATTACTACCCTCTAGTTTGAATTAGTAGCCGCATGGTGTTTCAAAAAAAATTAAAAGACTCTGTAGTCAGAAGAGGAAGGCATTTGACTTGCTTGAACCTCAGTTTCCTTTTCTGTATGGAAGAAGGAAAACACGTTTGACCACGTATGTACGTTTGGGCATCAAATGAAATAGTAGGTGTAAAATGTGCAGCAAATAGTAGACATTCAGTAATATTGGATCTTCCCCTCTTATTTTAAAACTAACACAACTGAAGCTGGGGAAAAGTTAGCACGTTGCCAGGGTGGCCAGAGCTCCAATCTTCATCTCCTGCCTCCAAGCTCAGTGATCTTCATGCTGCTCTGTACAGACCGTCTCCTTCCATCCCTGCACACCCACGCGCGAAAGCAAGCCCTTGGGTGTCAGGAGGCCCTGCGCTCCCAAACTGCAGCCAGCCCACCTAAGCTGCTGCAGTTCACTTATCCAAACACTGCTGGTCCTTTGTTTCACAGGAGGCAAAGGGCACACATGTTTTACTGAGTGTGCTGTTGGTTAAAAAACAAAGCCATTCTCAAGGACAGACGGGAAGTATACTGCCACAGGGATTTTTGTCTCCTGGTGGCATTAGGGGATGGGAACAGGCATTTATGGGGTTTACTGTGGGTGCCTTACATTCCTCCTTTCACTTAAATCCCACAGGAACTACAGCTGACCCTTGAACAACATGAGTTTGAACTGCATAGGTCCACTTATATGTGGATTCTTTTCCACCAAATGCGTACTAAAGTTGGTTGAATCCGTGGACACGGAACCTCGGATGGATGGCCAATTGTGAAGTTAGAGTCAATCTTCAACTGCTTGGAGGGTCGGCGCCCCTAACACCTGCATTGTTCAGAGTCAACAGTATATTCCTCTTTCCTTCTCTAGCCTGGTGATCAGGACCAACAGAGTAACAATAATTTAGCACCTACTACATGCCAGGCATTTTACACACCACCCTGGAAGATGGCTGTCCCTATTCCCACACAGACTTAAATTCCACTGAACCAGCAGACAGGCCCTAGTGTGGGCATCTGCAGTGTGGACACACAGGAGGTGAGGACTCTGTTGGCTGTGGACAATCCTAGATGCAGACACTCTTCACAGTCTCCGAGACCCACACCTGAGCCCTTCTACCACGAGGCCTGGGTTTTCTTTGTTTGCCAAATGGGCCCTCCTTTGGCAAGTGATACTTCGTTCTAAAATATCATTAGTATGGTGGTCAATTTGATGTGTCCACTTGACAGGGCTAAGGGATGCCCAGATAGCTGGTGAAACGTTATTTCTGGGTGCGTCTGTGAGGGTGGCTCTGGAAGAGATTAGCGTTTGAATAGGTAGGCTGAGGAAAGAAGACTGTCCTCACCAGTCTGGACAGGGAGATTCCGACTTGTTGAGGGCCTGCACAGAACAAAAAGGTACAGGAAGGGCTGATTCACTCTCTCTGCTTGAGCTGAGACATCCACCTCCTGCCCTCGGTTATCTGTGCTCCTGGTTCTTGGGTATTTGGACCCAGACTGGGATTTACACTCTCAGCCTCCTAATTCTTGAAGATTTGCACTCAGGTTGAATTAAACCACCGGCCTTACTGGTTCTCCAATTGCAGGCAGCAGTCTGTGGGACTTCTCAAGCCTCCATAACCACATGAGCCAATTCCTATAATAAATCTCCTCCTATATGTATCTTCATATAGCCTATTGGCTCTGTTTCTCTGGAGAACCCCGGCTAATACAATTAATACGGTAAAAAAATGTGAAGATTGCCAGTAGGGTAGAGGCAGTGCAACAGAAAGAAAAAGCGTTCATATCCAAGCTCAGGTTTGTATTTGCTGTAGGTCAGTTAATCATTCTCTCTGAGTCTCCTATTTGTCATCTGCAAAATGAGATTCTCATCTCAGGCTGCTGTTATGAGGATTAAATTAGGTACCTGGAAGATAGTATGTGCTCATTGAACAGGAGTCTCCTTCCCATATACACACACAGTCCACATGTCGTGGGTACTGCACAAATAACTACTGTAATGGTCATGAACCATCACTGCCAGGAGAATAGTTGCTGCTTGGACCCCAACAAATAGAGTCTACTCTACATAAAAACTCTCCCATTCATCAGCTTGGACAGCTCCGTAAAACACAAGTGATGCTAAGTTCGTGCCATTGCAAGTATCCCAGTAAAAGAGAAAGAACAAAAGGTCATTTACTAACATTTACATGAAGTACCACATTTTTATAGTGCCTTAGATTAAAAATAGTTGAAAAGACTATATAAAAACCAAATCCTGTAATTCAATATGAAGAGTAGTAGCCTTTAAATAAATGGTACTGGAACTATAACCATAGGCCAAATGCAAAATATACACAAAACCCCTACCTTATACCACATACAAAGTTAACTCAAAGTAGATCATACATCTAAGTGTTGGACCTAAACCATAAAACTCTTAGAAATAAATATAAGAAAATCTCTATGATCTTGGATTAAGCAAATAGGATGCAGAACACTTGAAACACACACACACACACAAAAGCGAAAACTGGACTTAATTCAAATTTAAAACTTTTGGTGTTTAAAAGTCACTGTTAAAGAAAGGAAAAGGTAAGCCACAGCCTGGAAGACAATATTTGAAAAGTATACATCTGACAAGGAATTGTAGCCAGACTATACAAAGACCTCTTACAGCTCAGTAATAAGACAAACAACCCAATAAAAACATGGGCAAAAAGTCTGAACAGATACTTCGTCAAGAAGATTATACAGATGGCAAATGAGCACATGAAATGCTGCAGCATCATTAATCATCAGGGAGCTATAAATTACAACCACAATGAGATACCACTTTACACCCACTGGAATGGCTATAATCCAAAACATTGATAATACCAAGTGCGGTGAGAGTCTGGAGCTCTCACACGCTGCTGGTGGGAATGTAAAATGGCACAGCGTAGGAAGACAGTTTGGCAGTTTCTTATAAAGTTAAGCAACACTTACGGTACTAGCCAGCAATTATCCTCCTAGGTTTAAATAAAGAAAAAAGGCGGGGGGTCGGGGTGGGGGGGACGACACATGTCCACACAAAGATCTGTAAGCAAATGTTCATAACAGAAGTGTTCATAACAGACAAACTGGCAACAGTCCGAATGTCCACGGACTGGTGCATGGCAAACAACAGTGACACCCCATGGGACACAACTCGGCGGCGACAAAGGAACAGGCTTCTCACACTCACACGCATGGCTGAATCTCAGAAGCAGTCTTACTAAGTGGAAGAAGTCAGACACGAGAGGCTCCACACACCACCATTTCATTTATGTGAAACTCTAGAATAAGAGGAGACTAGAGTGACAGGACGTGGGGTGGGGGTTTACTAGGCAGGGGCAGAGGGAGTGGATGCGATCATCTATACGATGATTGTAGTGATAGTTATGCAAGTGTACACATTTGTCAAAAGTCATCGAACTGTACACTTAAAAGTGGTGAATTCTACTGTATGTAAATTATACCCCGATAAAACTAATTTAAAAAAAAAGTTGTAATCTCTAGGAAAAATCTCCAGGAAAAGAATTACAAAAGCAGCTAATGGGGGTTGGGGGGGAAGGGTACCTTGAACAACTGCAAGTGTAGGGACGGGGGCGGGGGTGGAGGGGTGGGGGAGGGAGGCCACCCAGGGAGCTGCAGAGCAGGGCATGGGGGACGGGGCAAACCTGGACTACGTGAAGTTGTGAGGGATTCTCACCAGCTCTCCCCCCCTCCAGAAAAAAGCTGGTTTTTTCTTAAAATTAGAAAGGCAATAGATGCTTCATTATGCAAACAGAGCCAAGAATGCTGAAGGACCTGAAATGGTAGGAAAATCTCCTCTCCATCCCCACCCTTCCCCAATCCCCCTCCCAGGGGTGACCTCTGTGGGCAGGGCACACCCCTCACCTGCACTGTCCGCTGCTTCCTTTCCAGTTGTCTCAGTGGTCCTTCACTGAAAAAGGACGAAAGTAACTACTGGACTGAGTTTGCAGCCCAGGGCTTCAGAGTTCATTCAATAGTCCTTTGTCTTCTTCATAAAATCTCAAACCTAATGTTCTCCAGGGACATTAGGTTTGAGATTTTTAGATATTTAAAGTGAAGAAGGCCTCCCTGACTACTGTGGTTGTACAACTCAAGCAACAGTTCTGGGTGGGCAATTGGTGAGACAAAGAGCCTGAATAAATGTGGGTAAACATCATTACTACAATTTCTGTGTCTCTGTTGTTAAAGTTTAGTTTAGCTCAATAAACTGCTTTCACAGAAAGTAATCACATCCATAGCAAATTGACAAGTATGTCCACAGTTTGTAACACACAGGCCCAGGTTCAAATTCTGACACTATATCCACCGATCAGATTGTCCTTAGAGGGTCTCTCCATGCCCTGCCACAGCCCCAGAGAACTGTGCTTGGAATATCTCCCTCCCAGCCAAGCAGGGCAGGGCCGGGCAGGGTCCGCTACCGGGTCCTGAGAACAGTAACAGGACCGCCTAAACTTTCTAAACCTACTCTGCCATCCAGACCTCATCAGAAAGTCCCTTCCCAGACACAAGAGTAGCCTCCCCTCTTAGAAATGCTTGGGACCCTTCTCACCTGCTAGGTACAGCTGTCCTGGAGCACAAGTAATGTGAGGTGTGGCCTCCTCCAGAAAACTGGGGAACATGCCTGGACTGGGGAGGGAGGGAGGCCCCAAGAAGGCGAGAAAGAGCCTCTGGGTGTTTGCAATACCGCACATGCTTCCCTAGGCCTGTTGCAGTTGGGCTGATTCACCAGGTGGGGTCACAACCCCTGAAGCGCAGGCTTTCCTCTCTCAGCTCTACCCTCCTGCTCCGTGGGACTGAGTGAAGCTGTGTCTCCCCACCCTGCCTAGGCTACACTGGCTGACGGGTGGACTGAGCAGCTCAGCGCAATTCAACCTCATAGTTCCTGAGGTCATGCTTGTTTCCTGTGCCACACCAGCTCTAGGAGCAGCCAGAACAAAGCCAGAGAGAGTCAAGACTGGCCCAGCGTGAATTATTAGAAAACACTGCCAAACAGTTTACGTCAAGTGGAACTTATTCATTCTTCAGAATTCAATAATTTATTCAAACATTTATTTGTTGGGCACCTACTGTGTGCCAGGTTCTACACTGGGGAATACAGATATAAAGAAGCTCTGTGCTGATGCTCAGGGAGGTCAGCACAGAAGATGAAGCAGATAAGAAAGTGGAAAATTACAAGGTCATGTGATGATGACGAGCACAGCTGAACATAGAAATTTGGTGGGACCTTCCAGGTAAGCCCAGGGCAGGCAGGAAAGGCTTCCTGGAGGAAGATACGTGGAAGTCCTGCCAGGTAGAAAGAGAAAGGCACGACAGAGGGGATATTTGGTGTTAAAGATGGATTTGCATGTCAATGCCAAACTCCCCTGTACCCTTCCCCCCCTGGTAACCATAAATTCATTCTCGGGCTTCCCTGGTGGCGCAGTGGTTGAGTCCGCCTGCCTATGTCCCGGTCCGGGAAGATCCCACACGCCGCGGAGCGGCTGGGCCCGTGAGCCATGGCCGCTGAGCCTGTGCATCCGGAGCCTGTGCTCCGCAACAGGAGAGGCCGCAATGGTGAGAGGCCCGCGTACCGCAAAAAAAAAAAAAAAAAAAAAAAAAATTCATTCTCTAAGCCTGAGTCTGTTTCTGTTTTGTAAATAAGTTCATTTGTATCATTTAAACTAACACAACATTGTTAATCAACTATGCTCCAGTATAAAATAAAATTTTTTTAAAATGTACTTGCAAGGGAACTATAGTGTGAAGCTATGAGTAATGTAGCAGAGATTTTGAATTTTTAGAAAAATATATCCACAGCAACTAATCACTGGCAACTTAGTTTACATGAAGTGGGGAGAAAGTCACCGTGCTGGCTGCCACTGCCCCCACCCCAGCCCTTCCTGCCCCGTGGACCCTTCTGTTGTCCTGGTGCACCCTGGTTTGAGAATTCCTCTTCCCTCTGCCTCCCGCACATCAGATGCACACAGTTCACCAAGACCAAGTGCCTTCTGTAGTCACGTGAATTAAAAAGGAGACGCCGCTCAAACGGCTAAGAGCAGGAATGTCACGCTGTTTTATATGCACCCCAACTGTACTTAAGGACACCCTCACTAATAAAAGGTTATAAATCACTAGGAAAAAAAAATGTGATAATAAGGCTCACCAGTTAGGCAGGAACCAGGCTGCAAAGGGTAGTGCATGCCCTGCTCAGGGCTCTGGCCTTCACCTGCAAGCCACTGCGTTTAAATAGCAAAGTAAACCAACATATTTGTGAGTGAAAAAATCCACTCTGGCAGCAGTGTAGGGAATGAGCACTAGAAGGTGAGAATGAAGCCGGGACAGTGTTGCCTGTGCGTGGACCTTAGAGGCCAGGTTCACTGGCTGCGGAGGACTTCCTGAAGGAGGTGGTTCTGGAGTGAGCTGTGCATGCAAGCAGAATCTGCACAGGCCATACATGAGGGAGGAGGCTGGAAGTCCAGCAGAGGGGAACCCGTGCACAGATGCGCCTGGCAGTGTACATGTCTGTATACTGCTCCCGCGGGGATGATGGAGTGCTAACCTAGGACTGGAAAGTTGTTCTTCCTGGCTGTAGTCCTCAGCCTGCCACCAGTGAGCTTGTTTGCCATTGGGCAAAGTTTAGAGGTACCAAGCCTTGCTTTTTTCCTGAAAGGAATGGTCTAGAAGAGGTCATACTCAATAACCTTTATTTTATACTTGGAGAGAAGACTTGGTAAAGCCTGGAAAAGTGATTTGCTCAAAAACATGTAGCTAACAGTAGCTGGGAAGAAAAGGCAGCTCTTCATTAAGCTGTTGATCTTCCCACTGTATCTCAATGACATTGACCCCTGTGACCTAATGACCCACTTCTCCTACACCAGTATGGGGCCAGATACCAAGGCAGGGTCCAGTGCATCCTTGTTGGTTGGCTGGGGGTTAACTGGCTGTGCTATCTCTTGTCATAGTGCATTGGAGCTGCTCATCAGGTCACCCATCCCATTCTTCTCTCAGAAATGCTTTCCCAGTAACGGGGTCGGTCAGGCCTCCCCTGTAAGAGTTGCCATCACATCCTCATGAGACAGTTCTTAGGCCCTCCCATCACACCAGCATGGCCCCAGGTTGTCATTGAAACCAGCAGTTGTGCATGAAACCCACCAGAATGCCAAAATCGGGAAGTGGGGTGGTACAAGGGGACCATCTCTCATGGTGGGAAGAAGCATCGAGGCTGACTTTGCCAACTTTCCTTCTTGGTCTATCCAAGTAGCTTTTCGCTCCAAATGAAAAACACTTCTCCTTCCAAGCCCTAACTCTGCAGAGGTCTTACTGACTTCCTAGACTTGGAAGGTCTGTACCTATTGCACAGAAGAGGGAAGCAACCAAGAGAATTCATTCACTAAGGTGAGGTGATTGATAGCAGGCACCTTCCAAAGAATAGACATGAATAGAAATGGGTAAACGTTTGTGAAAGAGGCACAGTCAAGAAGATTAATGGTCCTTCTTAAACGGTGCTATAATTTTGGCAACACACGCCAGGAGAAGTCAAGGTTTTGTCTGTCTTAATCATGTCTGCATGCCCAGCACTTGGAACTCTTACAGAAGCTGTTCAATACACGTTTGAATGATTGAATGAATGAACGAATGAAATGATACAGCTTGTCTCACATACATACACTGCACCAACTGCATTTAAACTGAGGTTTTGTGTCTCATTCTATAGGAAATTAAAGATAGGGCAATGAAATAAAATTTGTTAAAGGCCTACTTACTATCAGTCACTGCGTTAGGTGCCTTTGATAAGTTAGGCTTACAGCACCCTCCAAGGAAGGCCAGGAAGGTCAGAACACACAGCTGGTCATTGGGGCAAGCTGACCCTGGCTTTACCCTGGTGTTGTTCTCTTCCCACTGAGCCTCGAAGAGCCACTAGAGCCAAGAGTGAGTGCCCTGAAGAAATATTATTCCAAATAAGTTTCGTCACATTTACAAGTTAATCATCTTTATATATATGGATAAGAAGTTGGCAAACTGCAGTCCATGAACCAAATCCAGCCTGCCGCTTGTTTCTATAAATAAAGTTTTATTAGAACACAGCCTTGGCCATTAATTTATATGTTGTCTATAGTTGCTTTAGGCTCTGTTATGGACTAAATTGTGTCTCCCTGCCCAATTCACTGTTGAAGCCCTGACCCCCAATGTGACTGTATTTGGAGATAGGGCCTTTAAGGAGGTAATTAAGGTTAAATGAGGTCATAAGGGGGAATCTCATCTGATAGGACTGATGTCCTTATAATAAGTGGAAGAGACACCAGAAATCTCTCCCTCTCTGCAGACACACAAAGGAAAGGTCATGTGAGGACACAGCGAGAAGATGGCCACATCTTCAAGCTAGGAAAACAGTTCTCACCAGAAATCAACCCTGATGGCACCCTGATCTTGGACTTCTAGTTTCCAGAACTGTGAGAAAAGAAACTTCTGTTATTTGAGCCAGACAGTCTGTGGTAGTTTGTTGTAGTGGCAGTCCTAGCCAACTAACACCAGGCTACAATGGTAGATCTGAGTTCTTGTGAAATAGGCCATATAGTAGAAAAGTCTAAGATATTTATTATCTGGCCCTTCATAGAAAAAGCTTGTGAACATCTGATCTCAAAGTTTACAGCCAGCTATTGATAAACACTCAACAAGTAAATGCCACTTGATTGCCTGTTTTAATTTTATTGCTATTTTAGTCTTTTATTAATTCATTCTTGCAAGTAAATATATTTGCATCCCAGCTATGCACCCAGAACACTGGATCATGCAATCACCAAATATTTACTGAGTCTTGTCCTAAGCCCAGTAGTTACAGGGATGTATTTGACACAGTCCCTGCCCACAGTGTCATGGAGACATAAGTCTTAGCTCCATAAAACCTTATTCCATAATCAATGGCCCTGTCCCTTTATTATATGTTGAGGGAGGGTCTGTCAGGCAGAGGCAATTTCTCTATAGATCCCCAGCAGGAATCAAACCCCAAACTTCTCTCTGCCTCGAAGCAATTTCTCTGAGCTTTGGTTTCTGGCTGAAGGTAGATGGTAGAAAAGGAAATAACAGACCTTGAGACAAGCATCTCAGTGTTCTTATCTCTGTGACAGATGTAATGATAACCCACAGAACGGTCCTGAGGACTAAAGGAGACAACAAATGCAAAGTGCCAGAAACAAAAACAAGTACATTTACTGTGTTTAAAGAATCAAAAGGCCAGCTTAAGTACATACAGGGAACAGGAAACTAGAAATTAATTCCTAGAAATTAAAACTCTTTGAAATTAAAACTATAATAAAAGAATTAAAAACTCAACAGCTTTAACAGCAAATTAGATACAGCTAAAGAGAAATTTAGTGAATCAGAAAATAGATCAAGAGAAATTTAGAAAAAATACAGCAGAGAGATAAAATGATGGAAATTATGAGACAGAGGTTAAGAGACATGAAGGATAATGTGAGAAAGTGTAACATATGTTTAAGCCAGAGTTCCAAAAGGAAAGGGAGAGAAGATGGCAAAGACACAATGTTTGAAGAATTAATGGCTGAGAATTTTGTAGAACTGATAGACACCCATCCATACGCTCATCTCCAATAAATCTCAAGTTCAATAAATAAAAAGGGAAATATACCTTTAGACAAATCAGAGTGAAACTGAAAAACTCCAAATAAGGGGAATGGAGATATATTAAAAGCAGCCAGAGAGGGGGAGCTGAATAACTGCAAAGAGTTAGACTGAGAAGAGCAACAAGAGAAGCCAGAATACAATATGCTGAAAGAAAATAGCTGCTAAACCAGAACGACATGTTTCCAGTGAAAACACTTTTCAATAATAAGTACAGAGAGTGGCCAAGATGATAGAATAAAAAGACCCTGAGCTCGCCTCCTCTCACTAGCACACCAAAATCACAACTCTCTGCAGAACAACCATTGTTGAAAAAGACTGGAACCTGCCAGAAAAGATCTTCTACAACTAAAGACATAAAGAAGGAAACACAATGAGATGGGTAGGAGGGGCAGGCTCATGATATAATCAAATCCCATATGCCCTGGGTGGGCACCCCACAAACTGGAGAATAATTATAGTGCAGAGGTTCTCCCACAGGAGTAAGAGTTCCAAGCCCCACATCTGGCTCCCCAGCCCAGGGGTCTGGCACTAGGAACATGAGCCCCCAGAGTATTTGGCTTTAAAGGGCAGTGGGGCTTAACTGCAGGAGCCCCACAGGACTGGGGGAAATAGAGACTTCACTCTAAAAGGGCACACAAAATCTCATGCACGCTGGGACCCAAGTAAAAGTAGTAATTTGATATGAGCTTGGACCAGACCTACCTGCTAGCCTTGGAGAATCTCTTGGGGAGACTGGGGGTGGCTGCGGCTTACCCTGGGGTCATAGTCACTGGTGGCAGACATATTGGGGAACATTCAGCCACGTGAACACTGGTGCTGCTGGTGGCTGATACCTTGGCTCATTAGCACCAAGACCTGGCACAACACAACAGCCTGCAAGCACCAGTGCTGGGACGCCTCAGGCCAAACAACTAATTGTGTGGGGACACAGCCCCAACCATCAGCAGACAGGCTGTCTAAAGACTAAAGAGTTGACATGCTCCTGTCGACACACCCCTCCAGACATGGCCCAGCCCACCAGAGGGCCAAGACCCAGCTCCAGCCACCAGTAGGCAGGCACTGGCCCCTCCTGCCAGGAAGCCCACACAAGCCTCTAGACCAGCCTCACTAACCAGGAGACAGATGATACCAGAAGTAAGAAAACAACCGCAACACAGGCAAGACCCTACCCAGGGACCAGCTGGGCCCTGGTCCTTCCCACTAGCAGACCGATGCCACCTTCAGGACACCCTGGACCCCATACTTGACTGTGTCAGGAAACAGCACCCCACCCCCCACAATCTGAAATGAGCTCTGAGATCTCTGGGCCCTGCAGCCAGACTCCAGGAACCAACTCTGCCTGCCAGTAGTCTGGCACTAACCCCAGGATCTGGCTTCACCTGCCAAGTGGGTAGGCAATAGTTCCAGAATCTTCGGGGCCCTGATTCCACCCATTAGTGAGCCAGCACTAGCCCTGGGGAAACCTAGGATTCTGTAACCAGTCACCTTATGACCAGGCACTGCTGAACAGCAGCCAGCAACATATGTACAAGGCACGACCTGGCAACCAAACAGACTAGGGGCCAACAAAGCCTATCAGACCACCCACAGAGTCAGCCTGCCACAACAGGACCCACTCAGCCCTCTTAGGGGAAACCCCTAGAGCATATAGCTTAGGTGATAAGACGGGAGTGCACACATGGGATGCACAGGACGCCTCCTACAGAGGGCCACTTGTCCAAGGTCAAGAGACATAACTAACCTACCAAATACCTAAAAAGGCAAATAGCAACTTAGACAGAATGAGGCAGCAGAGGAATATGTTCCAGATGAACGAACAAGATAAAAACCCAGAAGAAGAACTAAGTGAAGTGGAGAGAGGCAATCTACTCAAGAAAGAGTTCAGAGTAATGATTGTGAAGACGATCAAAGATCTTGGGAGGAGAATGGATGCACAGAGTGAGAAGTTAGAAGTTTTTAACAAAGAGTTAGAAAATATAAAGAATAACCAAACAGAGATGAAGAATACAATAACTGAAATGAAAAATACACTAGAAGGAATCAATAGTAGATTAAATGATTCAGAAGAATGCATCAGTGAGTTGGAAGACAAAGTAGTGGAAATCACTACCACTGAACAGAAAAAAGAAAAAAGAATGAAAAAAAGTGAGGACAGTTTAAGAGACCTCTGGGACAACCTCATGCACACTAATATTCACATTATACGGGTACCAGAAGGAGAAGAGAGAGAGAGAGAAAGGAACCAAGAAAATATTGGAAGAGATAATAGCTGAATACCTCCCTAATCTGGGAAAGAAAACAGTCACCCAACCCAAGTCCAAAAAGCACAGAGAGTCCCATACAGGATTAACCCAAAGAGAAACACACCAAGACACATTGTAATTAAAATGAAAATAATTAAAGATAAAGCGGGAATATTAAAAGAAGCAAGGGTAGAGCAACAAATAACATACAAGGGAACTCCCATAAGGCTATCAGCTGATTTTCAGCAGAAGCTCTGCAGATCAGAAGGGGGTGGCACAATATATTTAAAGTGATGAAAGGGAAAAAACCTACAACCGAGAATACTCTACCCAGCAAGGTTCTCATTCAGATTTGATGGAGAAATCAAAAACTTTACAGACAAGCAAAAGCTAAAAGAATTCAGCACCTCCAAACCAGCTTTACAACAAATATTAAAGGAACTTCTCTAGGCAAAAAGGAAAAGGCCACAACTAGAAACAAGAATATTACAAAATGAAAAAGCTCACCGGTAAAGGCAAACATACAATAAAGGTAGGAAATCACCCACACACAAAGCTACTAGGGTGGTTAAAAGACAAAATAATAGTAAGATCATCTGTATCCACAATAAGCAGTTAGGGGATACACAAAACTACTAGATGTAAAACATGACATCAAAAACCATAATACTGAGAGGAGGAGAATACAATGCAGTGTATTTAAAGTGCAATTGAAATTAAGAGATCAGCAACTTAAAACAATTTAAATATATATATATACACACACACACACACACTGCTATACAAAAGTAACTACAAACCAAAAACCTATAATACATATACACACAGAAAAGAAAAAGAAATCCAAACACAATGACAGTCATCAAATCATGAGAATAGAACAAAAGAAAAAAGGGGAAAAAAAGACATACAAAAACAAATCCAAACAGTAACAAAATGGCAATAAGAACATACATATTGATAATTACCTTAAATGTAAACAGACTAAATGCTTCAACCAAAAGACACAGACTGGCTGAATGGATACAAAAACAAGACCCATGTATATGTTGTCTACAAGAGATTCACTTCACATCTAGAGACACATACAGACTGAAAGTGAGGGGATGTAAAAAGATATTCCACACAAATGGAAAGCAAAAGAAAGCCAGAGTAGTAATACTTAGATCAGACAAAATAGACTGTTATAGGAGACAAAAAAGGACACTACATAATGATCAAGGGATCAATACAAAAAGAAGATATAACAATTGTAAATATATATACACCCAACATAGGAACAACTTAATATATAAGGCAAATAATAACAGACATAAGAGGAGAAACTGACAGTTACACAATAATAGTGGGAGACTTTAACACCCCACTTACATCAATGGACAGATCATCCAGGCAGAAAATCAATAAGAAAAAAGTGTCTTAAATGGCACTTTAGACCAAATGGACTTAATTGATATTTATAGAGCATTCCACCCCAAAGCATCAGAATACACATTCCATTGCACATGGAACATTCACCATGATAGATCACATGCTGGGCCACAAAACAAGCCTTGGTAAATTTAAGGAAACTGAAATCACTTCAAGCGTCTTTTCCAACCACAATGCTATGAGACTAGAAACCAACTACAAGAAAAAATTAAAACAGCAAAAACCACAGACACACGGAGGCTAAACAATATGCTACTAAACAACCAATGGGTCACTGAAGAAATCAAAGAGGAAATAAAAAAATACCTAGAGACAAATGAAAATGAAAACACAATGATCCAAAACCTATGGGACACAGCAAAAGCAGTTATGAGAGGAAAGTTTATGGCAAAACAAGCTTATCTCAGGAAACAAGAAAAATCTCAAATAAACAACCTAACCTTACACTTAAAGCAACTAGAGAAAGAAGAATAAATAAAACCCAAAGTTAGTAGAAGGAAAGAAGTCATAAACGTCAGAGCAGAAATAAATGAAATAGAGACTAAAAAAACAATAGAAAAGATCAAGAAAACTAAAAGTTGGTTCTTTGCAAAGATAAACAAAATTGATAAACCTTTAGCCAGACTCATCAAGAAGAAAAAGGACAGGACAATAAAATCAGAAATGTAAAAGGAGAAGTTACAACCAACATCACAGAAATACAAAGGATCATAAGACACTACTACGAGCAACAATACACCAATAAAATGGACAAACTAGAAGAAATGAACAAATTGTTAGAAAGGTACAATCTCCCAAGACAGAACCAGGAAGAAACAGAAAATATGAACAGACTAATTACATGTACTGAAATTGAATCAGTAATTTTAAAACTCTCAACAAACAAAAGTCCAGGACCAGATGGCTCCACAGGAGAATTCTATAAAACATTTAGAGAACAGTTAACACTTATCCTTCTGAAACTATTCCAAAAAATTGCAGAGAAAGGAACACTCCCAAACTCATTCTGTGAAGCCACATCACCCTGATACCAAAACCAGACAAAGATATCACAAAAAAAGAAAATTATGGGCCAATATCGTTGATGAACATAGATACGAAAATCCTCAACAAAATACCTCAACAAAATACTCCAACAATACATTAAAGGAATCATACACCATGGTCAAGTGGAATTTATCCCATGGATGCAAGGATTTTTCAATATCCACAAATCATCCAACGTGGTACACCACATTAACAAATCGAAGAATCAAAACCATATGATCATCTCAATAGATATAGAAAAGCTTTTGGTAAAATTCAACATCCATTTATGATGAAAACTCTCCAGAAAATGGCATAGAGGGAACATAATAAAGGCCATATATGAAAAACACACAGCTAAAATCACACTCAATGTCGAAAAGCTATAAGCATTCCACCTAAGATTGGGAAGAACACAAGGATGCCCACTCTTGCCACTTTTATTCAGCATAGTTTTGGAACTCCTAGTCACAGCAGTCAGAGAAGAAAAAGAAAAAAAAAGGAATCCAAATTGGAAAGGAAGAAGTGAAACTGTCACTCTTTGCAGATGACATGATACTATACATAGAAACTTGTAAAGATGCCACGAGAAAGCTACTAGAGCTCATCAATGAACCTGGCAAAGTTGCAAGAAAATAATTAATATACAGAAATCTGTTGTATTTCTATACACTAACAACAAAATATCAGAAAGAGAAATTAAGGAAACAATCCCATTTACCATCTCATCAAAAAGAATAAAATACCTAGGAATAAACCTACCTAAGGAGGTAAAAATCATGTACTCTGAAAACTATAAAATGCTGATGTAAGATATTGAAGGCCACACAAACAGATGGAAAGATGTACCATGTTCTTGGATTGGAAGAATCAATATTGTTAACATAACCATACTACCCAAGGCAATCTACAGATTCAATGCAATCCCTATCAAATTACCAATGACATTTTTCACAGAACTGGAAAAAGACTCTTTAAAATTTATATGGAAACACAAAAGACCCTGAGTAGCCAAAACAATCTTGAGAAAGAAGAATGGAGCTGGAGGAATCAGGCTCCTTGACATCAGACTATAATACAAAGCTACACGAATCAAAACAGTATGGTACTGGCACAAAAACAGACGCATAGATCAATGGAACAGGATAGGAAACGCAGAAATAAACCCACACACTTATGGTCAATTAATCTATAACAAAGGAGGCAAGACTATACAATGGAGAAAAGAGAGTCTCTTCAACAGGTGGTGCTGGGAAAACTAGACAGCAACATGTAAAAAATGCAATAGAACATTCTCTAACACCATATACAAAAATAAACACAAAATGGGTTAAAGACCTAAAGGTAAGACTGGATACTATAAAATTCCTAGAGGAAAACATAGGCAGAACACTCTTTGACATAAATTACATAAATATATTATTGGATCTGTCTCCTAGAGTAATGGAAACAAAAGCAAAAATAAACAAATGGGACCTAATTAAACAGCAAAGGAAACCATCAACAAAATGAAAGGACAACATATGGAATGGGAGAAAATATTTGAAAATGATGTGAATGACAAGGGCTTAATTTCCAAAATATACAGGCAGCTCATACAACTTAATAACAACAACAACAACAAAAAATACAACACCCCCCAAATGGGCAGAAGACCTAAATAGACATTTCTCCAAAGGAGACACACTGATGGCCAACAGGCACATGAAAAGATGCTCATCATTGGTAGTTATTAGAGCAATGTAAATCAAAGGTACAATGAGGTGTTGCCTCACACCAGTCAGAAGGGCCATCATCAAAAAAGTCTACAAAAAAATGCTGGAGAGGGTATGGAGAAAAGGAAACCCTCTTACACTGTTGGTGGGAATGTAAATTGGTGCAGTCACTATGGAGAACAGTATGGAGGCTCCTTAAAAACCTAAAAATAGAATTACTATATGACCCAGCAATCCCACTACTGGGCATTTACCCACAGAAAATCATAATTCAAAAAGACACATGTATCCTAATGTTCACAGCAGCACTATTTACAACAGCCAGGACATGGGAGCAACTTAAGCATCCATTGGCAGATACAGGGATAAAGAAAAAGTTGTATATATACACAATAGAATACTACTCAGCCATAAAAAGGAATGAAATAATGCCATCTGTAGTAATGGATGAACCTAGAGTATATCATACTAAGAGAAGTAAGTCAGACAGAGAAAGACGAATATCATATGATATAACTTATATGTGGAATTTAAAGAAATGATAGAAATGACCTTATTTACAAAGCAGACTCACAGACATAGAAAACAAATTTATGGTTACCAAAGGGTAACCTTTGGGGGTGATAAATTAGGAATTTGGGATTATTAACAGAGTCACACTATTATATATAAAATAGATAACCAACAAAGACCTACTGTATAGAACAGGGACCTATATTAAATGTCTTGTAATACATATAATGGAAAAGAATCTGAAAAAGAATATAGATATAGATCTGAATTACTTTGCCTGAACATTGTAAATCAACAAAACCTCAATTAAAAAAAAAGGAAAAAAAGGGCTTCCCTGGTGGCGCAGTGGTTGAGAGTCTGCCTGCCGATGCAGGGGACACGGGTTCATGCCCCAGTCCAGGAGGATCCCACGTGCCGTGGAGTGGCTGGGCCCGTGGGCCATGGCCGCTGAGCCTGAGCGTCCGGAGCCTGTACTCCGCAACGGGAGAGGCCACAACAGTGAGAGGCCCACGTACCGAAAAAAAAAGCAAATAAGTAGGTAAAAAAAATGCACATGCACTATATAAAATAAAAATAATAACATCTAGTAGCATTAAGAAAGAAAACATAGCAGTAAAATACAGGATAACAATATCAAAGAAGTCAGTAAAGGTAAAAAATTAATGATCATTGTATTAACCTTGAGGAAGATAAAGAAATTGAATCACTTAATTTGGTAAGTTAAATATGCATATTATAAATCTTGGATGAATATTTAAAGAATGGAGACAGAGTGTGCATCTTCCAAAAAGAGTAAAGTATTATAATAATTATAAAATTCAGAAGATTGAAATAATTCAGTGTACTTTCTCTCTTCCAATGCACTTAAGCTAGAAATCATTAATAAAGGCTTATCTCCATATATTTAAAAATAAGTAACAGGGCTTCCCTGGTGGCGCAGTGGTTGACAGTCTGCCTGCCGATGCAGGGGACATGGGTTCGTGCCCCGGTCCGGGAAGATCCCACATGCTGCGGAGCAGCTAGGCCCGTGAGCCATGGTCGCTGAGCCTGCGTGTCTGGAGCCTGTATTCCGCAACCAGGGAGGCCACAACAGTGAGAGGTCCGCGTACCACAAAAAAAAAAAAAAAAGTAAGTAACAATTTATAATAACTCAAGGATTGGAGAAGGAATACCAATGGAAATTAGATAATGTTTTGAACTGGAAGAATCAGAAAATACCACAGATGAAAACTCATGGGATGCGACCAAAGCATTACTTAGGGGGAAAATTTGTAGCCTTAAATACTACAAAAGAAAGCTTGAACACTAATAAATTAAGCATCTTTTTCAAGAAGTTGGAAGATGAATAAAAAAATAAAACAGAGTTAAGTATAAGAATGAATATAACAAAGCTACGAGCAACAACTAATAAAATAGAAAACCAGTACATAACAGCGAGGTCCAGCAAAGGAATAAGCTTTTTAAAAATACCATTAAAAATCATTCTAGAATACGTAAGATAGCTGTACAAACCTATTCCTTTTCTTTCCAGGTTCACAGTGCAGTAGCATTTCCCAGCACTGTCTGAGTGGTTATGGCCTTGTGACTGAGTTCTGGTCAATGGAATGTGAGTTGAAATGACACACACCCTTCTCAGCCCTGGCCCATTAACCCTCCATGAGTGTCTTTCATCCTCTTTCCCAGCATGATAGAGGCAAGCAAAGCAACCCTGGAAACAATGTCATGAATACGGCAGAAATATGGAAAAGGCCTGGGTTCTTGAATCACTACTTAGAGGAAAACCACTGCCGACTACATACACTTATTTAGAGAAATAAACTATAATATCACATTTTGGCTTGTTGTTTCAGAAGCCAGGAATACCTTAGCTAATACACTCACAAACCTCTGATAAGTTTGGTCAAGGAAAAGCGAAGATACACGTAACAAATGAGGAATGAAAAGGAGGCTGTTGTCACACATATTGCAGACCTTAACGGTATTAATAATGTTTTATGAAAAAAAGCAAATTAATTTGAACAGTTAGGTGAAATGGAAAAATTCTAAGAAAAATATAATTTAATAAAATTAGACTCAATATTGTTAATATATCAATTTTCTCCAAATTGATCTGTAGTCAGTGTAATCCCACTCAGAATTCTAGTAGCTTTTTATAGAAATCGTAATGTGATCCTAAAATTTATACAGAAATGCAAATTTCCTAGGATAGCTAAAAAGTCTTGGAAAAGAACAAAATTGTGGTACTACACGGCCTGATTTCAAGACTTTCAAGACTAAAGCCACAGTAATCGAGACAGTGTGATATTGGTATAAGGATACTAGATTGATGGAACCAAATAGAGACAAAGGATTAAATCATATGGACCTACAAATAGACCATTTTGTTGGTGCCAAGCTAACTCACTGGGAAAAGGATAGCCTTTTCAACACAGGATGCTGGACACACTGTATATCCACATAGAAAAAAATAATCTACCGAAAGTGACTCAAAAAGAAATAGAAATTGTGAATACCTCAATGACCATTAAAGGAATTGAATCAGTACTAATTTTTTTTCCACAAAGGAAACTTCCTTAGCATTTTTTACCAGATATTCAAGGGATAAGTAATCAAAATTTTAGACAGTCTATTTCAGAAGCTTTTTAAAAAAGATAACACTTGTCAATTCATTTTATAAGGTAATAAATTAAGTAATACATTACTGATCTCAAAATCCTGCAAAAACATTAATGAGAAAAAATTACTGACCAATTTCATATATGAACAAAGATGCAGAAATGTAAAACAAAGTATCATCATACCAAATCCAGCAATATAGTAAGAAAAAAATCCATAATGACCAAGTTGGGTTAATACCAAGAAGGCAAGGTTGACTAAATATGAGAAAAACAATTAATGTAATGTAGCATAACATTAAAAGAGAAAAAGCATGTGATCACACCAATAGATGCAGATAGAAAACTTCTGTTTTAAAGAAGCTTTAAATTATAAAATTAAACATCCAATCACAATAGACTGGGGAGGAGCTTACAGGGGTTTCTGGAGGGCTGGCAAGGTCCTGTTTCTTGGCCCATGTGGTGATTACATGGGTGCCTGCTTCATAACTATATTTTAGAAACTGTACATGTGTCTTATGTGGTTTGGGATATCTTAAATTACACAATAAAAGAAGAAAAATATGTGTGTGTGTGTGTGTGTGTGTGTGTAGTAAGGAAAATACCAGGCTCAAAAAATAAAGTTCCTGGGCTTCCCTGGTGGCGCAGTGGTTGAGAGTCTGCCTGCCGATGCAGGGGACCGGGTTCGTGTCCCGGTCCGGGAAGATCCCACATGCCGCGGAGCGGCTGGGCCCGTGAGCCATGGCCGCTGAGCCTGCGCGTCCGGAGCCTGTGCTCCGCAACAGGAGAGGCCACAATAGTGAGAGGCCTGCGTACCGCAAAAAAAAAAAAAAAAAAAAATGTTCCTTTGTCCGTTGCTTCCTGTTCAGCTTCCTATCACTCTAGGTGATGTAATTCTTTCTAAATTTCCCATGAAACTTGGGTAAGCCTGCCCCTCAGAGCAGACCATATGCAGAGGTACACATGATAGCACACCCTCAAAGGCTCAATGTAGGAAACACCCCAAGCTCAGAGCTGCTCCAGTGAGGGGGGATGAGCCTGTAATGGGGTGCACAACAAGGGCAGACCAGATACAGATTAAGCGGAAGTGATGCCAGTGTCGAGGAGAGAGGTAGAAGTGTTAAATGGATTAGTAACGGTATCGAAAACTTGTAAACCACTTCATTTAACTTTTCAAAGTATGTACTTTCAAATACGGCACCCCACTGAGTTCTCTCCTAGAGTGCTGTGAGGTATTGGATTTTGTCCTCATGTTACTGGTGAGGAAACTGAAGGGAGCCTGGAGAGGCCAAGCCTTTTCCTGGCGAGGGCAGTTCCTGGGGACAGTCCTCAGCCTGCAATCAGAGGCTGTTCTATGGGAAACAGCAGAGTTCAAGGGCCACACCCCCCAGCCACTTCCTGCTGGTCCTAGAAAAAGAGTACCACATCAACAATATTTCTCAAATTCTTCTGCCACTTGGGGCACTTTCAGGCACTGCTTTGTGTTATGGTTACCTGTTATCTCTCTCTAAATGTTTTACTTTCTCCAACGCACAATGAACAGCTCAGAACAGATATTGTGACCTGCCTTTCAGTCCCCAAAGTATCAAAAATCATGTCGGACACCACATAGTAGGCACACTATTAATGATCTCAGCTAACACTATTGAGTGCTTTCAAGTGCTTTTAGTCATAATCACAGCTTCTGACATAGATATTGTAATCACGCCCATTTTACAAAGGAATACACTGAGGCATAGTGAATTTGAGTAACACACATGATATTATATAGCTAGTAAATGGCAAAATTAGTAATCTTACAATTGCATCTGGTTCCAGAATCTGTACTCTTTAACCATTAAACTAAATTAAATTGAGTTTCTCTGAATGCTCTTCTGTCTAATCATATGCCACTACTTATATTTCTTCATGTTCTTGCCTCCTTCAACAAGCCTTTCTAAATTACTTGGTGAAACCGTTATAATTTTTTTTTTTTTTTTTTTTGCAGTACACGGGCCTCTCACTGTTGTGGCCTCTCCCATTGCAGAGCACAGGCTCCGGACGCGCAGGCTCAGCGGCCATGGCTCATGGGCCCAGCCGCTCTGTGGCATGTGGGATCTTCCCAGACTGGGGCACGAACCCGTGTCCCCTGCATCGGCAGGAGGACTCTCAACCACTGCGCCACCAGGGAAGCACTAAACCGTTATATTCTTTTCAGAATTCCCATACCACTTTTTGCCTTCACAACATAAAATAAAATTGTTTTGTATCAGTATGAGGAGAAATAATGATGATGACGGTGATGATAATAGTCAACATTTGTTGAGCACTTACCGTGAGCTCTCCGTTATTCTACGGACTTTACATGAATTAGCTCATTTAATTCTCAGAAGTACCCCAGAAATATACACTATTATTCCATATTTACAGATGAGGACACAGGCTCAGAAGGCTAAGCAATTCAGCCGAGGCCACACAGTTCATGACAGGACCAACCCTCTGCCTGCAGATGACTAGGAGATTGATTTCCTAAGACCTCTTGGAAAACAACCCTGCCCGCTGCTGTTAGACCATCAGAGAGAGAGCCCCAAATACCTGCAGTCATTCCACACAGCCCTTCCCTGCCCTGCTCCCCGCCTCCACGGACAAAGGTGGGCCCTGCCACCAGCTCTGTGACCGGGTCAGGGCCAGGGGGTTCTGCATTTGACTTTGGTTTCCCCAGGTTTGAACAACTGAGTCAACACCCACGCAGGAAATTGAGAAAAGTGCTGTAAATAAGAGAATACAGTATTTTCAGTGTGGAGAGGCGGAAAAGAGGCACTTGAGAAATCCATATATCCTTGAGTTACACTTTTTTTCCTGAAAAAAATTTTGTTGATGGCATAATGACTGCCTACCACACTAGTCCAGCATTTCAGAGAAATGGAGAGGGAGCTCCGGTGTCCCTGAAGACATCAGGGCACCTTCATCATTCAGGGAGCGCCCGCTGCCCTGAACGTGCGCAGTATCAGCAGGAAAGGAGAAGCCTCCTTAGAAAACACAGGCAGCTCCCCCAGGTCCCATATGCCTCTCCTTAAACCCTGTATGAGAGGATGACATGGGTTCTACCTCATTTCAGTTCAGCAAATACTCACTGACTGCGTTTTAGGCTCTAGGCATTGATAATACAAAGACGAATAAGATTTCTGAAATCTCATTCAATCAATTCAATTCTGAAATCTTACTCAAATCTTACAGGGAAGACAGATATGCAATAGGCAATTCTAACTGAGGGGTGAGCACAAAGGTTCTATCAGCTTGCTCCTGAAAGATCTCAATTTCTCAGTGATCCTGGAGCACAGCTCTTAGGGTCAGAGATGGAGGGGGGATAAGAGGAGCTTCACCAGGAGCTCTGGCTGAGGGGCAGGGGGCTAATGAAACCTTGGGCCAAAAGGGGAAGCCCAAGTCTTTCAAAGCAAGCCCCAAAGAAATTAAAATAAAAACAAAGCAAAAATGAAGAAAAGCAAAAATTCTAGACAGGATGTCGGTCCCCATGGAAGACCCCCACCCCAGGGGGCTTGGCCAGTAAAAGGGATGGAGGAGGAACTGTTCCACAAGGTGTGGTTGAGAAATCAGGGCAATTGCTCTCCCGGTGCTCCCCCAGAGCACCTTTGGAAAGTCACCATGGTCTTGACTGCACTAGTGTCTGGCATTTTGCTTTAGAGTGGGGAGCGTCAGGGAGCAGCGCCAGCGGTTTGGACTTCAGGCCTGAGGGAAGGAAGCAGGACAGAGGATCAGGAGAGGACTCTCTCTTCCCGACGCCTGGCCCAGCCACTAGTCACCTCTGCCTGTTTCGTCTCGAATGATCTCCTCTCTGTCTTGGGCAGTGAGCTCTCCTTCCCAATGGCCATTCTCTATATCCAGCTCATACTGGCATTTTTGACCCCCACACCCCAGCTGCTCTTGACTCTTGTGAATTCTGCCTGTGGACCAGCCACCCAGAAAGACCAGAGAAGTGGGGACTTTCTTTGCTCAGCCCACTCAGCCTTGGACTCAAACCATCCCCTTGGGGTCCAGGTGGCTCTCCTCCAGCACACGTGCCCCAACTGGACTTTCCCCATCAAGCACACTGAGCCTGGGGAGCCCTTGGCATCTGCACTCTGCATCACCATCTGTCCTTACCTTCAATGTGCCTACACTCGAGGGCCACCTCCAAGTTGAGAGATTCTGGCCACATTTTCCTCTCCCTCCTCAGAATCTCTGTAACATTCAAAATATCAAAAGCCTTGGGCAAGAAGAGGATGCCTCCAAAGACAGTTTGCACACAACTGTAGTCTCTTTGTTTTATGAACTCCCACCAGCAAAGGCAGAAGCCCAATGTCTTAAGTCATTTAGCCTTGAATATCATCTATTTTGACTGTGCTACCCATGACCATGCTTATTGTAGCCATACATTGACCCGAAGATTACACCCCCTCACCCCTTCAAGATTTTGGTTTCTGACTCACTGCCAACTCTCCCCAATGCTAATCCTGTCCTAATTCTTGGCAATTTCAATATCCTCCTATGCAGTCCATTGTGTCAAGCTCTGTGTTTAGTGTTTTACAAATAATATCTTATTTAAGCTTCACAACTCATTTCTCAAAGGAGGAAAACGAGAGTTGGAGAAAGTAAGCGATTTGCTGAATTTTGCACTGCTATTTAGTGAAGCTAGGATTCAAACCAAACTGCTCATATTATAAAGCCTGTGTTCTTGACTGCTATGTTGTGTCGCCTCCTCACTGTTGGAAAAATAGCCACATTTTCTTGGAAGGAGCTGAGGACAGCTAACACAAATGGAAGAGAGGGTTAGGGGATTTCCTTTACATGTCTGTCACTGTTCCTGGTCATCTTTCATATTTACAATTCAAGGTACTGCCTTCTATTGGGAGTCAGCTCCTTCAATTATGTTGAAATAAATCTGGGAAAGCAGGAATAGTTTTGCAGGCAGGTGAACATGGGTGCAAATCCTAGTTCCACAATGTTTCACTGTTGCTTGAAGTAATCTTCCAAGGTTTCTGAGGGAAACGAAGGTTGTGCTAAAGAGCACAGGCTGTGGGACCAGACCCACCCAGATTCAAATTCCAGATATGCCACCAGCTGTGACCTTGAGCAAGTTAGTTAAGTCTCAGGTTTCTCATATGCCAAAAGGTTGCAACAGGGAGTTAAGAGGGATAAATGAGCTAGTGTATTTAAATCCCCAAAAGCTCTGCACACAGTATGTACTCAATAACTTATCTGACAGGCTATGAGGAGTAGATGAGTTAATGTATCTAAGTGACAGACTCTTGGGAAATGCTAGTTTCCTCTCTCGTTCCTTCTCTCCCTACCTCACTCCCCATCAACCTCTCCCATACATACTATACTTCAGTTACACCCGTCTAGTCAGCATTGCTCAACACACCTCTGTGCCTTTGACCGAACTGGATGCTCTATCGGAAAAACTCCTACACTGCCTCATTCTGGCATCTCCTCATGACCAATTCAAAAGCTACGTCCTCTCTTCTGTGTTCCCCAAATGCCCAAAAGGTTGCCATGCACCTATTTGTACTTCCAGAGCAACCTTTACATTTACACTGTGAACACCTCATATATTACAGTTATTAACAGCCTGTGAGCTTCCTGAGAATGGGGACCATGTTTTATTTCTTTTGGTATCATTAGCCCCATTTATATTTCCTGGCATGTACTAAATTCTATTCAATCCAACTGAACATACAAAGGAATGAAAATACTATTAAGAGAAGCAATCCACCATGGGCCCTGAGTATCCCTACACATACTTACTGGGTAAGCCAAGAATGCAACTCCATCTCTACTCATTTCTCAGGGCTGTGTTTTCAGTGAGCAACCTTGAGGGATGAAGTAATATCTTCTTCCAGGACAGAAAGCAGGCTTGCTATAAAGGAAGTGATTGTCTAAGCTCAGTGTCCCTCAGCTGTGACACAAATCCACTGCTTGCATAACATCCACTTGGGCCCTCTGCACTGACCTCACAGGACTTGAGTGGGGGGTAAAAACAACTGGAACAGACATGATGTTGTTGCTGCTTGCTGAGCCACGAGTAATAAAGCCCCTTGTCTCTGAACCAGGAGTCTCATGTCTTCTTCCAGCCTCCATGAAATAGTAACAGGCTAATTTACTATCTCAGGGGTCAGCAACCTGTGGCCTTGGGCCAAATCCAGCACATGATCTGTTTTTGTTCAGTCTGAATATAAGAATTTTTAAAAATATATTTTAAAGGTTATTTTTAAAAAAGGATGTTGAATATGTGACAGAGACCTGTTGTTGCCCACAAGGCCTAAAATATTTATAATCTCACTCTTAAAAGGAAATTTTTGACACCCCTTATATCATCTTATGAGGACGGTAAAATTAAATCTAAGTTTCTGACCAGTTCCAATTCTTCAGTTAATTTCCTTAGAGCAAGAACGTCATAGCTTCCTCTCAAGGTCTTCACAGCACCGAGCACGTGGTTAATACTCAGACAAGGCTCAACCAAAACCAAAGTATCCCTTTCACAAAGATTTAGTGCCTGGCACTGTTTCAGGGCCTGGGGATATTGAGGTAAAAAAAAATAATCAAAATCCCCAACCTCATAGAGTTGATATTCTAATGGGAGAGATAAGCAATATACAAATAAATACATCTCAGGTTGTGGTGAGTACTATGGAGAAGACAAAAAGGGGTAAAGAAGATGAGGAATTCCAAGGTTTAGTTGGGTGGGATGGGGTGGGGTGGAGAGAGCTGGCTACTATTTTATGCAAGGTATTCAGGGAATACCTCTGAGAAGGCAGCCTAATTAAGTAGGTCAATGCCTGTCTGGGATCTATAAACATATAGAAACCTGACAACCTGGGGAAATGAAATTAAAACACATTCCATGTCCACTTTCCAGCTAATGGTTTTCTGATCTAAGTACATATTTGAGCTGGGCCCCATCCAAGAATGTTCACCCTCCCCCCACACCCCAAATCCTCTCCAGGAAGTGCCACTTCTACACAGGTCTGTGGAGGTCACTAATTTTGTTCAAGTTAGAGCCTGCACATTTTTTGCACTATATCCTCACCAATGAGTGCATTCTCATAATCCTACTTTGGCACTAAATGCCCCTAAATTAGGAATCACTGTACTTAGACTCTGATTTATTTTATTCTACCAAATACATACTAATTCCCTGCTCCAACACACACAAGTGATATATTCAAACATATCTAAAAACGACTGATAAAATGCATATATACATAAGAACCACTGAAATTTCGCTTTGATAGAAAGAATGCTGACACTGAAAGGACACAGGCTTTGGGATCATTCTGAGTTGAGTCCAAGTCCCTCCTTCATCCCTTGTTGCTGGGCAACAGACCTCAGGTAAGTTACTTTAACTCTCATAGACTTAGTTTCCACACCTGTAAAGGGAAGCTAATAATACTTGTCTCTTAAAAAAAAAATAGATAATAGATGTAAAGCACCAAGCACACAGTCAGCCACACAGAAAATGCTCTATAAGGGTTGGTATTTTAATTCATAAGTAGTACATGTATCCTTCATCCACTCAGTAGGCATTCACTTATTGCTCCTATTTCTTGCCAGGCAGTGTCAAGTGAAAGGGCTCTTCCAATCAAGGAGACTACAGAGTGGTAGGTAAGACAGCAAAGTAAATAAACAATGATGATATGCCAGTGGGATAGGAGCACATCAGGAAAGGCTTCCCAATATGAACAGCTGAACTAACTCTTAGCCAGAGAAAAAGTAGACATTTCAGACAGAGGCAATACATTATGATAAAGGTTGGAAGAATATGTAGTTTGGTAGTGCTAAATAATGGGAGTTACAGGGAAGGAGAAGAGTGCTAAGAGAGAATTAAGTCAGATCAAAACAGCATTGATTGTCATGCTAAGGCATTTGGGTCCTAAAGACAACAAGGAAAGAACCTCTGGATTCCACATGGGGGTGAAATTAGAGTGGGGCAAGACTGGAGACAAGATGAGTTATGAGGCTGTCCAGAAGTAGATTTGGGAGTTGGGAGGGATATAAATGAGATTGAAATGGACTTGTCCATGGAATATCTTAGTAAAATTATCCAGTAGGCTGACAGACGTAAAACAGTGAAATTTGAGCTGGAGACTGCTTTGGGAACCATCAGTATGTACAAAAAGCTATGTGAATGAGATAATCTAGGATTTGTGCGCAGAGTAAGAATAGAAGAGGGCTGATGGAGGAGCCCCCAAAGACATTTATAAGATGTAGAGGGAAAACAGAGCCCAAGAAGGAAACAGCATGAACAGAGAATTAGTGACAATGAAAATCAGAGCATTTTATGATTTCCAAGTCATGTTCCACATGAGTGATACCAGACTAGAAAGCTCTGAGCTCTTGCTCCCCGACAAAGTTATATATTAAAAAAAAATCAACCAGAAGCTGTCTGAACCAACTTTGTATATGCTTTGAAAAGCAATCAAGAGTTTTCAGCAATCAAGCAAATTCCCAGTCAAGAAAAACCCATCTTCAAAATTGTAGGAAAGTTTTGTGGTGTTTTTACTTACACTTACCGCTCTCCCAATCTACTTTAGTGGTACTCTTGGTCTTGAGCAGCTGCAGCCCAGTTCCCAATTCCTCCACTTGAACTGGAGGGAGCAGAACAGATCTCATTTGCAAATTATTGTCTGTTATAACCTGCCTGGAGGATACCTGAAAGATTTACTTGTTCATCCCTGTCTTGCATAACTCAGAATGCAGGTGGGAAAAGTGGCAGGCACTGTTATTAAATACGACAAGTGGACTAAAAATTCAAAGATGCCTAGGGCAAGAGATTTGGGTGGAGACATACAGTAGACTATCTAAGGCCGGGAGGAGAAGCTGGGGTGAGGTGCTTTGGGAAATGAGGAAATGCAAAAGCAACTATAGATAGAGGGGAAACTGAGAAAGCCATGCATGCCCAGGCAAGATGCATGCCCAGAAAAGACCTGAGAAGACCTTAAACATTTACCTGGATCTAATCTGTAGGCTCAGAACAAGTCTAGCTAATTGGTGAAGAACTGCACCAGCGAAGAGCCAGTCTGTAAAGACTACAGGGGTGGTTGTTCTTTCTTTTTATTTTTGATGGTTTTGTTTGTTTGTCTATATCGACTCTTGGCATTCAAGGAAATATGTTTCAAAACAGTAAATGTACATGAGCTAAAAGAACAGAGACTTCAGTGAGCACACACAAGCACACATAACATTTAAAAGTAGTTTGGAAGAGTCTCAAAACAAATGGACTACTATGACCTTCAATAAGAACAACAACTGCAATAACAGCAAACCATGAGGAAAGGCAGAAATCTGATTTCCAGAGTTACTACATAATAATAACCAAATACTCAATTTTGGCAAAAATTAGAAGATATACATAGAAACTGGAAAGTGCAGCTCATTCAGAGGAATAAAACAGATTGAAAGAAATCATCCCTGAGAAAGCCCAGACATCAGTCTTACTAGACAAAGACTTTAAAATGACGGTCTTAAATATCTATAAGAGATAAGGGAAAACATAGACAAAGAACTAAAAGAAACAAAGAAAACAGTATATGAACAAAATGAGAATGTCAATAAAGAGAGAGAAATTGCAAAAAAGGAACCAAACAAAATTCTAGAGCTGAAGAGTACAATTGAAATGCAAATTCACTAGAAAAGTTCAACAGCAGAGTTGAATAGGCAGAAGAAAGAATCAGTGAACATGAAGGCAGGTTATTTGAAATTATTGAGTCTTAAGAACACAGAGGAAAAAGAATGAAGAAAAGTGAACAAAACCTAAGGAATTTGTGAGACACCATCAAGTGGCCCACATACACATTTTCAGAGTCTCAGAAAAAGAGTACACTGAGAAGGAGCAGAAAAAATTATTTGAAGAAATAATGGTTAAAACTTGAGTCTATAAATCTTAAAAGCTCAGTGAACTCCAAGTAAAATAAACTCAAAGAGACCCACACCAACATACATTGTAATTAAACTGTTCAAAGCCAAAGAGAGAATATTGAAAGTAGTAAGGGAGAAGTGCTTTATCACATACAGAGATTCCCTGTAAGATCATCAGCCACTTGTAGTCAGAGACCTTGGACCAGAGGCAATGAAATGATATATTTAAGGTGCTGAAAGAAAAATACTAAAACCCAATAATTCTATATATGGCAAAACTGTCCTTGGAAAATAAGGGAGAAATTAAGGCATTTCTATATAAACAAAAGTTGAGGGGCTTCAGTATTACTAGACCTACCCTAAGAAATGATAAAGGGAGGGCTTCAGGTTAAAATGAGAGGACACTAGATACTAACTCCAAGTCATACCTAGGCAAATACACAGCAAATGTAACATGGGCAAAAGTAATAGCCAGTGTTGTTGCAATCCTGCTTTGTAACCTGAATATTAATTTTACATAGGATTTAAGAGAAAAAGCATAAAAAATAATTATAAATCTCTGTTATTGGGCACACAATCTATAAGTATGTAATTTTAAAAATAAATTTATTTATTTATTTATTATTTTTGGCTGCATCAGGTCTTTGTTGCTGTGCACAGGCTTTCTCTAGTTGCGGTGAGAGAGGGCTACTCTTTGTTGTGGTGCATGGCCTTCTCATTGTGGTGGCTTCTCTTGTTGCAGAGCACAGGCTCTAGGCACGTGGACTTCAGGAGTTGCAGCACGTGGGCTCAGTAGTTGTGGCTCATGGGCTCTCGAGTGCAGGCTCAGCAGTTGTGGCACACGGGCTTAGTTGCTCCACAGCATGTGGGATCATCTTAGACCAGGGATCGAACCTGTGTCCCCTGCATTGGCAGGCAGATTCTTAACCACTGCACCACTAGGGAAGTCCCTATAAGTATGTAATTTTTGACATCAAAACATAAAGAGGGTAGATGAAACACTACTGGAGTCAATTCAAATTAGTTTGTAATAACTAGGATACTATATGTAATCTCCATTTTACCATATAGAAAATATCCATAGAATAGCCATAATCAGAAATAAGGGAATAAAAATGTGTCACTATGAAAAAGCAAAAAAGATTGGATCAAGATGGTAGAGAAGGAGGATGTGGAACTCACCTCTCCTCACATCAAAAATACATCTACTTGTGGAACACTTCTCACAGAAAACCAACTGGAAACTGCAGAGGATCTCTTATATAACCAAAGCTGCAAGAAAGATCCTCACATGACTGGGTAGGACAAAAAAAAAAAAAAGGCATCAGGATGGGACCTGTGTCCCTGGGAAGAACCTGTGAAGGAGGGAGGGTCTGCATGGGCAGGCTCTTGCCCTGCGAAGACCCTTGCAGGCTGGGAGGTGTACTGGCACAGACAGAGGGCTGGAGGAGCCTGGACTCTTCTCGCAAGGAATGCCTGCATGCTGGTTTACTAGCAATCAGGGCAGAGAGAGACCAGTGCTGATGGCTGCCACCCTGCTGCACTTCCCAGCCTGAAACATGAGCCAGGCAGGGCTGCTAGTATGCACAGTGGTTAGGTGCTGAAACTCAGGCAGATGTGCCCTGGGAGTGGACTCAGTCTAGATGTGCAGAGACAGCCCTAGGGCCTGGGGTGTGGTCTGGGAGGAACCTCAGAGCCCATTGTCAGCATGGGCTCATCTTGGCCCAGGTCCACAACTGGAGCCCATTATCAGTGTGCATGGTGGGGTCCTGGCTTCAGTAGTTGCAGACTTTGTGAGGGCATGCATGTCTGGGTAGGGATGACACTGGAGCCCATTATCATGTTGGGGGAAGGTCCAGGGGCAGGACTAGCAGCAGCAAAATTTGTTGGCACCAATACCAGGTGGCAGGTGGCTTCACAGAATCTCACATCTCTGGCAGATTGACCCTGGGGAGGAATACAGAGTGTTTCCTTTACTGGCAGAGGGCTCCAGTTCTGTTCACCCCACACTGCAGCTTGGAGTCAGACCTGAGGCAAACAGGTCCTATATAGAGCCCTATCACAGAGGCAGCCAGCTTCCAAGCAGCATCACAACCACATCAAATTCTGCAGCCACAATGCCCTGGCTGCCAACACCAGCCTACCACTAGGTCTGGGATGAACACAATGAAGAAAGGGACATGACCTTGGGCTGCTTCTGGGCAGAACAATGGATGCCTGTACCCGCAGCGCATAGGTTTGCTGTGACCACACTTGCGGGCCTCACTTGCTTCAGTGCTAACCTTGTTAAGGACAAAGCATGTGCTTAAAGGCAGTGGAGGCTTATTGAACCTGACCCTCAGGGCTTCTACTCCAACAACTGGGGAACAGCCCCTATCCCCAACAGGGCTGGACAGTCATGAAGCAAAGAGGAGGCCCCACCCAACATCCAGTGCAGTCTACAGTCACAATACCAATCACACCCTCAATCAAAGGGATAATGGCCAGCACACTCTGAGGAAAGTTGTGACTAGCATCCATAACAAACAAAAACAACATCTGCACCAAAAATATTGGACTTGAACAGTCTACACAAGGTAGACTAATTTCATAGTGACATAGAAAGTTAAGTAAAATTTAAAAAGCAGAGGAACTACTCCCAATTAAAATAATAAGAGAAAAACCCTGAAAAAAAATAATGAAAAGACCTCACCAGTCTATTAGATTCAAAAAGGAGGTAATCAAAATGTTAAAAGAATTAAGAAAGATTATTGATAGAAATGCAGATCACTGTAACAAAGAACTAGAAATTATAAAAAGAAACCAATCAAAATTAGACAACTCAATTGCTGAGATAAAACCAACCTAGAAACAATGAAGAGCAGAGTAAATAATGCAGAAGATGAATAAGTGAATGACAGATAGAATAATGGAAACCAACCAATCAGAACAGTGGACAGAAAGACAAAAGAAAAAAAATGAAAGCGACATGCAAGATCTATGGAATAATATAAAGTGCACAAACCTACTCATAGAAGTTCAAGAAAAGAGAGAGAGAGAGAGAGAGAGAGAGAGAGTGGGAGGGAGGGAAAGAGAGAGAAGGGGGTTGAAAATGTATTTGAAGAATCTATGGCTGAAAATTTCCCAAACCTAAAGAAGAAAACAGATATCCAGATACAGGAAACACAGAGGGCTCCAAACAAGATGAATGCAAACAGACACACACCAAGATATATCATAGTTACAATGTCCAAAGTTAAAGATAAGATTCTAAAGGTAGCAAGAGAAAAACAGTCAGTTACAATCGAACCCCCATGAGGCTATCAGCTGGTTTCTCTACAGAAACTTTGCAGGCCAGAAGGGAGTGGCATGATATATTCTAAGTCCTGAAAGGGAAAAACTTGCAACCTAGGATATTCTATCCAGAATTTCTCAAACAAGCAAAAACTGAAAGAATACGGAAATACTAAACTTAACCTAATAGAAATGTTGAAAGGTCTTCTCTAAATAAAAAAGAAGAAAGAATCTGTAGGAAAGAGAAAATCACAGTAGGAAACGCAACTATATAAAAGCATGGAAGATCACTCAAATAAGCCAGTACATAGATTTTAAAAAATCAAAAAAATTATAAAAACAATTATAAGTACAATGAATAGTAAAAGGGTAAATATGAAGATGTAAAACAGGGCATCAAAATCACAAAATGTGGGGAGGGGAGTATAAAAATGTATATCTTTCAGAATGTGTTTGAACTTGAATGGCTATCAGTTTAAAGCAAATAGATATAGTGATGGCTCAACATACTTGAACTCCATCATAAGCACAAATAAAAAACATACAATAGATTCACACAAAAAAAGAAAGGAACCCAAGCACACTACAATGGAAAAACCATCAAACCACATAAGGAAAAACAAAAAAGATGAAGAAGTAAACAAAGAACTACAAAATCAACCAGAAAACAAGGCTTAAAAATGCAATAAATACATACTTATTAATAATTACCTTAAATATCAATGGACTAAATGCTTCAATCAAAAGACATAGAGTGGCAGATTGGAGAAAAAAACAAGAACCTACAATATGCTGCCTACAAGACACTCACTTCTGGGCAAAAGATTTCATAAATTGAAAGGGAGGGGATGGAAAAAGATGTTTCATGCAAATGGAAATGACAAGAAAGCAGGGGTAGCAATACTCATATCAGACAAACTTTTAAAAAAAGTCCATAAAAAAAGACAAAGAAGGATACTATATAATGATAAATGGATCAATATAAGAAGAGAATATTACACTCATTAACACATATGCACCCAATACAGAAGAACCTAAGTACATAAAACAAACACTAATAGACATAGAGGGAGAAATTAACAGGAATACAAAAATAGTAGGAGTCTTTAACACTCCCTTGACATCAATGGACGGATCTTCCAGACAGAAAGTCAATAGTGCAACAGAGATTCTAAGTGACAAAATAGACCAGTTGCACTTGACATCTTCACGACACTACATCCAAAAAAATCCAGAATAGACATTCTTTTCAGATGCACATGGAACATTTTCTAGGGTAGACCACAAACAAGCCTCAACAAATTTAAGAGTATAGAAATTATTTCAAGCATCTTTTCTAACCACAATGATATGAAACTAGAAAGAAAAATGGGCAAAAAATGATCACATGGGGACTAAACAACAGCTACTAAAAAATCAATGGGTCAGTGATGAAATCAAAGAGGAAATCAGAAAATACTTCTAAACAAATGACAATGAAAACACAACCTTACAAAATCTATGGGATGCAGCAAAACCAGTCCTTAGAGGAAGTTCCTAATGGTACAGGCCTTCCTTAATAAACAAGAAAAACTCAAATAAATAACTTAACCCACCACCTAAAAGAATTAGAAAAAGAAGAACAAACAAAGTCTGAAGTCAGCAGAAGGAAGGAAATAATAAATATCAGAGAGAAAATAAATAAAATAGAGATTAAAAAAACAATATAAAAATCAATAAAATCAAGAGCTGGTTCTTTGAAAGGATAAACAAAGTCAACAAACCTCTGGCCAGGCTCACCAAGAAGAAAAGAGAGAGGACCCAAATAAACAAAATAAGAAGTGATGGAGGAGAAATAACAATTATATGCCAACAAATTGGACAACTTAGAAGAAACGGACAAGTTTCTGAAAACATATAGCCTGCCAAAACTGAGTCAATAAGAAACAGATAATTTGAATAGAGTGATCACTAGAAGTTAAATAGAATCACTTAAAAAAAAACTCCCTACAAACAAAAGTTCAGGATCAGATGGCTTCACTGGGGAATTCTGCCAAGCATACAAAAAAGAACTTATACCAGTCCTTCTCAAACTCTTCCAAAAGATTGAAGCAAAGGGAACACTACCAAAGTCATTCTACGAAGCCACAAGCACCCTGATACCAAAGCCTGATACCAAAGCCAGACAAAGACACTACCAAAAAAACACTACCAAGAAAACTACAGGCCAATATCTTTGATGAATATAGATGCAAAAATTCTCAAAAACATTAGCAAACTGAATGCAACAATACATAAAAAAGATCATACACTATGAGCAAGTTGGATTCATTCCAGGGCCACAAGGATGGTTCAACATATGCAAATCAATCAATGTGATACACTGTATTAACAAAAGAAAAGGCAAAACCCATATAATTATCTCAATAGATGCAGATAAAGCAAACAACATCCACCCATGATAAAAACTCTCACAAAAATGAATAAAGTGGGAATATATCTCAACATGAAAAAGCCATTTATGACAAACCCACAGCCAAAATAACAGTGAAAAGGTGAAAGTCGTTTCACTAAATTCAGGAAAAAGACAAGGATGCCCACTCTGAACACTTCTATTCAACATAGTACTGGAAGTCCTAGCCACAGCAATCAGAGAAAAAAAAGACAGATAATGTATCCAAATTGTAAGGGAAGAGGTAAAACTATTTGCAGATGACAAGACGCTCTAAATAGAGAACCCTAAAGACTCCACACAAAAACAATCAGGACTAGTAGATGAATTCAGCCAGATAACAGGATACAAGATTAATATACAGAAATCTCTTTCATTACTTTACTCTAACAATGAAATATCAGAAAGAGAAAATTTAAAAAAAAATTCCATTTAATATCATGTCAAAAAAATACCTCAGGGGATTCCCTGGTGGCACAGTGGTTGAGAGTCCACCTGCCAATGCAGGGGACATGGGTTCGTGCTCTGGTCCGGGAAGATCCCACATGCCGCGGAGCGGCTGGGCCCATGAGCCATGGCTGCTGGGCCTGTGCGTCCAGAGCCTGTGCTCTGCAATGGGAGAAGCCACAACAGTGAGAGGCCCATGTACCGCAAAACAAAACAAAACAAAACAAAAAATACCTCAGAATAAACTTAACCAAGGAAGTGAAATACCCATATGCTAAAAACTATAAAACATTGATAAAAGAAATTGAAAATGATTCAAAGAAATGGAAAGATATCCCATGCTCTTGGATTGGAAGAATTAATATTGTTAAAATGTCCATACTACCCAAAGCAATCTACAGATTTAATGTGATCCCTATCAAAATACTCATGACATTTTTTCACAGAACTAGAACAAATAATCCTAAAATTTATGTGGAACTACAAAATACCCAGAATTTCCAAAGCCATTGTGAGGAATAAGAACAAAACTGAAGGCATAACCCTCCCAACACTTCAGACAATACTACAAAGCTACAGTTGTCAAAGCAGCATGGTATTGGCACAAAAACAGACATTCAGATCAATGGAATAGAATAGAGAAGTAAACCAGAAATAAACCCACACACCTATGTTCAAAGAATCTATGACAAAGGAGACAAGAATACACAACAAACAAAAGACAGCCACTTCAGCAAGTGCTGTTGGGAAAGGTGGACTGGTACATGTAAATCAATGAAATTAGAACACTTCCTCACACTATGTACAAAAATAAACTCAAAATGATTTAAAGACCTAAATATGAAACGTGACACCATAAATCTCCTAGAAGAAAACATAGGCAAAACATTCTCAGGCATAAATTTTTTTTAAACATCTTCACTGGAGTATAATTGCTTTACATTGCTGTGTTAGTTGCTGCTGTATAACAAAGTGAATCTGCTATACATATACATATATCCCCATATCCCTTCCCTCTTGTGTCTGACATAAATTGCAGCAATATTTTCTTAGATCAGTCTCCTAAGGCAAAAGAAATAAAAGCAAAAATAAACAAATGGGACCTAACCAAACTAGAAAGCTTTTGCATAGTTAAGAAAACTATGAATAAAACAAAAAGACAACCTATGGAATGGGAGAAAAATATTGGTAAATGATGCAACCAACAAGGGGTTAATATCCAAAATATCCAAATAGCTCATGGAGCTCAATATCAGAAAAACAAACAACCCAATCAAAAAGTGGGCAGAAGACCTAAATAGACATTTCTCCAAAGAAGACATACAGATGGCCAAGAGGTACATGAAAATATGCTCAATATTGCTATTTATTAGAGAAATGCAAATAAAAACCAAAATGAGGTATCATTTCACACTGGTCAGAATGCCTATCATCAAATAGTCTACAAATAATAAATGCTGGAGAGGGTGTGGAGAAAAAGAACCCTCCTACACTGTGGATGGGAATGTAAATTGGTGCAACCACTATGAGAAACAGTATAGAGGTTCCTTTAAAAATTAAAAGTAGAACTACCATATAATCCAGAAATCCCACTCCTGGGCATATATCCTGAAAAGATGAAAACTCTAGTCCAAAAATATACACGCACCCAAATGTTCATAGCAACACTATTTACAATAACCAAGACATGGGATCAACACAAGTGCCATCAACAAATGATTGGTTTAAGAAAAAGTAGTGTATATATACAATGCAATATTGCTCAGCCATAAGAAAGAATGAAATATTGCCATTTGCAACAATATGGATGGACCTAGAGCATATCATAATAACTGAAGTAAGTCAGACAAAGATAAATATTATATCACTTATACGTGTACTCTAAAAAATAATATAAATGAATCTATATACAAAACAGAAACAGACTCACAGACATAGAAAACAAACTTACAGAAGATGGTTCTTTGGGACACAAGCCCGCCATCGTTTTGGTCTGCTGGCTTTCTGAATAGCTGCTATTCCTCATCCCAACAACTCGTCTTTCGATTTATTGGCCTATCGGGCTGTAAGCAGCACAAGCTTGGACTTGGTAACAAATTTTGGTGAGCCAGACAGGGGCCTTGCTGTTTGTGGCCAGCTGCCCCACACCCACAACTGGTTGGGGGATTTTTGGGTAAGGCCATAGAAGCTGCCAGGATCACTTGTCCTGAGGATCTGTCCTTCAAAATTTCCCAAAGTGGCATTGGCTGCCTTAGGGCTTGGTAGTTGGAGCAAGGAATTGACATTTGGGAGATGAAAGATTTCATATAGTAGGATTCTACCTGCTCATCCCAAAGAACCAGTGCTCCTGAAGTGTTGAGCTGGAGAGGAGAAGACCCTGAACACAGTGACCAGAGAGCTGGGAAACCAAAATTTGGTACCAAAATTAAGGTACCTGCCAAGATATTCCACTTACAAGATCCACAACTGCTGCAGAGGTTAGAGAAATCCTTGAGGAAGAACCTCCCTGTGTCCTTAAAGGTTTATGGGACTGTCCATGTGGACCAGGGAAACCCCTTCAAGCTAAAGGCCTGGGTGGACAAGTGGCCTGATTTTAATACTATGGTTATCCACCCTCAGGAGTAGGAAATTGCAGATGACTTTGATCATTACACCAACACCTACCAAATCTATTCTAAGGATCTCAACAACTGTCAAGAATCCCTTAGCACATCAGAGGTCATCAATTGGAAATACTTTTCTGATCCAAAGTTTGCAGTAAAGTCTGGATGAGGTGATACAGAATCTTGTAACCACTAAATTTGTTAAGGTCAAGCAAACACAATGCATTCTCTATGTGATGCCTGAGACAGTGAGGAAACTGCTTCCTTCCCTTCCAGAGACAAAGAACTTACCTATTGGCTATGGCAGACCCAAAGCCATTGACCAAGATGTTTAAACTCTCATCCCTGGATCCTACCTATGCTGCCTTGGTGAATAAATTATGGCATTTCTGTGGCAGCAATGAGAGTAGCCAGAGATTCACCAAGCTCTGTACCCAGACCTTCCCCAACTTCTGCCTGCTGGGGCCTAAGGGGACCCCTGTGTCCTGGTCCCTGATGGATCATACAGGAGAGGTGTGGATGGGGGCCACCATGCCTGAGTACTGGGTCCATGGTCTTGTCTCCCATCTGTTGTTTGTCCACATCCATGCTCTGGACAAACTTGGTTTTCCCCTATATAACCATACAGAGCCAACAAAATCATACAGAAAATTAGTCACAATCTGCATCATATCCCCATGCCCTATGACTGGAACCAGTGGAACTGTGGGCCTCTGTGAAGCAGCCACGAACCTGAGACAGTGTTGGGTGGGCTGGTCACATGGCAAGAGATGCAGAGGGGTGGGCAGAAAGAAAGAATAAATTGTAATCAGCAGTAAATCACTGTGTGCTGTTTGGACTCTGGGGAAGCAGTGTGAATGGTCAACAGAACCACAAGTGTGGTTCACAAATCACTCATGAACTTCATTTTGGGTCCAGCAGACCTTCCTATTTCCTCCACATTCCAACCCTGGCAACCCCCATTCTATTCTGTGTTTCTATGAGTTAGACTTTTTTGGGGTAAGATCCCACATATAAGTGATATCATGCAGTATTTCTGTTTGTCTAGTTTATTTTACTGGTTCACAGTTTTCTTTTAATGTATATGGCTAGTAAGGAAAGTATCCATAATCAGTACAGAATAAATGCAACCCACTATTCTAATGGTGTCATTATTCTTTCCAGCACCATCATATTTTTCTCTATTTAGAGTGTGTACATGGAATGTAGGGAAGAGAATTTAAGTAGCTTGTCATATCACAATAGCAGGACAACTTAACATCTTGTCACCCAGAAACAATACACATGCAAAAATAAAATTGTTATTTAAAAATAACTGTTAAAATGTATGTGGTAGAGATACTTTAAATTTAAGGTAAATCAGGAAAAAATCTATAAAAATGGATCTAATTTGTGGGATTTTAGCACATATAACATTTTTATATTCTGTGAACTAGGTTAAATCTGTAAATATTGAATATGACTTTTTTTTCTAAATTGACAAGATAAAAAAGTGTGGCATGCTATCAACTTGTTTCAAGTTGCAGGATGAACATGAATGATTTGTATCAAGACAAGACTGCTCTGGGTAGAAAAAGATAATTCAAATGTAATGTTCTTTTGTGTGTAAGGAGGAGTTTTATAATTAATATCAGCCATTATTCTTACACCAAGCTGTAGGACAATTTATACAATTTAATAAAGGATATTACATATTGAAAAAAAGACAAAAAAAAAAAACAAACTTATGGTTACCAAAGTGGAAAGGAAGTGGGGAGGGAAAAATTAGGGTATGGGATTAACAGATAAAAACTACTATACTTAAAAGAGATAAGCAACAAGAATTTACTGTATAGCACAGGGAACTATATTCATATCTTGTAATAGCCTATAATGGAAAATCATCTGAGAAATATATATGTAACTGAACCACTTTGATGTGCACCTGAAACTAACACAATATTGTGAATCAACTATACTTCAATAAAAAGTAACTTCAATAAAAAGACAGGAATTGAGGAAATGAGGAATAAAAAAGGTTATATGACACACAAAAAATAAATAGCAAAATGGCAGAGTAAATCCTTTCTTATCAGTGACTACTTTAAATATAAATGGCTTAAACTTTCCAATAAAAAGGCATCGAATGGCAGAATTGCTTTTTTTTAAAAAAACCCTTGGTGATCCAATTGTATGATGTCTACAAGAGACTCACTTTAGATATAAAGACACAATTAGGTTGAAGGTGAAAGGATTGAAAAATATATTCCATGAAAATACTAACCAAAAGAGGGCTAAAGTGGCTATACTAAATCAAACAAATTAGACCTTAAATCAAAAACTGTTACAGAGACAAAGACAATATAGATTGATAAAAGGATCAATTCACCAAGAAGATATAACAATTTTAACATATATTCACCAAACATCAGAGCCCCCAAATATATGAAGCAAACATTACAGATTTGAAGGGAGAAATAGAAATTCCTATAATAATAATACATATATATGACTTCAATATACCACTTTAAATATGTTAAAACAATTAAACAGAAGATCAATAATGAAATAGAGGACTTGAACAAAACCATAAACGAATTAGACCTAACAAATATACAGAACACCAAAGAACAGCAGAATACATATTTTTCAAAAGTGCACATGGAGGGCTTCCCTGGTGGCGCAGTGGTTGAGAGTCTGCCTGCCGATACAGGGGACACGGGTTCATGCCCTGGTCTGGGAAGATCCCACATGCCGCAGAGTGGCTAGGCCTGTGAGCCATGGCTGCTGAGCCTGAGCGTCTGGAGCCTGTGCTCCACAATGGGAGAGGCCACAACAGTGAGAGGCCCGTGTACTGCAAAAAAAAAAAAAAAAAGTGCACATGGAACATTCTCCAAGATAGACCATATGTTAGGCCACAGCACGTCTCAATAAATTTTAAAAGGTTGCAATTATAAAAAATATTTTTCTATCACAATGGTTAGAATCAGAAGGAAAACTGGATTCACAGATATGAGGAAATTAAACAACACATTCTTAAAGACCAATGGGTCAAAGGGGAAATTAAAAGCGAAATTAGAAAATACACTGAGATTATTGAAAATGAAAACACAAAATACCAAAACCTATGGGATACAGTAAAAGCAGTGGTAAGAAGAGAATTTACACTTGTAAATGCATACATTAAAAAGGAAGGAAACATCTCAAATCAATAACCTACATTTGCACCTTAAGGAAAAGAAAACCAAATTAAACCCAAAACTGGCAGAGGGAACTGACATATTACTAACATTAGAAATAAAAGCAACGACAATACAAAAGATGTTACAGAAATAAAAAGAATACTATAAACATTTGTATACCAACATATTGTTTAACCTAAATGAAATAGATGAATTCCTAGAAACACACAATCCACCAAAATTGAATCAAGAATAAATAAAAAATCTGAATAAATTTATAAATAGTAAAGAAAGTGAATCAGTAGTCAAAAACCTCAAGGACAAAGAAAAGCCCAGGACTAAATGGCTTAATTGGTAAATACTACCAAACATTTCAAGAAAAATTAACACCAATCATTTTCAAACTTTCCACAATATTGAAGGGGAGGGAATAATTCCCAACTTATTCTTTGAAGTCTGTATCACCTTGACAGTAACACCAGACAAGAAAACTACAGACCAATATCCCTTATGAATGTTGATGCAAAAACCTTCAATAAAACACTAGCCAATTGAATTCAGCAGCATATTGAAAAGTAAGTATCATGACCAAATGATTTTTCCCCATAATGTAATAATGCTTCAACATGTGAAAATTGATTTAGTAAAATCAATTACTAGAATGAAGGGAAAAACAAATCAACAACAACAAAAAAACCAAACACGATCATCTCATCTGACGAAGAAAAAATATTTGACAAAAGTCAATACCCTTTCTTAATAAAACACACTCCCAATAAACCAGGAATAGAAGGCAACTTCCTCATTATGATAAAGGCCATATATGAAAAATCCATAGTTAACATCATACTCAGTGGTCAAAGATTGAAAGCTTCCCCCCAAAATAGGAACAAAATAAGGATTCCCACTTTCTCCATTTCTATTCAACATAGTCATGGAAGTCCTCACAAGAGCAAATAGGCAAGAAGAATAAATAAAAGGCATCCAAACTGAAAAGGGAGGAATAACATTATCTTTGTTTGCAGATGACATGACCTTATATTCCAAATATACATGAAAAGATTCCACATAACACACACAAAAAACTGTCAAAGCTAATAAATGAATTAGCAATTCAGCAAAAAACCCACCAAAAACCAATTTTGTAGATACAAAAATCAACATATAAAATTCACTTACATTTCTATACACTAACAATGAAAAATCCAGAAGGAAATTAAGAAATTTCTATTTACAGTAGCAAGAAAAAGTATAAAATACTTAGGAATAAACTTAACAAAGGGGGTGAGAGACCTGTACGTTGAAAACTACATAACATTGTTGAAAGAAATTAAAGAAGACACCAATAAAGGGAAAGGCATTTCATGTTCATAGATTGGAATATTCAATACTGCTAAGATGACAATGCTACCTAAAATGATCCACAGATTTAATGCAATCCCTATCAAAATCCCAATGACATATTTTTTGCAGAAATAGAGAAACCCATCTTAAAATTCAAATGGAGTCTCAAGGAGCTCCAAGTAGCCAAAACAATCTTGGAAAAGAAGAACAAAGTAGGAAGTCTCACATTTCCTGATTTCAAAACTTATGACAAATCTACAGTAACCAAAACAGTTTGTTACTGGCATAAAGACAGACATATAGACCAACGGGATAGAATAGGGAGTCCAGAAATAAACTCTCATGTATATGATCAAATGATTTTTGACAAGGGTGGCAATAAAGGACAGTCTATTCAACAAATAGTATTGGGAAGCTGAATATCCACATGTAAAAGAATGAAGTTGGAACCTTCCCTTACATCATATACAAAGATTAACTCAACACAGATCAAAGAACTAAATGTAGGAGCTAAAAAACTATAACAAATTTTAGAAAAAAAGCATAGGGGAAAAGCTGCATGACATTGGATTTGGCAATGATTCCTTGCATATGACACCAACAGCACAGGTAACAAAACTAGATAAACTGGACTTTTGTCAAAAGTAAAAACTTTTTGCATCATGGTCTCTTACCAACAGAAGGCAAAAGCAACCCATGGAATGGGAGAAAATATTTGCAAATCATACAGCTCACAAAGTATTAATTTCCAGAATACATAAAGAACTCATACAATTCAACAACAAAATAAGCACACCCACTTAAAAATGGGCAAAATAACTTGAATACACATTTCTCCAAAAAGTCATACAGGTGGCCAATTAGCACCTTAAAAAAAGGTGCAACACCAGTAGCCATTAGGGAAAGGCAAATAAAAACCACAATGATATACTACTTCATACCCAGCAGGAAGGCTATTATTAAAAAAGAGAACATAATGAGTGTTGGCAAGGTTGTGGAGAAATTGGAACATTTCTGCATTGCTGGTAGAAATATAAAATGCTTCAGCTGCTATGGAAAATAGTATGACTGTTACTCTGAAAATTAAACATAGAATTACCGTAACCATATGGTCCAGCAATTCCACTCCTGGGTATATATCTGAAAGAATTGAAAGCAGGGACTCAAACAGATATTTGTGCATCTGTATCATAGCAACATTATTCACAATAGTCATAAAAGAGAAGAAACTCAAGTGTCCATCAATGGATGAACAAAACCTGGTATAATCAGCCTTAAAGGAAAGGAAATTCTGCTACATGTTATAACATGGATGAACCTTAAAGACATTATGCTATGTTAAATAAGCCAGACAGAAGAGGGCAAATACTGTATGGTTCCACTTATATGAAACACACAGAGTAGAAAATTTCATAGAGATAAAAATAGAACGGTTGTTTTCAGGGGCTTGGGTGAGGGGGAAATGGGGAGTTATTATTTAATGGGTACAGAGTTTCAGTATGGGAAGACGAAAAACGTTTTGTATTGGATGATGGTGATGGTTGCACCAGTTGCACCATAATGTGAATGCATGTAATGTCACTGAATTGTACACTTAAAATTGTTAGAACTGTAAGTTTTATGTTATGTATATTTTATCATAATAAAAAAGAAAAACGAGTAAAATCATGGGGAAAGGTATACCATGTTAACACTAATCAAAAGAAAACTAAAGTATCTATCTTAATTTCAGGCAAAGTTGACCACAGAGCTAGGAAAATTTACCAGGAATATAGAGAATGTTAAATAATGATCAAGAGGTAAATTCTTCAAGAAGACATAATAATCATTAATGTGCATGCACCTAAAAACAGGGTCAAAATATATGAGGCAGAAAAAAAAAAAAGAAAGAAGAACAGGAGAAAGACAAATTCATTATTCTAGCTGGAAACTTAAAAACCCATCTATTAGTAATTGAAGATCCAATAGATAGTATGGATACAATTGAACTGAAGAGTACCATCAATCATCAATCTGCTCATAGGTATGGATTGCATCATCCCACAACAACAGAAATCAAATTCTTCTCAAGTTTACATGGAACATTCATTAAGGTAGATATTAAGTATGGGCTGTAAAACACATCTTAACAATTTAAAAATGGAAATCACACAAAGTATGCCCTCAGACCACAATAACAAGTCAATAACAAAAAGTTAGCTGAAAAAGGTCAAAATATTTGGAGACTAAACAGCACACTTCTAAATAATACATGAGTCAAAAAAAGTCTCAAGAAATAAAGTATTTTGAACAAAATGAAAATACAACTTAGAATTTGTGGGGTGCAACAAAAGCAGTGCTTAGAGGGAAATTTATAGCACCAAATGTATATATTAGAAAAGAATAAATATATAAAATCAATAATCTAGTTATGAAACTAGATAAAGAGCAAATAAATTTCAAAGTATGTAGAAAAAAGAAATAATAAAAACGAGAGTAGAAGTTAAAGAAACTGAAATAGGAAAACACAAAAAATCAAAGAAATCAAAACCTGGTTCTTTGAAAAGATAATAAAATTGACAAACCTCTAGCCAGGCTAACCAAGAATAAAAGAAGACACAAATTACTATTATCAGAGATAAAAGACAGGCTATCGCTACTGATCTCATGGACATTAAAAGAATAATAAAGGAACAGCATGAACAACTGTGTTCCCATAAATTTCATAACTTGGAGAAAATGGACTAATTGCTTCAAATACACAAGGTTAATGGACATACAGCAAAACTCACACAAGAAGAAATAATTTGAATAGATCTACATTTATTATAGGAATTAAGTCAATAATTAATAGTCTTCCCAAACAGAAAGCACCAGGTCCACATGGGTTCACTGGTGAATTCTACAAAACGTTTAGGGAACAAATGATAACAATTCTTTACAATTTCTGCAGGAAAATAAAAGCAGAGGGAACACTTCCTAACTCATTATACCAGGATTAATCTAATACTAAAACCAGACAAAAAAGACATTACAAGAAAATTACAGATATCTCTCACAACATAAATGCAAAATCCTCAACAAAATATTAACAACTCAAATCTGTAAAAAGAATTACATACTATGACCAAATGTGACCAAGGTATGCACAGCTGATTCAACATTCTAAATGTAATCCAGTAATGCAATCAGTTACATCAACAGGTTAAAGAAGAAAGATAATATGGTCACATCAATAGATTCAGAAAAAGCATTTGATAAAACCCAACACAGTTCATGAAAAAAATTACTCTCAGCAAACTAGAATTAGAGGATAAACTTCCTCTTTATCTTCCTTTTGTAGATAAAGAACATCTACCAAAAAATCTATAGCTAATGTCATACTTAGTAGTCAGAAACAGATGCTTTCCCTCAAAGGAACTGGAAAAAGCCAAGGATGTTTCCTATCATCACTCCAATTCAACATTGTACTAGAAGTTCCAGCTAATGTAATAAGACAAGAAAAGATTGGGTATACAGATTGGGAAGGAAGATATAAAACTGTCTTTGCCCACGGATGACATGATCATCTATGTAGAAAATCTCAAAGAATTAGTAATAATAATAATAATAATCCCCTAGAAATAATAAGTAATTATAGCAAGGTTTCAGGATACAAAGTAAATATATAAAAGTCAATTGCTTTCCTATATACCAGCAATAAGCAACTGGAATTTTTTTTTTTTTTTTTTGCGGTACGTGGGCCTCTCACTGTTGTGGCCTCTCCTGTTGTGGAGCACAGGCTCTGGACACGCAGGCTCAGTGGCCATGGCACACGGGCCCAGCTGCTCCGCAGTATGTGGGATCTTCCCAGACCAGGGCACGAACCCGTGTCCCCTGCATCGGCAGGCGGACTCTCAACCACTGTGCCACCAGGGAAGCCCAGCAACTGAAATTTGTATTAAGAACACAGATGCCACTTACATAAGCACCTAACTAATTATCTAAATGAGATATTTAGGTATACATCTAACAAAATATAAATAAGATCTATATCATGGAAACTGCACAACTCTGATAAAAGAAGTCATAAATAAATGGAGAGTCCATGTTTATGGATAGGAAGACCTATTATTGTTACAATTAAGTTCTTCCCAACTTGATATATAGATTCAATGGAATTCCAGTAAAAATCCCAGTAAGTTACTTTGTGGACTGATTCTAACCTGTGTCTGATTCTAAACTTTATGTTGAATGACAAGGGAGGCAAGAACATACAATGGAGAAAGGACAGCCTCTTCAATAAATGGTGCTGGGAAAACTGGACAGCTATGTGTAAAAGAATGAAATTAGAACACTCCCTAACACCACACACAAAAATAAACTCAAAATGGATTAAAGACCTAAATGTAAGACCAGACACTATAAAACTCTTAGAGGAAAACACAGGAAAAACACTCTTTGACATAAACCATAGCAAGATCCTTTTTGACCCACCTCTTAGAGTAATGGAAATAAAAATAAACAAATGGGACTAAAACTTAAAACCTTTGGCATAACAAAGGAAACCATAGACAAGACAAAAAGACAACCCTCAGAATGGGAGAAAATATTTGCAAATGAAACAACAGACAAAGGATTAATCTCCAAAATATACAAACAGCTCATGGAGCTCAATATCAAAAAAACAAACAATCCAATTAAATAAATGGGTGGAAGACCTAAATAGACATCTCACCAAGGAAGACATACAGATGGCCAAGAGGCACATGGAAAGATGCTCAACATCACTAATTATTAGAGAAATGCAAATTAAAACTACAATGAGGTATCACTTCATGCTGGCCAGAATGGCTATTATCAAAAAATCTAGAAACAATAAATGCAGGAGAGGGTGTGGAGAAAAGGGAACACTCTTGCACTGTTAGTGGGAATGTAAATTGATACAGCCACTATGGAGAACAGTATGGAGGTTCCTTAAAAAACTAAGAATAGAACTACCATATGACACAGCAATCCCACTACTGGGCATATACCCTGAGAAAACCATAATTCAAAAAGAGTCATGTACCAAAATGTTCATTGCAGCTCTATTTACAATAGCCAGGACATGGAAGCAACCTAAGTGTCCATCTACAGATGAATGGATAAAGAAGATGTGGCACATATATACAATGGAATATTACTCAGCCATAAAAAGAAATGAAATTGAGTTATTTGTAGTGAAGTGGATGGACCTAGAGTCTGTCATACAGAGTGAAGTAAGTCAGAAAGAGAAAGACAAATACCATATGCTAACACATATATATGGAATCTAAAAGAAAAAAATGGTCATGAAGAACCTAGGGGCAAGATGGGAATAAAGATGCAGACCTACTAGAGAATGGACTTGAGGACACGGGGAGAGAGAAGGGTAAGCTGGGACAAAGTGAGAAAGTGGCATGGACATATATACACTACCAAATGTAAAATAGATAGCTAGTGGGAAGCATCAGCATAGCACAGGGAGATCAGCTTGGTGCTTTGTGACCACCTAGAGGGGTGGGATATGGAGGGTGGGAGGGAGGGAGATGCAAGAGGGAAGAGATAAGGGGATATATGTATATGTATAGCTGATTCACTTTGTTATGAAGCAGAAACTAACACACCATTGTTAAGCAATTATACTCCAATAAAGATGTTGGAAAAAAAAATGGGCAGAAGACTTAAATAGACATTTCTCCAAAGAAGACATACAGATGGACAACAGGCACATGTAAAGATGCTCAACATCGCTAATTATTCAAGAAATGCAAATTAAAACTACAATGAGGTATCACCTCACACCAGTCAGAATGGCCATCATCAAAAAGTCTACAAACAATAAATGCTGGAAAGGATGTGGAGAAAAGGGAACCCTGTTGCACTGTTGGTGAGAATGTAAATTGATACAGCGACTATGGAGAACAGTATGGAGGTTCCTTAAGAAACTAAAAATAGAACTACCATACAACCCAGAAATCCCACTACTGGGCATATACACTGAGAAAACCATAATTCAAAAAGAGACATGTACCACAATGTTCACTGCAGCACTATCTACAATAGCCAGGACATGGAAGCAACCTAAATTTCCATTGACAGATGAATGGATAAAGAAGATGTGGCACATATATACAATGGAATATTACTCAGCCATAAAAAGAAACGAAACTGAGTTATTTGTAGTGAGGTGGATGGATATAGAATCTGTCATACGGAGTGAAGTAAGTCAGAAAGAGAAAAACAAATACCATATTCTAACACATATACATGGAATTAAAAAAAAAGTTACTGATGAATCTAGTTGCAGGGCAGAAATAAAGATGTAGATGTAGAGAATGGACTTGAGGACACGGGGTGGGAGGGGGAAGCTGGGGCAAAGTGAGAGTAGCATCGACATATATACACTACCAAATGTAAAATAGTTAGCTAGTGGGAAGCAGCAGCATAGCACAGGGAGATCAGCTCGGTACTTTGCAATCACCTAGAGGGGTGGGATAGGGAAGATGGGAGGCAGGCTCAAGAGGGAGGGGATATGGGGACATATGTATGCATATGGCTGATTCACTTTGGTGTACAACAGAAACTAACACAGTATTGTGAAGTAATTATACTTCAATAAAGATCTATTAAAATAAAGTTTATATTGAAAGTCATATAATCTGAGTCTAAAGTTTTTTTGGAAAGACAAAAGATCCAGATTAGCCAACACAATATTAAAGAAAAGGAATAAATTCAGAGATCTGACACCATCCAACTTTAAGACTATATAACTGCTTTTCAGACTATAGCTACTTTTCAAGCTATATTACCATAATATAGCTTAATATTTCAATATAGCTCAATATTTCATAATATTTCAAGCTATTAATACCATAATAGCTATGGTATTATCTATAGTATTAATTGCTTCAAAGCTATAGTAATCAAGATAGTGTGGTATTATTGAAAGGACAGGTAGATCAATGGAACAGAATAGTCTAGAAATAAACCCACCCAAATATAGTCAACTGATTTTTGACAAAGGAGCAAAAGTCAAAACAGTAGAGAAAGAATAGTCTTTTAACAAATGGTGCTGGAACAACTGGACATCCACATACAAAAAATAATAATCTAGACACTGACCTTACACTTTCCACCAAAAAAGCTAAAAATGGATCATAGACCCAAGTGTAGAGTACAAAACTATAAAATTTCTACAAGATAACATAGGAGAAAATCTAGGTGACCCTGAGTTTGGCAATGAGTTTTTAGATACAATACTGAAAATATAATACATGAAAGAAAAAACTAATAAGTTGGATTTCATTAAAATTAAAAACTTCTGTTCTGTGAAAGGCATTTTTTTTAAAAAAATCTATTTTATTTTATTTATTTATTTTTGGGTGCATTGGGTCTTTGTTGCTGCGTGTGGGCTTTTCTCTAGTTGTGGTGAGCGGGGGCTACTCTTTGTTGTGGTGCATGGGCTTCTCATTGCAGTGGCTTCTCTTGTTATGGAGCATGGGCTCTAGGCATGTGGGCTTCAGTAGTTGTGGCTCATGGGCTCTAGAGCACAGGCTCAGCAGTTGTGGCACATGGGCTTTGTTGTTCCACAGCATGTGGGAATCTTCCCGGACCAGGGCTCAAACCCATGTCCCCTGCACTGGCAGGCAGATTCTTAACCACTGTGCCACCAGGGAAGCCCAAAGGCATTGTTAAGAGAACAAGAAGGCAAACTACAAGCTGGCAGAAAATATTTGCAAAACACATATCTGATAAAGGACTTAATTCCAAAATCTACAAAGAACACTTAAAACCAAGCAATAAGAAAATAAATAAGCCAATGGAAAAGGGACAAAATATTGAAGACACCTCACCAAGAATATATACCAATAGTAGACAGACTAAAAGGAGGCTTAATATCACATATCCTTAGGAAATTGCGAATCAAAGCAACAGTGAGATAGCCATACACACCTATCAGAATGGCTAAAATCCAAGACACTGGCAGCACCAAATGCTGGCAAGAATGTGGAAAAACAGGAACTCTCATTCATTCCTGGTTGGAATGCAAAATAGTACAGCCACTTTGGAAGACAGTTTGGCAGTTTCTTACAAAACTAAATATACTCTTACCTTATGATCCAGTAATTGCACTCAGTGATATTTATCCAAGTGATTTGAAAATTACATTCACAAAAAACCTGCAGATAAACATTTATAAGTAGCCTTATTCATAAATGCCCAACTTGAAAGCCAAGATTTTCTTCAGTTGGTGAATGGATAAACCAACTGTGGTACATTCATACAATGGGATATTACTTAAAGATAAAAAGAAATGAGCTATCAAGTCACAAAATGACAATGGAGGAAACTTAAATGCATATTGCTAAGTGAAAGGAGCCAGTCTTCAAAGGCTACTTACTGTATTATTCCAACTATATGACATTCTGGAAAAAGATCAGTGGTTGCAGTGGTTGGGAGGATGGGAGTGGAGCAAAGGGGATTTTTAAGGCATTGAAACTATTCTGTATGATACTATAATTGTGGATACATGATATTCAAGTTTCAAAACTCCTCCAAAACTGTACAACACAAGGAGTGACCCCATATATATGGATCTAAAGAAAAAAAAAAAAAGAAAAAGGTTCTGAAGAACCTTGGGGCAGGAGAGGAACAAAGATGCAGACGTAGAGAATGGACTTGAGGACATGGGGAGGGGGAATGGTAAGCTGGGACGAAGTGAGAGAGTGGCATGGACATATGTACACTACCAAATGTAAAATAGATAGCTAGTGGGAAGCAGCTGCATAGCATAGGGAGATCAGCTCGGTGCTTTGTGTCCACCACCTAGAGGGGTGGCATAGGGAGGGTGGGAGGGAGATGCAAGAGGGAGGAGATATGGGGATATATGTATATGTATAGCTGATTCACTTTGTTATACAGCAGAAACTAACACACCATTGTAAAGCAATTATACTCCAATAAAGATGTTAAAATAAATAAATCAATAAATAAAATTAAAGTTCATGTATTAAAAATTAATCTAAAATGCTCAGGTAACCCACAGAAAGGGAAGAAAAAGAAAACAGAGAAATGAGAGAGAGAACAAACTTAAAATAAAAATAAAATGGAAGACTTAGCCCTACCATATCAATATTTACATTAAGTGTAAATCGTCTAACAGCAATGAAAAGATAGAGATTGGCAAAGTGGATTAAAACCTGGCCCAGATACATGCTTTCTACAAGAAATTCTCTCCAAATGTAACTATATTGGTAGGTTGAAAATGGACAAATGAGAAACGATACATCATGCAAATATTAGTAAAAAGAAATTTTAGAAGGGCTATCTTATAGTCAGATAAATTAGACTTCCTAGTAGAGAAAATGAACAGAGACAGAAAGGGACATCGTATAATGATTAAAGAGCTCGTCCCCCAAGAAGACATAGCAATCCTAAATGCATATGCATGAATAAAGACAGCTGCATAATACATGAAGGTAAAACTGATAGAACTAAAAGGAGAAATAGATCTGCAATATAGTTGAAGAGTTCAACACCTAGTTGAACAATAGATGGAAATCAACAAGGAGAGGGAAGAGCTCAACAAAACCATCAACCAATAGAATTTAATAGAAATTTATAGAACACTCCACCCAATAGCTGCAATTATTTTCAAGAATACACAAAACGTGTATCAAGATAGATCATATCCTGGCCATAAAATAAACTTCAATACATTTAAAGGGACCAAAATCATACAGAAAATGTTGTCTGGCCATAACAGTTAAATTAGAAATCAGTAATAGAAAGAACAGAAAAATCTCTGTACACTTGGAAACGAAACAACACATTTCTTAATAATCCATGGTCAAAGAGGAAGTCTCAAGGGAAATGTAAAAAAAATTAACCAAATGAAAATGCAACATATAAAAGACTGTGGCACATCAAGATCAAGATGGTGGAGTAGGAGGACACTGAGCTCACCTCCCCCCACAAACACCTCAAAAATACATCTACATGTGGAGTAACTCTCACTAAAAACAACCTGGAGACTGGCAGAAAGGCTCTTCTACAACCAAGGCTGTAAAGAAAATTTCACACGGAGTCTGGTAGGAAGAGAGGAGAAGTGATCAGGTTGAGACCCACTCCCCTAACAGGGGACACAGAAGAGGAGGGGGAAAATATGGGCTTGGAGATCCTCCCTGGGGAGTGAGGGGTTCAGGCCACATATTGGGCACCCAAGCCCTGGGATCTAACACTGGGAAGATGAATCCCATTAGATGGTTTGAAAACCAATGGGCCTTACTAGAGGGCTGTAAAAAACTGAAACTCCACTTGTGGAGCGCACAATGCTTGCTTGCTCCTGGGAACAATGACAAGGAAGGAGACTGAAAACTGCTTGAGTCTCTGGCTGGTTTCCTGTGACCACCCAACCATACATGCCTGCCTGCACTGGGTGCCTGACCCTCTTTCTCTGGCGCTGCTCTCCACTAGGGTAGAAATGCTGTTGCCAAGGAGAGTGTGCACACAAAGAGGGAATGGAACCAGCTCAGACCTGAAACTCAGGACTTCTGTTCCAGAACCTTGGGTCCTGACCCCACCCCTGAGAGAGCTGTGACTGTCATTGAGCATAGGTGAAGCCCTGCCTCACACCTAGCTCTGACTATAGCCCCTCTAACTCCAGCCCTACCTGTCACCAAGGTGGTAGCTGCCAGTACACCCCAGGGGAAGATACATCCCATGCTCATTTCACATCCAGCCACTGGGCACACAGAGACTGCACAGCAACTCTCCCACACAAGGACACCACTTTAAGACTGGGATACTTAACTGTTTCATCTAACTTAGAGAAAGTTAACCAAAATGAGAAGACAGAGGAATTTGTTTCAATGAAACAATATGAAAAAAAAAAACCATGAGAAAAACCCCTAATGAAACAGAGATAAATAATTTAGCAGATAAAGAGTTCAAAGCAATAGCAATAAGAATGCTAACTGAACAGGGGAAAAGAATATATGAACACAGTGAGAATTTTAACAAGGAACTAGAAAATATATTTTTTTTAAGTCAGAGCTGTTTTTCAATGAGTGAAATGAAAAATACACTAGGAGGAATTAACAGCAGACTGGGTGATAAAGAAGATTGCATAAACGATCTGGAAGATAGAATAGTGGAAATCACTCAATCAGAACAGAAAAAAAACACAATAAATTTGAAAAAATGAGGATAGTTTAAAGGGACTTCTAGGACAACATCAAATGTACTGACATTTGCATTTTAAGGGTTTCAGGAGAAGAGAAAGAGATAGGGGTAGAAAATATATTTAATGAAATTATGGATAAAGCCTTCTGGTTCTGAAGAAGGAAACAGATTTCCAGATACAGGAAGCATAGATAGTCTCAAATAAGATGAACACAAAGAGACCCATATGAAGACATATCATAATTTTAAAAAACCCTGAAAAAAACCCTAATGAAACAAACATAAATAATTTACCTGATTAAGACATCAAAGGAATAGTAATAAGAATGCTAAATTGGGTAAAAGAATAGATGAACACTGTGAGAATTTTAACAAAGAACTAGAAAATATAAAGAACCATTCAGAGCTGAAGAACACAGTAACTGAAATGGAAAATACACTAGAGGGAATCAAAAGTAGATTAGTTGATACAGAAAAACACATAACCAAAAATGGAAGATAGAATAGTGGAAATCACCCATTTGGAACAGCAGAAAGAAAACAAATTTGAAAAAATCAGGATAGTTTAAGGGACCTCTGGGACAACATCAAGTGTACTGATATTTGCATTATAGGGGTCTCAGAAGTAGAAGAGAGAGAGAAAGAAGTAGAAAATGTATTTGATTAAATTATGGCTAAAACTTGCTGACCCTGAAGGAGGAAAGAGACATCCAGGTACAGGAATCATAGATAGTCCCAAATAAGATGAACCCAAAGAGACCCTTATGAAGACATATCATAATTAAAATGGCAAAAGTTAAAAATAAAGAGAATTCTAAAAGCAGCAAGAGAAAAAAAAAAAAGTCACATACAATGGAGCCCCATAACGTTATTGGCTGATCTTTCTGCAGAAACTTTGCAGACCAGGAGGGAGTGGCACAATATATTTAAAGTGCTGAAAGGGAAAAATCTACAACCTAGTACACTCTACTTAGCAAGGATATCATTCAGAATTAAAGGAGAGATAAAGAACTTCTCAGACAAGCAAAAGCTAAAGGACTTCATCAATACTAAACGGACCTTATAAGTGTTAAAGTTTCTTCTTTAAGTGAAAAAGAAAGGCTACAACAATAAATAAGAAGTTATAAGAGGGAAAATCCCATTGGTAAAGGCAAAGATATAGTAAAGGCTGGTACCAAAACCAAAGACAGTACAAAAAAAGAAAATTACAGGCCAATATCTCTGATGAATATAGACACAAAAAATCCTCAACAAAATGTTAGCAAGCCAAATTAAACAATACATAAAAAGGATCATACATTGCGATCAAGTAGGATTTATTCCAGGGGTGCAAGGATGGTTCAATATCTGCATACCAATCAATGTGATACACCACATTAACAAAGCTAAGGATAGAAATCATATGATCGTCTCAATAGAGGCATAAAAAGCATTTGACAAAATTCAACATCCATTCATGATAAAAACTCTTACCAAAGTGGGCATAGAGGGAAAATATCTCAACATAATAAAATCTCTGTATGACAAACCCACAGCCAACATAATACGCAATGGTGAAAAGCTGAAAGTGTTTCCTCTAAAATCAGGAGCAAGACAAGGATGCCCACTCTTGCCACTTCTATTTAACATAGTATTGGCAGTCATAGCCACGCCAATCACACAAGAAAAAGAAATAAAAGGCATCCAAGTTGGAAGGGAAGATGCAAAACTGTCACTATTTGCAGATGACATGAATTCAGTAAAGTTGCAGGATACAAATTTAATATGCAGAAATCTGTTGCTTTTCTACATACACTAGTCAGTACTATCAGAAAGAGAAAGGAGGCAAACAATATCTTTAAAATTGAATTAAAAATAATAAAATACCTAGAAATAAACTTAACCAAGGAGGTGAAAGACCTATACTCTGAAAACTCTAAGACACTGATAAAGGAAATTGAAAACAATACAAACAAATTAGAAGGATATCTCATTTTATGAACTGGAAGATTTAATATTGTTAAAATGTCCATACTACCCAAAGCAATCTACAGATTTAATGCAATCCTTATCAAAATACCCATGACATTTTTGACAGAACTAGAACAAATAATTCTAATATTTATATGGAACCACAAAAGACCCTGAATAGTCAAAGCAACCTTGAGAAAAATAACACAAAGTTGGAGGTATTACACTCTCTGACTTCAGAGTACACTACAAAAGTACTGTAATCAAAACAGTATGTTACTGGCACAAAAACAGACACGTAGATCAATGGAACAGAATAGAGAGCCCCAAAATAAACCTGCACACATATGTCAATTAATTCACGACCAGGAAGCCAAAACTATTTGATGAAGAAAAAGTCTCTTAAACAAGTGGTGCTGGGAAAACTGGACAGCTACATGTCAAAGAATGAAATTAGAACACTCCCTAACACCATACACAAAAATAAACTCAAAATGTGTTAAAGACTTAAATGTAAGGCCAGACACTATAAGACTTTTTGAGGAAAACATAGGCAGAACATTCTTTGACATCAGTTGCAGCAATATTTTTTTGGATCTATTTCCTGAGAGAAAAGAAACAAAAGCAAAAATAAACAAATGGGACCTAATTAAACTTAAAAACTTTGGAAAAGCTAAGGAAAACATCAACAAAACAAAAAAGACAATCTGCTGAATGGGAGAAAATATTTTCAAATGATATGACAGGTAAGGGGTTAATATCTGAAATATACAACTCAACATCAATAAAACAAACAACCAAATCAAAAAATGGGCAGAAGACCTTAATAAACATTTTTGCAAAGAAGACATACAGATGGCCAACAGACACATGAAAAGAGGGTCAACATCCATAATCATCAGAGAACTGCAAACCAAAATCAAGATGAGGTGTCACCTCACACCCATCAGAATGGCTATCCTCAAAAAGACCACAAATAACAATTGTTGGCAAGGATATGGAGGAAAGGGAACCCTAGTACACTGTTAGTAGGAATGTAAACTGGTGCAGCCACTGTGGAAAACAGTATGTAGGTTCCTCAAAATACTAAAATTAGAACTACCCCATGATCCAGCATTTCCACTCCCAGGAATATAGCCTAAGAAAATGAAAACACTAATAAAATATATATGCATCCCCATGCTCATAGCAGCATTATTTACAATAGCCAAGATATGGAAGCAACCTAAGTGTCCATCAACAGATGAATGGATAAAGAAGATGTGGGATATATATACAATTGAGTGTTACTCAGCCAAAAGAAGGAATGAAATTCTGCCATTTACGATAACACAGATGGACCTGGAGGGTATTATGCTTAGTGAAATAAGTCAGAAAGAGAAAGAGAAATACTGTATGTCATCACTTATATGTGGAATCTAAAAAATAAAACAAATGAACAAATATAACAAAACAGACTCACAGTTACACAGAACAAACTAGTGGTTACCAGTGGGGAGGGGAACGGCAGGAAGAGTAAGTTAGGTTTAGGGGATTAAGAGGTACAAACTGCTATGTATAAAATAAATAAGCTACAAGGATATATTGTACAACACTGGGAATATAGCCATTATTTTATAATAACTTTAAATGGAGTATAATCTATAAAAATAAGGAATTACTATGTTGTACACCTGAAACTAATATAACATTGTAACTCAACTATACTTCAACAAAAAATAAGAAGTTAACTTTCCTACCCAGGATACTGAATGCATATGATGAAAATCCTGAGGAAGGCATCACCTAACTTGTGATTCAGAACTAGGCCTACAGGAGGATGGCAGAGACCATGAGAACCAGATTTGCTGTAGCAGATGAGATAAGTGCATTCAATCCCTTGGAAGCAGAGAAAGGGGTTACTGAGGGGCGAAAGAGTCAGGGAAAGAGGTGACCAAAAGCAGTAAAATTGAGCTCTGGAAAGCTCTCTGAAATTCTTCCTTACTCTAGGACAATAGAAATGCTACTTGACAAGCATCTGAATTCCATAAGAGCTAAAGAACAGAAAAGAAACATGTGTCAGTGAATGCAGTGTTCCTGTAACACTCATTTCTGAAAACCCACCGTTAAATACAAGATGAGATGTACAATGTCTAGAATTTGATTAGGAAATCTGCAAGTAATAATGTTAACAAATACTTTAAACTCCACTGGACACTATTCATGCATAAATAAAGCAGAGAAACTCAACATTATAAAGCACCTACTATGTGAGAGGCACAGTCCAAGATATTCACTCCAGTATTTCCTCAATATACTCACCAGGCTTAAGACATGGTAAACTTGATGTCATGCATCAGTAGAAGAGAAAGGTAATTTGGGATCAAATTATATGTCTCTGAAACATAGTGTGAAATATTCAAACAATAAAACATTTAGTAGGAGAAGCCAATTCAGATATAAGCTAGCCTTGGGTGAGGTGTCATTTTAAATAATAAATAGAATGTAAATGAGGAAACAAAAAATTGTGGCTCACAGCTGAAGCCACACTGAGAGGGAAATTTATAGCACTAAATTAGGAAAAGGAAAGTCTTGATCTATACTTTAAGTTCCATTTCAAGAATCTAGTTAACGAAAAGAAAAAATAAATCTAAACAAGTAACAGGAAATAAACAATAAAGATCAGAAATCAGTGAAGTGGAAAACAAAAACAGGGCTTCCCTGGTGGCACAGTGGTTAAGAATCCACCTGCCAATGCAGGGGACACGGGTTCAAGCCCTGGTCTGGGAAGATCCCACATGCCACAGAGCAACTAAGCCTGTGCGCCACAACTACTGAGCCTGCACTTTAGAGCCTGTGCACCACAACTACTGAAGCCTGTGCACCTAGAGCCCATGCTCCACAGCAAGAGAAGCCACTGCAATAAGAAGTCTGTGCACCGCAATGAAGAGTAGCCCCCGCTTGACACAACTAGAGAAAGCCCGCGTGCAGCAACGAAGACCCAACACAGCCAAAAATAAATAAAATAAAATAAATTTATATAAAAAAGAAAACAAAAACAATAGAGAAAAATCAATGAAAAACAGATCTAGTTCTTTAAAAAGCTCAATAAAATTGGCAAAGCTCTATCAAGTCTGACAAAGGAAAAAGAGAAAAGACACAAATTACCATGTCAGAAATGAAACAGGAGATATCACTACAGACCCTGTAGGCATCAAAAGGGTAATAAAAGAATACTACAAATAACTCTGTACACACAAATTCAACAACTTGGATGAAAAGGACTCTTCCATCAAAACACAAAATCCCATTCAACCCAGCAACTGAACTTCTGGGAATTTATCCAAGAGAAATCAAAATGTATGTTTACACAAAAACCTGTTCATAGCAACTTTATTCATAATAGCTCAAATTCAAAATAGCCCAATATTTATAATAGATCAAAACTGGAAATGGCCCAGACATCCTTCTATAAGTGAACAGTTAGACAAACTGGAACATCCATACTATGGAATAGCAGCCATAAAAAGGAACACAGTACTGATACGCACACAACTTGGATGAATCTCCAGATAATGATGCTGAGAGGAAAAATCCAAACCAGAAGTGTTACAAACTCTAATGCATTTAAACGACAAAATTATAGAAATGGAGAACAGATTAGTGGCTGTCTGTGTTTAAAGATGGAGGAACGTGGGTGTGGCTATAAGAAAGCAACAGAAGAGACCTTGTGGTGATGGCAATGTTAAGGTATTTACAGTATCAGTGCAATATACTGGTTGTGATACTGTGCTCTAGTTTTGCAAAATGCTACCATTAGGGGAAACTGGGTGAAAGGTACATGGCAATACTCTGTATTATTTCTCATAACTGTATGCGAAACTATAATTATTTCCAAAAAAGTTTAACTTAATTATAAAAAAAGAATCATAATCCTACCCACTAGGTAATCTGAATCCTCGGAGTACCCTTTAAGGAAGTTGGAGCAAATTTCGTCTCCCTTTGCCAGGTAGGAAAGAAAAGGCACAGACAGGCAGAAGTGAACTTGGCGACATCAGAGGCGCGACTTGGTGACAGAGGACTCACTTCAGTGTAGCGCACAGCCCTGAGCCAGCCGGCACTCACCACAACTCCCACCCTCTCCCCCACCACTTGGGGAGAAAACGAGAGGACAAGCTTTTGTACTGCACCGCCTGGTTTGTCTCCTGAAAATAGGAAAGAGCAGAATGGAACAGACCTGGAATGCCTGAGTGGGCCTGAGCCGCCGGCTTTGGAGATCCCCTAGAGGCTGGGAGCTTGCTGAGGTCAGGCAATGAATAAGCTACTGGTTGATATGTAAAAAGAGAAAACCCAGAACTGATTTATGTTGCTGGGTCAGAGGTGCCAAGAAGGCTAAAGCAGAGGCAAACAAAAAGTTCTATATCCTTCATTGATGTGGAGAGCCAATTTCAAAATAGCTTCCTTTGGCTTTCATGTCTCAAGAAAAGTGCAAGAGGCAACCTGCTACCACCAGGGGGCACCAAGGAACCCAAAATAGCTGTCATTTCACGGCAGAGCGGCCCTGGTCAAATCAGGTTGTCCAGATAACTTGGAGGTATCTGCTGGAAATCCAAGCCAGATTCCACCCCGCAAGGAGTGCTCTTACCTCCGCCCCTCACGACCACACCCACCCTCCAGTATTACTCCACATGGCTTCTGATCTATACCACTCGGGATTCATTCTTTGGTCATGAAAAGGCAGCTGGTATCTAAAAGAACTATAACTGGAATCCGATATACGTCTTAGTTCTGCCACTAGTAGTAGCTAAGTAAAACCTGATCAATGTCGACCTCCGAGTTTTATTTTCTTTTTTCCTAAGATGGGAGTGATGATGGTAATATTTACGGAACCCTTACCATACACGAGTCTCATGACAGCTGTGTGAGGCAGGCACTATATTCCCATTTTTACAGATAATAAAAATGGGCACACAGAAAATCGAGTAGCTTGGTCACAGTCACACCAGCTAGGGTGCGGTGAGCTGGGATTCAAACCTGTGAGTGCCCCTTCCTCTGAAGATGAAGGAAGGCAACAAGATAGTGTCCACAGCTGCCCTGCCTCGGTAGTCTGACAAGGAACTCTGCAGCCTCTGGGGCTCTTAAAAGTGTGTTCCACAAGCCAACACTGAGCATGTGCACCTGTGCCCACGGGCGAGCCTGTGGATGCAGTGCAGGTAACATGTTGCAGGCCCGCTGCAGGCTGGGTTCCCCTGGAGGCCTCACAGAGGCACCCGTGCTCTTCGCTTAGGGCTGCCGCCACCCCGTAGCACCCAAACGTTCTGCAGTCCTGCGAGGCACCAGGGCTCCTGGTTCACACGTGTGGCTTTGAGGTCCTGGGCCATTCTTTCTCCTCTCCTCCTTTGTATCTCCCTGCAGCCCATAATCCCAAAACAATAGGGAAATTCTTCCTCCCACTGGAGCTGGCCAGAGGACAGTCTCCTTTCTGAGTGACTCTGTTAGAAACCCCATTAGGACAAAAGAACTTGCCAGCAGTAAGATTTGCAATTGTACTAGTGGTCACGGGGCAGGACACACACACAATTGGTATGATTCAGCTCAAAGCAGAAGGCTGGGAGGAAAGCTGGGAAATGGGAGGAACCAAGGGGCTTGGAGTGCTGTCGGCTGAGGAGAGGCCCAGATGGGTGTGGAGGGGCCTTGCTTTAGGGCCAAACGGCCTGTGGGTGCAGAAGCCAACCATGCCAGGTTTTCTAAGCCAATCTCAAGTTCAAATTTTCAGCTGCTGTCAATCACACACCCCTAATATTAGTACAAAAACCATGGTTATCTCCTGGGCATGTTCTAGATCGGGGAAGCCTTTGAAAACAGGGCTTGTGTACTGGAACACGCCTGGTGTAAGGACAGCATCTCTCCACACACAACCTCTCGTGCTTTGGCCTAAAGCTTAAACTCTGTGTTTTGATAACCAGCAGAGCAAGAGCTCAGCGCCTTTACCAACAAGGTGAACAACTTGAAATAGGCCTACATCATTTTTAGAAGGCTAAGTTTCTTCCCCGCAGAGGGAGGAACTAGCTGTCTGCTTCCTGCCAGGCCACTGCTTACTCTTGACTAAGCTGCACAGCAGCCTTGCGAGGCACCACTGGCCCCCCTTACCGACACTCAGCGTGTGCTCTGCCAGGGCAAGTACTCACCTAAGGCGACATAGCTGACAGACCTTAAATCACATTTCACCAGCTGCTACACCCACCGTGTCTTGTGGCTCTTCGGTGGGTTAAAATTAGTGTCAAAACAGGAGACAAGGTCTCTCATTTTTCTTGCTCCACTGGTGGCAAAATTATAAGGGAGTGAGTCAAGGTGTGCAATTTTTAATTAACAAGGAGTGGGAGGGTCTTCCCAAGATCTGAGGGGTGGACCTGAATTTCCCAGGTTGCCGGCATGAAGCATCTCCCGCAGGGGAGTCCACAGGATTTAGACAACAACTATGAGATTGGCTGTCAGATAATTTTGGAAAATGATACGAAGTTAAATTTAAAAATTTCCTACAGACTTCTCAAAGCATTTGTACGTTGGTAGGCATTTTTAAAAGTCCAGGTAGGAAGCTGAGGTTTAGAAAAGTCCCTTGCCCACCCCAGCTGTCCCACCCACTGGCTGGGCACCTTCAGCCAGTCATGCCCCTTTCTAAACCATGGTCTCCCAGCAGTAAAGTGAGGTGACTGTCACGCAGTGATCTCTTAGCAGGGCCTCTACTGTGACATCCATGGCTGCAGACATTACTTCTGCGGAGATCCCATTCTCATCCCGGTGGTGACAGAGATTACCTGGGATGAGGTACCTCCTCCTAAGAGCCTCTGGTCCCATCTATGAAATAAGGCTGATAGCACTTAGGTCTAGGAGAGTTGAGAATTAAATGGCAACATGTATTTAGACATTTGGCACATAAACACGCCCCAAAAGTTAGCTCCCTCCGCCTCAGTTTCCATCCTGGCTCTTAACCTGGCTGTCCTCACTCTGGGAGGTTAATTCTCCAAACTTCACTCCCCTCAGTGTACACAATTCTGAGACGGTTACATGGGAATGGATGCAGGGAAATAAGGGCCATTCAAACATGAAGCGATGCTCTTTCTAGAGGAAGGAACAGGGCCAGAGAGCCCCTTCCCTCTCTCCTCTCTGGGACAGTGTCCTGGGAGCTCGTGGCCCTGGGATGCGCTTCCCCTGGCTGGACCGGTCTCCAGGCCCTGCTCCACATACTTCATGCCCATTTCTGATTTTCCATCCTAACATGCCCATCCCTCCATCTGAAATGTACCCCCTCCTGACTACCCAGTTCTCCCAAAAGTCCTCCCCTTTTCCCAGGGGCCAAGTCAAATCTCAACTCTTCCATTAAGCCTTGTCCTTGCACCTTTTGCCAACATCCACCAGCCCCATTCTCTTATCTCCTTCTCCTTCTCCAGGGCTGAGGAAGAAGCCACAAGAGGGGAAAAGCAGAAACACACGGAGGAAACAGTCTCCAGGCCTCTGGTCTCCCCTGCAGCCATGTCTTTCTACAAGGCCCTTGTATGGGAATGACAGCGGAGGATGAATACTGTTCTCAGAGGCAGGGGGACTTCTGCCTTGCACCAAAACCTTGAGCCTCTGCGGTCAGTGTGCCCAGAAAGGCAGATAATAGAGCTTTTCAGCAGCTGCCAGGGCAAGGCTGAGAGCAAAATGGGTCCTGTTTGCCACGATTGGTTCCAGTGAGGGGGCCTCACTCAGCCTCTTCTATGTGTGCGCGCAGCTAATGTTCAAGAAACAGCTCAGTTCTCAGCCGAGCCTCTGGTCCCCAAGATTAACAAGCAAAAACACAATACCATCTTTACCCTTTTCCTCCAGCGTTTCACGTGATAAGAAGTGGCCCTTCGCCAGGAGAGGAAGGACTCTGAATACAAAGGCATCAACTCCCTGCTCCCCGGGGCTACTGGATGCAGGACCCACCCTCCTGGTGCTACTCTTGCCTCTCCGGCTTCCTCCCACACCCCTACTTCTCCCTAACTGTAAAGGCCATTGTTCCGCAAGGCAGCTCCTGTGCACTTTCTGATTCTAGACACAGTCCCTGAGTCATCTCTGTCTCCCCGGCTTCAAGTACTGCCAGTGTGCTCGGCACCACCAAAGAGCCATCACCTGCCTTGCTCTGCAGACCATGGGCCGCAGCTAGAGGACTCTCATCCAGGCCTCGAAGCCAGGCTCTGAACAAAACTAGGGATCTCTCCCTGTCCTCTCCTGTACTCCCTATTCACCAGTGATACCACATCACCCAGATGGTAAGGGCAGAAACGCCGAGTCCTTCCGGACTCCCTCTCTCACTCATCCACGCCCTAGCTGGCTCCAAGCCCTGCGGATTCTACCTCCCGAGTCCGCCAGGTAAACTCTCTCCTCCATCCTACCGCCACTGACCCAGCTGTACCTTCTCATCGCTGGCATTGGTTATTTCCGCGGCTTGCAAACTACTCTGCAGGCCTGCAGCCCTACTCTCCTTACTCTGCTGCCAGACAGATCTTTCTAAACCATAAATTAGACAATTTGTCGCATCATCCCCTCCAATCAAAAATCTATGAAGTACCCTCTGCGTAGGCTGGGAAATATTACATTTTGTGGCGAAAGGGACTCTGCAGATGTGATCAATTCAGGATATCGAGATGGGGAGATTATCCGGGATTATGCAGGTGGGCTGGATGTAATCACCAGGGTCCTTACCAGAGAAATGAAGGAGGGAATCAGTCAGAGAAGAAAACCACGTGATGTTGGAAGCAGAGAATGAGGTGATGCCTTTGAAGATGGAGAGGGTCACAAGCCAAGGATTACAAGCAGCCACTAGAAGCTGAAAAAAGCAATGAAGCACATTTTCCCCTCAAAGCCTCCACAAGCAACCAGCCCGGAGGACACCTTGACTTTAACCCACTGAATCTGATTTTGGGCTTTTGTCCTCCAGAGTTGTGAGCGAATAGATTAAGCTTCTACGTTTGTGGTAATTTCTTACAGCAGCCATGGTAACTAATACACTCTCTATAAAATTTCCAACAGAATCCAAATACTCTAGAATGATACAAAGTCCTACTGACTGATCTGACCTCTGCCTTTCTTGCCTCTTCCTTCCTGTTTGCTGCACATAGGGCTCCAGTTGTATAAAATCCTTTGCCTTTATTCCCTAAAGACACCACACTCTTTCACACCTTTGTGCCACAGTGGGTCCTGTTATTCAGAATACCTTTCGCCCACGTTAAGCCCAGCCAAGAGACAGCAAGGTCTTAGTTCCTCTGGGAAACCTTCCCTGCTCCCCTTATCTGCCGCTAAGGTTAATTCCCCAAATCTGGGCTAGGTGACCCTCTGCTATGTTTCCACATTACTCTGGCTTATTTTTACTGTGGCTTTGTAAGAAATTCCTCAATTAAGAAAAAGACATCGGGGAGGTTCCGTTTCCAAGTAAGATGAAGTAAGCACACTCCACCCTGCCTCTCCCACGAAATGCAGCTGTACAACTCAGACGGAATGCACGGAACAGCTATTTGAGGACTCTTTAAAGTAAACAGTAGCAATTCGATAGGAGAGAAAGCCAGAATTTGAAGTACCACTGAGGTGAGTTTCTCGTGTTTTCACTGACATCCTTCACCCAACCTGGAAATGGGCACGAGGACACAGAGAAATCTCTAGGATAGGACTTTTAGAACTGGCTTTAGGAAGAGGAAAGGGCTTGCAACATTCAGAAGGAATGGGGAGAAGTCTCCTGTTTATTTTTCCATTCAGGGAAGTTACCACTGAAATTAGAAAATATTTTGCATGAAAATTAAAATACAATACATAGTTATGAAAGTGGCCATCACTACTAGTCCCATGGACATTAAAAGGATAATAAAGGAATATTATGAACAACTCCATACCCATAAATTTGATATCTCAGGTGAAATGGAAATGCAATTGTAACTGTCTCTTACCTAAACAATTACCTTTACTGGCATTCTCTGTTTGTTTATGTAGATTTGAATTACTCTCTGGTGTCATCTGCTCTCAGCCTGAAGAATTTCTTTTAGCATTTCTTGTAAGGCAGATTGTCTGGCAACAAATTCTTTCCATTTTTGTGTATCTGAGAATGAATGTATTCTACCTTCTCCACTTCTTCTGTACTGTACTCCCATTATGCTTCTGTGGGTGCACTTAATTGTGTCCAACGTTTCTCGGAGGCTCTGTTCACTTTTCATTTTTTTCCCTCTCTTCCTCAGATTGCATTATCTCAAGCTATCTTCAAGTTCAATCATTCTGCTAGCTCAAATATTTTGAGCCCCTCTAGTAAACATTTAAAAATTTTTTTTCTTTGTTTTTTTTTTTGTTTGGGTCTTAATCTGTTGTTCTTTTTACAATTTTTTTTTTTTTAATTTTTGTGCCTTGCCACATGGCCTTTAGGATCTTAGTTCCCCAAGCAGGGAATGAACCTGCACCCTTGGCAGTGAAAGTTTGGAGTCCTAACCACTGGACCACCAGGGAATTACCCCTCTACCAAAATTTTCATTTTGGTTATTGTACTTTTCAACTCCAGAATTTCCACTGGTTAATATTAATATTTTCTAGTCCTTCACTGATATTTTCTGTTTGGTGAGACACTTATCACACCTTCCTTAAATTCTTTATGCATCGTTTCCTTTAGTGCTTTGAACATCTTTATGACAGCTGCTTTGAAGTCTTTGTCAGCTGAGGCCACCACTTACACCCCTTCAAAGTGTTTCTATTGCTTGCTTTTTTCCCCTCTGTGTGTGGGTCACACTTTCCTATTTCTTTGCATGTCTTGTATATTTTTTGTTACTATTCTTGTTGAAAATTGGACATTTCAGATAATATAGTGTAGCAACTCTGGATATTAATTTTCCTCCTCTGGGTTGTTGATGCTGTTGTTGTCTGGTCAGTTGTTGTGTTTTTTGTTTGTTTGTTTGTTTAGTGACTTGACAACTAATCTGCAAAATCCATTCCCACACGGTGTGCAGCCTCTGATAACCCTCTTCAGGATTTTTCTTCTTGTTTTTTTCTTTTAACCAGCTTACCTAGGGGCTATCCCTTGACCAGTCTGAGCCACTTATTGGCCAAAGGTTTTGCTTAAGTTTCCATGATTTGTTAGATTTTTTACCCTGTAAAAAATTAGTAAACAGAAACCTCAGTTAAATAGAGTCTGGAGACCAGAAGGGGGAGCTCTCATGCCCTGTGATGACAGCAGGGCCCAATGAGAAGAAAGACCCCTCTTCTATCCTGACAACAACTCAACCAATGAAGAGCCATGAGCTCTTTGTTTACTATCACCCTCGCAACTTCCTTTTCCCCTCTATAAAAGTGCCTGCTTCGGGCTTCCCTGGTGGCGCAGTGGTTGAGAGTCCGCCTGCCGGTGCAGGGGACGCGGATTCGTGCCCCGGTCCGGGAGGATCCCACATGCCGCGGAGCGGCTGGGCCCGTGAGCCGTGGCCGCTGAGCCTGCGCGTCCGGAGCCTGTGCTCCGCAACGGGAGAGGCCACAACGGTGAGAGGCCCGCGGACCGCAAGAAAAAACAAAAAACTGTGTCTGCTTCCCTTGCCATGCAGGGACTCGCACACGGCTCACCCTGTTTGCAGACCCCAAATTGCCATTCTCTGCTGATGCTGAACAAAACCATCTTTGCTGGAGCAATATCTGGCTATTTGTTTCAGGTCAACAGCCCTTTACCATTAGAGGTAATGGGGCTTGGAAGCTGCCGTTGCCATTCAGAGAGTTTACAGTTTTGTCCAACTTTAGCCAGGGACCAGTCGTTCCCTCTCTGATCACTCCTGAGAGGCTGTAGCCTTGTGCATGTACACAGTCTTCCAGAATGCCAGGGATGTGTGTGGTTTTATTTTAAAGCATGGCTTCCTGGGAGTTGTACCTGGGCAACAATAGGTCATTGTTCAGTCAGTGTTTGGCCACGGGTTCTGCTAGGACCCTTGTGCCACTGAGGCGTCCATCCTGTGTTGACAGGTCTGTATGCAGCTTGGAGAATGCCCCCGTGTCTGCTCACATCCTGCTCTGGTTGCTCCTGTGTGGCTGCAGCCGGCCCATGCACGTGGCCTTCCCAACTCCCATGGTTTACTGTGATCCCAGGAGGACTCTTCTTAGCTGTCTCTCTATTAAACTATTCCTCTTTCTGCCATTTGCTTGTTTCTTGAAGTGTCCAGTAAAGAGTTGACTTAGCAGGCTTGCATTACTCAAACCCTGCACACTCCAAAGAAAGGACAGGCTCCTGGGAGATAACCTCTGAGTTCTTGGAATATCCTGCCTGGTAGGAGTGTTTTTGCATGCCTGAGGTCCTGGGCCAAGCTGGGACCTCTGGGAGACTAGAGTCTGAGTAGCTAAGGTTAGTCATATAGGCACTCCATGCTACGTGGACACCAATAAAAACCCTGGACATAAGGCTCAGGTTAATTTCCCTGGTTGACAACCTTTACACATGTTGTCACATATCTTTGCTGGGAGAATTAAGCACTGCATTGTGTGATTCCACTGGAGAGGACACCTGGACACTTTCACCTGGATTTTTCCCTGTGTACACTTTCCCTGGGCTGATTTAAATCTATGCCTTTTCTCTGTAATAAACCATAACCATGAGTACAACAGCTTTTCTGAGGGCTATGAGTCCTTCTAGCCAATCATCAAGCCTGAAGGTGATCTTGGGGATTCCCGGCTCATGAAGCTACCAGCTTCCTCTTAATTGCTCTCCACCAAGTCCTCCACTCTCTGTCCCGAATCAGAAGTCAAGCCCCTCAAGCAGAGCTGCAGGGTCCTCATGGCCGGCCTTTTTCCTCAGGCAGAAGCCCTTGCCACAGAGCTGGGGGTGGCGGTCTGCTTTTCCTGACTGACATCACCCCCCACTCTACCAGCTGGCAGTCCCCGGTCCTTGTGGCTTCCCCCCTCCTGGCATGGAATCCCTATCCTACGAGTGAGCTGGGGCAGGGAATGACTGTGGCCCCAGTATTCTTTGCCTGCTGTGACTGGAGCAGAGCTGCCACTTAAGTGAGGCTGGGTGTGGAAGGGAGCCCCAGACTTCTCAACAGCACCTGCCAGGACAGAGTTCCTGCAACATGGGGCTGGGGATGAGAATGCCAGCAGTTTGCCCCTCCTGGGGTAAAACCATAGTACCGGGCTGGGAGCTGCAGGTGGGGGGAGTGGGAGCCCTGTCTTCTCAAATATACCTGCCTGGGATAGAGCTGCCCCAGGGTGTGCCCCACACCATTTCCTTGGAAGAGGCAGGTATAATGACCCTGAGTTTATGGAAACGCCCTCCATGGAAGGAATGTGCACTTTTTGCACTCCCCCCCCCACACCAACATAGGCTCCCAGGGCAGGAGTTTCAGCCTGCTCCACTGCAGGTTTCCAAGCACCTGAAACAGGGCTTGGCCTGTAGTTTTAGCACTTCAGTGTACCTCACAGCATAGGTACAGATCTTTATTTCAAATATGAAATTGCCTGAGAGTATATTGTGAATATTTTTTTCATGTCATTAAATAGTATTCTATGACATAATTTTATTAACCATTTTGTTTGGATACCCCATAATTTTTAAAATCATTTCTCTTGTATCAGACATACTTCTTTGCTTCCCAAGCTTTTCCCACATGCATCATCAGTTTCATCATCCCAATAACCTAGGAGGTAAGCAGGACGGAGGACATTTGCACTTGACAGGTGAGAGAACTGAGAGCCCTATCCCACAAGTTTAGTGACTCGCCCAGCATCACACAGCAAGGTAACGGCAAAGCTGGGACTAGGATGCAGGTATCCTGGCACCAGCCTTGCTCTTTCCATTCTTCAAGGCTGACCTCACTGCATTTTATCTATTATGGCCGCGTCCTCCATTCACCTGACCCACACTGCATTCCCACGGTGGCCGGGATGTTGCCAGGGCTTGTGTGGCCTGTAAACAACAGTGGAACCAAATGAAGGTGTTCCTTACACGCCCACCCCTCAAGTTCTGCCCCATTCATGTTGTAGAGAGGTGGAACATGCCACAGAGACCTAAGAGCCCAAGACAAACAGAGAAAACTGCTGTTCCTGAAAGCTGATGCTCACAGACACCTGGGGCAGCCCACACCTGTCTCTGCAGCTCCGCCCTGGACCATGCTCTTCTCACAGTATCCACTGAAATAGGTGAGTCAAGGCTCACCTCTGTGCTTTGCAGAATGTCATGTGATTGAAGACTGGAAAGGAAAAGTGCCAGCATGACACGCCTCCTCTAAATCTCACCTTGCAGCTAAGTCCAAACAACAAGCCTGTGAAGTAGGCAGCACTTTACAGGTGAGAAGACAGAATTAGGCTAAGTGCTGTGTCTGGAGACGCCCAAGTACACCATGGAGCTCAACTCTGCTTCCCTCTCCCACCTGTTGTTCTGAATTTTCTGCCATCACAGGTCCATTGTCAGCTGTATGGCTGTTAGCATCAGACCGTGAGGTGCTGTGTGGGATTCCCCCCCGGAAGACCCCAGCCTGGGCCTTGGGATGGGTGTGGCGGAGCCAGGAAGTCCCTCCCTCGCGGTGCCGTATGAAGGTGTCTCGTGGGAAAGGCCAGGCCAGGGAACCCAAGGAACCAGACACGCGTGGCTCTTGCCAGGTGACCCATGATGGGAGCTCCCTGACCTGGGTGTTTCAGGCTTCTGGAAGGAGGCAGCTTCTTCCCTGACATCTGAGCAGCTTCTTGGCCTGGACCGGCAGCAGGCCCAGGATCCCCAGGGGAGAGGAGTTTGCTCTGGGCCCAGGAGAGCAACGGACCTTTCCATGTTGTCCTCCTGGCTGCCGTGGCTTTGCCCTTTTCCCACTAAGCCCTCTTCTGCACTGCTCCTGGGCTCTGAGCAGGACGAGGACCCTCTGCCTTGAGGAGGGGTGGGCTCCTGTGGCCCCCAGCCCTTGCCTCCGATCTCAGCACACCCACCGCTGATGTCACCCCGGTCTCCGCCCCGCGGTTCTCCACTGCCCTCAGGAAACGCCAGGGCTCAGCACATCCTGGCCCTACTCTGCATCCTCACTTCTCCCTCCCAGTCCCCACTCACACCTAGGCATCTCCTAAGACGCTCGTGCTCCCAGCACACACTTGCGCCCATGCTTTGCCTTCGTGCACATCGTCCGGCCTCCTTCACAGGCCCCCCAGCTCGCTCCTAAGCCTCCCTCGGGTATCAGGAATCCGCGCAGGCGCACAGCGCTCCAAGCTAGCGCTTCCCACGCGCCTGGCTCCTGCGGCATCTCCTCTGTTCCAGGGCAGGGCTGAGGGCTTGTCTCCGGGTGCCGCCTCCTGTCCGAATCCCTAGCTGTGGGGGTGAAGCTGTTGCTGCTTGCTGTTGACCTTGTTGCTGTTGTGCGCCTGCCCGTCTCCACTGCGAGACGCCAGGCTCCTCCAGGGGGCGCATGTCAGCCCCTCCAGCACTCCAGCCTGCCACAGGGCAGCTGCTCAGCAAATCCTTGAATGAAAATTGTCTCTCCTATTATAAAAATTACATCTGTGGTAACAAAATAACTCGGCGTGAGGCGCTCCCCATGTGTCCAGTGCCTTATAGACACTATTTCATCCTAAAATGAGGAGGGTGTTCTTATCTTTTTTCTGCAGATTTCCTTACTGAAGCTCGGAATAGCTGCTTGCCCAGGCTACGTAGTGGTGGCATTTGCGTTTGGAAAGGTCTCTCTGACTCCCCATATCTGGGTGCACAAACATCGACTTGTGAGCCTTGCTGGATCCCCGGAGATGGGGCTGAACAAGACTTCAGGGTCCCAGGTTTCCCTGAGAGGGTGGGCGCCTCCTGCAGGTCTTAGATGAGTGGATGCGGTCGGGAGATTCCAGTGAATGACTGTGTGTCCACGGTGAGGACGCCGCCGTGCCTCTTCCCACCAGCACGTGGCACTGGGTTCTGACCTGCTGCCCCGCGCCTGCCCCGCTCCAGTCTCTCGGGCCAGAGGCAGCGTGGCCGCCCATCCAAAGGCCTGGCGGCAGCTCCTTCCCAACAGGCGGGCAGCGCCTGCCCTCCTGACCTGCTGCACGGGAGGTCTCCCCAGGCTGAAGGGACCGCTCCCAGGTCCTGGCTGCAGCACACTTGTGCCCACAGTTCCTAGCTATGTCTCTCCAGGAGAAGAGACTGGCCTTCCTTTCCCTGAGGAGACATAGCTGCGTGAGAAACAACACGGCACAATGTAGTGATTTGCACCAGAGCCCGCCCAGGGGCCTTCACAGGCTCTCCTCCCGACCATGAAGTAATGAGCCACAGACCAGCTGGGCCCGCCCACCGGGGGCTGGCAGGTGATGCCTGTCGCCATCTACAGACGCGTCCTGACTTGAGTCCTCATGGCCCTACTTTTCCCAGGTCCCGCTCCCACCCCCACAAGGCCACCAGACAGAAGAAAGGCACGTGCTGACCTCTGGTCATGCAGACGGTCGAATCCCCACTTCAGCTGGTACCCATCCTTCTCCACATGCCAACATACCTGCGCGACTGTAGCGGTCACACATCGCACAAAGCTGGAGAGCTCCACCTCCCCCCTGCCCTCTCTGCAGCCCTGCCTGGGGGCCTCAGTAGGTGGTCGCCCCAGTTTAGCAGATAGACGTACTCAGAGGGACTGAGAGAACTGCTCGTGGTGGGATGTGGGTGTGGCAGCCCCAGGAGGGCCCGCACCTGGCGGTCCGAGGCTGCTCCGCAGACTCATGGGTGGTCTGGAGCCCATCACACCTGCACAGGGAGGGGGCCACTCCCTCGGACACAGAAGCACATGCACGGCAGAGGCCCTGGTGGCCCAGAACGTCATCACGAACGGTCTCACTGAAAAGCCTAGATTGCTGGAGGCCACCCAGTATGGTGGAAAAATGGGGGCGTTGATGTTGGGTCTTGCTCTACCTCCACCCCTCTGCCTGTCACCCCCTGGAGTCTGAATTGATTCATCAACAAAATGAGGCCTCTGTTAGGAGGGACACCTGCCTGCCTGCTGCCGCTGCACCCCCGCTAGAGGCTCTGCCATCCCTACAGTCTGTCCCCTCTGCCCACTGGCCACGTGCCCTGTTGTGTTAGGATACGTGCAGCTGTACCAGAGGGACAGAGGCATTTGGCCAATTTGGAGGATCTGGAGTTGGGAATCCAGTCAAGAGCCATTTAGTGCTGGTTTGGGCCACAGACAAGCTGGGGAGGTGGGTTCCGGAGCCGGCCTCACTGGAGGAGAGTAGAACCAGATTCCGGAGAAAAACAGTCCTTGAACGTGAAGACCCATCGCTAGCTGTGTCAGCAGCTCTCTGACGGACACACAAGGGTCACCAGAAGTGCCTGCTCCCTGAGGTGCCTTGAGAGGTGATTCTGCCTGCACAAAGATGGACACAGGGGACGCCCAGCCATAGCGGCCACTGCTCTGTGCATCAGACACAAAATCATGCCGACCACACTCACGGCTAGGGAGATGTGATACAGGCGGCTCTGGGGCCTGGTGGGAGCCTCTCTGGGAGTGTTGGGGACTCCTTCCTTTCTCCCTGGGAGACGTGTCCCTCCGTCCTGGCATGTCACTCTGAGGATGCCCTGGACGTGGGAGTTTCTTCAGGGAGTCACACAGCTCCTGGGTTGGGCTGGACTGGGGCCTCCAAGCGATGCACACACTGTGTTTCCCGAACATGTGGGAGATTGACAACTGTCCTGTTTCCTCAGTGCACAGAGGCCACGAAGTTAATGATAGCTTTGGAGAGGGAAGACGAAATCACTTTTAAATGTACACATCAATTATAAATGCACCTTGATGTCAGAAGTATCAAACTGCTTTTTGAAAAGTGCATGTTAAGCTCCAGGAAAGGTGGATTGTTGCCTTGCCTCTCGAGAGCTTTGAAGCGCGACTCCCCTAGGTTCCACAGCAAGAAGGTGGCCTGGCCAGCCCTTTGGAGTGACCCCAGGAGCCGCGTGGCTGCTGTATCCCTACTGACAGCTTGGGCATGGGGCCCCGGTCAGAGATGCCTCTGTGAACAGCAAAGGTGGCAACTCTCCAAATAGGGCACAGAAAACTTCCATGCACCCCTGTCTCCCTCCCCGTCTCTGCGCCCCTGTGACGTGACACTGAACACTTGACAGGGTATCCCCGTCCCAAGGCCCCCGTGAAGAGCCAGAGCTTCCCCAGATCCCAGCGCCCTCCTGGGGCTCTTTAGGAGCTGCTCGACCAGGTCGGCACTGGACCATTTTTAGAGAGAAACAAACACGCTCTGAGAACTTGTGCTGCTAAAGGACAGAGAGGGGGGCTGTGAAAGCCTCCGACCTGAGGGAGGGGCAGGGAGGTGCTCCGGGGCTGAGGCTGTGGACGAGGAGGCAAAGTGGGGGCAGCAGGTGAGACCCCACGAGCGGCCCTCTACTCCCCTGGGGCGCAAGCAGGCCGGCAGTACCTCCTTGCCTGGCAGGCTTGATTTTCCCTTCTCACCTCTCTGCTTTGGCACCAGCTTTCCTCCCTGGCATTGGCTGGGGTGAAGGATCAGAGATGTCCAGGGCCCGCCCAGCCTGTCTGAGGCCCAGCCCACTGTCCTCCAGGCAGTGTCCCTGGCCAGGTCCCTTGTGCACCAAGACTGTCAGCCAGTGCCCGCCCTGGGCTTCAGGGCTCAGTGCCCTCCCTCTGGGCACCTGATCCCCAGGCGTGCCAACCCCTCCAGGCCCTCGCTGCAGCCCCACCATGGCCCATCCCCCATGGGTAGTGTCTGACTCTTTGTCCCACTAACATGGACAATCTACCCATCCCCTGCTACCCAGGTCTCAGCGATGTGGAGCAAAGGGCCATGTTCCCAGTCTCCTCACTGAAACACGCACAGAGCTGCCACCTCACTCAACGCTCCGTGCTGGGCACTAGAGAGGGAGAAAGAGAAACAGTAATTTGTGGCCCTGGTCCTCATGAGCTCACAAGCCAGAGCAGGTCTCCTAGACTGCCGTCCACAGGCTTGGTGGGCCTCTGGGATTGCAAGCAGAGGGTGCATGCACACAAAAGCAGGGGTGTGTCCAGCCTGCGGGTCACAGCCTCCACCGAATGCGCAGAAGGTCGCTGGCCTGGTGCTCAGGAGAATTCAGAACCACCTACTGGGGCATGTGTGTGGCTGGGCTCTGTCTCCCTCATGGCTTGGTCTCCCCATCACAAGGCCTGCGATGAAACAGGACTTGGCAGATGCTGTAGATGGAACGAATGAACTGCACTTCTGGGATCAAATCAGAACCCTGGGCCAGAGTGCCGGCCACTTTAGATTGGATCTGAGCCTGACGGAGTGGCCACCTCCCAGGGGCGGCTTCAGACGGTGGTCCTGAGACAGGGTGGGAGCTCATTCACCCTGGAGAAAGCTCCTGTCTTGTGCAAACTCCATCGCACTGCAAATACAGCCCTTCTCCTGCCTGGAGACAGGGACCTCAGAGCTCCTCCCAGCCGGCCCCAGTGTCCTGTGTCCAGGCCTCCTTCCCCACTGCATCGGGGAGTTCCTGCTTCCATGTGGCCTCTCCAGCACCTGTGGTCTCCACTTGACCAGTCAGCTTCAGCCAGAGGTGACCTGCCACACGTGTCCCTATCCAGAGGCTCAGCTCCCGCCACGTTCCTGAGACCGTGGCCAGGGGAGGGTGACAGCCATGTGGTCCGTGTGACAACAGTGAGGAGGGTAGGTGGAGCTGGGCACTAGGCTGCGTGCTGCACGGGGGTGAGGCCACACGGGCTGTCCTTTCAGAGCTTCCCTGCTCCCCATCCAGCCGTGGTCCGTGTCTTACTCATCACCCTTCGGGTGGAGGCTGTGTCTTCTCTCAGCCAGTGTTTTCCCTGGTGAATCCTCTCCTGACATTTTATCAACTCCAGAACTCACAGAGAGAGACGGGACTGAGGCAGCCTCAGGAGGGGACAGGATGCCAAATGTGCTCCCACCCTGGGGTCCAGTCCTCCGAGGGGCCTCACTCTTGAAAACTCAAGGTCCCCAGGCCACGTATTTTACCAACGGGAGCTCACCGACTTTCACGATCTGACAGATCATGCTATCCCCATTTTACAGAGAAACTGAGGATTTGGATGGCTGAGCCGCACCCCGTTCACAGCTAGGATTTGGAGTGCCCCTAAGTCCACCGTGGTGATGGAAACCTCCTCTGTCTTACAAGGTCTCCCACATCTCCTTATGGCTCTTCCCCATTGAGGAATTCAGACTCCAGGTGAGAAGCAGATGTTCTGGGACAGAGGCAGGGTCCCCAGCTCCCCGCTGGTCAGCATGGCCCCAGCACGGAGCAGCGTGCAGAGGGCCTGCAGTGCTGGGCAAGGCCAGTCTCCTGGGTGAGAGGGGACAACCTGCTTCTGGAGGCTGGAGCTGGCTGGGCGGGGGTGGGGGAAGCTGGGGGAGGGGCTCAGAGCACCAACTCTGCTGGGCTCAGCAAGTCAGGAATCCAAGCGGGGCTCTGCACCATGGTCCACAGCAGAATCACAGAATCACCCCCAGCCTTTTCCCAAATACCCGCCGGGCGCCCCTCTGGAGAGTTGAGTCACTGGGGCCAGGAGGGCCTCGGCATGTATCTGTGGATATAGCTCTCAGAGGTTGGATATGCACCCGACTCATTTCCAACGAGCAAGGACAACAGTGGCCATGAAATGCAGGAGCCACCCTGGCGTCACAGTGGAGCCCGGTGTCCTCCTGTGGAACGTGAACAATGTCCCGGAGCATCACCATCAGGCAAGGCACCCTGGGGCTGTGATGGAGCCCGTCCATGTTCACGGGCACAGATGGAACACACGTCCAGGCCACAGAGAGCAAAGAGCCGGCTACGCCAGGTGAGGGCGGCTGCTTCATCAACCCCAGGTTTAGCTTCAGACCAATAGTTTCTCCTCCTGGGTGAGATTTATTAAGTCACCAAATCACAGAATTGCTCCTGCTTCCTTAAATCTCCCCAAACCCACGTCACCAGGCCAACTCCAGCAGGAAGTCCTTTCCAACACCACGTCACAGAGCTGCAGGTAGGCACTGCACCCTCCCAGGAACACAATGCCTGACTCTCGGGGTGAAGGCACCGGCTGACGAAGCACCCCCAGGCCCTATGCCTCTCACAGGACCAGCCAGCAATGACACACCAGTGGCATGTGCCAAGGACACCTCAGCTGACTAAACCAGAATCCCTCATCTCTATCTTAGACGGGGCCTCCGTCTCACTGGCCATCTGCTGCCCCATAACCACTGTAGTCTCTGTGCCCGTGGCACCGCAGGAAGGGTGTGAAGAAAGCAAGGGGATTGTTTTCAAGGAGGGAGGAGTGCTTTGAGATGCTCTGGCTAAGAGATCTAAGGCCGGTTCCGCCAGAGAGAGACCCCAGCTCTATCGACGTATAATTGACATTTGGTAAACTGCACACATTGGAGGTAGGACTTGAGGGTTTCCGACACGTGTATGCACCGCGAAACTGTCACCAGACAGGACAATGAACGTCTCACGTCCCCACCAGCTCATGCCCCTCTGCCGTCCCACTCTCCGACCCCCACCTGCCCCGCACCCTGTTTTCCGTCACTAGAGACTCGTCAGTATTGTCTAGAGTTTTAGATCAATGCAGCCAGGCAGCATTCGGGCCGCTCTCATTCAGCCACATTCTCTGGAGATTCATCCAGGTTGGGGTGTGTACCAGCGGTTCACACCTCTCTCGCTGAGTGGTGTTCCGCGGATGTACCTCCGTTCAGTTGCTGCCCACTTTCTCACAAGGCTCAGTCTTCACGCGAGGAAAACCGCCTTCCAGGCCTTTGGCTCCTCTGGGAGTGTCACATAGTCCGAGCTCTTCTGTGAAAACGCACCTTGTCCCATAACAGGAGCTGCACCAGCAGTGTCGGCCTGAGCAGCATCCTCACGTGGCCCCGTATCAGGAGATGGGTCTCCACTCAACTCCACTGGTTACAAGGAAGGATATTTGTTTGGGGGAAGAGAGAAACAGGGAAGGGGAAAGAAAAGCACAGGAGATGAGTAACAGCCGTCGGGCGCTCACTCTGCGCTGGGTGATGTGTGTGCTTTTCCGTGTTTTTATTATCATTTAACTTTCACAACACCCCTGGGAGTGCGGGGTTCCGAAGAAGGTGCCTGTGAGCACTGAGCCCCACGGGAGAGCTGGTCTATGCTGCCCCACCCCCCGGGCCCACCGCCAATGCCGGGGGCCCCAGGAGGTCGGTCAGCACCACACAGCGCAGCTTCCCGGCCCAGGCCCCGCTCCAAGAAGGTCACTTCTCAAGCTCAGGAAATCTTCACCTCATTGGCAAGAAGCCGCCAGGAGAGACAAATTGCCTCTTTGGTACACACGTTACACGGCGAACACCCATGGCACTTGGGGCTGCCTGGGGGGCCGGGGTCTATGGCGGACCACTGCTGGGATTCAGCCATGGTAACGCCCAGTCATCAGGAAAGCACATACGCCCCTCGGATACAACAGGGTGGTGTGAAGGTCAGAGGGCGACTTATGGTCTGGCCTCGGCTTCAGTCCAGAGAAACCCCGAGAACGGCCCTGTCCCTGTGGGGAGTGCAGGCGGCTCCAAGGTCTGTAGATCAGTGCTTCTCAGCTCAGCCGTGCCCTGGAGTCACCTGCGAGCCTAGGAACCAGGGCCCGGGCCGCAGGCCTGGGTTCCAACCCACTCAGTCTGTGTAGCTGGTGATTCTGACGTGCAGCTGTGCTGAGAGCTGCAGCCTCGGGTCCCAGGCGTGCAGGGCCCTGGCTGTACTGGCCTGAGCCGCCAAGGAAGCAGTCCATTCACCCGTCGCTTGTGCTCCAAAGTCAGATTCTTGCCATTTACTTAACCAGATGCCATTGAGCACGGCTCCGTCCAGGTCCTGGATGTCACCCTCTCACCTGCACTGCTCAGGTATCTAGACAGGCAGGAGATCCAGAGGCCAGCTGCAGCCCCTGGGAGATGACTGAGGAGGGGGTCCCTCTCCCACTCTCCTCCCTGACCCCCCGACGCCTCCACCATGGACAGCAAGTGCGTGACAACAGGAAGAGGATTTCTCTGTTTCCTTTTTCCTGTTTCCGGTTTGTGCTGATTCGTTCATTATATGGTCGATTTTAAATTACGTGATATAGGATACAAAAAAAATTTATGTATGCTATAAAATAATAATAAAACAAACACTCATGAATCTACCTCCCAATATCAAATATGATGAGTTTTGAATTAGTACATTCATTAATTACTAAGTACAATGGAAGCATCGTCTCCACTCTGCTGTGGGGTTTTCATATGGTGTACATGGGGTATGAAATGGCTTGTTTTTGTGTCATTGTGGCACGTCATATGTGAGAGTAAATGGAAAAGCTGGGAACTTGGCGGAAAAGAAAATTATAATGTGTAGTCATGGAGTCTTCTAAGAACAGTATGAAATAGAAATATACAGTAAGTTGACCCTTAATAAAAGTATACTTAAATGAATGTGTGCACGGAGGAGTGAGAGACAGTTATAACTCAGTGTGCTCCTATGACTGAGGGAAGGTGAGCTGCAAAGACAGCACAGAGAAGGGGTCCAAAGGGGAGACAAGGAAGCATCAAGGAAGACTTCCTGGAGGAGGTGACATGGTGGGGAGGCTAGTGTGGTGTGGAGGTACCCCAGGGAAGGGCAGCCTGTGAGCGTGGGGACACCACTCAACCCCTTGACCAGTGGCACATGAGTCACCATACGAGGGGCTGCAGGGCCTCACAGGCAGGACCACCCACACCCGCCACAGGGCTCACCCTGGCTACCCAGGAGGGTCCAGGAGCCAGGCAATAAACCTCACAATCTGACAGCTGGCGAGGAGGAGACTGCCTATTTCAGAGATGAGGAAACCATGAAAGGACTCCTGAAAGACAGAGCACTTCTCAGGAGCCAGAGCGCAGGGACACTGCCCAATTCTACCTGGCAGGAGAAGCAAACAAAACATTTGGGGACAGCAAGCCCTACACAGTACCAAGAGTGAATTCAAGCCCAGCAACTCCCTGAGGTTATAAACAGTGGCTGGAGTCTCAGGCTGGCCCTGAAAGGACCACCAACACTGGCTGGCGTCCGAGGGGAGGACAGGCACCCAGAAATGGGGAGGCTGGGCCCCCGAAGTCTAGAGAGCTGGGCTGAGCTTGGCCCAAGCTTGGAGAGAAGGTTGTGGGGATACGTCTCTAGAACCAACAACCCCGGGCGGCCTACTCAGGCCCCCTGGACGAGGGGCTCCCTCGGGGCACTGACCTGGCCCAGGTTTTCCTCCCGCTGGTTGATTCATTCCCAGGCTCAGCTAGCATTTCCCAGGACACGATGCTCCAAACCCCAGCCCCGCCCTCTCAGAGCCTTCACCCCAGAGGAAGAGAGCAGGGCTCAGAATTTGGACGTGCTTGGAAAGCATATTTTGAACGGCTGGATGGAGAGGACCTGGTGAGGTCAAGGTTGTTTCCTGAGTTCGCAGAGGGAGCAGAAGGAAGGTCTGCAGTAAAAGCACAGGGGGCCGCTGGCCTCCGGCCACAGCTGAGTCTTGTGAAGGGCTGCGCGGAAGAGAAGGCCCCAGGGCAGAGGAAGCACCGGACCGCTAAGCAGCATGACGGGCCAAGGATGGCAGAGTCCAGGGTGTTGGGGAAACAGCAGCCCTGGGGAGGCACTGAGGGCCTCATGGCAGACAGCTGATTCCCAGAGCTGGTCTGTCCCGCCCACTCTGCCGTCTCCTCTCTCTGTCATCCCAAGAGACCAGCCTTTTTAGGACTCAAGGGGACAGCCTCCTCATGACCTCTCACAGGGCAGGGTCTGTGTGACTTCAGGTGCCTGTTGTGACCTTTACCCAGAAGAGCTGGAATATGTGGGTGACTCCCTAGCAAATGCCCCTGGGACCTGGGGTGCACACCCCTCACGCCTAAGGTTGACAGGCTGAGCGAGTCCTGGTGGGACTTTAATTGCGTGCGGGGTATTTGCTGCTTTCCTGCCCAGCATCTGAACAGCAGTCCTGACTGGGGGGAGGAAAGGATCCCAGGACAATTGAGAAACTGGGCCCCATCCATCTTGGTAACAGAAAGGGGGGCAGATTTCCTCCCTTCCCGCCCTCCGGAGGGCAGCTCGGCTCAGTTCCAGGCAGGATGGTGGATCCTGAGACCAGACCTAACCACCTGCAAGAGGGAGGTGGACATATTCTCAGAGGTGCGACAGGGCTGACTGTCCAGAAGCAGCCCCGCCAGAGGCGTCCTCAGCAGCTGGCCTGTCGAGCAGGACCGACTGTGCCCCAACTTTTTTTGATCCCCACCCAAGCTGGGTCCTGGGAGCTACCCCACACCCTGACAAGACAGTTCTTTTTTTTTTTTTCACTTAACTGAAAGTCTATTTTTGCCTTTTGCAACCAAGAGCATTCACTAGTAAAGAAATTGTTACTAGGGTGATTATAGATAACAGATCCTTAAAGAAAGGGGGAGGGAAGTGCTGGGATTGGTTAATCCACCAATTTGAGGTCAAAGGCAGTGAAAATATATTGGGAATTAAGTTACGGAACTCTGGCACCTCATTGCATGCATGGCGACCGCCTAATTCTATCAGCTGTGGCCAAGTCTACTAGGGGCTTTGGGGGGAAATGTGACTTTGCTATAAAACATGAGGAAAAGGCATGAAGATCTCAAGTACTATGGGGTGAGCCTGTTTCTTCTAACTACCCTGGCCAGATTAAAGAGAGAGAATAACTAGCTCAAATCCCTGAACTCCCAGGACTCCCTCTGACTGTACGTAAAGCGTTTCCTCTCTTTTGCAGCCTCAAGCCTGAGATATCCCTGAACCAGGGGCAGTCTGATTCCACCAATCTGTGGATTGGTAAATTATAAAGCTGGTTGAATGGATTTCTTCCCTGCTCCTTGAATGCAAGTCAGAGCATCATTTAGAAAAGACGGAGAGCCCTGGCCTTAGGAATGGCCATCTATTAGGGGATTCACAAACCCACTCAGCCCCTGCTCCTCTCTCTGGCTGCTTCAAGACCTGTGATCACCTTGCCCTGTAAAGTGAGGCCAGTTCTCCTCATGTCCACCCCTGCTCTCTTCCCTGCCTCCAGAACAAAAAGCAGAGTCAGATCTCAGCATGGCCATGGGAACCAACTACCAACTCAAACTGTGGAGGAAAAGGCTCATGTTTCAGAAAATTATTACTCTGCCAACATGTACTGGCAAAGACCTGGGGAAATGGGTGGGGATGGATTGTGAGAGCATCTGACCGTGGAGGGATGAACAACATTGTGGGTCAGGATGAATGTGTTGACGTGGGGGCGTGCACTCGTTCTGCAGGCGGCAAGCTAGCTCCAGCAGCCAAGGTGTGCTCCAGCAGCCGACCTGCTGGTTCACTAAAACCTCAGCTTGATATTGGCTCCCCACGAATTGAAATGGAAAGGGCAAAAATTCCTTGAAGGAATCCAAATATCTGAAGGAACAGAGTGTCGGGGTGGATTTATCAAGAGCAACCTGCTCCCCATGCCTTAACTGTGTCCCCTGTGGAGCCAAACAGACACAGGGGCACAGAGAAATACTTTGGCAAGGAGAATGTCAACATCTTGGAAAATTGCCATAAATGCTATTCTCTGTCAGCTGGAGATGCTGATGAGAAGCGCTATCTTTGGTGGCAGATGGGATGACAGAGGATGAGAAGCAACATTAAAGTGCCAGAAGCCAACGTGAATGTCTGATGCCACAGCCCTTTGGCATCAACTCATCGATCACGGGGCTGCCGGGACTGAAACAGATGGGCAACACCCATGGGGTCCTATTGGACTTGTGTAATATTGAGAAAAAATGTAAAAAAAAAGTAGACAAAAGGCTCTTAGTGTGCCTAGAACAGTGTGTGGCAGATAGTAGGTGTTCAATAAATATTCACTGATTAAACTCTACTGCCCCTTGCCTAATTCCCAGGCTTGAGTCAACAGACCCAGAGCCCCTTCAATGAAGGGGAGACTGGTAACCTGCAATAACATCCTAAGCAAATAGTACTATGAATCTTCTGAAGGCTCCTGTACTGAGAAACACCTGGACCTTTCAGAAGTTAGTGAACACTGGCTCCGTGCTAACATGAATTCCTGGCCTATGGGAGGTGGCAGGCATGTCTGGTCACAAACGGAAGCTTGCCATGCATCCACTTCACGGTAGCCCACCGGAATCCTGAATCTGTCCTACCGAGACTTTCCCAGCTCCAGAGTGTTCAGCTGGCAAAGTCACGTTCAGTCCCTGGTAGAAACTCCACCCCATTCCTTCACTCATGATGTGGAGACTGTGGTAGAAAAGGGTAACTCGGAGCCTCTGGAACACCCCCTCCCCTCCAAACTAGGGAATCAAAAGCAATACTTCATCTCTGGCGACTAAGAAATCACCAGCCAAGGAGTAGAAATCCCTACTGCAGCCCTTTTCAACTTCCCAGCTTGGCTTGTTCAGAAGACATGGGACCTTGAAGAATGCCAGTGGACAGTTTTAGGTTCAACTGTGTGGATTCTCCTGTGCTGTCTCACAAGCAATCTCCTTAAATGGAACAAATCTGTTAAATCCTTGTCCATTAATCTGGCAAAAAGTGTACGTGTGTGTGCGTGTGTGCGTGCGTGCGTGTGTGTGTGTTTCTTGTCTCAACTGCTGATTCAGGGTTCATCAGAAGTCAGGTGCTTTCCCCACGAGAGGCACAGCAACATAGCTTCACCACCCTCCTTCAGGGCTTCACTGATTCGTGCCGTAATTTAGTGAGCAGAGACCTTGACCTTTCTGCCCCAAAGGACCTCATGCTGGTCTGTGGCACCACACTGACAGCACTTGGACAACAGCAAGTAGCAAGGTACCCTAATGTGTACTGGAGTGTGGGGCAAAAATTCCATGAAAACGGGGACTTTCCGGTTCAGCGAAGCCTCCAGGCAGGCAGCAGAGGTGTCCAGTTTTCTGGAACATTTTGGATAGCGCTTTGAAAGCGAAAGGCATGTCGCTGGACTTCGGCCCCCTACCACCAAGAAAGACGCACAGTGCTGGGCAGGTGTCTGGAGTTTTGAAGCAACATATTCCTCCTTGGATGTGCCGCTCCAACTCATTCCCTGGGTGATCCCAAAGGCTGTGGGCAAGCTCTCTGCTCTCCTTGCACTGTGAAGGGCTCTCTCACAAGGCTGTCATGCCCCGTTGGTTTCCACAGTGCTCAGAGCAGAGCAAGTCCCAACAGAAGTCTCAGCTGAGGCCTGGAGTTTGAGGGACTGTTCTTCCTCCTGGACCTTGGTGGACACTGTGTCTCTGTTATCAGAGTCCGTGGGGCTCCAACGATCTGAGCTCCCTAGGACGGAGCAGCATTCTTGATCAAGCAAGCAACCAAGTCAGGCACCCATCACCGAATGGTCAGTTTAGGCCCCGGCCCAGGAGGGGTCAGGACGTGGGTCCCTCCGCCTCCCACTCCTGTGGCCTCACGGGGCATAACTTACGACCAGTGTCTGAAGGTAGAGCATGTGTGAATGGCCTTTATAGGTGGCTCTGCAAGATATACCTGCATAGCCCAAAGTGGACTGCCTGCCATGGTGTTCGGGGCCCCTCCCGAGGGTGGCTCTGCAGGGCAGCAGAAAGGGAGATCCTTTGAGAGGCACGTCTGCTCATCCCCATGGTATGCACAGAGAGAGGCCTGAGGTGTCTCAGGACCTCCAGGGACCCTAGGGTAGCCACCAGGTACTGGGGACAACGAGGGGTGGAAAGGCCTCTGGGGACCGGCTGGGAACGTGAGGAAAGTGTGTCCCATGAGAATACTTCCCCAAAGGCCCTCCTTCCGAGGAGGCGGGCAGGCAAGGTGGTTGCTCTGGGATGTCCAGTGACCTCTTTCCCAAGCCACACCTGCCTGTTTCCTGAGCTTCTGATTCTGCCTGGCAGACTTCCCCTCACCTGGGTGACCTGTGACCACTGCCATGGGTGGGGAAGGACGAAGGTCCCAGGCTCACTGCTCTATAAACACACGTATGTTTTGTAGTAAGATCCTCGCAACCACCTTCAAAGGTGTGGAATTGTTGTCCACAGTTTCCAAATGGGAAAACAAAGACCAACAAATCAGAATTCAAAGGGGGGTACGGGGGGCCTGTGTGTTCAGCGCCGCAGCTCTCACACCTGCCAGGTTCCCCTGTTCTTCAAAGGTTTCTCCTGCACTCACTAAGTTTCTGAAAGGCTCCGTCCCTCTCCCCTCCCAATGTTTGTATGCATGAATTATCCCTGTGGTGTGAGCTGATTCACATGCTGCTATTCCAGACTGGCTGAGGGCAGGGCTCCGGCAGGTCCAGCTCTGGGTCATCTGCCTTCTTGCCACTTTCCCCAGAGCTCTCAGCGCCAGAGAACTTTACCTGGACCCTGCAGTCTGCACTCTAGGAGAAGGTGGCCTCACAGCCAAGTAGAGCAGCTCCTCCCACCATGGACAGCCCCACTGTCTGGCTGCCCAGTGCACAGCTGCTCACTCTGGGGCCTGTCACTCTGACAACACTTCCCTGACTTCCCTGCCTCTGGTTTTATGCAGTTGGTCCCAGGCAGAGCCAACCCCATCCGTTTCTCACCTGGGGAGGTGGAGCTTGGCAATCTGCAGCCTACTGCTCCCCGTGGGGCCCCCGTCGGGGCACGGGAGGTAAGGGTGCCCCAGAGGAACTGGACACACGGACACTAATGAGTAGTCCAGGAACTTGGGCCTGGGAAGGGGCGCACTCCGTGCAGAAGTCTAACACTCCCCAGGTTCCTGTTTCCCTCCCCCTGCTTAGACACCCCTTCCTCAGAACGGTGTCCCAACCCGGTCGGTATGCTCCCTCGGTACCTCGGGTATCCTCAGCCCGGGAAATAACAATATCAACCTCTTCCTGGGCACCGACTGGGCCAGGCACAAGCCGTCCTTCCCGGAACCGGCGATCCTACATGGAAGGGCCGAGGCTGCCAAGCGCCCTGCGTGCCGAGAGCGAGCAGGTGCCGGGGAGGCCGGGCACTGGGCGGTCTCCCTCGCTGAGGGTGGCCCGGGACAGCCGTCCAGCCTGCCTCCAACAGGCACCTCTCCTTCTCCGCCATCTGGGCGGCAACGCTCCCGGTCTCCCGATCGGCACGTTGGAAAGTTGGCAGGGAGCGCCCGGGGTGCCCCCACCCACCCGGGGGCCCAGCGGTTAGCCCGGGGAGCAGCGGTGCGCGCCGGCTCTGCTCCCCACGCGTGGTCAGACGCCGCCCAGCTCTGACCGCGGGCCCCGGGACGCCGCCTCTCACCTTAAAGAAGCTCCGGAGGAAGTGCACGACGCTGAGCATGGTGGCCCACTCGCAGCACCGAGAGCCAAGCCGCCGAGCCAGGCTCCCGGAACGGGGCCTCGCGCCCCGCCCCCGGCCCGCCCCGGCCGCCCAGACGCACCGCCTCCTCGCGCCCCGTCGCTCGGGCACCCCAGGGCCACAGGCGCGTCCGATACGCACGGACACCCGCCGGCTAGCTCCGCGGACACGGCCCGGGGGCCCAAGGAGTCCCCCTCCTGTGGCTCGTCCAGCGCCCCGCGGAGTTCCTGGGCGGACCGGGAGCCTGGGAGTGTTTAATAAGAAAGAACTTGCCCCGCACATCCGCACAAACGCCGCACCCAGGAGCGCATCCGCATCCTACGCGGCGCGCGCCCCCGCGACCTGCGACTCCGAGTCCCTGCCCCTCCGGGGGAAGGGTTGTCCCTTCTGCCTGAGAGCTTTTCAACCTTTGAGAACTTTCAGGGCGTTTGCCCGGCATTCTCAGTTGCCAGCAGAAGAAACTTGAGTCCCAGGGACGCTCAGCAACAGGTATGCGCTCACGCACCCGGTGAGAGGCAAGTGTGGTCTGGAGTCCCTAGAACCGAATTCTGGGTCCAGAACCCACTCTCCCTACCTTTTTAGGTATGTTCCTGCAGGTAGGATGCAGGAGAGAATCGTCCCGCAGGTACAGGAGAGCTGTCTTCTGCTAAGGAGCAAGGGGAGGTCCTGGCTGTTTTCTTTGTGGGGTTTAAGGAGGTGCCCGCCCAGGAGACACGCTCCCGCTGGCCACGACGGCCACAGGATTTCTATGCACAAACACAAATGTGTTTAATTTAATTTCTTTTAAAATCAAAAGAAAAAACCTGAGAATAATAATAATAAAATCCAGGCTGGATTATATTCATATTTACACACAGCTGTAAAAAATAATTTTAAATAAATAAATATATATATATATATTTTATGCCGGCAGGGCCCCAAGAAAGACAAGTGCCGAGGGCTCATGGGTGTCATACTGCAGTCCTGCTCCAAGCCCACCACTTCTGGGATCAGGAGTCTCATGGAGGCTTAGCATCTGCCCAGACTGGCTTTGCATGCCCCTGCCCACGCCTGCCCCCTCATCCAATTCCTGGTCCACTTGAATGCGTCAGGAGCACATGTCCAGTGTTGCCTGGCAGACTATGTTTTCCCCCATACCCAACCTCTCTCTGCTTCTCCCGGGTCCTCAGAGCAGCCTGGGCAGGGCGGAAAGTCTGGGAGGTAAATGCCTAGAATTTGTGGGATCTGGGAGCAGAGCAGGCAGCCTTGAGATCATCTGTAAGTCCTGCTTACTCATACCCAACTCTCCATTTCCTGGGGTCCATGGACCTTGTGAGAAGCATGTCCCTGGTGGTGGGAGGAAAAGCATTGTATAATCTTGGTCTCTCCCTCTAAGCCCTTTTCTTTAGCTTGGGAGAGGAAGACCTGCCTGATGGGGTTGCTGTGGAGGTTAAAGGAGAAGTTAACTCTCAGAGGTGCTCAGCAAATGTTAATTCCCTCTTCTTTGTAGCCTTAAAGTGCTAAAGCTCCCAGGGGTCCAGTGAAAATACACAACCCCCTGGCCACAGAGTCCACAGTTGCCCGACCTTATCAGACTAGTCAGGGAAGCCCTGGATGGCAGGTTCTCAGACTTGAGCATCAGAACGACCTGGTGGACATGTTAGAGCATAGGCTGTCAGGCCCACCCAAGAGTTTCTGGATAGTAGGTCTAGGGTAGGGCCTGAGTATTTGCATTTTAACAGGTTCCCAAGTGACACTGCTGCTGCTGGTCCTGGGACCATATTCAGAGGATCCCTGGTCCAGGAAGTGGGGTCTGGGCAAAGGGGCAGACCCCAGGTTAGAGAATCACCATCATGACGGTTCCATTTACCAAACACCTACCATGTCCCACCCCCGGTCTAGGTCCTTGCCATAGCTTATGCCATTTAATCCCTCAGCAGTCCTGGGGGAAATGACAACATTGAATGATCAAGGGGAAGTAAGTCAGATGTAGGCATAAATCTGAGTTCTCCTCCGGAGAACACAATGTTATGAGTACTTGACTGCATTATGAAGTTAAAGGGTATGCTCTCTCTTTTGTTATTAAAAGATATAAAGGAAAAAGATCCGTGGTTGCCAGGGATTAGAAGCACGGGAGGGGTGAATAAACAGGTGGAGCACAGAGGATTTCTAGGATGGTGAAAATACTCTGTATGATGCTGTAAAGGTAGGTACGTGTCATGATACATTAGTATCATGACCATAGATGTAAAACATCAAGAGTGGACCCTAAATAATGTAAACTGTGTACTTCAGGGGATAATGATGTGTCGGTGTAGATTCATCAGTTATGATAATTGTGTCACTGTGGTGGTGGATGTTGATAATAGGGGAGGCTACACACGTGTGTGGGGGGGGTATGTGGGAAATCTCTGTACCTTCCTCTCAATTTTGTTGTGAACCTAAAACTCCTCTAAAAATAGTGTTCGTTTTTGTTTTTTTTAAAGGCAGGCCTGTTAGATTTGCAGAGGGATTTGCACAACGGGTTTCTAATCAGCCAAGCTCACCGTGTTTAAATTCTGTGATTCCAATTTCAAGTCTATCACATTCTGCAGGTTCAGCAGTTTGCAGGGGGGTGAATTGAGTGGTCAGAGAGAAAACATTGCACCAGACGCCAAGAGGCACAGGGGTGGGGGAAGAGCACGGGCGTGGGCAGACAGACGGGGATCACCCTGTGCATCCCTCTTGGTGCCCTGCCTCCCTCAGTTTACTCCTCTGTCTCAGGTCCCCGGGCACACATAGAGATGGACCTATGCCCCAGTCAGGGTCTGGTGAAAGAAACTGCCCCCTCCAGCTAATCTAGCAGGACAGAGGTTTTAGGAAGAATATGCAGTAGGTCACAAATGTATAGGCAGGTGGACGGGGTGCTGACTCAGGGAACAGGCAGAAATCATAAGAGGCAGCTGCAGCAGATGTGGTCAAGATTCAGCAAGAGAAACTGCCCGTTTGCAGAGGCCGATGCTGGTGCCTGAATGTCCTCCCAGAATGTACTATAGCCCCAAACACTTGCACTTTGCTCCTAGCTTCTGGCATGCCCTGGCCTCTGCCAGTGAGCCTTGGGTCCCTGAGCCTCCATCAGCTCCCAAGATGTAAAGTCCAGGATCGCCTGAGTCTCCCATCGCGTGCCTGCTCCAGGGAGCTGAGGATGGGGAGGGAATGAGCCTTCGGTTTCTTCGGCAGGAAGTTGGCCTGCCTGCACTGCTGCCACCAAATGGGGGACAAATTCTGGACATATTGGAAACAGAATTTAAGAGAGCTTCTCGGGACTTCCCTGGTGGTCCAGTGGTTGAGAATTTGTCTTGCGATGCAGGGGACGCCGGTTCGATCCCTGGTCGGGGAACTAAGATCCCATATGCCACGAGGCAACTAAGCGCACACGCCACAACTAGAGAGCCCATGTACTCTGGAGCCCATGTGCCACAACTACAGAGCCCACGTGCTCTGGAGCCCACGTGCCACGACTAGAGAGAAGCCCCCACACCGCAACGAAGAGCCCACGTGCCGCAAGGAAAGATTCTGCGTGCCCCAACTAAGATCCGATGCAGCCAATAAATAAATATATAAATAAAATAAAAAAGAGAGCTCCTCAAGGCTGGAGAGTGGGTGACAACAAATGATGCCATTCTTTGGGCTGAACTGAAACCAAATGGTCCTTGACATAAGGACAGATCTGCAGAGCTCCAGCTCAGACAGCCAAGGAGACACAGCCAACCACTGGGGGTCACAGCCACAGGCAGATACAGCCTCGTTGGTGTCCCCACTTGGCTGGCCTGGGAGGGAGTGCCCAGGAGAGTGGCTTACCTGCCCCCACCATCTTGGCCCTCTCGTGCCCAACTTTGTGAGTCAGATTTTCCTGGGGACTTGGGACAATGTAAAAATGCTTCTGCAGGAGCTTCCAGACTGAATCAGGGTCTTAAAATGGTGGCGTGTGTGAGGGCAGAAAGGGATTAGGGAGGGCCCTGGGGAGCCCACTCTGGCTTCCCTCAGGGACCATCAGGACAAAGAAGCAGTGCTCTCTGCTCAGTGCTTACAGCCAGGATGCGCCTTGATGTCCGAGCTCCCCAGTGACGGCAGATGGAGAACACCTGGCCAAGAGCGCAGAGCGAAGCAGAGGGTGACACACTTGTGAGGAGCTCAGCAAAGCACCTTGGAGAGTCCCTGAGCTTCCATGGTTCCGGGAGAACTGTTTAGTGTGTAGGGGAGGGCAATGAGGGCCTGGAGGCTAAGCAAAGGGTTTGTTCTGCCCTCACCATTCCCATCCCTTGCTGCCTTTCCCCAGGTGCAGGTGCCACAATTGCAGGACAAGGGGCTCCTCCATTCCAGGCAGCTCACATACCTGATCTCACCACCTCTGCCTGAGGTAATGAGCAACCCGTAATGAGCATCCCCCCAGACAGAGACGGGACGCAGCTTGTCCATGCCCCTGGGCACCACAGCGTCCTGTCCAGCACCACTCTACTCCCCTCCCCTCAGTGAGCTTCCTGCCTCAGCTCACCATCCTCTTTTTGTCCCCATCTCTCTAGGACCCCTGTGTCTCCCCTCGTCCCTTTCTCCACATCTGTCCCCCTGCCAGGCATAAGCAGGCCCACGCAGACTCACTTCCTGGGTGCCTCTGCACTGAGGGGAGACCTGGGAGAGCAATTAAAAACAACCACCAGTGGAAGGTGGGCACAGTCCTTGGCAATGCACAGAAGATGCTCACACAGAGTAGACGGAAGAGATTCACCTGAACTTCTGTTTCACCCCTTGAGGAAATCCAAATTCTAAGAGGTAAAGCACCTGTGTGATGGCTCCAGGGAGGCAGGTGGGGTCTGGCCCCCAGTAGCACCGAGCACAGCTGGAACCTGATGGTCAGGGACAGATGCTCCCAGAGTGCAGTGTGGGCTACAGCCAGGACCCGGGTGGCCAAGCAGAGTAGGAGTGAGCCCTGGGGGTGAGGTCTCTGGGAAGCTGCACAGAAGGAACCTTGAAAGGGGCTGGGGATTCAGCCAGGAGGCTCTCCTGAGCAGGGCTGGGCTGGGCTGTCCACAGAGCTCCCTGCTGGATACTGGCCTGGCTCGGCCCTGAGGCCAGCAGAGCCCAGAGGAACATTCCATAAGGATTCCTATGAGGGTGTTGATCTCAGGGGGAGTGGTCTTGTTGAGCCTGTCTCCAGAGCTGAGAGCTGCTCGGGACACATTGACTGGAAGGGACACAGAGGCACAGGGAGTGAGGGCCAGACAGCACGTGGGCCAGGCAGGACAGCCCTGCTGAGATTCAGGTGTCCCTGCGTCTTCCCCAAGTCACACACCTAGCGAAGACAGAGGCAGGATTTGAGCCCCTAGCTGAGAGCCCAGGCCTCTGCCCAGGGTTCCCCATGATGGACCACCTTCCTGGAGGGATGGCTGGGAGTGGGCCCGACCCCAGGCCAGCACCAGCTGACCTCCTTCTGCCCTGTCTGAGGAGCCAGACTGACACCATTCCACCCTGGACAGTGGGGGCCTCTCCTGACCAGGACCACCCCACAGTGTCCTGCACTGCCTTCCTGTGCTCTCCTGTCCCTCCACCGCCGTCTTGCCCGCGTGTGGGCAAGACGGGCTGCTCTGCGTAAGGACCACGGAGACTCCAGGCTGGGGTGAAAGTGGAAGCCCTGGAACGCAAGAGTCTGGCTCTGCAGCCAGTGTGTGCTTGGGCAGCTCACCCAGGCCCGTGTGCCTCAGTGTCCTCACCTCTCAGATGCGGGCAAGGATAGCCCCAGCTCTCAAGGCTCTGTCCTTACAGTCTTGACGTTCAGTCATGGTTGCTCAACCCCCTTAGTCCTGAAGTTGGTGGGGGTACTAGGGGTTTTTATCGGTCCTTGTGAGGGAATGACCCACCCCCTCTGTGAGGGGCATGAGAGTGTCTGGATGGGAGCAGCAGGGATTCAGCCCCAGTTCCCATGTGGCACCTGTGTGTGGCCGCTGAGAGCCCTAACCATGCTGCAGACACCTCAGCGGGGGAATTAGGCCTCCTTGTACTGTCTCATCTACAGTTCATAGTCATTTCAGAGCAACCCAGTACGATGAATGTATTCCAGAAATCTTTACTGAGTACCTGATGTATGCATGCATGATTCAGGCACTGGGAACAGTCTGCTTTGCCACCGTGAGAGGATCCTTGCAAACAAATCAACAAATGGAAAATTACAGATTGGATTTAGTGCCACTAAGGTAAAAAGTGCACCGATGAGGGAGGGAAGGGTGATTTGGGTGACCCAGGAAGACCTTTCGGATCCCTGGAGGAGAAGCCAGTCACATGAAGGCCCAGGGAAAGAAGGCCCTTGAAGAGGGGATACATGCAAAGGCCCTGGGTTCCCAATGAGTTTGGTGGAGGAGGTGGAAAGGAGCCCACGCAGCTGTACATCAGGGAGCAGGGAGGAAAGTGGTGGGAGGTGAGCTGGGAGCCTAGGTGTGGGGACAGAGCCAGAGGGCCCTGGAGGAACCAGAGGGCTCTTCGAGGAAGCTGGCCCAGGCTTACATGGTGATTGCCTCCCCTGCTCAACTGGGAGCCCTCTGAGGGCAGAAGCGATACCCTCAGACGTCCGTCCTTGCGGACAGCTCTGCCCATCCGGTGGCCGGGTGGTGACTGGTGCCATGGGCACTGGATCTGAGCAGAGGCCTGCCTGGGCGTCGAGCACAGCTGCTCCAGACCTCTGTGCCATGAGCCATCCAACGGATTGAGGGGCTTGTGCAGCTATCTGCATGTCAAAGGCCAACGTAAGAACAAGCTTCACGTGTTTCTCTGACATGGCGCCTTCCTCCTGGGCACCAGCCTTCCCTTTGCCACAGAGGACCTGCTCTGTCTAGACAGGGTCTCTGAGGACCTACGAGTACTGAGGACTCCTCAGGTGGCAGGGTTAGGGCCTCACTAAAGACAAGACTGCTAATTCTAGGAGCCATGAATTCTGCTTCCCACGCTCCCTGACTGATGTCAGCATTTGTCAGGGGGCCTTGGGAACGGGACCTGTTCCGGTGGCCCAGGGCTCAGTGTGCCCATGCCTCAATCCCTCTGCACCCAGGGATGCCCATCCTGCTGGGGCAGTGCAGTCATCTCAGGGCAGGGGCACCCGGGCTCTGATGGACCACAGCCGAGGGGCCCTTCTCCCTCTGAGAGGTGAGCCTGAACCTGGAGAAGGGGCTTACTGTGACACAGGGCAGCGGCGAGTTGGGGAGTGTGTAGGGCAGGGACATTCTGAAAGCAGAGAGCACATGGCCGGGTGTGAGGCATCCCAGCAGGAGTAAGCCCTGTGAGAAGACGGAAGGATGGGACGCATGCCTGCAGCCAGGTCAGCCAAGACGGGAACCCAAGCACCCTGAGGCCGAGAGGGTGTCATCCCCTCTACTCCCTGGCTTCAGGCCTGGACACAGGTGGGTACTCACAGGACACCTACAACCCAGGCCTCCCAGGCAGCCGCCCCTGCCCACACGATCCCTGCTCTGTGATCCTCTATCTCCCCCCAGCTGTGAGCTCTGAGGGGGCAGGGACCCTGCTCTCTGAGTCCCTTGGGACTGAACCCCAAACTTCACACGTTCAAAACTGAATCCTTGTTCCCCACACCACCCAAGGGGCACCTTCGCCAGGGCTCCTCCCATGTCACTGAGTAATATTCTTACCCCTCCACTTAGGCAAAAAATCAGTTTCCTCCCTTTCCAAAAGCCCTTCGCTCAGTTCACCAGCACTTCCTGTGGGATGTACCTCAGTCCCACCCCTCCCAGCTACCTCCACTGTCTCAGCCCTGCTCCAACCATTGCCCCCCGCCCCGCCCCGAGGCCCCCAAGGTGGTCTCAAAGGTCTGATTCCTTCTGCGCCCAACTCAGTGGCTTCCTTCTGCCCTTAAAACAATCCACACCCCTCCCTGTGGCCTCCGGGGACTCATGCATATCCCTTCCTGGGGAGGAGGCCACTCTTCAGAGAGAAGGAACACGACTTAGTCCTTGGGGTGGGGGGGTGGGTTAGGGGCTCCGGGACCTTCAGGCAGGAGAGCCTTTCAGGAAGGGGTGCCCACTATGTCATATCTCACGCAGAATGTCACTGGTGCCCGAGGAGGAGCCGGGCCTGGCCCCTACAGCAGGAGTAGGCCACGCTTTCCACAGAGCTGGGAGGTGGAACTCTGGGGAAATGACCCAGGTGCAGACCAGGGCTCTGGGCCCCTCTGGCAGGATGTTCACTGCCTCCAGCTGCCCCCACCGGGAGCCAGCACAGGGCTGACTGCAGCGAGGGTGAAGCTGGGGCATTTTGAACCCAGAGACATGGAGGATTTGGCACTAGTATGACCAGCTTGGTACATGAACACACAGCCCTCTCCCGTCTCTCCCCCGAGCCTTCCACAACCCCAGCGAGCCTCTGCGCAGCTCCCTGAAGCCACGACTCATGAACAGCAAAGAAGAGTGTCCGTAGAGTGTCTGGCCAACACCACAGATGGTTTATTACAAAGTGAAAGAGAAGAATAAGAAATGCAAAGGAAGCAAAAGGGAAGGAGGATCCCACGGAGTCTTTATTTGGGAGCAGTGGCAGCCTTCTTTTTCTGTCTTTGCCGGTGGAGCCCTCAAGACGGAAGCAGGGTGGGTGTGTTCGGGGACCCCCCCCCGGCCCCGCACACACATCCTCAGGGAAATCACTAGGGGCCACGAGAGAACCGGACCCTGGGTGGGGAGAGACCCAGAGGACTGGCCCGGGCTGAGGAACGCCTTCCAGGGGCTGAGCTGGGACGAAAGACAGATGGGGGTCTGCTGGAACTTGGGCATGTGGGAGCCTCAGCAGCGGATCGGGACCTTCATCCACAGCCCCTCCTCCCTAGACCACCGCCCCGTGCCCTGCGCTTCAACAACCCCTCACGTGCTGGCATGAATTGTCCTGTCCTTGTCTGGGACCACCCCATCCAGCCCCTGAACTCCTGGAGCAGGGCCGTGCGTGCCACTGCTGCGGGATACTGTGTCACTGCTGGGCACCAGTTTTCTCAGTTCAGGGTCACAGCTGATTTTAGCAGGGGTAGGACTACAACTGAGGGTGGACAGGGCGAGGATGGATACCTGAGAGGGACCGTCAGCAGGCGTGTCTGGGAGCTTGCCTTTGAGCCGAGGTCTGCAGGGGACACAGAGCCGGTGACTTCAGGATTCCAAGGCAGAGCCTCGTTGGGGATGCTCTGTGGTGGGGTCCTCAGGGGTGGAGCCCCCCAAGTGTGGGGATAAGCTGGCCACACTGGGTGCTGTGCTGGAGGCAGCCTGGGGGACCTGCTGGGAGCATGGGCTCCGGGCCCTGCCACCGCTGGCTCTGCAGCTTGAGGGCAGCTTACTTGACTCTTCTGTGCCTCCGTTTACTCATCTGTAAAACGGGGGCGGTCACGGCACCTGCCTTCTAGGGCTGCTGTGAATGTATACGGAGGTGTCAGCATAAGTCTCGAGTCTTGGAGGAGGTAAGTGCATTCCACTGAGCTGGGACCCCCTCCCAGCGCCTGGCCAGGGAAGTGGGTGTTGACGAAAGAAGGAATGACAGACAGAGTCGGCTTTGATACCCACCTGTTAGCACTGGTCACCTCTGGGGCCAGGCTTTTTTCCCTTTAAGAGCCATTGCATGTTTTGATTCATTTTATTATTCATTTTATTATTTTATTACTGATAAATGACACCAACGAGAAGTGGGATCTTTGTGTGCAAAGCAGGCCCTCCCCTGAGCAGCTCAGCTCACTGGTCCAGGCCTCCCCACTCCTTCCTCCCCACCAAGAACCTCCAGCTGAGCCCTGTCAGCCCCCAGAACCAGGAGAGATCATAATAAAAGTTTCCATTAGGCCCCTCCATTTTGGGGTGCTTACTGCCTCCTATTGTTGAGGCCTGAGTCACTATGCAAAGCAGGGCTTACCAGTCACTCGGGCAGGGTCAGCTCCCACGTTACTGTGTCTGTGTATATTACAGAATTGCTTAAGTTACCACCTCTGCGTGGTGTGATCCTCGAGGAAGGGGTGCCATGTGCATCTGTGACCATGCACCCTGGCACATAATGCAGGTTGTGACTCGAGAAGAGGGGATGAGGGTTTGGAGCAGCTCCTGGGGGACATCGTGGGGAGGGGCCTGAGCTGGGCTCAGGAGGCCTTGAAGGGCTGGAGGGAGGGGTGAGCACAGGGCTGCAGGCAAGTGCAGGGCGATGGCAGCAGAGGAAACGACCCTGATCTGGGGCCAGCAGGGCGCCTGGAGAGACCACTGGACACATCAGATTCCCAGCTTCACAGGACAGGATCAAGAGCAGCTGGAGTGAGGGCAGCAGGCTGGGCTCCTGTGGCCTGGGAGCTTACTTGGGGCTGAGTTGGGCCAGCAGGGGGGCAGGGCTGGGCAGAGGAGGGGATGAAGTTGGGCCGGAAGACGCCAGTCTCCAGGGTGACGCCACTGCTGCCTGGTCTCAAAGAGAGAGTCCAGAATGAGCTTTTGTGTGCAGCAGACTGTGGGGGTTGGGAGGTGGGCGGGTGTGTTCCCAGGCCTGATGCGGAGGGAGGGGTGGAGGGAGGAGATGACTGCAGGAGAGAAACGGGCCATGAAACATGACGAAGATGTGCACCTTGTACCCTCACCAGGCAACAAGTGGCTTTTGTTTCAGGCCCAGAAGGCCAGAGGCTGCGTGCTCTGAATAGGGTCCTGGCTAGGGGCTCTGGGGCCTGAGAGAGGCACCCCATTCAGGGTGGAGAAGGCTCAGCCTGTGTTGGTCAGGGGTGGAGCAGGGCTGTGGCCACATTTGCAGGCCACTAGGCCTTGTTCCCATGACAGGGCCTTCTGCTTCCTCCAGGAGGGCCAAGAGGACTCCCAGGTTCAATCGGAGGAAGAATAACTCAGAGCATGAAGCCCGAGTCCTCTGAGCTGCAGTGTCACCTCCCACAGGGGGTCTGACCAGGCTGTGAACTCTGTCTCTGGTCTTGAGGCAGTCCTGGCCCTGAGGGAAGCATCAGTTTCATGGGAGTGACCCCTGGGCACAACAGGTGGACAGAGTGAGACTGGGTCCTGCTTTGAGGAGGACCGTGCAGCTGGGAAGCAAAGGGCCGCTGTTCTACTGCGCTGTGTGGCCATCCCCAGTCCTGCCTTCCTTATGGGCCAGGCTAGGAAGCTGACTGTGAGCTGAGCACCTCCATGCAAACAGCCCACCTGCCCTGGAGGCCACCCTAGGGTCCATGGGCAGGGGATGGGCAGGGCAGGTGCCAGAGGCAGGGTGAGTCCACAGTACTGCTCACTCCCCACAGCCCTGCCACAGAGTGGGTCCCCAACACCCTGCCCCGCCCCATCCCCATGGCTGGGCCGGCAGTGGGACAGACTTGGGTCCCTGTGCCCGGGAGCCAGGCCAAGGCTGCTCTTAGCAACAGGGCACACAGGGAAAATCTGCTCATAATTCAGGCTGTGCCTGACTGCCAGCCACTGAGATTACGTGCTTGTGTGAGATAGCTTTACAGAGGGACAGTGTGTCTGTGTGTGTGTGAATCATTCCTGCTTACACACGGGACGGGAGCTCAGGCAGTACAAAAAGACTGAATGAGGGTCCACGACCCTTGTTCACCACTGGGGGCGCATTTGAAAGTCTTGGTGACTCATCCTCCTGTGCAAAGCAGGAAGCTGAGATGAGATTTAGAAGGTTCTGCCCAGTGTGCATCTGGGTCTGTGTGAATCAATTCTCTTACACAGAAAACAGTTTTCAAAAATGAAACCTGTTTAGCAGCAGTTTAGGCTGTGTTCACAAGAATCTTTAGATTTCGGATGAAGATATGATACAGATGGTCATGCAATGGGCTGATCAGGATGTCCTCTTTGTGTGGGTGTGTGCTGGCCCCTGGCTCATGGCCCTGGGGGCCTGTCCATGTCCACAGAGACAGGACTTGGGCCAGCCCTATTGGCCTTCTACAAGCCACTCTCTGCAGCGCCCAGACCCACACCAAGCTGACAGTTCACCTACATCAGTAGCCCATTTCACAGATGAGGAAACAGAGGCTCAGAAGTCAAAGTAATCCCCTGCAATGTGGGAGTGGCAGACTCGATTCTATCCCAGGTCTGGCTGACTTTCTACTGCATGAACAGGGGATGAGGGTTATGTCCTGAAACTACTGGGCTCATGGGGGGTGGTCCCTGGGGATGCAACCAAGTCACAGGGGCATGGCAGGACCTCAGTGTGCATGGGGGTAGGGGTAGAGGCAGCTGGTGCTGAGCTGCCAGAAGAAAGGCCCAGGACAGGTTCCCTTTCCCCTGGGAAAGTCTGCCAGACAGAGCTGGGGCCAGCGTGCTTTCAACCCTACGTCTCCTGTGGCCTCGGAAGCTTCCAGCCTCTGTGGGTATCAGGTTTCTCACCAGGGACTTGGAGGTGGACTCGGAAGTAGGCTTTGGAGGGGGGCAGGCTAAGTAGGCTTAGGCAGGGGGCCGTGAATGAGTGCATGAGGGAACGGACACGAAATAGGGCCCCTGGGCTAACAGGGCTCGACCTAGTCACTACCCCACCACCGTGCCCTGGCTGTCATCCGGGGAAGCCAGCTGGTCAGCTAAGAAGTCCACACTGACAGGGAGTGTGAGGCGGGCAGACACCACACAGCAGGGCGGCTGCATGCTGGACCACAGGTGGCCGTCACCTGGAAGCGAGATGACAGCAAGGGGCTCCGTCCTCAGGAGTACTGTAGGTCCTGCACAGGGACAGCCCAGAGTGAGACGGCCACAGATTACCTTTCCCCGGTCCCTCAACAGCCAGACCGCAACTCCTTTGGGGCAGGATGGCCCCAACAGCTGCCCAACAAAAGCCCAGCGCCCTTCATCAGAGGGCAGCCTCCCTCCCTCGCGGGTTACTCTCCGGCCCCACACTCCCACCCCTCGCTCAGCACTGCAGCTGCTTCCCGGTGTGAACAAACACTTGCCGTAGTTGTTGGGTTTCTTGGGTTCCTAGTCAGGTGGCCATGGGCGCCCTCCGGAGTGCGCTCTAGGAGAACTGCTCCTGTGTTTCCTTTATTCACACACACACAATACTTCTCACATCACTTGTCAAGCAAGTCTCTGCAACACCAGCTGGGATCCCCCGGCTTAATTCAATTCTGACACTATCTACCCAGCCTTCCGTCCCAGCAGGTAGGAGCTCAGTTCCACCAAACTGCCCCTCCCTTTTCAGAGGAGAATTGCAAGGCCAGGCTGTCCCCGTTGGTCCTGAGCCACTGCCTATGAATCGAGGTGCCCACAACTTCCCCCTTGGGTTGGATAGTTTGCTAGGATGGCTCACAGAACTCAGGGAAGTACTTCCTATGTTTACTGCTTTATTATAAAGGGTGTAATAAAAGATACAGATGAACAGTCAGACGAAGTGGTACCCAGGGTGAAGTGGGGAAGTGGCGCCAGCTTCCGGGCCGTCTCCCGGTACCGCCATGTGCTCACCAACGTGCAAACTCTCTGAGTCCCACACTTCTGGGATCTTTACGGAGGTGCATCTGAATATTAACTCCATATGCAGCCCCTCTCCCCTCTCTGGAGAGTAGGGGGTGGGGTCGAAACCCCCAAGCTTCTGATCATGGCTTGGTCTTTCTGGTGACCGGCCCAGTCTAGGAGCCCACCCAGACTCACCTCATTAGAACAAAAACCTGGGTGAATTTCCTATCACCCAGGAAATTCCAAGGGGTTTAGGAGCCCTGGGTCAGGAACCAGGGGCAGAGTCCAGACCACGTATTTTCTGTTATTTCAGGAGTGTGTCCACCACAGCTCCCTTCTTTGCCTCAGGAGTGGGCATCCCATGTGGATCAGCCTGGCTTCCCTTGCTCACCTTTCTCTGGCCCCCCCACAGCTTGGGAGGCAGGTGCTTGGGTCCCTCTAGCCACACCAGTCAAGGTGGGGAAGACGCGGAGGTGAGTGTGGCCCGGTCAGCTGCATCTGACCCCCACAGACGCTCTTGGTGCCATGCCGCTGCGGCCTCCTCCACGGGCCTCCAGCCCGCAGGTGGCCCCCACTCCCCAGCCAGGTGTGTCGTCCGGGAGCACAGGGCCTGCTTCTCCTCCTGAACTGAGCTCTCGTCCCAGGAGCTGCCGCTGGGGCAGCCTTAGCCCCCCTGGAGCATCCTCCCAGGTGCCAAGGCTGGCCCTGCAGGTGGAGAGGGGCCACCACCTGGGGCAGGATAGGATTCCGGGGAGCTGAGACACACAGAGCCTTCGGATTGTGGCTAAAGGCCTGTGGAGAGAGGAGACCAGAAAGAAAAGAGGGGGAGGGGTCTCAACTCTCTGGGGAGCAAAGCTCTAGTTCTCGCTTTGGCCAAGGGAGATGGAGATGGGGTGAGCCAGATGGGCTTGGGGAGACCTAGGTACAGGGGGTCCAGGTTGGGGTAAAGAGACATGGACATGGGGGGATGTACCCACCCATACCTGCTGGCTACTGAGCACAGTGCAGCACGGCCTTCAGCGTGGGTAGACCACAAGAGCCATCTGTTTTGACAGTCACAAGAGACGGCTAGTGTGAGATCTGGGATGTGGAAGCAAAGCAGTGCCATGCTCTTTTCACACTCAGGAGATGGGTGCAGGGTCTCACAAATGCTGGGTGCAGGGTCTCACAAATGCTGGCACTCCCTGCTGGCTCACGCAGGCTGAGGGCAGCAGCCTGGCCACAGTTCTTCCAGCCCCTGATGGACCCTCCCTCACCTTGGGCCAGAAGTGTTCTGCCCCTGGAGAAGGGCACCACCTTTGCCCACAGGAAGTCGATGATCCATGTTGGAGGTTTGGGTTCTAGCTGGTCCCAGAGATTCCAGTGGGCTTCTGCTCGCCTTGCTTTCCCCCGTACACCCATTTCCCCCTTACCCACTGACTTCAGGCCTCTGCCCCAGGGGCACAGACAAGAGCTTTACAAATGCTGATCACACAGGCAGGATCACAAGCCTACAATATAGTCCCGATCCTGTGCCACACCAGGGAGTTCTGCTTACTCTGCTCGAGGAACTTCCACCCCCCCCACCCCCACCCCCACCAACACACACAAAGCCCTAGCAGACTCGGAAGTCCTAGCCCTGAAATGAGAGGCTGCCTGTTGAATCCCAGCTCTGACACATAATTACTGTGTGACCTGGAGCAAGTTGCTAACCCTCTCTGTGCTTCAGTTCCCTTACCTGTGAAACAGGGATAATAGTAATACTCCCTTAGAGGGCTATTGTGAGGATTAATAGACAGTGGATCTAAAGAACAAGTTCTATATACATTAGCTACACTCTTACTTACTTTCACCTGATGCAACAGTCTTTTTCGAAGCCCGCAGTAGGGCCTGGAATTGGTAGCTGACCCCAGGTTGAAAAGCCTGTGTGAAGGGGTCTCTGTCCCTGGTGCCTGCTGTCCCTTGGAGAGCTCCTTTTCTGACACACAGAGGCAAATGCTGCTTGGCTTCAGGAAAACTCAAGCTGAAGCTCCAGGCTGAAAGCGCTTTGTTTTATGGCTCTGAGAGCAAATTTGTCATCGTAAGCGGTGGCCCCAGGCCAGGTTCCTTTCCTTCTAAGGAAAGGTGGTGTCCAGCTGGGCAGTGTTTTCTTTTGCTCTCAGTATGGCCTGTTCATTATGCAGCTCTCGGGAAGAACATTGTTTTTTCCCAGTTGGGCATGCTTGCCTGTGAGTGCACAGAGCTGCCAGCAGCTGAGCAGAGGGGGAAAAGGACATAATGACTTTACTTCCCTAGTCTAGTTGTGATTAGGTTTTCTGAACATGTCATGCAACTGAAGACGCTCCCAGCAGAAAGTGTTCAGCAGCAACCCACAGTGCTGGGCGAGGATCCGTCCCCGTTGTGGTCACCCAGCAGCACAGCAGAGGTGATCCGATGGCCCGGGGCCCCATCCCCAGCCTGCTCTGCCCTGACCCACTGGGTGACTGCAGGCCAAGCCGGGCAGTTCTGGCAGGGGCAGGTGTCAGGGAGTACCAAGGTCAGCTGACTCTGCTCGTCAGCCCCCAGACCCTCACGCTAGCTCTGGTCTGGGTCTCCCATGGTGGCAATGAGCTGCCACACTCCCATGAGCCACCTGAGCAGGGGCTGGTGAGGCACAAGGCGGTAGCTAGAAGGAGATGGAGCCCTGGGGCTGCCTCCTTGCTCTGGACCCTGCTTTACCCTGAGATCTTCCGTGGTCTTGCTATTAATCCGGCTTGTGGGGGCTTTCACTTCCTTTCTGCTTGGAGTGGATGCCTGTTTCATGCACTTTCCCAGCACAAGTGGCTCCACCTTGGGCTGGCCTGGGTGCTTCCAGGGGTGGCAGAGGAGAGCTGCTGCTGTCCTTAGGCCCTAACCACCAGGCATCTCAGCCCCTGGCCCTCATCTCAAAGCCCCTCAGAAGAACCAGGTAGAGCCATACAGCCCTGGGCTGGAGTCCCAGCTCCCCACTTTGCAGTTGCTGCATCTTCAAACTGGGACAGCACATCAGTCACTAACGGTTGGGGGGTACATGGGGAAAGGCGGTATAGAGCATGTGCATTGATTTGTTCAACACCTATGTGACCTCTAGGGAGGAGAGAGGGGCTGGAAGTTGAATTAATTACCAGTGGCCAGTGACTTAATCAATTTTGCCTATGTAATGAAACTTCCAAAACAATGTTTTAAAAATCACCGAAGGGTGAGGTTCGGAGAGTTTCCGGGTTGGTGGGCACGAGGGGGAACTCGGGGCTCTTGTGCCCACACTGGGCATGGGAGCGCCCCCCCGCTTCTCACCTGCATGTTGTGCACCCTCCCACCTGGCTGCTCCGGAGCTCTATCCTTTTCTAATATACTGCTGTTCTAATAAGTATTGTTTTCGTGAGTTCTTGAAGCCACTCTAGCAAATGATTGAACTTGAGGAGACATTTGACTTACAGCTATTTGGTCAGAAGCACAGGTGACAGCCTGGACTTGCGACTGAGGTCTGAAGCGGGAGGAAGTCTTGTGGGACTGAGCCCTTGACCTGTGGAGTCCTCGCTAATTGCAGGTAGATAGTGTCAGCATTGAGTGCAGCTGTTGACAGTCAGCTGGAGTCGCAGAGAATTGCTTGGTGTATGGAAAACCCCGCACCTCGGGCGACCAGAGTGGCGCGCTGTGTGCGAGCAGAGCGCAGGGGGAGGCAGAGCTCTTCCCTTTCACTGCTCAAGGGTGGTTGTGCAGCTGGTGCCCCAGGGCGATTCATCCATTCCTTCTCCAAAACCGGCCCCAGGGCTTCCCTGGTGGCGCAGTGGTTGAGAGTCCGCCTGCCAATGCAGGGGACACGGGTTCGTGCCCCGGTCCGGGAAGATCCCACATGCCGCAGAGTGGCTGGGCCCGTGAGCCATGGCCACTGAGCCTGCGCGTCCGGAGCCTGTGCTCCGCAACGGTAGAGGCCGCAACAGTGAGAGGCCCGCGTACCGCAAAAAAAAAAACAAACAAAAAAAACCGGCCCCAGTGTTCTCCAGAAAGGAAGCTCGTGGCAGCTTCTAATAAGGCTCTTTACATCCAAGATTCTGCGTATCCATGAGGAGGGCTGCTGCCCAGCACAGTACAGGAGGTGAGGGGCTTGTATGAAGCAGGAGTCACCAAAACTGCTTACAGAGTAACGGGAACATTCACATCAATGGACTCTGATTCTGAGTGTGTGAGGCTGTGTTCATTTCCCCGAGCCCTGGATCAAACACTGTGGAATCTTCCAGCCTACCTGCAGGGAATGGAGGGCAGGGCCCACAGGCAGCATTGTTCTGGCACTGACAGAGTGTTCAGAGCCCTGAAAAGGCAGCAGCAAGCCTGGAGGCCCACAGGAGGAAGAACGGAGCCCAGCCAGGGGCAGATCACAGATGTGGAGCCAGGGCTATGCCCATCGCCCCTCCCATCGGCAAATTCTTCTGATGCTGAGCTGGGAGGCTCCTGGCCCTGCTTTGTAGGGGAAGTGAGTGATCTCCTGTCTTAACAAAGTGCCTCTGACCTCTGCACACCACAAAATATGGGGTTTGGGGCAGGAATACACGGTGTGTGTATGCTCCACCAACTTACTTTCAACTTTTGAACACTTGGGTTAGGTTTTAGATGTGTCTCTTATAAGCAGCATACAGTGGTTTTCTCTTTTATATGGTCTAGTGTACAAGGACCTACTGTAGAGCACCGGGAACTCTACTCAATGTTATGTGGCAGCCTGGATGGGAGGGGAGTTTGGGGGAGAATGGATACGTGTATATGTACAGCTGAGTCCCTTTGCTGTGCACCTGAATCTATCACAACATTGTTAATTGGATCTACTCCAATATAAAATGCAAAGTTTAAAAAATAAAGAAATAAATCAGGCCCTCATGGAAACTTAGTTGTCATTACATAATCTTGGTCAAGCCAGATTGCCCCAAATATTTTGTATTCAGTTTCATCATGGTTTGTCTCTTATGGTAGGGGCTTTAAGTCTTGGCACTATCACAATTTAGAAAAATAAAGTGATTCTAATTCCAACAGAATTGGCAGATAAGTAAAAAAATATTTGGCGTGACAGTTTGTGTCATTTTTGTCTTTTAACTGGAACATTTAATCCCTTTGCATTCAATGTATTAAGTTAGATTCTTTCTTCTGTTATATATATTAAATTTATTTATTTATTGTTGGCTGCATTGGGTCTTCGTTGCTGCGCGTGGGCTTTCTTTAGTTGTGTCGAGCGGGAGCTACTCTTCTTTGTGGTGGGCGGGCTTCTCATTGCAGCGGCTTCTCTTGTTGCAGAGCATGAGCTCTAGGTGCGTGGGTTTCTGTAGTTGTGGCGCACGGGCTTAGTTGCTCCATGGCATGTGGGATCTTCCCGGACCAGAGCTTGAACCCATGTCCCCTGCATTGGCAGGTGGATTCTTAACCACTGTGCCACCAGGGAAGCCCCCCTGTTATATATTTTTTATTTTTATTGTTACCCTAAAATGTATAACATACCTTTTTGAATCATCAAAGCCTAATGTGAACGGATAACTTTACTCTCCTCCTAGATAAAGCAAGGGTCTTAGAACTTTTAGCTCCATTTACTCCCCCTGCCAACAGTATGTTATTGTTGTTGTGCATGTTAATTCTTCAGTGTTCTAAACGCCTCGGACAGCACTGTTCTTGTTTTATACAGTCCATATTCATTTAGATGCACACGTGCCATTCCCACTGTCCTTCATTCCTTTCTGCATCTCTGTCTAACTGGGATCATTTTCTTTCTGTCAAAAAGTAATTTCTGAATTTCCAATAGTGTGTGTCTGCTAGTGGAGAATTTTAAGTTTTGTGTATCTGACAATGTGTTTATTTCACTTTCATTCTTAAAAAAATGCTTTTCACTGGTATAGGATTCCAAGTTGGAAGTTACATTCTTTCACTACATTGTAGGTATCATTCCACTGGCTCCTCGTGTTCATTACCGCTCTTGAGAAATCTGTCACTTTAATTCTTGAAGGTTGTCTGTGTATTTTTTTTCCACTTTATTTTAATGTTTGTTCTTTGTCTTGGTTTTCTGGAGTTTCACTATGGTGTGTGAATGAGTTTCTTTTTATTTATCCTGCTTCATACTCATTAAACTTCCTGAATAAGAGGATTCATATTATTCATGAGTTTTGGAAAATTCTCAGTCTTTATCTCTTCAAATATTGCTTCTGTCCCATTTTTTCCCTCCATTCCTTCTGCTGTTCCAATTAAATGTTTATCCTACCTTCTTATTATATCATCTTCTGTAATTTCCATTTTCTTGCCTCTCTGTACATTAGTTTGGAAAGTTTTTTGTTTCTTTCTCTTTTTCCTTTGTATCCTAAGTCGTTTCTCTCAGAGCAATTTAATTTTCAGCTGTCTTTTCTGTCCCTGGTTCATCTTGTTTCTCTCGGGCACTTCAGATGCAGGGGATTGAGTCATTCATATGTCTCAGTTCGGGGTACACAGAGTGCCCCCAGTATGGCAAGAAACTTCTCTTATTTTATTTTATTTAAATTATTAGAAATTATTTTATCTTATTTTATTTGTCATTTCCCCCCTTTTTCCTGAATACTTAGTCTCCTTCCCTCAGCTCATAGACAACTGATCTCATATATTTAAAATATGTTCTCTTGAGGTACACAGTAAAAGTTTGTAGATTTAAAAAAAACAGATTTGGTGAGGGGCAAAGAGATTCAGTACACTAATGGACTAATTTAATTTAGTTATATTCCTCAATTGCTGACATTACCAGTTGGTGCTTTGAAGATATTGTCTATTTCATATAGTATTTATTTACTCCATATATTTATTTTCCATATATTATTTCCATATATTTTTCCAAAAAATGGAATAAATATTCCTTTCACTTTTAAGATACTGCTTATTCCATATAATTAATTTTTTTATTTATTTCATAATTTTTATGTAAATATTTTATATTTTAATGTTTATTCCATATATTTTAACCTACACTCCTACATACAGAAGTGCTGCAGAGCAGGTGAAGGAAAGATCTCCTTTGTTTTTCTCCACATAAGAGACATAACAGTGAGTTACGCAGATCCAAGGGGGGGTGAACATTCCAGGCAGAGTGATAGAGGGATGACTTGTGCAGGGTTGCTGGTGTCAGGCTATGCCTGGCATGGCCACAATGCCTATAGTGGAGTGAGGTGGGGGGTGTAGTATGAAATGTCAGAGAAGTAGTAGTGACAGATGGTATAAGGGATTATGGGCATTGCAAGGCTTTTGGTCTTTACACTGAGTGAAACAGAAAAAGACCCTGGAGGGTTTTGAAAGGAGCACCAATATGATTTACATAGATACACACACACACGTGTATGTCTATATATATATATTATTGTGTGTGTATATACATGCATTGAGTTTACTAAGTTATTTATTTTTAACATCTTTATTGGAGTATAATTCTTTACAATATTGTGTTAGTTTTGGCTGTATAACAAAATGAATCAGATATATGTATACATATATCCCCATATCTCCTCCCACTTGCGTCTCCCTCCCACCTACCCTCCCTATACCACCCCTCTAGGTGGTCACAAAGCACCTATCTGATCTCCCTGTGCTATGCAGCTGCTTCCCCCTAGCTATCTATTTTACATTTGGTAGTATATATATGTCAAGCGCAGGCTCAGCGGCCATGACTCACGGGCCCAGCCGCTCCGCGGCATGTGGGATCTTCCCGGACCGGGGCACGAACCCGTGTCCCCTGCATCGGCAGGTGGACTCTCAACCACTGTGCCACCAGGGAAGCCCAGAACCATTTTTCTTTTGATTCTATATATATGTGTTAGCATACAGTATTTGTTTTCCTTTTTCTGACATACTTCACTTTGTATGACAGACTCTAGGTGCATCCACCTCATTACAAATAACTCAATTTCTTTTCTTTTTATGGCTGAGTAATATTCCATTGTACATATGTGCCACATCTTCTTTATCCATTCATCTGTTGATGGACACTTATCTTCCTTCCATGTCCTGGCTATTGTAAGTAGTGCTGCAGTGGACATTGTGGTACATGTCTCTTTTTGAAGTATGATTTTCTCAGGGTGTATGCCCAGTAGTGGGACTGCTGGGTTATATAGTAGTCCTATTTTTAGTTTTTTAAGGAACCTCCATACTGTTCTCCATAGTGGCTGTATCAATTTACCTTCCCACCAACAATGCAAGGGGATTCCCTTTTCTCCATACCCTCTCCAGAATTTATTGTTTCTAGATTTTTTATGATGGCCATTCTGACCTGTGTGAGGTGATACCTCATTGTAGTTTTGATTTGCACTTCTCTAATGATAAGTGATGTTGAGCATCCTTCCATGGGTTTGTTGGCAATCTGAACATCTTCTTTGGGTAAATATCTATTTAGGTCTTCTGCCCATTTTTGGATTGGGTGGTTCGTTTTTCTGAAATGGAGCTGCATGAGCTGCTTGTATATTTTGGAGATTAATCCTTTGTCTGTTGCTTCACTTGCAAATCTTTTCTCCCATTCTGAAGGTTGCCTTTTCGTCTTGTTTATGGTTTCTTTTTCTGTGCAAAAGCTTTTAAGTTTCATTAGGTCCCATTTGTTTATTTTTGTTTTTCTTTCCATTTCTCTAGGAGGTGGGTCAAAAAGGATCTCGCTGTGATTTATGTCATGGAGTGTTCTGCCTATATTTTCCTCTAAGAGTTTAATAGTGTCTGGCCTTACATTTAGGTCTTTAATCCATTTTGAGTTTATTCTAGTGTATGGTATTAGGAAGTGTTCTAATTTCATTCTTTTACATGTAGTTGTCCAGTTTTCCCAGCACCACTATTGAAGAGGCTGTCTTTTCTCCATTGTATATTCTTGCCTCCTTTAACAAACATAAGGTGACCATATGTGTGTGGGTTTATCTCTGGGCTTTCTATCCTGTTCCATTAATCTATATTTCTGTTTTTTGCCAGTACCACACTGTCTGGATTACTGTAGCTTTGTAGTGTAGTCTGAAGTCAGGGAGCCTGATTCTTCCAGCTCTGTTTTTCTTTCTCAAGATTGCTTTGGCTCTTCGGGGTCTTTTGTGTTTCCGTACAAATGGTGAAATTTTTTATTCTAGTTCTGTGAAAAATGCCATTGGTATTTTGATAGAGATTTCATTGAATCTGTAAATTGCTTTGAGGAGTAGAATCATTTTCAAAATGTTGATTCTTCCAATCCAAGAACATAATATATCTATCCATCTTTTGTATCATCTTTAATTTCCTTCATCAGTGTCTTATAGTTCCCTGCATACAGGTCTTTTTTCTCCTTAGATAGGTTTATTCCTAGGTATTTTATTCCTTTTGTTCTAATGGTAAGTGAGAGTGTTTCCTTAATATTTCTTTCATATTTTTCGTCATTAGTGCATAGGAATACAAGAGAATTCTGTGCATTAATTTTGCATCTTACTACTTTAACAAATTCATTGATTAGCTCTAGTAGTTTTCTGGTAGCATCTTTAGGATTCTCTATGTATAGTATCATGTCGTCTGCAAACAGTGACAGTTTTCTTTCTTCTTTTCTGATTTGGATTCCTTTTATTTCCTTTTCCTCTCTGATTGCTGTGGCTCAAATTTCAAAACTATGTTGAATAATAGTGGCTAGAGTGGGCAACCTTATCTTGTTCCTGATCTTAGTGGAAATGGTTTCAGTTTTTCACCATTGAGAACAATGTTGGCTGTGGGTTTGTTATATATGGTCTTTATCATGTTGAGGTAAGTTCCCTCTATACCTACTTTCTGGAGGGTTTTTATTATAAATTGGTGTTGAATTTTGTCAAAAGCTTTTTCTGTATCTGTTGAGATGATTATATGGTTTTTCTCCTTCAATTAGTTAAAATGGCGTATCACATCAATTGATTTGCATATATTGAAGAATCCTTGCATTCCTGGGATAAACCCCACTTTATCATGTGTATGATCCCTTTAATGTGCTTTTGAATTCTGTTTGCTAGTATTTTTTTGAGGGTTTTTGCATCTACATTCACCAGTGATACTGACCTATTGTTTTCTTTTTTTGTGACATCTTTGTCTGGTTTTGGTGTCAGGGTGATAGTGACCATGAAGAATGAGTTTGGTAGTGTTCCTCCCTCTGCTATATTTTGGAAAAATTTGAGAAGGTTGGTGTTAGCTCTTCTCTAAATGTTTGATAGAATTCTCCTGTGAAGCCATCTGGTCCTGGGCTTTTGTTTGTTGGAATATTTTTAATCAAAGTTTCAATTTCAGTGCTTGTGACTTGTCTGTTTATATTTTCTATTTCTTCCTGGTTCAGTCTCAGAAAGTTGTGCTTTTCGAATAATTTGTCCATTTCTTCCAGGTTGTCCATTTTATTGGCATATAGTTGCCTGTAGTAATCTCTCATTATCATTTGTATTTCTGCAGTGTCAGTTGTTACTTCTTTTTCATTTCTAATTCTCTTGGTTTGAACCTTCTCCCCTTTTTTCCTTGATGATCTGGATAATGATTTATCAATTTTGTTTATCTTCTCAAAGAACCACCTTTTAATTTTATTGATCTTTGTTATTGTTTCCTTCATTTCTTTTTCATTTATTTCTGATCTGATTTTTATGATTTCTTTCCTCCTGCTAACTTTGTGGTTGTCTTTGCTCTTCTTTCTCTAATTACTTTAGGTTTAAGGTTAGATTGTTTACTTGAGATGTTTCTTGTTTCTTTAGGTAGGATTGTATTGCCGTAAACTTCCCTCTTAGGTCTGCTTTTGCTGCATCCCATAGGTTTTGTGTCATCGTGTTTTCATTGTCATTTGTTTCTAGGTATTTTTAGGTTTGCTCTTTGATTTCTTCAGTGATCTCTTGGTTATTAAGTAGTGTATTGTTTAGCCTCCATGTATTTTTCTTTTTTACAGTTTTTTCTTCAAATTGATATCTCATAGTGTTTTGGTCGGAAAAGATACTTGATATGATTTCAATTTTCTTAAAATTACCAAGGCTTGATTTGTGACCCAAGATATGATCTATCCTGGAGAATGTTCCATGAGCACTTGAGAAGAAAGTGTATTCTGTTGTTTTTGCATGGACTATCCTATAAATATCAGTTAAGTTTGTCTGTTCTAATGTGTCATTTAAAGCTTGTGTTTCCTTATTTATTTCCATTTTGGATGGTCTGTACATTGGTGAAAGTGGAGTGTTAAAATCCCCTACTATTATTTTGTTACTGTCAATTTCCCCTTTTATGGCTGTTAGCATTTGCCTTATGTATTGAGGTTTCCCCTATGTTGGGTGCATAAATATTTACAATTGTTATATTTTCTTGGATTGATCCCTTGATCATTATGTAGCGTCCTGCCTTGTCTTTTGTACTAGTCTTTATTTTAAAGCCTATTTTGTCTGATATGAGAATTGCTACTCCAGCTTTCTTTTGATTTCCATTTGCATGGAATATATTTTTCCAACCTCTCATTTTCAGTCTTTATGTGTCCCTAGGTCTGAAGTGGGTCTCTCATAGACAGCATACATACGGGTTTTGTTTTTGTATCCATTCAGGCAGTCTATGTCTTTTGGTTGGAACATCTAATCCATTTACATTTAAGGTAATTATCGATATGTATGTTCCTATTTCCATTTTCTTAGTTGTTTTGGGTTTGTTATTGTAGGTCTCTTCCTTCTCTTGTGTTTCCCGCATAGAGAAGTCCCTTTAGTGTTTGTTGTAAAGCTGGTTTAGTGGTTTTGAATTCTCTTAGCTTTTGCTTGCCTGTAAAGTTATAAATTTCTTTGTCAAATCTGAATGAGATCCTTGCTGGGTAGAATAATCTTGGTTGTAGGTTTTTACCTTTCATCACTTTAAATATGTCCTGCAGGGGCTTCCCTGGTGGCACAGTGGTTGAGAGTCCACCTGCCGATGCAGGGTACACGGGTTTGTGCCCTGGTCCAGGAGGATCCCACATGCCGCGGAGCAGCTGGGCCCGTGAGCCACGGCCGCTGATCCTGTGCTCCGCAACGGGAGAGGCCACGGCAGTGAGAGGCCTGCGTACCGCAAAAAAAAAAAAAAAAAAAAAATGTCCTGCAACTCCTTTCTGGCTTGCAGAGTTTCTGATGAAAGATCAGCTGTTAACCTTATGAGGATTCCCTTTTACGCTATTTATTGCTTTTCCCTTGCTGTTTTTAACATTTTTTCTTTGTATTTATTTTTTGTTAGTTTGATTAATATATTTTTTTCCAGGTTTCCTCTTGGATTTATCCTGTATGGGACTCTCTGCACTTCCTGGACTTGATTAACTCTTTCCTTTTCCATATTAGGGAAATTTTCAACTATAATCTCTTCAAATATTTTCTCAGTCCCTTTCTTTTTCTTTTCTTCTTCTGGACGCCTATAATTCAAATGTTGGTGTGTTTTAATGTTGTCTCAGAGGTCTCTGAGACTGTCTTCGATTCTTTTCATCCTTTTTTCTTTATTCTGCTCTGCAGTAGTGATTTCCACTATTTTATCTTCCAGGTCACTTATCTGTTCTTCTACCTCAGTTATTCTTCTGTTGCTTCCTTCCAGAGATTTTTAAATTTCATTTATTGTGTTATTCATCATTGTTTGTTTGTTCTTTATTTCTTGTAGTTCCTTGTTAAACATTTCTTGTATTTTCTCCATTCTATTTCCAAGATTTTGGATCATCATTACTATCATTATTCTGAATTATTTTTCAGGTAGACTGCTTATTTCCTCTGCATTTATTTGGTATGGTGGGTTTTTACTTTGTTTCTTCATCTGCTGCATATTTCTCTGTCTTCTCATTTTGCTTAACTTACTGTGTTTGGGGTCTCCTTTCATGGGCTGCAGTTTCATAGTTCCAGTTGTTTTTCATGTCTGCCCACAGTGGGTAATGTTGGTTCAGTGGGTTGTGTAGGCTTCCTGGTGGAGAGGACTTGTGCCTATGTTCTGGTGGATGAGGCTGGATCTTGATTTTCTGGTGGGCAGGACCACGTCCGGTGGTGTGTTTTGGGGTGTCTGTGACCTTATTATGATGTTAGGCAGCCTCTCTGCTAATAGGTGGGGGTGTGTTCCTGTCTTGCTAGTTGTTTGTCATGGGGTGTCCAACACTGGAGCTTGATGGTGGTTGAGTGGAGCTGGGTCTTAACGTTGAGATGGAGATCTCTGGGAGGGCTCTTACCGATTGATATTATGTGGGGCTGGCAGTTCTCTGGTGGTCCAATGTCCTGAATTCAGCTCCCCCACCTCAGAGGCTCAGTCCTGACACCTGGCCAGAGCACCAAGAACCTGTCAGCCACACGGCTCAGAAGAAAACGGAGGAAAAAAAAGAAAGAAAAAAAAGAAAGTTATTAAAATAAAAATTTAAAAAAGGAAAGAAGAAATAGAGCAGCAAAACCAACACACATTCTACCAATGATAACAAGCGCTAAAAACTATACCAATATAAATATAAAAATCTGAAACTAGTCAGTCGCATACAGCAAACCCCAAGTCTACAGTTGCTCCCAAAGTCCACCACTTCAATTTTGAGATGGTTCATTGCCTATTCAGGTATTCCACAGATGCAGGTTACATCAAGTTGACTGTGGAGATTTAATTCGCTGCTCCTGAGGATGCATGGAGAAATTTCCCTTACTCTTCTTTGTCTGCACAGATCCTGGGGTTCAGCTTTGGATTTGGCCCTGCCTCTGCTTGTAGGTCGCCCTCTGGCATCTGTTCCCTGCCCAGGGTGGAGGGGGTTAAAGCAGCAGCTGATTAGGGGTCTCTGGCTCACTTATGCCAAAGGTAGGGAGGCTTACGGAATGCGGGGCAAGCCTGCGGCGACAGAGGTCACTGTGATGTTGCAACAGCCTGAGGTGTACCGTGTGTTCTCCTGGGGACCTTGTTCCTGGATCTAGGGACCCTGGCAGTGGCAGGCTGCACAGGCTCCTGGGAGGGGACGTGTGGATAGTGACCTCTGCTTGTACACAGGATTCTTGGTGGCTGCAATAGCAGCCTTAGTTTTTCAGGCCCATCTCTGGTGTCCGTGCTGATAGCCAAAGCTCACGCCCACCTCTGAAGCTTGTTTAGGTGGTGTTAATCTCCTCTCCTCGCGCACCCTGAAACAATGTTCTCTTGACTTTCAGGCAGTTCCAAACTTTTTCCCAGACTCCCTCCGGTTAGCTGTGGTGCACTATCCGCCTTCAGGCTGTGTTCCCACAGCCAACCCCAGTCCTCTCCCTGGGATCTGACCTCTGAAGCCTGAGCCTCAGCTCCCAGCCCCCACCCACCCCAGCGGATGAGCAGACAAGCCTCTCAGGCTGGTGAGTGTTGGTTGGCACTGATCCTCTTTGCGGGAATTTCTCTGCTTTGCCCTCTGTACCCCTGTTGCTGCACTCTTCTCCGTGACTCCAAAGCTTCCACTCTGCCCACCTCCCGTTTCCACCAGTGAAGGAGCTTCCTAGTGTGTGGAAACTTTTCCTCCTTCACAGCTACCTCCCCGAGGTGCAGGTCCCTTCCCTATTCTTTTCTCTCTGTTTTTTCTTTTTTCTTTTCCCCTACCCAGGTATATGGAGAGTTTCTTGCCTTTTGGGATGTCTGAGGTCTTCTGCCAGCATTCAGTATGTGTTCTGTAGGAGCTGTTCCACGTGTAGATGTATTTTTGATGTATTTGTGGGGAGGAAGGTGATCTCCACTTCTTACTCTTCTGCCATCTTGAATGTCCTCTCGAGTTTACTGAGTTTTATTGAGACACAATTCACATCCATATAATTTGCTTTTTTAAAGTGTACAAGTCAGTATTTTTAGTATATTCACAGAGTTGTGCCACCATCATCACTATCTAATTTTCAGCACTACCAAAAGAACCACTTCTCTTTCCTCTCTCCTATTCCTGGCAATCATTAATCTATCTGTCTCTCTGGATTTGCCAATTTTGGGTATTTCACATAAATGGAATCATGCAATATGTGGTCTTTCATGACTGGCTTCTTCCATTTAGATAATGTTTTCAAGGTACAGCTATGTTGTTGAATGTATCAACTTCATTCTTTTTTTTGCTGAATAATATTTCAGTGTTTGGACACACCCTGTTTTCCTTATCCACTCATCAGTTGATGGACATTGGCTTGTTTCCATCCTTTGGCAATGTTGATTAATGCTGCTCTGAACATTTGTGTACAAGGTTCTCTGTGGATGGGTTTTCACTTTTCTTGGGTATATCTCCAGGAGTAAAATTGCTGGTTACATGGTATGTGTGTGTTTATTATTTTCAGGAACTGCCCAACGTCTTCTCCGGGCATGATCCACAGAATGCATGTTTATTCTGAATTGAGTTTTCTGTGGGCTAGAAACTGCAGGAGGGCCCCCAGCAGCTAGGAATGTAGTGGAGCAAATTAAGGTCTTGGAAGAAGGGCTGTCAGTGTAACCTCATGGGGCAAAACAAACCTGAGAGCTGAGAGACACCAGAGAGAAACCTGTTCCATAATCTTTAAGAAAATGGCTAGGAATTTTGGGTTATGATTCTAATCTACCGTTCTGGATCTTTCTTTGAACCCATGTACTCCCACTGGAAATGGAGGCTCAGTGTGGCTGGCAGGAAGTCATCTGGAAGCAGAGAAGTGGGTGTGTCCATGTGGATGTGTGTGAAGGGGCAGCAGTTGAGAAAGTCCTAGTGGAGGACATTCCCCACTTGCCTGAGTGGCACCCTTCTGTCTAGTGGAGAATCACAGCAGGACCTGAGTTTCTTCACAGGAGCAGCCAGGCCTCCCCTCTCGGGGATGATATGGGGAAGTCTGTGCTTGGTGCTACCCTTCACCCCAGCCCTCTGCTTCCCTCTCTGTCTTCCTCCTCTCTCCCAGGTCCCAGTCCAGCCCAAGCACTTAGCAGGGGCTTTTCCCTCACAGGCAGGGGTTTCTGCCAACCGGGCATTGTCTGTCAGGTGCCATCTCATTCAGGTTCCTTCAGACTCTTACTTTTCTTCCAGTGGTTTGAGCTGATGTGTGTTATTTGCAACCAACAATCCATGCCTAAGACAGTAGCCATCTGTGTGTGTGACGGCACATGTGGGCAGATGAGTACAAGTTGTTACATGTGTGGATGTGGGTGTGACAGTATGTGCTTTTAGCAGTGGCTCCTGTGTATGTGGCGGGTGGGGTGGGGCTGGGGGTGTCTGGGTGTGGGAGTTAGCCTGGGGCTTTGAAGGGAGGGGAAAAGGGGACTTCCTGTGCACCAACCAAGTCAGTCCAGATCCCGAGTTCCAGGGCCAGGGAGGTGCCATGGGGTGCTCTCCCTCATCACTGGCCCTGCCTGGGTGTGGCCTGCCTCTGCCACTGCCGTCAGTCACAGCCTCTCCTTGGCAGTGAGCCTTTGCTTGGGTGTGTCTGGGTGTAGCCAAGGCCTGCCTTCATGCTCTGCCTCTCAGCTGCTTCCCCAGAGCCTGACTAGACCTGTCCTCTTCAGAGGTCAGATCTTTTCTTCTACTCACTTTTCAGAGTCAAACAATCCGCTCAATACTTCTGCTGGTCTTCACTGTGGAGTTCCTGATGGGATGTAGTTCATGTAGGAGAACTACTGCCCCAAAGAATCTCCCTGCACCACCTTCACCCACCAGTACCTAGAATTCCGCTATTAGAGACTTTAATACATTGAACCTTGGAGGATTTGAGGTCGTCAAGAAATTACAGGGGTGAAGAAAGCTCTGGAGTGGAGAAATCTGGGTTCACGTCTACATATCCCACCTACTCACCATGTGGCCTTGGGCAAGTCACTTACACTCTCTTAATGTGTAAATTGAAGTCATAATAGCTTCCATCTTATGTAGTTTATTGTTGTGAGAATTAAATGAGAGAAATAGGCAAAGCATCTAGCAGGGTGTTTAGCACAGGTAGGTGTTTGATGAATATGTATTTCATTCCTATTGGAATACAGGACCCCTGGAAAGGTGACATCAGTCCTTTGTTGGAAATCAGCAGAAGATGATTTGGGCAAAGCAGACAAGGAAATTGCCATGGCAGAAGGGGAGGTTGCAAATTTCTCTGTAGTAATCTTACTTGAGGAAGCCTGCTCTCCTCCAAGCAGACTCTGGATGACATAGAGAATTTAAGAGCCTTCATTTGTTCATTCATTCACTTATTCATTCTTCAAATTAACCAACAGTATTGAGTACCTACAACATGCCAGATGCTGCACTAAGTCGGGGGTGGGGGCAGCAAGGATCACTGGGTTTCCTTGGGGTCACAGTCAGCAGTCATTACATCCAAAAAACGCATGCATGTGCAACTCCTAAAGCATTTGCAAATAATGTGGATTTTACTGGAGTTTTTATAAGGAAACATTAGCTTATACCACACATGAAAAGCAAAATTTGTTGACATCACTTTTAATATATTTCACTCTCTCTGGCACTTGCCACACTATCCCAGTTCTTCTCTCCCTTCACCACCCTCCTCCTCCCACCTCCTCCCCATTCTAATGGCATCCATTTCCTGCATATCACTATCTACACCCCACCCCTTTTAAACAACTTTATTGAGATATAATTAACATATCACACAACTCACCTTTTAAAGTACACAAGTCAATGATTTTTAGTATATTCACAGAATTGTGCAACCGTCACCATAATCTAATTTTACAACATTTTCTTTCCTTCCACCACCCTGCCAAAACCACCATACTCCTTAGTAGTCACTCCAAAAGCCCACCTTCTGCCCAGTCCAACCACTAATCTACTTTCTATCTCTATGGATTTGTCTATTCTGGACATTTCATGTAAATGGAGCATACAATATGAGGTCTTTTAAAAAAGTGTAAGTTGTGGTTAACAAAAATCCCCATAAAATTATCATCTTACCCATTTTTAAGTGTATAGTTAATTAGTGTTAACTATATTCATATTGTTGTGCAACAAATTTCTAGAACTTTTTCATCTTGCAAAACTAAAACTCTATACCTATTGAAAAACAACTCCTCATTTCCCCCTCCTCCCAGCTCCTGGTCACCACCATTCTACTTTCTATGAGTTTAACTACTCTAGAGACTTTATATAAATGGATTCATACAGTATTTACTCTTTTGACAGGCTTATTTCACTTAGCATAATGTCCTCAAAAGTCATCCATGCTGTTGTGTGTTGTTTCCTTTTTTTAAAAAAAAAATTTTTTCTTCAGTCTTTTAAAAGTAAATTTATTTTATATTGGAGTATAGTTGATTAACAATGTTATGTTAGTTTCAGGTGTATGGCAAAGTGATTCAGTTATATATATACATGTATCTATTCTTTTTCAAATTCTTATCCCATTTACGTTATTATAGAATATTGAGCAGAGTTCCCTGTGCTATACAGTAGGTCCTTGTTGGATATCTATTTTAAATACAGCAGCATGTACTTGTCAATCCTAAACTCCCAATCCATCCCCTTCCCACCCAGCAGTCCTCCTGGTAACTGTAAGTTCATTCTCTAAGCCTGTGTGTCTGTTTTGTAAATAAATTCATTTGTATCATTTCTTTTTAGATTCTGCACATAAGCAATATCATATATTTGTTTCTCTGTCTGACTTACTTCACTTAGTATGATAATCTCCAGGTCCATCCATGTTTCTGCAAATGGCATTATTTCATTCTTTTTAATGGCTGAGTAATATTCCATTGTATATATGTACCACATCTGCTATACCCATTCTCTGTCAATGGGCTTTTAGGTTGTTTCCATGTCTTGGCTATTGTAAACAGTGCTTCAATGAACATTGGGACACATGTATCCTTTCAAGCCATGGTTTTCTCCAGTTATATGCCCAGGACTGGGATTGCTGGATCATATAGTATCTCTATTTTTAGTTTTTTAAGAAATGTCCACACTGTTCTCCATAGTTGCTGTACCAAGTTACATTCCTACCAACAGTGTAAGAGGGTCCCCTTTTCTCCACACCTTAACCAGCATTTATTGTTTGTAGACCTTTTGTTGATGATCATTCTGACTCTTGTGAGGTGATATCTCATTGTAGTTTTGATTTGCATTTCTCTAATAATTAGTAATGTTGAGCATCTTTCCATGTGCCTCTTGGCCATCTGTATATCTACTTTGGAGAAATGTCTAGTTAGGTCTTCTGCCCATTTTTTAATTTTTTTTTTATTGAGCCACATGAGCTGTTTGTAAATTTTGGAGATTAATCACTTGGCGGTTGCATCATTTGCAAATATTTTCTCCCATTCTGTGGGTTATCTTTTCATTTTGTTTAGGTTTCCATTGCTGTGCAAAAGCTTTTGAGTTTAATTAGGTCCCATTTGTTTTTATTTCCATTACTGTAGGAGATGGCTTGAGAAAGATATTGCTATGATCAGCATCAAAGTGTGTTCTGGCTATGTGTTCCTCTAACAGTTTTATAGTAACTCTTACATTTAGGTATTTAATCCATTTTGAGTTTATTTTTGTGTATGGTGTAAAGAATGTTCTAATTTCATTTTTTACATGTACCTGTACAATTTTCCCAGAAACATATGTTGAAAAGACTGTCTTTCCTCCATTGTATAGCCTTGCCTCTTATTTTTTGCATGGGTTTATTTTTGGGCTTTCTATCCTGTTCCATTGATCTATATTTCTGTTTTTGTGCCAATACCATACTGTTTTGATAACTGTAACTATGTAGTATAGTTTGAAATCAGGGAGCCTGATAACTCCAGCTCTGTTTTTCTTTCTCAAGGTTGATTTTGCTATTAGGGTTTTTTTGTGTGTCTCCAAACAAATTTTAAGACTTTTTTTTCTAGTTCTGTGAAAAATGCCCTTGGTAATTTGATAAGCGTTACATTGAATCTGTAGATTGCCTTGGATAGTATAGTCATTTTGACAGTATTGATTCTTCCAATCCAAAACATGGTATTTCTTTCCATCTGTTTGTGTCATCTTTAATTTCTTTCATCAGCATCTTATAAGTTTCTGAATACAGGTCTTTTGCCCCCTTGGGTAGGTTTATTCCTAGGTATTTTATTCTTTTTGATAAAATGGTAAATGGCATGTTTTTTTTAAATTTCTCTTTCTGATCTTTTGTTAAATATAGAAATGCAAGAGATTTCTGTGTATTTATTTTATATCCTGCAACTTTACTGAATTCAAGCTGAGCTATAGTCGTTTTCTGGTAGAATCTTTAGGATTTTCTATGTATAGTATCATGTCATCTGCAAACAGTGATAGTTTTACTTCTTATTTTTGAATTTGGATTCCCTTTATTTCTTCATCTTCTCTGATTGCCATGGCTAAGACTTCCAAAATGATGCTGAATAAAATTTGTGAGAGCAGGCATCCTTCTCTTGTTCCTGATCTTAGAGGAAATGCTTTCAGCTTTTCACTGTTGAGTATGATGCTAGCTGTAAGTTTGTTGTATATGGTCTTTATTATGCTGAGGTATGTTCCCTCTATGCCCACTTTCTGGGGAGTTTTTATCATAAATGTGTATTAAATTTTGTCAAAAGCTTTTTCTGCATCTATTGAGATGATCATATGGTTTTCATTCTTCAGTTTGTTAATGTGGTGTATCACACTGATTGATTTACAGATATTGAATAAATCCTTGCATCCCTGGGATAAATCCCACTTGATCATGGTGTACCATCCTTTTAAAGCTTTGTTGGATTTGGTTTGCTAGTATTTTGTTGAGGATTTTGCATCTATGTTCATCCGTGTTGTTGGCCTGTAATTTTCTTTTTTTGTGTGGTATCTTTGTCTGGTTTTGCTATCAGGGTAATGGTGGCCTCGTAGAATGAGTATGGGAGTGTTCCTCCCTCTGCAATTTTTTGGAATAGTTTCAGAAGGATAGATGTTAACTCTTCTCTAAATGTTTGAAAGAATTCACCTGTGAAGCCATCTGGTCCTGGACTTTTGTTTGTTGGGAGTTTTAAAATCACAGTTTCAATTTCAGTCCTTGTGATTGGTCTTTTCATATTTTCTGTTTCTTCCTGCTTCAGTCTTGTAAGATTGTGCCTTTCTAAAAATGTGTCCATTTCTGCTAGGTTATCTATTTTATTGGCATATAGTTTCTTGTACTAGTCTCTTATGATCCTTTGTATTTCTGTGGTGTCCATTGTAACTTCTCCTTTTTCATTTCTAACTTTATTGATTTGAGCCATCTCCCTTATTTCTTGATGAGTCTGGCTAAAGGTTTATCAATTCTGTTTATCTTTTCAAAGAACCAGCTATACTGTACACATTAAAAATTGCTAGGAGGGTAAATCTTTTGTTAAATAATTATTATTGTATAATAATAATAGTAAATAAAGTAGATAGGAGAAACCTTTTGGAGAGGAAGTATATGTTTTCGTGGTGATGGCTACAGAGATGTATATTATCTATAAACTCATCAGGTTGCACACATTAAATATGTATCACCTTTTGTATGTTAGTTATAGCAGACGTACAGAAAAAGTAGTTTGCACATATACATTTATTTTTCTTAAATTTAAAAATTGATTAACAACGTATTTACTATTATTTAGTAATTGATAAATTCAATACATATTAATACATTTTTAAAAACCCAGCCTTTAGTTTCATTGATCTTTTCTATTGTTTTCTTCATTTCTGTTTCATTTATTTCTGCTCTGATATTTATGATTTCTTTCCTTCTACCAATTTTGTGTTCTGTACGTTTTTCTTTCTCTAGTTGCTTTAGGTGTAAGGTTAGGTTGTTTATTTGTGATTTTTCTTGTTTCCTGAGGTGAAATTGTATTGCTATAAACGTCCCTCTTAGGACTGCTTTTGCTGCATCCCATGCATTTTGAAACATTGGGTTTTCATTTTCATTTGTCTCTAGGTATTTTTTAATTTCTTCTTTGAGTTTTTCAGTGATCCATTGGTTGTTTAGTAGAAGACTGTTTAGCTTCCATGTGTTTATGCTTTTACACTTTTTTTTTTCTTGTAGTTGATTTCTACTCCCATAGCATTGTGGTCAGAAAAGATGGTGATATGATTTCAATTTTCTTAAAATTACCAAGGCTCACTTTGTGGCCCAGCATGTAATCAGTTCTGGAGAATGTTCCATTTCAGTGAGAAGAATGTGTATTCTGCTGCTTTTGGAGGGGATAATCTATAAATATCAATTAAGTTCATCTGGTGTAATGTGTCATTTATGCCCTGTGTTTCCTTATTGATTTTCTGTCTGATCTGTCAGTTGATGAAAGTGGGGTGTTAAATTCCCCCACTATTATTGTGCTACTGTCAATTTCTCCCTTTATGGCTGTTAGTATTTGCCTTATATATTGAGGTGCTCCTATGTTGTGTGCATATATATTTACAATTGTTATATCTTCTTGGATTGATCCTTTGATCATTATGCAGTGTCTTTCTTTGTCTCTTGTAACAGTCTTTATATTAAAGTTTATTTTGTCTGATATGAGTATTGCCACTCCAGCTTTCTTTTGATTTTCATTTGCATGGAATACCTTTTTCCATCCCCTTACTTTGTCTGTGTCACTAGGTCTGAAGTGGGTCTCTTGTAGACAGCATATATATAGATCTTGTTTTTGTAACCATTCAACCAGTCTGTGTCTTTTGTTGGAGCATTTAATTCATTTACGTTTAAGGTAATTATTGATATGTATGTTCTTACTGCCATTTTGTTAATTGTTTTGGATTTGTTTTGGTAGGTCTCTTTTCTTCCCTTCATCGTTTGTTCTCTTCTCTTGTGAGTTGATGCCTAACCTTAGTGTTGTGTTTCCTTTTTCTTTTTTTGGTGTGTGTATCTATTGTAGATTTTCAGTTTGCAGTTAACATGTGGTTTTGATATAGCAATCTATATATAAACAAGATTCTTTTTAGTTGCTGGTCTTTTCATTTCAAATACATTTCAAATATCCTGCCTTTGTGCTCTCCTCTTCTCAAAATTGCTGGCTTTGTTATCATATTTGTGTGTGGATGATTTCCCACCTTTACTGTGTGTGGATGATTTCCTACCTTTACTGCCTTTACCAGTGAGCTTTTCCATTTGTAATTTTCTTGTTTCTAGTTGTAGCCTTTTCTTTTCTACCCAAAGAAGTTTCTTTAGCATTGGTTGCAAAGCTGGGCTGGTGGTGCTGAATTCTCTTAGCTTTTACTTATCTGTAAAGCTTTTGATTTCTCCACTGAATCTGAATGTTAGCCTTGCTGTGTAAAGTATTCTGGGTTGAAGGTTCTTCCCATTCATCACTTTAAATATATCATGCCACTCCCTTCTGACCTGTATAGTTTCTGCTGAGAAATCAGCTGATAACCTTATGGGAGTTCACTTGTATGTTATTTGTTGCTTTTCATATATTTTCTTTGTCTTTAATTTTTGTCAGTTTGATTACTATGTGTCTCAGCATATTACTTCCTGGGTTTATTCTGCCTGGGACTCTCTGCACTTCCCGGACTTGGGTGACTGTTTCCTTTCCCATATTAAGGATGTTTTCAGCTACCATCTCTGGAAATATTTTCTTAGGTCCTTTTCTCTCTGATCTCCTTCTGGGACACCTATAATGTGAATGTTGGTGAGTTTAATGTTGTCCAAGAGGTCTCTTAGACTGTCCTTATTCCTTTTCATTCTTTTTTCTTTATTTTGTTCTGCAGCAGTGATTTCCACCATTCTGTCTCCCAGATCACCTATATATTCTTCTGCCTCAATTATTCTGCTATTGATTCCATCTAGTATATTTTTTAACATCTTTAATGGAATATAATGGCATTACAGTGTTGTGTAAGTTTCTGCTGTATAACAAAGTGAATCAGCTATATGCATACGTATATCCCCATATCCCATCCCTCTTGCATCTCCCTCCCACCCTCCTTATCCCACCCTCTAGGTGGTTGCAAAGCACACAGTTGATCTCCCTGTGCTACGCAGCTGCTTCCCACTAGCTATCTCTTTTACATTTGGTAGTGTATACATGTGAGTGCTACTCTCTCACTTCGTCCCAGCTTCCCCTTCACCCTGCCAGTGTCCTCAAGTCCATTTGTTACGTCTGCATCTTTCTTCCTGTCCTGCCCCTAGGTTAATCAGAACCATTTTTTTTTTAAGATTCCGTATATATGTGTTAGCGCATGGTATTTGTTTTTCTATTTCTGACATACTTCACTCTGTATGAGAGACCCTAGGTCCATTAATCTCACTACAAAAAACTCAATTTTGTTTCTTGTTATGGCTGAGTAATATACCATTGTATATATGTACCACATTTTCTTTATCCATTCATCTGTTGATGGACACTTAGGTTGCTTCCATGTCCTGGCTATTGTAAATAGTGCAGCAATGAATATTGTGGTACATGACTCTTTTTGAATCATGGTTTTCTCACGGTATATGTCCAGTAGTGGGATTGCTGGGTCATATGGTAATTGTATTTTAGTTTTTTTTTTTTTTTACAACCTTATTGGAGTATAATTAGTTTACAATGGTGTGTTAGTTTCTGCTTTATAACAAAGTGAATCAGTTATACATATACATATGTTCCCATATCTCTTCCTTCTTGTGTCTCCCTCCCTCCCTATCCCACACCTCCAGGTGGTCACAAAGCACTGAGCTAATTTCCCTGTGCTATGCGGCTGCTTCCCACTACCTATCTACCTTACCTTACATTTAGTAGTGTATATATGTCCATGCCTCTCTCTTGCTTTGTCACAGCTTACCCTTCCCCCTCCCCATATCCTCAAGTCCATTCTCTAGTAGGTCTGTGTCTTTATTCCTGTCTTACCCTAGGTTCTTCATGACAATATTTTTTCTTAAATTCCATATATATGTGTTAGAATACGGTATTTGTCTTTCTCACTTACTTCACTCTGTATGACAGACTCTAGGTCTATCCACCTCATTACAAATAGCTCAATTTCGTTTGTTTTTATGGCTGAGTAATATTCCGTTGTATATATGTGCCACATCTTCTTTATCCATTCGTCCGATAATGGACACTTAGGTTGTTTCCATCTCTGGGCTATTGTAAATAGAGCTGCAATGAACATTTTGGTACATGACTCTTTTTGAATTATGGTTTTCTCAGGGTATATGCCCAGTAGTGGGATTGCTGGGTCATATGGTAGTTCTATTTGCAGTTTTTTAAGGAACCTCCGTACTGTTCTCCATAGTGGCTGTACCTATTCACATTCCCACCAGCTGTGCAAGAGTATTCCCTTTTCTCCACACCCTCTCCAGCATTTATTTTTTCTAGATTTTTTGGTGATGGCCATTCTGACTTGTGCGAGATGATATCTCATTGTAGTTTTGATTTGCATTTCTCTAATGATTAATGATGTTGAGCATTCTTTCATGTGTTTGTTGGCAGTCTGTATATCTTCTTTGGAGAAATGTCTATTTAGGTCTTCTGCCCATTTTTGGATTGGATTGTTTGTTTCTTTGTTATTGAGCTGCTTATGAATTTTGGAGATTAATCCTTTGTCAGTTGCTTCATTTGCAAATATTTTCTCCCATCCTGAGGTTTGTCTTTTGGTCTTGTTTATGGTTTCCTTTGCTGTGCAAAAACTTTTAAGTTTCATTAGTCCCATTGTTTATTTTTGTTTTTATTTCCATTTCTCTAGGAGGTGGGTCAGAATGGATCTTGCTGTGATTTATGTCATAGAGTGTTCTGCCTATGATTTCCTCTAAGAGTTTGACAGTTTCTGGCCTTACATTTAGGTCTTTAATCCATTTTGAGCTTATTTTTGTGTATGATGTTAGGGAGTGATCTAATCTCAAACTTTTACATGTACCTGTCCAGTTTTCCCAGCACCACTTACTGAAGAGGCTGTCCTTTCTCCACTGTACATTCTTGCCTCCTTTATCAAAGATAAGGTGACCATATGTGCATGGGTTTATCTCTGGCTTTCTATCCTGTTCCATTGATCTATCTTTCTGTTTTTGTGCCAGTACCATGCTGTCTTGATTACTGTAGCTTTGTAGTATAGTCTGAAGTCACGAGCCTGATTCCTCCAGCTCCGAGTTTCTTTCTCAAGATTGCTTTGGCTATTTGGGGTCTTTTGTGTTTCCATACCAATTGTGAAATTTTTTGTTCTAGGTCTGTGAAAAATGCCAGTGGTAGTTTGATAGGGATTGCATTGAATCTGTAGATTTCTTTGGGTAGTAGAGTCATTTTCACAATGTTGATTCTTCCAATCCAAGAACATGGTATATCTCTCCATCTATTTGTATCATCCTTAGTTTCTTTCATCAGTGTCTTATAATTTTCTGCATACAGGTCTTTTGTCTCCTTAAGTAGGTTTATTCCTAGATATTTTATTCTTTTTGTTGCAATGGTAAATGGGAGTGTTTTCTTAATTTCACATTCAGATTTTTCATCATTAATGTATAGGAATGCAAGAGATTTCTGTGTGTTAATTTCATATTCTGCTACTTTACCAAATTCACTGATTAGCTCCAGTAGTTTCCTGGTAGCATCTTTAGGATTCTTTACGTATAGTATCATGTCATCTGCAAACAGTGAGTTTTCCTTCTTCTTTTCCAATTTGGATTCCTTTTTCTTCTCTGATTGCTGTTGCTAAAACTTCCAAAACTATGTTGAATAAGAGTGGTGAGAGTGGGCAACCTTGCTTTGTTCCTGATATTAGTGCAGATGCTTTCAGTTTTTCACCATTGAGGACGATATTGGCTTTGGGTTTGTCATATATGTCCTTTATTATGTTGAGGAAAGTTCCTTCTATGCCTACTTTCTCTAGTGTTCTTATCATAAATGGGTGTTGAATTTTTTCGAAACATTTCTCTGCATCTATTGATATGATCATATGGGTTTTCTCCTTCAATTTGTTAGTATGGTGTATCACATTGATTGATATGCGTATATTGAAGAATCCTTGCATTCCTGGGATAAACCCAACTTGATCATGGTGTATGATCTTTTTAATGTGCTGTTGGATTCTGTTTGCTAGTATTTTGTTGCGGATTTTTGCATCTATGTTCATCAGTGATATTGGCCTGTAATTTTCTTTCTTTGTGACATCTTTGTCTGGTTTTGGTATCAGGGTGATGGTGGCCTTGTTGAATCAGTTTTGGAGTGTTCCTCCCTCTGCTATATTTTGGAAGAGTTTGAGAAGGATAGCTGTTAGCTCTTCTCTAAATATTTGATAGAATTCACCTGTGAATCCATCTGGTCATGGCCTTTTGTTTGTCGGAAGAGTTTTAATCACAGTTTCAATTTCAGTGCTTGTGATTGGTCTCTTCATATTTTCTATTTCTTCCTGGTTCAGTCTCGGAAGGTTTTGCTTTTCTAAGAACTTGTCCATTTCTTCCAGGTTATCCATTCTATTGGCATATATTTGCTTGTAGTAATTTCTCATGATCCTTTGTATTTCTGCAGTGTCAGTTGTTACTTCTCCTTTTTCATTTCTAATTCTATTGATTTGAGTCTTCTCCCTTATTTTCTTGATAAGTCTGGCTAATGGTTTATCAATTTTGTTTATCTTCTCAGAGAATCAGCTTTTCATTTTATTGATTTTTGCTATCATTTCCTTCATCTCTTTTTTATTTATCACTGGTCTAATCTTTATGATTTCTTTCCTTCTGCTAACTTTTGGGAATTTTTGTTCTTCTTTCTCTAATTGCTTTAGGTGTAGTGTCAGTTGTTTATTTGAGCTGTTTCTTGTTTCTAAGGTAGGCTTGTACTGCTATAAACTTCCCTCTTAGAACTGCTTTTGCTGCATCCCATAGGTTTGGGGTCATCGTGTTTTCATTGTCATTTGTTTCTAGGTATTTTTTGATTTCCTCTTTGATTTCTTCAGTGATCTCTTGGTTATTTAGTAGTGTCTTGTTTAGCCTCCATGTGTTTGTGACTTTTACAGATATTTTTCCTGTAATTGATATCTAGTCTCATAGCATTGTGGTCAGAAAAGATACTTGATATGATTTCAATTTTCTTAAATTTACCAAGGCTTGATTTGTGACACAAGATATGATCTATCCTGGAGAATGTTCCATGAGCACTTAAGAAGAATGTGTATTCTGTTGGTTTAGGTTGCAATGTCCCATAAATATCAATTTAGTCCATCTTGTTAAATGTATCACTTAAAGCTTGTGTTTCCTTATTTATTTTCATTTTGGATGATCTTTCCATTGGTGAAAGTGGGGTGTTAAAGTCCCCTACTATGAATGTGTTACTGTCAATTTCCCCTTTTATGGCTGTTAGTATTTGCCTTATGTATTGAGGTGCTCCTATGTTGGGTGTATAAATATTTACAATTGTTATATCTTCTTGGATTGATCCCTTGATCATTATGTAATATCCTTTGTCTCTTGTAGTAGTCTTTGATTTAAAGTCTATTTTGTCTGATATGAGAATTGCTACTCCAGCTTTCTTTTGATTTCCATTTTCATGAATATCTTTTCCATCCCCTCACTTTCAGTCTTTATGTGTCCCTAAGTCTGAATTGGGTCTCTTGTATGCAGCATATATATGGGTCCTGCTTTTGTATCCATTCAGCCAGTCTATGTCTTTTGGTTGGAGTATTTAATCTATTTATATTTAAGGTAATTATCAATATGTATGTTCCTTTTACCATTTTATGAATTGTTTTGGGTTTGTTATTGTAGGTCTTTTCCTTTTCTTGTGTTTCCTGCCTAGAGATGTTCCTTTAGCATTTGTTGTGAAGCTGGTTTGGTGGTGCTGAATTCTCTTAGCTTTTGCTTGTCTCTAAAGGTTTTAATTTTTCCATTAAAACTGATTTAGATCCTTGCTGGGTAGAGTAATCTTGGTTGTAGATTTTTCCCCTTCATCACTTTAAATATGCCCTGTCACTCCCTTCTGACTTGCAGAGTTTCTATTGAAAGATCAGCTGTTAACCTTATGGGGATTCCCTTGTGTGTTATTTGTTGTTTTTCCCTTGCTGCTTTTAATATTTTTGTTTGTATTTAATTTTTGATAGTTTGATTAATATATGTCTTTCCATGTTTCTCCTTGTATTTATCCTGTATGGGACTCTCTGTGCTTCCTGGACTTGATTAACAATTTCCTTTCCCATATTAGGTAAATTTTCAACTATAATCTCTTGAAATATTTTCTCAGTCCCTTTATTTCTCTCTTCTTCCTCTGGGAGCCCTATAATTCGAATGTTGGTGCATTTAATGTTGTCCCAGAAGTCTCTGAGACTGTCCTCGATTCTTTTCATTCTTTTTTCTTTATTCTGCTCTGCAGTACTTATGTCCACAATTTTATCTTCCAGGTCACTTATCTGTTCTTCTACCTCAGTTATTCTGCTACTGATCCCTTCTAGAGAAGTTTTAATTTCATTTATTGTGTTGTTCATCACTGTTTGTTTGCTCTTTGTTTCTTCTAGGTCCTTGTTAATCATTTCTTTTAATTTCTCCATTCTATTTCCAAGATTTTGGGTCACGTTTACTATCATTATTCTGAATTCTTTTTCAGGTAGACTGCTTATTTCCACTTCATTTGTTAGATCTGGTGGGTTTTTGCCTTACTCCTTCATCTGCTGTGTGTTTCTCTGTCTTCTCATTTTGCTTAACTTACTGTGTTTGGGGTCTCCTTTTCACAGTCTGCAGGTTTGTAGTTTCCATTGTTTTTGGTGTCTGTCCTCAGTGGCTAAATTTGGTTCAGTGGGTTGTGTAGGATTCCTGGTGGTGGGAACTGGTGCCTGTGTTCTGGTGAATGTGTCTGGATCTTTTGTTTCTGGTGGGAACGTCCACATCTGGTGGTGTGATATGGGGCATCTGTGGCCTTATTATGATTTTAGGCAGCCTCTGTGCTAATGGATGAGGTTTTGTTCCTGTCTTGCTAGTTGTTTGGCATGGGGTGTCCTGCACTGTTGTTTAGTGGTCATTGAGCGGAGCTGGGTCTTGGTGTTGAGATGGAGATCTCTGGGAGATTTTTGCCATTTGATGTTACATAAAGCTGGGAGGTCTCTTGTGGACCAGTGTCCTGAACTTGGCTCTCCCAACTCAGAGGCACAGCCCTGACGTCTTCCTGGAGCACCAAGAGCCTGTCATCCACATGGCCATTGCACCACATCCCCCTCCCTGTGGCCTCTCTGGAGTGCTATCGGCCAGCACAGCATGGGCTAAGGGCTCTGCGTGCCTTCCCTGCTCCATGTGCTGTGGCACGTCTCATTTTTTCTTTTTTGATGGTTGGTGCTATATTCCTAACTTACTTGTTGTTTGGCCTGAGACTGGCCAAACACTGGAGTTTGCAGGCAGTTGTATAGAGCTGGGTCTTGGTGCTGAGATGAGGACCTCTGTGAGGCCTCACTCCAAGTGATATTCCCTGGGGTCTGAGGTTCTCTGTTAGTCCAGTAGTTTAGACTCAGCGCTTCCACCACAGGAGCTCAGGCCCAATCTATGGCTTGGGAAGCATGACGCACAAGCTTCAAGGCATGGCTAAAAAAAAAAAAAAAAAAAAAGGAAGGAAACAAATGGAACAGTAAAATATCAAAGAATAAAAAAAAATAAAATTAGAAAGGTAAAAAATATATTAGGAATAGTAAAACTATAATTGCAACAACTGCAGCAAGGTAAAAGAAAACCACAACAGAAAAAAAAAGGGGGTGGGTGTGGGAAAGAAGCCAAAGGAAAGAACAATAACAAAGAATAAAGAATAAAATATAGTTAGAAAAATGAAATATTAGGAAAAATAAAAATATACAAGAATCAAGAACCATGAATTAACAATGTAAAACAGAACCCCAATCTAAAATAGGAAAAGAGGAAAAAAAAATAAGCCTTTGCTATGGGGGCAGAATTTATGCAGGGGTGGAACTTAGGCAGGGGCATTGTTTAGGGTGGGGTGGGACCTAGGCAGTGTGGAGGGGTGACATCTGAGTGTGCGGTGTGCCATGGCAGGGTGCCATTCTAGCCTGAGGAGGGGCCTGTGTGGAGAGGGAGAGACAGCACATCGAAAGGAGGGCCTCCAATGTCTGGAGTTCTGGAGTTTAGAGGTAAGGCCCTGAGTGAAGGTGTGTGGGTGGGGTTTAGGCCCAGCATGTTGGAGGGGGTCTCAGAGGGGGTCTCTGAGTGTAGAGGTGGGGGTGTAAGTGTGGGGCTTGTACTCTGCATGGCAGAAAGGAGGCTACAAGGGCAGAGGATTAGTCCTGAGAGCCCAACAGGCTTCCCAGTGCTCAAGTGGACAAGAAAAACACTCGTCCCATTCCTTTCCGTTCCTTCATGTCCCTCCCCCACCATCTCCCCAAGGGTCTCCCCTGTTGCCGCTGTACCCCTAACCGTGGGTGGGTCCCACTGAGTGTAACAACTCCTCCCCTCCCCCAGCCACCCCTCAGGGGTGCTGGTCCCAGAGGTCCGGCTTTTACTTTTGCTCCCCCTTCCCTCCCTCCCACTCCCTCAGGACCCACATGGCTGGAAGGGGGCCTAGGTGGGCAGAGGATCAGGCCCGGGATCCAAGCAGGTTCCTGGGGGCACAAGTGAGCAGGGGAAACCTGGTCATGATCCCTTTTGATCCTCTGCCCTCCCAAAGGTTCCCCAATTTCCCCCTTCGGGCATGGGATCCCTTTCCCTCCCCCAGCCGCCCCTCAGGAGTGCCAGTCCCATCCCACCTCTACTTTCCTCCCCCTTCACTTCCCCCACATTCTACATCCTACATGGTCACTGGGGGTTCCTCCCATCTCCTTAGGTGTCTGTGGTCTCCCACTGGTGCCTGATATGTGCCCTAGTTGTGAGAAGACATGAATTCTGCGTCCTCCTAGTGTGCCACCTTGACTCTGCCTCCCCTTCTAGTGTATTTTTTATTTCAGTTATTGTATTGTTCATCCCTGTTTGTTCTTTAGTTCTTCTAGGTCTCTAGAAGAATATTCTATCTTCTTGTTATCTCTAAATATTATATCTTCTTGTTCTGTGCCTCCATTCTTTTTCCAAGATCTTGGATCATCTTCACTGTTATTACTCTGAATTTTTTTTTTTTTCTGGTAGATTGCCTATCTCCACTTCACTTTGCTGTTCTTCTGGGGTTTTATCTTGTTCCTTCATCTGGGACATATTCCTCAGCTGTCTCATTTTGTCTAAATTTCTGTGATTGCAGCCTCTGTTACAGCAGAGTTGTAGTTCTTCTTGCTTCTGCTGTTTGCCCTCTGGGAGATGAGGCTGTCTAAGAGGCTTATGCAGGCTTCCTGGTGTGAGGGACTGGTGCTTGCTCACTGGTGGGGGGAGCTGGATCTTTCCCTCTGGTGGGCAGGACAGTGTAAATGGGTGTGTTTGGCAGATAGCTGTATGCTCAGGGACACTCTAAGCAGCCCGCCTGCTGGTGGGTGAGGCTGTGTTCCTGTCCTGTTGGTCGTTTGGCCTGAGTCATCCTAGCACTGGAGCCCACAGACTGTTTGGTGGGGCCAAGTCCTGGTGAGAAAATGGTGGCCTCCAGGAAGGCTCACGCCAATGAGTACTTCCCAGAACTACTACTGCCAGTGTTTCATCCCTGCAGTGAGCCACAGTCACCCCCTCTCCTCCACAGGAGACCCTCCAATACTAGCAGATAGGTCTGGCCCAGTCTCTTATGAGATCACTGCTTTTTTCCTGGGTCCTAGTGCACACGAGACTTCATGTGTGCCTTCCAAGAGTGGAGTTTCTGTTTCCCTCAGTCCCGTGGAATTCTTGCACTCAAAGCCCACTGACCTTCATAGTCATATTCTCTGGGGGCTCCTCCTCTTTTTGCCAGACCTCCAGGCTGGGGAGTCTGACATGGGACTCAGGACTTTCATTCCTGTGGGATAACTTCCATGGTATAATTATTTTCCAGTTTCTGCATTGTCCACCCAGTGGGTATGGGACTTTATAGTGATTGTGGCTTCTTTGTCTTTGGATGTACTGTGTCTTGGTAGGTTACAGTGCTTTTTTTTTTTTTGTTGTTGTTGTTTTGGTGGTGGTTGTTCAGCAGTTAGTTGTGATTTTGGTGTTTTCAGAAGAAAAGATGAGCTCACATCCTTCTACTCTGCTATCTTTTTCCTTCTCTCTCTTAATCCAAAATTTCCTTCTTCTTAAAGGTTAAATATATATCTATATATCTATATCTATATCTATATCTATCTATCTATCTATATCTATATCTATATATATATAAAATAACCCCCTCCAAAGAGCTGGGCCTAAACCCCACTCACACAACTTCACTCAGGGCCTTACCTCCAAACTCCAGAACTCCAGGCTTGGGAAGCCCTCCTTTTGAATTGCTGCCTCACCCCTAATATATATATTCAACTTATAAAAAGAAGGAAATTATATATATATATATGAATATATAAATATATTCATTAATATATATATACTCATACATATATCACATTTTATTTATTCATTTACCTGTAAATGGACATTGAGTTACTTCCACCTCTTGGCTATTGTGATTAATGCTTGCAATGAACATGGGTGTGCAAATATCTCTTAAGATCTCACTTTCAATTCTTTTGGATAAATACCCAGAAGCGGGTTTGCTGGATCATTTGATAATTCTATTTTTAATTTTTTGTGGAACTTCCATACTGCTTTCCAAAGTGGCTGCACCATTAATGTTCTCACCAACAGTGTACAAGTGTTCCAGTTTATCCATATCCTCACCAATATTCTCAATGACTATACCAATAGTAGCCATGGGTGTAAGGTGATATCTTATTGTGGTTTTGACTTGCATTTCCCTGATGATTTGATGTCAACCACTTTCTTGTGTACCTGTTGGCCATTTGTATATCTCTTTTGGAAAAATGTCTATTCAGTTCCTCTATCCATTTTAAAATCAGGTTATTTGTTTGTTTTTGCTATTGAGTTATATGATTCTTTATATATATAAAGAATATATATATATATATATATATCAGATACATGATTTGCAAATGTATTCTCCCATTTGCAGATTATCCTTTCACTCTGTTGTTTCCCTTCATGCAAAGAAGTTTTTAAGTTTAATGTACTTCCATTTGTCTTTTTTTTCCTTTTTTTTGTCACAGGATTTGGGTGTCATATCCAAGAAATCATTACCAAGTCTAATGTCATGAAAGTTTCTCCCTATGTTTTCTTCTAGCAGTTTTACAGCTTGAGGTCTTGTGTTTAGGTATTTAACCCATTTTGAGTTAATTTTTGTATGTAGTATAATGTAAAGGTCCACTTTTATTCTTTTTCATGTGGATATCCAGTTCTCCCAACACCATTTGTTGAAGAGATTTTCCCAGTTGAGTGGTCTTGGCATCCTTCAAAGATCACTTGACCATATATGTGAGGATTAATTTCTGGGCTCTCTATTTTGTTCCATTAGACTATATGTCTGTCTTTATTCCAGTACCACACTGTTTTTATTGCTGTAGCTTTATAACATGTTTTTGAAATCAGGACATGTGAAGCCTTCAAATTTCTTCTTCTTTTTAAAAGTCCATTTTGGCTTTTGGGGACCCCTTAAGTTTCCAATAAATTTTAGGATTTTTTTCCTATATTTCAAAAAATGCTATTGGGATTTTAAGAGACATTACATTGTATCTGTAGATCCCTTTGGGTGGTATGGATAATTTTTTTAAAAAAATTTATTTTATATTGGAGCATAGTTGATTAACAATGTTGTATTAGTGTCAGGTGTACAGCAAATGACTGAGTTATATATATACATGTATTTATTCTTTTTCAAATTGTTTTCCCATTTAGGTTATTACACAATATTGAGCAGAGTTCCCTTTGCTATACAGTAAGTCCTTGTTCATTTTCTATTTTAAATACAGTGGTGTGTCAATATTAATTCTTCCAATCCATGAACAAATGATGTCTTTCCATTTATTTGTGTCTTCTTTAATTTCTTTGCCATTGTTTTGTAGTTTTTGTCATTTTACAAATCTTTCACCTCCTTGGTTAAATTTATTCCTAATTATTTTATTCTTTTTGATGCTTTTGTAGGTGGGACTGTTTTCTTAATTTCCTTTTTGGATTATTCATTGTTACTATATAGAAATGGATTTTTGTGTCCTACGACTTTGCTGAATTTATTTATTAGCTTTAACTCTGTGTCTGTGTGTGTGTATGCACATATAATGTTCAGGGTTTTCTACATAAAAGAATATGTCATCTGCAAATAGAGATATTTTGACTTCTTCCTTTCTAAATTAGATGGCTTTTATTTCTCTTTCTTGCCTGACTGCTCTGGCCAGGACTTCTAGTACTATACTCAGTAGAAGCAGTAAGTGTGGGCATACTTGCCTTGTTCCTCATCATAGAGGAAAAACTTTCAGTTTTTTACTATTGAGTGTGATTTTAGTTGTGAGCTTTGCAGATATGGCCTTTATTACATTGAGCTTGTTTCGATCTCTTCCTACTTTTTAAGTCTTTTTATCAAAGAATTGTGTTGAGGGCTTCCCTGGTGGCACAGTGGTTGAGAGTCCACCTGCCAATGCAGGCAACACGAGTTTGTGCCCCGGTCTGGGAAGATCCCACATGCCGTGGAGTGGCTGGGCCTGTGAGCCATGGCCGCTGAACCTGTGCATCCTGATCATGTGCTCTGCAACGGGAGAAGCCACAGCAGTGAGAGGCCCGCGTACCGCAAAAAAAAAAAACAAAAAAAAAAAAACAAAAGAAAGGTGTTGAAATTTGTCAAATACTTCTGTATCTATTGAGATGGTCATATTTTTGGTCTTTCATTATGTTAATATGGTGTGTTACGTTGGTTGGTTTTCATATCTATTGAACCCTCCTTGTACCAAGGAATAAATTTTAATTGGTCATGCTGTGTAATCCTTTAAATGTGCTGTTGAATTAAGTTTGCTAGTATTTTGTTGAGGATTTTTGTATCTATGATAATTGGGGATATTGGTTTGTAGGTTTTTAATAGTATCTTTGTCTATCTTTGATATCAGGGAATGTTGACCTCACAGAATGAGTTTGGAAGTATTCACTTTTCTTTAATTTTTTGGAAGAGTTTGAGGAGAATAGGTGTTAATTAAAAAAAAGTTTGGTAGAATTCTCCAGTGAAACCATCTGGTATTAAGATTTCCTTTGTTGGGAGATTTTTGATTACTGACTCAATCTCTTTACTAGGTCTGTTCAGATTTTCTATTTCTTTGTGATTAAGTCTTGGTAGGGTTATGTTTCTAGGAATTTATTAATTTCTTCTAAATTATCCAATTTTTTGCTGTATAATTGTTCATAGTAGTCTCTTACATTCCTTATTATTTCTTTGGTAAAACTTGTAATGTTCCCTCTTACATTTCTGATTTTATTTGAGACTTCTTTTTCCCTTGGTTAATTTGCTAAGGGCTTGTCAATTTTGTTGATCTTAAGAAAAAACTGTGTTTTGTTGATTTTTTCTATTGTTTTTCTTTTCTTTATTTCACTTATTTCTACTCTAATCTTCATTATTTCCTTCCTTCTGCTATCTTTGGATTTAGTTTTTTCCTTCATTTTCTAGTTCCTTGAGGTGTAAAATTAGGTTGTGGATTTGAGATATTTCTTCTTAATCTGATTACAACCATAGATTTCCTTCTTAGTATTGCTTTAACTGCATTCCCATAAGTTTTGGGATGTTATTTTTCATTTGTCTCAAGATAGTTTTAAAATTTTTCTTGTGATATTTTTTCTTTGCCTCATTGGTTCTTTAAGAATGTGTTGCTTAATGTCCACATATGTGTGAATTCCCCAGTTTTCCTTCTGCTATTGATTTCTAGTTTCATTGCATTGTGGTCAGAAAAGATACTTGGTATGATTTCAATCTTCTTAAATTAAAACTTGTTTTGTGGCCTAACATGTGGCCATCTTGGATAAAGTTTCATGGATGCTTGAGGAAAATGTGTTAGATGGAGTGTTCTGTATGTGTCTGTTAGGTCCATTGCTTTATAGTATTGTTCAAGTCTTCTCTTTCCTTATTGGTCTGGTTTTTCTATCCATTATTGAAAGTGGAGTATTGAATCCTTTTACTATTATTGTGTTGCTATTTCTCCCTTCAATTCTCTCAATATTTGCTACATATATTTGGGAACTCTGGTGTTTGGTGCATATATAGTTAAACTGTTATATCTTCCTAAAGAATTGTCCTTTTTAACATTATATAATGTCCTATTTGTCTCTTGACAGTTTTTGACTTAAAATCTATTTTGTGTGATATAAGTATGGCCTCTTCTGCTCTCTTTTGTTTATCATTTGCATGGAATAATTTTTTCCATCTTTTCCCTTTCACCCTGGGTGCATCATTTGATCTAACATGAGTCTCATTTAGACAGCACATAGCTGGATATTTTTTTCTTTTTAATCCATTCTGACAGTATATCATTTTAATTGGGGAGTATAACCCACTAAATTAATTAGTGATAAGGAAGGATTTACTACTGCTATCTTGTTAATTGTTTTCTGTATATCTTATAGCTATTTGGTATCTCATTTCCTCTCTTGTTGCCTTCCTTCCTGTTTCATTGATTTTTGTTTGTTTACAGTAATGTGCTTTGTTTCCTTTCTCATTTCCTTTTGTGTATCTTCTATAGGTATTTTCTTTGTGGTGAACAGGGAGATTACATAAAACATCTTGAAGTTATAACAATCTATTTTAAGCTGACAACAACTTAACTTCAATCATATACAAAATCTCTACTCCTTTACATTTCTGTCCCCCTCCCCGAACTATATGTTATTAATATTGCAATAAAATGTTTTCTGGTCACCAATTTCAATGTGTGTGTTTGTGTTCTTCCTCATGCCACCATCAAGATATTCTTCATTCTGCAACCAGTTACAGTGTGTGTGTGGGGGGGGTGTGTGTTTCCACACCAACAATGACAAGTAATTCTCAGACACCAGCTGGATGTCCTACAATTCATCTCAGTTCTGACGCTGTTTACCTGGAGATAGCATCAGATCCCACAGGTTAAGGGCTCAGTCTCACAGACGGCTTCCCAACCCACTTCCAGATGTCAGTTGCAAGCCCAGGTTTTTACCTATGGTTCTGATCCACTGGCTATAGATTGGAAGTTTCAGCAAACCCCTTCTTCAGTTTGATTAATTTATAGAGTGGCTCTCAGAACTCAGAGAAACATTTACTTACTAGATCATCAATTTATTATAAAAAGATATAACTCAGGAACAGCCATATGGAAGGGATGTATAGGGCAAGATATGGGGAAAGGGCATGCACTTTCTGAGCATGCTACTCTCCCCAAACCTCCATATGTTCATCTCCAAAACATGGGCTTCTCCAAACCCCATCGCTTTAGGTTTTTATGGAAGCCTCATTACATACGTATGACTAATTAAATCTTTGGCCGTTAGTGATTGATTTAACCTCCAACCCCTCTCCCCTCCCAGAGGTCAGGGGTTTGGGGCTGAATGTCCAACCCTTTAATCACTGGTTGGTTCTCCTGGCAACCAGCCCCCATGCATACTTAGGTGTGGCCCAAAAGTCACCTCATTAATATAAAAAGAGACACATTTATCTCCAAGGTGTATCTCCAAGTAAATTCCAAGGGTTTTAGGATCTCTGTGCCTGGACTGGTGACTAAGGCCAAATATATATTCTTTTTTCTTTTTTTTTTTTTGCAGTATGCAGGTCTCTCACTGTTGTGGCCTCTCCCACTGCGGAGCACAGGCTCCGGACACGCAGGCTCGGTGGCCACTGCCCACGGGCTTAGCCGTTCCACGGCATGTGGGATCCTCCCGGACTGGGGCACGAATCCACGTCCCCTGCATCGACAGGTGGACTCTCAACCACTGCGCCACCAGGAAAGCCCCAAATATATATTTCTTATTATAAATTTCTTACTATAAATATTATTACATGCAAATTACATTTTAATATTATATATCTATTAACGTAGACTTAGAGTTAATTTTATGCTTTTTTCTCTCCAATGCTATACCAGAATTAAAAGTGATTTACACACCAACATTACAATACAACAAGATTCTGTATTTTTCTATGCAGTTATCTTTACCAGAGCACTTTCATATTGCTTTCTATAATCCCTTCATTTCAACTTGAAGGAAATCAGCATTTCTTGTAGGTAGGTCTAATGGTGATGAACTCCCTCAGCTTTTCTTTACCAGGAAAGTCTCAATTTCTCCTTCATTTGCTGGATCACACTGTACTGCGCAAATATTTTCTCTCATTTTTTGAGTTGTCTTTTCACTTTCTTCATGGTATCTTCTGAAGCATAAAAGGTTTTAATTTTGATTGTCTGATTCATCTTTTTTTTTTTTTTTTTTGGTCACTTTTGTTTTTGGTGTCATACCTAAGCAGCCATTGCCTAACTCAAGGTCACAAAAATTTACTCTTATATTTTCTTCTAAGATCATTATAGTTTTAGCCCTTACATTTAATTAGGTGTATGAATAATTTGAATTAATATTTGTAAAATGTGTAGGGAGGGGTGTAACTATTCTTTTGCAAGTAAATATCCAGTTGTCCTAGCACCATTTATTGAAAAGGTTATTCTTTCCCTATTGAATTGCCCAGGTACTCTTGTTGATCAATTGCCCCTAAGTGTAAGGATTTATCTCTAGACTTTCCATTCAATTCCATTAATATGTATGTCTATTCTCATGCCAGTAGCATACTGTCTTTATTACTGTAGTTTTTTAATAAGTTTTGAAATGCTGGGCGTTAGTGATGATGGCGGCAGCGGTGGCAGTGGTTCCGAGTCCAGGGCATATGTCCTTTTTGATGCTTTAACTTGTATGACTAAAAATTCAAAGGGTTGTGAATTTGCTTTTTAAAAATGGCAAACTAGAACAAAATTCCTTTTCCCATGAGCTTTATTCCAGACCACCACAGCTGTGATAAGTGAGTTCTCTTTTGGGAAATGTAGGTGTGAGAATGACTGTACAGTGTAGGTAATATGTGTGTTTGCTCGCCAGGGTTTGAGGAATTGTTGGCCATCTTTTTCCTGGCTGCCTTGCTCTCCCTGGGCTACATTAGGACCCCAAGGCTCACCCAGGCCATATTGTGAGAATGTGCTCTGCTGAGCAGTTCCCTGCAAGTGCAGACTCTGTGGACAGGTCTTCTGCAGGATTTGCTCTTCTGTATCGTGTTTCCCTGAGCACCGTCCCTAAGGCTGCCCGAGTCACAGGGTTCTGCCTGCACTACAAAGGCTGCATGCAGAGCCCCACACAGAGTTCCCCCTTCCAGTCCCTGTGATGGGACTGCTCTCCAACTCCCCTTTGGATACCACCTTCTCATTCCTGTTCTAGCTCATGCCATCCTGAATACCTTGATGGTCACCTTGATGAAACACCTGCATTCCACCACCCCATCCCCAACATTCCCTTATCTCTCTGAAACATATCAAAATCTTCAGGTGTGAAATGGGAGAGAATGATGCCTGGGACTAGAAACCTACAGGTTCAAAGCTCTTTACCCTGCTAGGCCAGAGGGGAACCCATCAGCACACCAGGGTCTACCTACTCTCACACAGGAGCTTCCTTGCTGCAATATAGCAAGGTGGATAAGTTGGTAGGGAAGGAAAGGGGAATGAGAAGATTTGTATTATTCACAGACAGATAAAATCACAATACCGTAAGTCCGCCTCTTCACAGTGCACCCAGCTATGGCCTAGTTTGGAGGCGCTCCCAGATACAGGCTCAGCACTTCCCAAGCATGACTTAGAATAAAGCTGGAGACAAGTGGGAACAAGATTTCCACAGTGGAAGGAGAAGGTAGCAAGGTAGAGCTGTGCCCTGTCACCTCTGCACAAGCCTCCCTGTGGCCCCATATCTCCACCCACTCCAGATCCATGACTGCTATATTGCAGCAAGGAAGCTCCTGTGTGAGAGTAAGTGGACCGTGGTATGCTGACGGGTTCCCCTCTGGCCTAGCAGGGTAAAGAGCTCTGACCCTGTAGGTTTCTAGTCCTGGTCATCATTCTCTCCCATTTCACACCTGGAGACCACCAATTATCTTTAATATTTTTTATTGTGGTAGAATACATATAACATAAAATTCACCATTTTAAGTGTACAATTTGGTGCTATTAATTACATTCACGATTTTGTTCAGCCCTTATCACTATCTATTTCCAAAACTTTTCATCACCCCGAAACAGAAACTCTGTACCCATTAAGCAATAACTCATTTCCCACTTCCCAGAGCCCCTGGTAACCTCTAATTTACCTACTGCCTCTGTGATTTGCCTATTCTAGATATTTCATATAAGTAGAATCCTACAATAATTGTTCTTTTGTATCCAGCTTATTTTACCTGACATAATGTATTCAAGGTTCATCCATGTCTCAGAATTTCATTTGTTCTTACGACTGAATAATATCCCATTGTATGTATTTACATTTGTTTATCATTTCATCTGTTAATAGATACTTGGCTTGTCTCCACCTTTTTACTATTGTGAATAATGCTGCAATGCACACGGTGTGCAAGTGTCTATTTGAGTCCCTGTTTTTAATTCTTTGGGGTATATATAGTCATTCCTCTCTATCCACAGGGGATTTGTTCCAGGATCCGCCATGGATACTAAAATCTGTGGATGCTCCAGACCCTTATATAAAATGGTGTAGTATTTGCATACAACCCATGGATAAACACTTGTATACTTTAAATCATCTCTAGATGACTTGTAATACCTAATACAATGTGAGTGCTGTGTGAAGAGTTGCTGGCCTGTCGCAAAGCCAAGTTTTGAAAGTTTTTTGGAACTTTCTGGAATTTTTTCCCTAAATATTTATAATCACTCTTGCCTGAATCTGTGGATGTGGAACCCACAAATATGGAGGGCTGACTGTACTTAAGAATGAAATTTCTGCTTCATATGTTAATTCTATGTTTAACTTTCTTGAGGAACCATCAAACTGATCTCCACAGCAGCTGCACCGTTTTGCATTCTCACTAGCAGTTGTGTGACGGTTCCAATTTCCCCAGATCCTTGCAACATTTATTTTCCTTTTAAAAAAGTTATAGTCATCCTAGTAGGTATGAAGTGATATCTCATCGTGGTTTTGATTTGTATTTCCCTAGGGACTAATGATGTTGAGCGTGTTTTTATATGCTTGTTGCCCATCTGTATATCTTCTTTGCAGAAATGTCCTTCAAGTCCTTTGTCCATTTTTAAATTGAGTCGTTTGTCTTTTTGTCATTGAGTTGTAAGAATTCTTTATGTATATTGAGCTCTTTATCATATATACGATTTATAAATATTTTCTTCTGTTCTGACAGTTTTCTTTTTCCTTCCTTAATAATATCATTTTTTGCACAAACGTTCTTAATTTTGATAACGTTCAATTTGTCTGTTATTTTCTTTGGATTTAATATCTAAAGATCCATTGCCAAACCCAAGGTCATGGAGATTTAAATGTTTTCTTCCAAGAGTTTTATGGTTTTATCTCTTATATTTACATTGTTGATCTATTTTGAGTAAATTTTTGTAAATGGTATGAGGTAGGGGTCCACTTCATAGTTTTGCATGTAGATATCTAGTTATCCCAGCATCATTTGTAGAAGACACTATTCTTTCCCCATTGAATAGACTTGCACCCTCGTTGAAATTCTGTTGGCCATATATATGTAGATTTATTTCTGGACTCTCAATTCTATTCCATTGATCTGTAGGTTTATCCTTATGTCAGTACCACACTGTTTTGATTACTGTAGCTTTATGGTAAGTTCTGAAATTGGGAAATGTAAGTCCTCCAACTTTATTCTCCTTTTTCAAGATTGTTTTGACTGTTCAGGGCCGTTGCAATTCCGTTTGAATTTGAGGATCTACTTTTCCATCTCTGCAAAAAACGTTCTTGGACTTTTGATAGGGATTCCATTGAATCATTGATCACTTTTGGTAACTGTGTCATCTTAATAATTATATTTCTTCCAATCCATGGACATGGGTTGTCTTTCCATTTATTTATGACTTTCAAAATTTCTTTCAGAAATGTTTTGTAATTTTTAGTATACAAGTCTTTCACCTCATTGAAAGAGGAGGATATTCTGATCTTACTGTACTATTATCCCAGCTTGTCTGTGTGTTTGAAAACCATTATAAAAGTTGAGAAAATAAAACACACAAAGAAGTGAAGTCTGGTTTAAATGGAAATATGAAAGTGCATCCTGTTGTCCAGCCAAAGCTCCTGCCCTCACTGGCACAGGCCAGGCTGAGAAGGGGGCATGGATCTGTGCCTTCATGCCCTTCAAGAGTTGATCTATCCAGGCTAGTGCAGGTGAGGGAGGAGGTACAGATGGGGAATAAGATGAGGGAGAAAATCCTAGGTGCTTCTGTTTAGCAAATGCTGGTGGTGCTTCTCTATAGGCTGTCCTTTGTCATTTCTAACAGTGACCTTGCCATGAGGTAGGAAGTGGGTGATAAGGGAGGGAGGTATCTGTGGTATTCTTTGAGGATGTAGAGGGACTGCCTCTCTGCACATTTCCTTAATTGGATCCCACATTTTCTGCTTGACTTCTTTCTTCTTCTCAGCTCCTAGCCTTGTTGTGACCCCAGAGGCACATCATCTGACAGTCTGCCCTCTTAGGCAGGGTCCTTTTAGGATGACTCACACCTGATACCTTGGGGGTCAGTGTCACTTGGCTTTGGAAAAATTCACATATCTTTGCCTCTCCACTTTCTGTACATACAGCTTTTCCTCTGCCCAATCCTGCCAGCCACCAGCCCTTCTCTGTTCTCTTCCTGGCTTCTCCAGGGGGGACCTATCCACATCCTTCAGATCTAGGGTGCTGCCCATCTCTTTCAGGAATGTTATGTGTCTGTTCTTGCAACAGGAATGGGCCTGTGAGTACAGGAGCTCAGGAGGCCTCCTCCTAAACCTGGGAGCCTGTCTCCTACTGACAGGTCTCCTTCTAGGGTTATGCTGAGGTGCAGGCCTGAAGATGGGCATGGCGCTGATGACTGGAGACCAGGGGAGGTGTGGTTAGCACCTTTGGGTGTGTTCTCAGCCAAAACTCAGTCAAAGTCCCATTCCATGTTGTCATACTGTTTTGGAGATACAGAAATGAGACTCAGCTTGTCCTTTTCTAAAGAGGGAGGTGTGCAGTCATTGGCAAGTGCAGAGTGAGAGAGTAGCTGTCTGGAAGCTCCCCATCCCTGTGACTCCATCGCAGAAGGCACTGTGAGTGGCAGAGCAGTGGCATGATCTCTGTCCCAGTAAGATACCTGGGGAGGAAGCAAGTGTGTCTTAACAATCCCAGGGCTAGTGTGCTGGAGCTGGTGGCCAGGGTATACTTGGCTCTGACACATCCTTCCAGGGACACTCGGAGTTGTGGCAATATCAGCTGGAGTAGAGTGAGGGTGGCCTTGGTCATAGCAAGATGCCCCTTCCCTATTTTCTGTCTGTGTTGTGGTGGAACCATTACTAAAAAGTTAAATGTCTGATGAGCCACTGTCATAGTCCTGCTCTGTGCCCAGCACTGAAATGTCAGTTGGTCCATGTGGACAACTCCATCCCTCAGTGACACCACAACCAGAGGACCCCTCCTGCCTGCACCAACTTTCCCAATCTCATGACCATGCACACATGTTTGGGGGAGATGGGGGGGCCTAAGTTCTTGCATGTGGATTTCAGAATTGCTGATTTCTAAGTGGTATGACTATCAGCTTGGCTGACTTACTCCCGGAAGGGGCTGTCGCAAGCACACAGCTTCCAGAATGCGGTAGAACATATATATTTCTGTTCTATCCAGCAAGGTCATCCCGTCCCTTGGGCCAGAATAGATTGGGAGGCAAAATCACCAGGGGCAGTGACAAAGGGCCTCATCTGGCCTCCACCTGACCTTGGCATCCCTCCCTCCTCAATCCAATGTTAAATGGAGGCTCCTTTCACTTCTACTGGCCCACATCTCCCTCTTGGGGCTCTAAAAGGAATAGCACATAGTCTCCCATAGCCTAGGCTGTTTTCTTGATGCTCCTGCCAGGGGTGACCCCAGAGAATGTGGAGGATGTCTGGGGAGGCAGCACAACTGCACAACTGGACTTATGGTCCGTGCTTACTCTCTGTCTGCCAGACTGAATGCACTTGGGCCACCTCGGAATGACCTTGTGTTGCATGAGAAATGGCTGAGAGACCAATAATGCATTACGTGCATTATGTACAGGTCCACCAGCAGGTTCAGGGAACTGGACTGTGCAGGATTCAGGCCTACCTACAGGTGTGTCTGGCCTGCTGGGGGTTGGGGTGGGGCGCAGTCTGTGCTCATGACATCCTTACCATGACTTGGGCTCCTCAGTCACCTTCCTGCCAGGGAAACACACGGGGTTTCTCCTGTGGGCTTTTCTTTTTCCTTTTTAAAAAAAAATTTCACTGAGGACTGGAATTTGCTTTCCAGGTAGGGGGTGGATCCAGCAGGCACAAGGCAATATTTATGAATTTGTTGTGACAAATCATATAAGAATTTGACACCACCACCAAAAATCAGCGATAGAAACAAGACAGGGAAGAAAATAATAGATTAGTATACAGAATGCATAATGAAGTTGCACCAATCAATAAGAAAAGTATAGGAAAATAGGTAGAAGGTATGAAAAGGCATTTCACAGAACAGCAAGTGTGGATGGTCCAGAAGCTCATGAAAATATGCTTTGCCTCGTTAGTCATTGGGCATTTTCATTAGGGAAATGCCAAATGAAATCACAGTGAAATGCTATTTTATACTCACCAGATGGCCCAATATGAAAGTTTCTGGCAATATGGAAAGTCCTGCTCTCTGTTGGAGGCAGGGTCTGTCACTGCCAAGAGGAGAACAACTTGGCAGACGTGGTGAAGTGAGGGGTGCACTTCCTACACCCAGCATTTCCCGTCCAATCAATAGAGAGGTGGGAATAGGGCCTTTCTCAGCTGATGGGAGTCATTGTGAGCCATAAACCTAGTTCAACGGGTCAAGGTCAGCATTAAGAAATGAAATAGAACGAAAATACTGAGAGTACACTCTAGGTAGGGCAAGCATTATTTTCTAGAACTCTTGTAAAAATATGTGTACAGAGTTACAATATAAAATCACTTTTCCCTGCAGATCAGTTTGAAAACCTCTTCCCTGGAGGAAATGTTGTCTGTAATTCAGGAGACACAAACCAAGATGATACATGGCAGCACTTGGAAGAGCCAAAAATTGTCAGCAAATTAAAGACCCAGAAACAACGAACTGTGGGATACTCTAACAGTGGGATAGTACAGAGTGAGGAAATATATTTACCAGAAGTGCACTTAGTGTAGATGAGTATCAGAGACTTCAAACTCTGAGAAAAGCAAGTTATACGAGGTTCTCTACAGAATGATGCCATATAAAAACTGCCAGCCAACAAGGACTGAATATAGTGTAAGCATTCATGTGTATTGAGACAAAGTATGAAGGGATGCATGGGGCCAAAAACAAATACCAAATTCAGGAAAGTGGTTACTTCTGGGTGGAAGGAGGTGTTGGTGATTGGGGAGCAGTATACAGGAGCAGTTTTATTTTTAAGCTAGTGTCTGGGCACATGGGTATCCATTGTGTGGTCTTTATATGCTTTGGTACCTTTAAATAGTACTAAATAAACAAAATTCTCTTTAAAAGTCCTATCTTGTGGAAGTTTTATCAGTTTTTCACTCTGAGGTATGCATAGTCGATCATCCCCTCCACCTCAGGATGAGGTTTCAGGGAACATGCAGGCACCACCCCCTCAGGAAAGCAGGCAGGAGATGCTCTGCTGGAGCAAAGACAATGGGACCCTCCGACCACACTGTCTGCGCTCCGCCCCATGTGTCTGTCTGCTCAGCCCCATGTGTCTGTCTCCTCTGCACTGAACCCCTTGAGACTTCTTATCCCCACCTTCCATGCCTGCTCCATTCTCCACGCTTCTGCTCCTGAGCTGCTCTCCCGGTGCCTGCTTCCAGTGCCCTTGCCCTCACCCTTCGGGAACTTCTCCTGAAGGGTGTCACAGACGGTGCCCTTCTGAGCATCCAGGACCCCTGTGTACTCTCCTCCACCGAATCACTTTCTGCCCTGAATATCACCGTCCGTGTGGTGGCCTTCCCACGTTTATAAGCCCCCTGGATCAGGGGCTAACTTGTAAGTTACTTGCTGTGTCATCAGCTCCTGACACAGACAAGGCACTTAGAATACATCAGATGATGAAGAAATGGAATTAAAATGTTCTTTATTTACTTTTTCACCTTGTATATCTTTTTTTTTCAACATCTTTATTGGAGTATAATTGCTTTACAATATTGTGTTAGTTTTGGCTGTATAACAAAGTGAATCAGCTATATGTATACATATATCCCCATATCCCCTCCCTCTTGCGTCTCCCTCCCACCTTCCCTAACCCAACCCCTCTAGGTGGTCACAAAGCATGGAGCTGATCTCCCTGTGCTATGCAGCTGCTTCCCACTAGCTATATATTTTACATTTGGTAGTGTATGTATGTCAATGCCACTCTCTCACTTCGTCCCAGCTTACCCTTCCCCCTCCCCGTGTCCTCAAGTCCTTTCTCTACATCTGCGTCTTTATTCCTGTCCTGTCCCTTGTCTTCAGAACCACTTTTGTTTTAGATTCCATATATATGTGTTAGCATATGGTATTTGTTTTTCTCTTTCTGACTTACTTCACTCTGTATGACAGACTCTAGGTCCATCCACCTCACTACAAATAACTCAATTTTGTTTCTTGTTATGGCTGAGTAATATTCCATTGTATATATGTACCACATTTTCTTTATCCATTCATCTGTTGATGGACACTTAGGTTGCTTCCATGTCCTGGCTATTGTAAATAGAGCTGCAGTGAACATTGTGGTACATGACTCTTTTTGAATTATGGTTTTCTCAGGGTATATGCCCAGTAGTGGGATTGCTGGGTTGTATGGTAGTTCTATTTTTAGTTTTTTTGTGTTTGTTGGCAATCTGTATATCTTCTTTGGAGAAATGTCTATTTAGGTCTTCTGCCCATTTTTGGATTGGGTTGTTTATTTTTTTGATATTGAGCTGCATGAGCTGCTTGTATATTTTGGAGATTAATCCTTTGTCATTTGCTTCATTTGCAAATAGTTTCTCCCATTCTGAGGGTTGTCTTTTCATCTTGTTTATGGTCTCCTTTTCTGTACAAAAGCTTTTAAGTTTCATTAGGTCCCATTTGTTTATTTTTGTTTTTCTTTCCATTTCTCTAGGGAGAGGGTCAAAAAGGATCTTGCTGTGATTTATGTCATAGAGTGTTCTGCCTGTGTTTTCCTCTAAGAGTTTTATAGTGTCTGACCTTACTTTTAGGTTTTTAATCCATTTTGAGTTTATTTTTGTATATGGTGGTAGGGAGTTAAAATGTTCTTTAAAAGATCAAACAATTACTCATGTCATTCACATTGCAGTTCCCATCTCCTGGCTTGATAGTGAAATCATAAATCTTATGGTAGAGGACACAGGTAACTGACACCCACCTCCCATTCCCTGAGAAAATGGTGAGTTGTGAGGGGAGGAAGGGGGTACAGACAACCTGGATTCCAGCATCCAAACTATGGCTGGTCTGCATCATGAAGGTCCAATGATAACAGTAGAAATGAATCTTTTCCCTTCTCCTTTCTTTTACATCTTGGATCTTGGAGAATCATTTTGTCTCTACCTGCTTCCCTTCCTTTTAAATCAGCTGCCCAGCATCAAAACGAAGAAAATACTTAAAGATAAATTTAACAAAGGAAGTGCAAGACTTGTGCACTAACTACAAAACATTGTTGAAAGAAATAAAAGACCTCAATAAATGGAAACTATGTTCATGGATTGGAACATTTAAGATCATTAAGATGGTATACTCCCCCAAATGATCTACAGATTCAACATAATCACTATCAATATCTCAGTTAACATTTTTTTCTTGGCAGAAAATGACATGCTGATCCTAAAGTTCATATAGAAATTCAAGGACCCAGAATAGTCAAAATAATCTGGAAAAAGAATAACAAATGTGGAGGACTCATGCTGTGTCATTCCAAAACTTAGTATAAAGCTATGGTAATCAAGAGAGCATGGTACTGGTATAAGGAGAGATATGTGGGTAGGTGGAATCAAACTGAAATAAACCTTAATTTGTGGTCAACTGGTTTTTTATTGAAGTATAATTTTATTGATTTTTTATTGAAGTATAATTTACTTACAATATTATCATAGTTTCAGGTGTACAACATAGTGATTTAATATTTCTATACATTACAAAATGATCACCATGATAAGTCTGGTTACAGCTGTTACCATACAAAGTTATTACTATATTATGGACTATATTTCCCATGCCATAAGTTACACTGCTGTGACTTACTCATTTAATAACTGGAAGTTTGTACTTTTAATCCTCCCTCCCCTCTGGCAACCACCAGTTTGTTCTTTGTATCTATGACACTGTTTCTCTTTTGTTACGTTTATTCACTTGTTTTTTTAGATTGCACATATAAGTGAAATTTTATGGTATTTGTGTTTCTCTGTCTGACTTATTTCATTAGTATGATACCCTCTAGGTACATCCATGTTGTTGCAAATGGCAAGATTTCATTCTTTTTTATGGTTGAATAGTATTCACATCTTCTTCATCCATTCATCTACCAATGGACATGTAGGTTGTTTCCATATCTTGGCTATTGTAAATAATGCTACAATGAACAGTGAGGTGCATGTATCTTTTCAAATTAGTGTTTTTTGTTTTCTTCAGATAAATACCCAGAAGTGAAATTGCTGGATCATATGGCAGTTCTATTTTTAATTCTTTGAGGAAGCTCCATACTGTTTTCCACAGTAGTTGTACCAATTTACCAACAGGGCTTGAGTGTTCCCAATGGTCAATTGATTTTTGACAAGTATGCCAAGATAATTCAGTGGGCAAAAGAATATCTTTTCAACACATAGTGCTGGGACAACTGGGTATTCACATGCAAAAGAAAGAAATTGAGCTCCTACCTCATATCATATGTAAAACTTAATGCTAAATGGATCATAGACATAAATGCAAGAACTAAAACTATAAAACTCTTAGAAGAAAGAATAGCAGTAAATTTTCATGAATCTGAGTTAGGTAATGGCTTCTTATATATTGACAACAAAGGCATAATGATAAAAGAAAAAATAGATAAATTGGATATCATTCATATGAGAAACTTTTGCATTTCAAAGACTATTATCAAAGGGCTTCCCTGGTGGCACAGTGGTTGAGAGTCTGCCTGCTGATGCAGGGGACACGGGTTCGTTCCCCGGTCTGGGAAGATCCCACATGCCGCAGAGTGGCTGGGCCCGTGAGCCATGGCCGCTGAGCCTGCCCGTCCGGAGCCTGTGCTCTGCAACGGGAGAGGCCACAACAGTGAGAGGCCCGCGTACCACAAAAAAAAAAAAAAAAGAACAGTCGGTCAAAGACTATTATCAAAAAACTGAAAAGACAACTTGAAGAATGAGAGAAAATATTTGCAAAATACATACCTGGTGAGGGTCTAGTATTTAAACTGTATAAAGAACTACAATAACAATAAAAAGACAAAATCCCAATTTAAAAAGGGCAAAGATTTTAATAGAAGTTTCTTCAAGTGACCAATAAGCACATGAAAAGATGCTTGACATCATTAGTCATAAGGAAAATGCTAATCAAAACTACAAGGAGATACCATTTCATACCCACTAGAATGGCTCCAATAACAAGTGTCAGCAAGGATGTGGAGATACTGGAACCTTCATACATCACTAGTGGAAATGTACAATGGTACAGCTGTTTTGGAACACAGTTTGGCAGTTCCTCAAAATGTTAAACATAGAATTGCCATATGGTCTAGAAATTCAACTGCTAGGTATAAACCTAAGAAAAATGAAGACATACTTTCAAAAAAAACTTGTACATGAATATTTATAGCAACATCTTTCATAATAATCAAAAAGTGAAAACAATTCAAATGTCCGCCAGCTTATGAATGGTTAAATAAAATCGGGCATGTCCATGGAGTAGAATTATTATTCAGTCATAAAAAGGAATGAAATAGTGATACATGCAACACCATGAATGAACCTTGCAAACATTATGCTAACTGATGAAAGTTGGCCACAACTTTTTATAGTGTGTAATTCTATTTCTATGAGATGTCCAAAATAGGAAAACCTGTAGAGACAGAAAATAGATTGGTGGTTGCCACAAACTGGGGAGAAGAGAAAATGGGAAATGATTGCTAGCAGATAGGTTCCTTTTAGAGAGGATGAAAATATTCTAAAATTAGAACAACTAACTAGGTGAAAGTTGCACAATTCTATGAATACACTAAAAACCATAGAATTGTCCACTTTAAAAGGGTAAATTTTATGGTATATAAATTATATTTCAATACAGCTTTTATAAAAATAATTAGCTTCCAGCGCGGGAGTCAAGAGTGAGTAGGGCAGCTGTAGGGTTCCACGAGGCCTGACTACAGACCCAGCTGCCTGCTGCATTACTTCTTGCTGAGTCAAACGTCTTCCCTAGGCAGCTCAGACGTCAGCAAGCACATTCTGGGCCAACGTGACAATTGGGTGATTAATACCTCCTTACCAACAGAGCACATTTGCCTTTATTTTTCAACCCCATTTAAGTAAATAGGCTCATATGGTTGGCGGTGGCTGCTAAGGAGTGTAAGTAGCAATGTACAGACAGTCATGGCCTGGGGAATTCCCCAATAGGAGCCCTTGGCTTGATTAATGCTCAGAGCATTTTGTCTTCCACCTTTCTTGTGGGACCAAACAGGGGCTGAACCACTGATGTTGGGTGACCTGCTGGAGGAAGGGTCAGGTATTGGAGCATGTGTCTGACCTGGGTCATTCAACCTTCCTGGGCTCAACGTGGAGATAAGCATAGCTTCCTTGCATAGGTATTGTTGAGAGAGAGAGCAAATACATGCCAGACAGACAGATGGTGCTCAATAGAAGACATGGTGATAGTTATTCTTAGACAAGAGTTTCAATAAAACACAGCTCCTTAGTCTTCTCAACTATTACTCTTAAGTTCCATCTTCTCTGCTTTCAGATCAAGTACAGTGTGGGGAGGAAATTGGAGAAGGTTGACACTGTTCCACAGCTTTAGGGGACCACTTGGCCCAGTGAACTTGAAGTCTTTTGCTTTTACACATCTGGCTGAGAAGCTCCTAACTCAGAACCCTAGGAGCCCTCTTCCCTCCCTCAGCACCTTTCCATTCTGTTTCTGCCTAATCCTTGATCATTTGCCCCTGGATTGTGATGCTTTCTATAGAAGTGGGTATTATGATGATCAGCCTTTAATTAATTAAGTTTGGGTGGCACCCCAAAAGCTCGAGGAACCCATGTGGAAGGACAGATAGCAACTAATGGGATGAGTTACTTCCTACATCTTCTTCCTTATCACCCTGGTCCTGAGTCCCCACCACTGCTATCATTATCCAGCAGCCTGAGGATGGTAAGAATTGGGGGAGACCTCTTAGAGTAGCTTGGGACTCCTAGAAGGCCAGTGAGACTCATCTCCAGCTCGTTGATGGGAGATAAAAATGTGTGAGTAAAATGCCAGGAATGTTCCCTGAGGATTGTGCAAGGGTCTTCTAGTTGTACTCAAGGAACTCAGGTTTGATTTCTCTAACACCATCCATCCATCCATCCATCCATCCATCCATCCATCCATCCATCTATTAATTCACCCAACCATCCACCCATCCACCCATTCACCTAACCATCCACCCTTCCACCCAGACATTCAACATCCATTTCCTGGGCACTGCAGCTTGATACTATATGCCAGGATCACTGCCAGGATTTGGAGGACACTTTACCCCTTTCTCAGGGAGTTCACAGATATGTACACACAATAATAGATAATAATCATGTGAAGCAGAATGTAAGCAGCTACAAACAGCTATAAACAAAATGTTATTGGAAGTACAGCTGGGGGTGGGTTTGGTTTGGGAGGAACCAGGAGGTCTTAGTGGAGAAGATTTTCAATGAATGGGAAATGGGGTGGAGCTGGGATTAATGTGGAGAGTGGAGATGCTCAAGGGAGAGCATGGCTGGGGCAGGTGAGCTGCTGGGATGGGATTCATTAGCATCCCTGACTGGGAACCCCTGTGTGACAAGTCTTGTGGTGAATACTTTTTATTCACAAAGTTTGGACTTCATCCTTTGTCAGAGGTGAGCAAGACTTTTCTGAAAAGATCCAGAGAGTAAATACTTCAGGCTTTTCAGGCCATATGATCTCTGTCACAGATATGATCTTTGTTGTGGTAACTTGAAAGCAGCCATAAATAGTATGTCAATGAAAGGGCATAGCTGTGTCCAATAAAACTTTAAAATTTGAATTTTATATGATTTCACATGTCATGAAAGGTTTCTATATTCCCCCAACAATTAAAAAATATAAAAACCAAGTGGTGTCACAAAAATGGTGGTGTAGAAGACACTAGCTTCCGTGCCCCCACAAAGATTGACAATTAGACAGCTATCTAACATAAACAGCTCTGGGAGAGCTCTGGAGTCCACTTAGAGATATTCTGCAACAAAGTGAAAGGAAAACCTGAGAATAACCACAGAAGAAGAGAAGGAAGACAGCTTCCTTTGCCTGCATCATCCCATCCCCCAAGTCATCATGGGGGTGGGAGAGGGATGGGGATGCTGGCTCAGAGCCAAGAGGGAATTTCTTCACCAGTAAGAGTTCCCCTGGCCTGGGAAAGAAGAGGGAAGTGAGCACCAGCTTTCCCAGCCTTTCAGAGCACCATACAAAAGTCCTACTTCGGTTTCACCCAACTCAGACTGGCAAAGCTGAGATGTATAGAGACCGCTAGGAACAAGGAAGAAAAGCAGGAACTACTAATAGCAGCCATGCTGTGGGAGCAATTGTGGTTCACAGTGACTTGCCCTTCAGATAAACCCAACACATTCTGCCACGGAAGAAATAAGCAGCCAGGACAGCTGCTATGGGCCCCCTGCAGATTTTTCCAGTGTTTGGTCCATAGGTATTTGTGTTTGTTGACACCTGAGTCTGTCTCCACTTTCTCCTTCTGCCCCCAGAACCTGAGAACTGCAATGGCAGACAGCCCAAGGCTCTGTGGCTGTACGAATGTAAGACCTGGCCTACACCCATGCAGATGACCCCAGCACTGTGTGTGTGCTCAGGGCTAAATTCTCCAGCTGTGCACCTGCATGCTCCCAGCCTGATTCTTATCACTGTCCCCCATGAGCATGCACATGCCCTGGGGACACTGTGCAGCCACAGGAGAGCACACTGACAGCCAGGGATGCTGCAGCTGCCAGTGAGCCTATAGTTGGCCCTGGCCCTTTCTGCATGCCCTGGCTCCCACCAATACATGTGTCTGCATCTAGTCCCTGACACTACACAGGCACCTGCAACTAGCCCCTGCAGTTGACTGTCTGTACACCATTCTCCCCAGCCACCACTGTTGCTGCCTAGAATTGAAGGTACTGCTGAGGACCCCAAAAGCCCTTGCAGCTACTATGGACATCCTGCAGTGCTTGCCAAGGACCACATACTGTTGATCCTCCAGACCCCATGACCTGAGCCAAAGAGAGGTCACATATACAGGGACCCAAGTGCCATTTTATGCTCCCACACTTGGCACCCTGAACCACTAGACTGGGGTCACAATATGCTCCAGCATGCCTCCACCCACAAGTAAAAGCCTTCCCTTATGGAAGTCAGTTCATAAAATCTGGAAGAGATGACTGTTTCTTCAAATGCACAGACACCTACACAAATCTATAAAGATAAGAAAGAATCAGGGAAACATGACTCCAGCAAAGGAATACAGTAATCCTCCAGTAACTGACACCAAAGAAATGGAGATCCAGGAATTGCCCAACAAATAATTCAAAATAACTGTTCTAAAGACGCTCAGAGAGCTACAAGAAAACACAGATAAACAATTTAATGATACCAGGAAAACAATATTAGAACAAAGCAAGAAGTTAAACAAAGAAATAGAGAACATTAAAAAGAGCTAAACAGAAATTTTGGAGCTAAATAGTACAATGACTGAACTGAAGAATTCACTAGAGACCTTCAACAGCAACTAAACCAAGCAGAAGAAAGAATCAGAGAGCTAGAAGGAAGATAAATTGAAATTACCCAATCAGAGGAGCAAAAAGAAAAAAGGATGAAAAGGAATAAAAAGCCTATGGGACTTACAGGACACCATTAAGAGAAACAATGTGTGCATCATTGGAGTCCCAGAAAGAGAAGAGAGGGAGAAAGGGATAGAAAGCTTATTTAAAGAAATAAAGCCTGAGAACTTCCCAAACCTCGAGAGAGATTTTGATATCCAAGTTCATGAAGCTAATAAGTTAACCCAAAATTTCAATCTAAAACAATCTTCTCCAAGACACATTATAATAAAACTGTTTAAAATGGATGACAGAATTTAAAAAGCAGCAAGAGAAAAAAAAATCTCCTATACAAGAGAACCCCATAAGGCTATTACTGGATTCCTCAGTGGAGACCTTGCAGGCCAGAAAATAATGGGATGATATATTCAAAAGACAGAAAGAAAGAAACTGCCAATCAAGAATACATAGCCCAGAAAAGTTGTCTTCAGAAATGAAGGTGGGATAAGGACTTTACCTAACAAAAGCTGAGAGAGTTCATGACCATTAAACCTCTCTTACAAGAAATGCTAAAACAACTTCTTCAAGCTGAAACAGAAGGATGCTACCTATTAACATGAAAACATATGAAAATATACAACACATTGGTAAAAGTAAGCATATAGTCAGATTCAGAATACTCTAATACTGTAATGTGGTAGTGTGTTAGCTACTTAACTCTAGTATAAAGGTTAAAAGACAAAGGCAATAAAAATAGCTAAATCTACAATATTTTGTTATGGACACATAATATTAAAAAGATGTAAATTTTAACATCAAAAACATAAAAGGGAGGAATAAAAGAGTAGAGTTTTTGAATGAGATAGAAGCTAAGGAGTTAGCATAAAATATAATTATATCTATAAGATGTTCCATGTTTGCCTCATGGTAACCACAAAGCAAAAACCTACAGATTCACAAAAGATAAAGAGAAGTGAATCATAGCATAACACTACAAAAATTTACAAAGGAAGGCAGCAAGAAAGAAAGAAGGCAGCTACGAAGCAACCAGAAAAAAATAAGATGGCATTTATAAGTTCTTTCCTGTCAATAATTGGTGCAGCCACTATGGAAAACATGATGGAGATTCCTCAAAAAATTAAAAAAATTGAGCTACCATATCCACCAATTCCATTTCTGGGTATATATCCAAAGAAAATAAAAACACTAATTTGAAAAGATACATGCAACCTAATGTTCATAGCAGCATTATTTACAGTAGTTGAGATATTGGAGCCACATAAGTGTCCATCAACAGAAAAATGGATAAGGAAGATGTTGTATATATAAACAATGGAATATTACTCAGCCATAAAAAAGAATGACATGTTTCCATTTGCAACAACATGAATGGATCTGGAGGGTATTATGCTTAGTGAAGTTAGCCAGACAGAGAAAAAACAAATACTGCATGTTTTCACTTATATGTGAAATCTAGAAAATAAACAAGTGAATGACTATGACAAAACAGAAAGAGACTCATAGATGCAGAGAACAAACTAGTGGTTACCAGTGGGGAGAGGGGTGGGGGAGGGGCACGATAGGGGAAGAGGATTAAGAGATACAAACTACTAGGTGTAAAATAAATAAGATACAAGGATGTAATGTACAGCACAGGGAATATAACCAATAATTTTGTAATAATTTTAAATTGAGTATAATCTATAAAAATATCATACTAGTTGTACACCTGAAACTAATATAACATTGTAAATCAACTATACTTCAATGTAAAAAATAGGACTGTTGAGCAAAAAGCAAAGAAGTACTGAATCTGCTAGAAGAGAAACACAATCTCTCTGAGAGCTTCCAGGAGATACATAATGGAACCAGTGGGCATTCTCCCATGTGACTGCCCTGTCCTGGCCAGGCACACAGTGGTCCCAGTTTAAGAATATCTCAAGTATGAATTTGTGGGTTTGTAATCCAGTTCAATTAATAAATACTTCTTTGTTCATCAGAAGGAGCTCACAAATTCTGTTAATACTCTTCCTTAGAGGTAGCACTTAGCTGCACCCCTCCAGCTTGAGCCCCTATCATGTCCCACCTGAACAAGCACCATCACCTACTAAGTGTTTGACTTCTTTCATATGTACCAGATCCACAGTGCAATCCCCACACCAATGTAACCTTCCTTAAACTCTAGGTTCTCCATGTTGTTCTCCTAGACCAAGAACTTTCAATGGATCCCTATTACCCCTGGAGTCAACCTCAACTTTTCATCACAGCACTCAAGGCCTCTGATCACAGGTTGTCCCACAGCCACTTCCATGTCCCACACATGAACACCAACCTGAGTTCAGCATCTTCACTTCAAACCTGCTCTTTCAACTCTTCCCATCTCCCCAATCTCACAAGTCATTCTAGACCTTCCCTGTTTGTCTAACTTGTTATATCCAGACAAGTTCTATCGGTTCATCAATTCCCCCTCTCAGACATTTCTCTTCCACTCCACCCTCTGCCTCTGCTGATCTTTCCAGCACTGCTGTGCTTCAAGATCCTTGTGTTGTCCCTGGACCCTGGTGGCAGCCCTCCAACGGGACTTCCTGCCTCTGGTTCAGCCTCCTTCAGTCCACCCTCCATACTTCAACTTGGGAAATTTTCTCAACAGTATCACTTCTCTGAATAGAAACTTTCGACCACTCTCTCCCACCACCAGAGTGATGCTTTTGAAGGCTCGCACTAGAATCGTTGGGGAGCTGATTAGGAGTCAAGATGTCTCAGTCTCACCTGGACCTCCTGGTCAGAACCTTAAGCAGGAGGACCCAGACAGCTTTTGATTTAACAAACTGCTCAGGAGAAACTGTTTCTTAGACCACTTTTTGTGTGTCCCACAAGCTAAGAGTGTTTTTTTATTTGAATTTTTTCTTTTTTATTTGCTGATAATTTTTGCCAGCTTTATTGAGATACAGTTGACATATAACATTTTATAATTTTAAGGAGTACAAAATGCTGATGTAATACACATATATTCCAAAGTGACTACAACCATAGTGTTATCTAACACCTCCAGCACATCACATAATTACCTTTTTTTGTGGTGAGAACATTTAAGATCTAGTCTCTTAGCAACTTTGAAGTATATAGTACAGCATTATTAACTATAACCACCATGCTGCACATTATATCCTCAGAATTTATTTATTTTATAACTAAAACTTTGTGCCCTTTGACCAACATCTCACCATTTTCCCCAATGCCCAGTCACTGGTAACCACCATTCTACTCTTTGTTTCTAGTTTGACTTTTTTAGATTCCACATTTGAGTGATAGCATGCATACTGCTATCACTGCAAATACTTTGTCTTTCTGTATCAGACTTATTTCACTTAGCATAATGCCCTCAAGTTTCATCCATGTTATCACAAATGGCAAGATTTCCTTCTTTCTCATAGCTGAATAATATTCCATTGCATATATATGCCACATCATTAGGCACTCATCATTGACAGACACTTAGGTTGTTTCTGAATCTTGGCTATTGTGAATAATGCTGCAATGTATATGGAGTGCAAATATCTCTTCAAGACCCTGTTTTTATTTCCTTTGGATATATACACAGAAGTGGGATTTCTGGATCATATGGTAGTTCTATTTTTAATATGTTGAGGAACCTCCATATTGTTTTCCATAGAGGCTATACCAATTTACATTTCCACCAATGATACACAAGGGTTCCCTCTTCTCCAAACTCTCACCAACACTTGTTATCTCTTCTTTTTAAATTATAGTTGTTCTAATAGATGTGAGGTGAGTATCTTACTGAGGTTTTGATTTGCATTTCCCTGATGATTAGTGATGTTGAGCACTTTTTCATGTACTTGCTGGCTATTTAGATATCTCCTTTGGAAAAATATCTATTTAAGTTATTGCTCATTTTAAAATTGGATTATTTATTTTTCTATTGAGCTATATGAGACTTCACATATTTTGAATATTAACCCCTCATCCAATATATGATTTGCAAATATTTTCTCCTATTCTATAGGTTTCCTTAATTTTGTTGATTGTTTCTTTTGCAGTGCAGAAGCTTTTTAGTTGATAAAGTCCCACTTATTAATTTTTGCTTTTGTTGCTGGTGTTTTTGGTGTCATATCCAAAAAAAAAATCATTGTCAAGAGCAATATCAAGAATCTTTTCCCCCATGTCCTTTTCTAATAATTTAATGGTTTCAGGTCTTACATTTAAATCTTTAATCCATTTAATTTCTAATTTTGTGAGTGGTGTAAGATAGGAGTCCATTCTCCTGCACATGGTTATCCAGTTTTCCTAACACCGTTCATTGAAGAGATTAAACTTTCCCCATTGAGTATTTTTGGCTCCCTTGTCAAATATTAGTTGACATTATATGCAAAAGTTTATCTCTGGACTCCCAATTTTGGTCCATTGATCTATGTGTCTATTTTTATGCCAGTACTATATTGTTTTGCTTACTATAGCTTTGTAGTATAGTTTGAAATCAGGAAGTTTGATGCCTTCAGCTTTGTTCTTCTTGCTCAGGATTGTTTTCATTATTCGGGGTATTTTATGGTTCCATGCAAATTTTAGGATTCTTTTTCTAAGAGAAGTGCCATTGAAATTTTGATAAGGATTGTATTGAATATATAAATGCCTTTGAGTAGTATGGACAACATTAAATCTTTGAGTAGATTTAACAACATTAAATCTTCTGATCCATGAACACAGAATATATTTCCATTTGTTTGTGTCTTCTTCAACTTCTTTCATCAATTTCTTATAGTTTTCAGTGTACAGATCTTTAACCTCCTAGGTAAAATTTATTTCTAATTATTTTATTGTTTTTGATGCTATTGTGAATGAAATTATTTCTTTTTCAGATGTTTTATTGTTAGTGTATAGGAATGCAACTGATCTTTGTATGTTGATTTTATATCCTGCAACTTTACTGAATTCTTTGGTTAGTTCTATCAGTTTTTTGGTGGAGTCTTAGGATTTACTACATATAAAAGATCAGATCATCTGCAAAGACAAATTTTATTTCTTCTTTTCTGGTATGGGTGACTTTTATTTATTTTTCTAGTCTGATTGCTCTGGCAAGAGATCCAGTGTTATCTTAAATTAAAATGGTGAGAGTGGGCACTCTTGTCTTGTTCCTAATCTTAGAGGAAAATCTTTTGACCTTTCAATCTTAAATATGATGTTAGCAGTGTGCTTTTATACCCAATCTGTTGAGCTTTTTTTTATCATGAAAGGATGTCAAATTTTGTCAACTGCTTTTTCTGCTTCTGTTGAGGTAATCATATGATTTTTATCTTTCATTCTATTAATGTGGTGTATCACATTTATTGATTTGCATATATTGAACCATGCTTGCATCCTAGGGATAAATCTCACTTGATCATGAGATTTGTATGATCCTTTAAATGTGCTGTTGAATATGGTTTTCTAATATTTTATTGAGAATTTTTGCATCTATATTAATCAGGGGTATTGGTCTATAGTTTTCTTTTCTTGTAGTCCCCTTATCTTGCTATGGTATCATGGTAATGCTGGCTTTATAATGTGAGTTTGGGAATGTTCCCTCTTCTTCAGTATTTTGGAAGAGTTTGAGAAGGAGTATTGTTCTTCTTTAAGTGTTTGGTAGAATTCACCAGTAAGACCATCTTGTCCTAGACTTTTCTTGGTCAGGAAGTTTTGATTACTGATTCAATTCCCTTATTGTTGTGGTCTGGTCAGATTTTCTACTTCTGCAAGATTCAGTTTTGGTTGGTTGTATTTTTCTAAGAATTTATCCATTTCTTCTAGGTTATTCAATTTGTTGGTATGTAATTATTCAGAGTAGTCTCTTATTATCTTTTGTAATTCTGTGGTGTCAGTTGTAATGTCTCCTCTTTCATTTCTGATTTTATTCATTTGAGTCTTCACTATTTTTCTTAGTCTAGCTAAAGGTTTGTCAATTTTGTTTATCTTTTTAAACAAAAATAAGCTCTTTTTCTCCTATGTCCTTTTCTAATAATTTAACAGTTTCAGGTCTTGCATTTAAGTCTAATCCATTTAATTTCTAATTTTGTGAGTGGTGTTAGTTTCTAAACTCTAAGAAAATGAGCTCTTAGTCTTATTAATCTTTCCTATTGTTTTTCTGGTCTCTATTTCATTTATTTTTGTGAGGTCCATTTGGTCTGGAGTATGGTTCGAGTTCAATGTTTCCTTTTTGATTTTTTTTTTGTCAAGATGATTTTTGCTGAAAGTAAGGTATTCAATTTCCCTACTATTATTATTGTATTGTTGTCTATTTCTCCCTTAGATCTGTTAGCATTTGCTTTATATATTTAGATGCTGTGATATTTATGACTGATATATCTTCTCAATGAATTGACCATTTTATCATTACATTCCCATCAATAGTGAACTAAGGTTCCCTTTTCTCTACATTTATTATTTGTGATCATTTTGATGATAGCCATTCTGACAGATATGAGGTGATATCTCATTGTGGTTTGGATTTGCATTTCTCTGATGATTATGGATTTTGAGTATCCTTTCATGTGTCTCTTGGCCATCAGTATGTCTTCTTTGGACAAATATCTATTCAGGTCTTCTGCCCATTTTAAAATCATGTTGTTTGTTTTTTTGATATTGAGTTGTATGAACAATTTATATATTTTGGATACTAATCCCTTATCCCACATGTCATTTGCAAATATCTTCTCCATTCAGTAGGTTGTCTTTTTGTTTTTTTGATGGTTTCATTAGCTGTGCAGAAGCTTTTAAGTTTAATTAGCTCTCATTTGTTTATTTTTGCTTTTGTTTCCCTTGCCTGAGGAGACAACTCCAAAAAACTTATTGGTATGATTTATGTCAAAGAATGCTCTGCCTATGTTTTCTTCTGGGAGTTCTATTGTTTCCAGTCTTACATTTAGGTCTTTAATCCATTTTGGGTTTATTTTTGTATATGGAGTGAGAAAATGTTCATATTTCATTCTTTTACATGTAGCTGTCAAGTTTCTCCAGCACCACCTGTTGAACAGACTGTCTTATCTATTATATATTTTCACATACTTTGTTGTAGATTAATTGACCATATATGAATGGGTTTAGTTCTGGGTTCTCTATTCTCTTCCATTAATCTATGGAAGTGCCAGTGTCACACTGTTTTGATTACCATAGCTTTGTAGTATAGTCTGAAGTCAGGATGCATGATACCTTCAGCTTCATTCTTTTTTCTCGAAAGTGCTGTGGCTATTCAGGGTCTTTTGTGGTTCCATACAAATTCTAATTTCACGTCCTTGGTTAAATTTATTCCTAGGTGTTTTATTCTTTTTGATGTGATTGTAAACGGGACTGTCTTCTTGCTTTCTCTTTCTGATTACTTGTCCCATTTTGCTTCCTTTAATTGATTTCTAGTTTCATACCCTTACGGTTGGAAAAGTTGCTTGATATGACTTCAGTGTTCTTAAATTGAGATTTGTTTTGTGACCTAACATGTGATCTATCCTGGAGAATGTTCCATACACTTGAAAATAGTGTGTATTCTGCTCCTTTTGGATTGAATGCCCTATACATATCTATTAAGTCCAACTTGTGAATGTGTCATTTAAGGCCACTGTTTCTTTATTGATTTTCTGTCTAGATGATCTGTCCATTGATATAAGGGGGTGTTCAAGCCTCCTACTATCCTTGTATTATTGTCAATTTCTCCCTCTATGTCTGTTAATATTCAATATTTGCTTTATATTTTTAGGTGCTCCTACATTAGGTTCATATATGTTTATGAACATTATAGACTTGTGCTGATCTTTGTATCATTATATAATACCCTTCTGTGTCCTTAATTACAAATTTTGTTTGAAAATCTACTTTGACTGATATGTGTATTGCTGCCCTGGCTTTTTTTCATTCCACTTCCATAGAATATCTTTTTCAATCCCCTCATTTTCAGTCTGTTGGTGTCATTATCTCTGAACTGAGTCTCATATAGGCAGCATATAGATGGGTCTTTTTTTCTTTCTTTTTTTTTTAATCCAATCAGCCATGTCATTTGATTGAAGCATTTAGTCCATTGACATTTAAAGTGATTATTGATAGGTATGTACTTAATGCCATTTTGTTATTTATTTCTGTAGTTCTTCTCAGTTCTTTTCTTCTTCTTTTAGTATTCCCTTGTGGTTTGATAATTTTTTTAGTGTTATGTTTGTGTTCCTTTGTTTCTAGTTTTTGTATATCTATTGTAGGTTTTTGATTTGTGGTTACCACGTAGTTCATATATGTTGACCTGTAACTATAACTAGTTGTTTTAGAGTGAAAATCATTTAAGTTCAAACACATTCTAACAACTTTACATTTTTTACTTACCTCTACTTCACGTTTTGTGTGTTTCATGTCATATTTTACATTGTCGTGTCTATCCCTTAACTGTTTATTGTAGTTATATTGATTTTACAATTTTTGTCTTTTAACCTTCCTACAATCTTATTTAAGTGGTTCCTCCACAGCTTTTACTATATACTTGCCTTAGCAGTGGAATTTCCCCTTTCCTATAATTTCTAATTGTAGCCTTTTCTTTTTTACTTAAAGGAGATCCTTTAACACTTCTCTTAAGGTCAGTTTAGTATTGATAAACTCTTAGTTTTTGCTTGTCTGAGAAGTTCTTAATCTCTCCCTCAATTCTGAATGATATCCTTTCTGGTAGAGTGTCTTAGGTACGCTTTTGATTTTCAGGACTTTTACTATATCATGCCACACCCTTCTGGCCTGCAAATTTTCTGCTGAAAAATCTAATAGCTAATAGCCTTATGCATTTCCCTTGTATGCAACTCTTTGTTTTTCTTTTGCTGCCTTTAGAATTCTCTATCTTAAACTTTTGCCATTTTAATTGTATTATGCCTTGGTGTGAGTCTCTTTGGGTCCATCTTGTTTGGGACTCTCTGTGTTTCTTGTACCTGGAAGTATGTTTCCTTCAATTTTGGGAATTTTTCAGCTATAATTTTATCAAATCTATTTTCTACCCCATTCTTTCTCTCTTTTCCCTCTGGGACCCCTATAATGCAGATGTTAATACCCTTGATGTTGTCACAGAGGTCCCTTAAACTATCCTCATTTCTTCAAATTTGTTTTTCTTTTTGCTGTTCTGATTGGGTGAATTCCCCTATTCTATCTTCCAGATTGTGTATACATTCTTCTTTATTACCTAGTCTGCTGCTAATTCCCTATAGTGTATTTTTCTTTCAGTTATTATTTTCTTCAGTTCTGACTGGTTCTTCTTTACATTTTTTAGTTCACCTATTCTTTTCCCTAGTTCTGTCAGCATTCTCAGTACTATTTCTTTGAACTCTTTATCTGGTAAATTATTTATGTTTGTTTCATTAGGGTTTTTTCCCAGCGTTTTTTCTTTTTCTTTCATTTGAAACATAGTCCTCTGTCTTCTCATTTTGTTTAACTTTCTCTATCTCTATGAAATTAGGTAAAACAATTATTTATCCCAGTTGGAGGTGTGTCCTTGTGTGGGAGTGTCACTATGCAGTCTGTGTGTGCCCAGTGGTTTTGGAGGGAGAGTTAGATCTGAAGTGAGTGCAAGCTGCATCTTCCCCTGGGCTGTGTTGGTAGCTACCACCTTGATGGGAGGTAGGTCTGGAATTGGACGGGCTTTTCTTCTGGTCCTCCCTGCTTTTTTGATACCTGCCTGGGGGGTTCCCTCCTGCCTTCCCTGCTGTCTTAACTTGAAGCCACCTGAAGGACATTGTCCAGAACACACCACAGTGAGGCACACTCGGATTCCCATTCTTCACCCTGGTGGGCCCAGATTCTTAATTTCCACACATCTCTACTCTACAATTAATCTACCCCAGAGTGCCTGTGACAGGGAGAGCAATAAAAAAGCAAGATGTAGAAGAAAGTTCTGTCAAGGAAGTGGAGTGGAAAAATAAGTCCAAGGAGCAAAGAAACAATGTAAATTAAAGAAAATCTTGCTCATTAAAAATAATTGTATGATAGTCACCAAAGTGCTAAGGTGCTTAGATTCCAAGGACTAAATTTGAAAGCATGATATACACTTTTTATTTTAAAGTGTCAAGTTTTAGGATACACTGTGAATTATATCCCTATAGCTATTTAAAGCTCTCAGAGATAAAATGAAATCTTGGGTCACTTCTTTAAAATGTTTGGGGAGAGTAGATAAATTTTCAAAAAAATTGGGCCAAATTTTGAAGGTAGATCACCAACTGAACAACAATGCTGAGTCAAGGGCTGTGCCATTAGCATATGGTTCAATGCTCATGACTGCCCCACACCTGTGAAGTGGTGGAAGCAGCAGAGCTCAGGTGGTGCCGCACCTGAGTCCCTGACTCACGACACTAAGAAGAAAGCCACCTCTGTGGACAACCTTCCGTCCTTGAGCCCCAAGTCCTTCCAATAACTCTCTGAGGTAGGCAGTATGTTGGCCACAGATTGTAAAAGGAGACAAGGCTTTAATACTTTCTTCCCAAGATCACTGTTCAGTTAGAAGTGAGGACCCAGTTGGCTGCCCAGGCCTGGTCAGACCTATCAGACTGTGGGGCACAAGTGCCGCCAACCAGCAAGTGCAAAAAACAACCATTGACCTACCCACCATCTGTCACTGCCACTATTATGGGCCAAATGGTGTCCCCCCAAATTCATATGTTGAAATTCTAATCCCCTCTCAATGTGATGGTATTTAAAAATAGAGCCTTAAAGAGGTTTTTGAGTTAAAACTGAGGCTGTTTGGGTGGGCTGTAATACAATCTGACTGGTGTCCTTATAAGAAGGAGAAATTAGGACATGCAGAGAGACATCAGGGATGCACAAACACAGAAGGAAGACCATGTGAGGACACAGTGAGAAGGTGGCCATGTGCAAGCCAAGAGGAGAGGCCTCAGGAGAAACCAACCCTGCTGGCACCCTGATTTTGGACTTCTAGCCTCCAGAACTGTAAGAAAATACAATTCTGTCGTTTAAGCCACTCAGTCTGTGGTATTTTGTTATGGCAGTGTCAGCGAACTAAGGTATGGGTGGATATCTTAGTGATATCACAGGAAGTAAACGATTTCTCTCAGAAGACGGGTGTAATTACACACACACAGAGAAAGAAAGAAAGAAAGTAAGAAAGAAAGCTTCCTTAGCAATAAGTGTGAGTGTCAAATCTTGAGCTGTCATCATGTAGAAAAAAATAGACTGTTCTTGGCTGACCTAAATGGCACAGATGGGCAATGTAGGAGGAGGCCTGTCTCTATACTGGGCATGTTAACAAGTGCAGCTGAGATACTGTCCATGATTTCCTAGCAGTCTGCCTTCTCCATCAAAAAGTTATCTCATTTAATATCTCCATTGCCCACAATAGGATTTATGTATTTATAATTAGGAGCTGTAAGCAGTATCAGCAGATTTACTCTTTGTTGTTATTTATGGGCAGGAGGTGGTGGTGCTGGTACTAGCTTTTAAAAAATATATACAGTTAAATAATCTTTTTATTTAAGAATTTCAGATTTACAGAAAAGTTGCAAAAAATTACAGAAACAGTACAGAGTTTCCATATATGCTTCACACTGTTTCCCTAATATTAACATCTTATATTATTATGGCACATTTGTCACAACTAATTAACCAATATTATTAATCATTATTATTAATCATCATTAATAACTAAACTTCATACTTTATCCAGATTTCCTGAGGTTTTCCTTAATGTCCCTTTTCTGTTCCAGAATCATCCAAAACACCACATCTGTTTAGTTATCCTGTCTCCTTAATCTCTTCTGGGCTATGGCAGTTTCTCAAACTTGCCCTGTTTTGATGATCTTGACAGGTATTTGTAGAGTGTCCTTCAATTTGGGATGGTCTGACGTTTTTCTTGTAGTTAGACTGGGTTTGTGGGTTTTGGGAGGAAGATCACAGAGGATCAGTGCGTTCTCACCATCTCCTGTCAAGGGAGAATGTTCCCAACAGAGCTTCTCCTGGACGTCCTGGTTAAGATAATACTTGCCAGGTTTATCCACTATAAAGTTACTTTTCACCCTCTTTCCACACTTGATTCTAGAAGCAAGTCCTAAGCATAACTCACGCATCTTTGAGATATAACACAATACTGCATCGTTTGTTTTGTTGCTCAACTTGTTCCAGTTTTGACCACTGGGGGCGATTTCAATGGTTTTCTGTGTCCTCCTGGCAAACTGCATCACTGTGTGTGTGTGCGCGCGCGTGTGTGTGTAAGAACTTTCTAACTTTCTGATGCTCCAGGCTCTGTGTATTCTCTCACCAGACCTTGAATTAACCATTTCTCCAGAGAGGAAATATTCCTTTTATTAGAGAATAGTATTAGTAACCGAGATCTGGGGGCTGGGTGTGCTTTTGCTACTGAGGTGTCCTTGCTTCTAGGCCCTCTCAGTGGACAGAGAGGAAATACCCGTATGTATACTGGCCCATCTATCTACGCACATATATAATTACTTTTACATTTATACATCAGCACCTACAATAAGCTAAACATGAGTTCATACTGATGTCTCTGATTCTAATCCTTTTCCATGTTTCATGTTAGCCTTCTCTTCTTGCTTATCTGTAAACTTAGTTCCAACTGTGAGGACATGGTGCCCACCATCTGCCAGCTACCATCACCTTACTTATCTGTTCACTCCTAGTAAACATGTTCAGTGGGTTCTGAGCTATTAACCTGTGCCCCCAGGGGAACACACTTTGTATGATTCCTATTCTTTTCAATTTGTTAAGATGTGTTTCATGGCCCAGGTGTGGTCTATTTTTGTGAATGTTCCATGTGTGCTTGATAAAAATGTGTGTTCTGTTGTAATGGGGTGTTCTATAAATGTCACTTAGATCAAGTTGATCGATAGTGTACTTTAGGTCATCTATAGCCTTGTTGATTTTCTAGCTGTTTGATCTATCAATTACTGACAAAGAAGTGTTGATGTGTCCAGCTCTAGTATTTTAGTTCTATCAGTTTGTGCCTCATGTATTTTGATGCTCTACTGTCAAGTGTATACAATTAGAATTGTTGTGCCCTCTTGGAGAGTTAACTCTTATAAATTACAAACTGCCCTCCATATCTGTAGGTTTTGCATTCACAGATTCAACCAACCAAGGATCAAATTTGATTGCATCTGCAGATGCAAAACCCATGGATGTGGAGGACCTACTGTACTAGGCTACTGTATGTAAGGGACTTGAACATCCATGAATTTTGGTATCCACTGTGTGTGGGTGGTGTTGGTGGTCCTGGAACCAATCCCCCATGGATTCCAAAGGATGACTGTATATAACAGTTCATTTTCTTTTTTATCTCTGATAGTCTTCTTTGTTCTAAAATCGGCTTGCATGAAATTAATAAGCTACTCTCACTTTCTTTTCATTACTGTTAGCATGGTATATCTTTCTCTATACTTTTACTTCTAAGGTATAGATGTCATTATACTTAAAGTGAGTTTCTTGTAGGGTCTTTTTGTTTTGTTATCTAGTTTCATGATCTCATTCTCACCTGGTGTTCACAATTAGAGGAATTGCTGTTATAGTTGGAGGAAAATCTACCATTTTTGGTAAGTGTATTTATTCGTTGCATTTATTCTTTGTAGCATTCCCCTGACTTTTTCTGTCTTCTCTGGTTTTAAGTATATATGATTCCATTGTATCTCCATCTTAACATATCATTCATACTTATTTTTAAAACTTTTCTAGTGGTTGCCTTGGGGTTTATAACATGCATTTAAAAATAATCTAAGTCCGTCTTCAGATCACCTTAACTGCTTCATGTGGATTGCAGCTACCTCCTAACAGAGTTTCCTCAATTCTCCCCCCTATGCCTTGTGACATTGCTGTTATTCATGTTATTAATTCATATGCCATAAATACCCAATACATTGTTACTATTATTACTTTAAGTAAGACTTTTAGATCAATTAAGAATAAGAAAGATAACATTATTTTACCTTCATTTATTCCTTTTCTTTTTTTAAATTAATTTTTATTGGAGTATAGTTGTTTTACAATGTTGTGTTAGTTTCCACTGTACAGAAAAGTGAATCAGCTATACGTTTACATAATAGCCCCTCTTTTTTGGATTTCCTTCCCATTTAGGTCACCACAGAGCATGAGTAGTGTTCCCTGTGCTATACAGTAGGTTCTCATTAGTTATCTATTTTATACATAGCAGTGTAAATATGTCATTTCCAATCTCCCAATTCATCCTCCCCCACCATGGTATCCATATATTTGTTCTCTACATCTGTGTCTCTATTTCTGCTTTGCAAGTAAGTTCAACTGTATCAGTTTTCTAGATTCCACACATAAGCAAAATTATATGATATTCGTTTTTCTCTTTCTGACTTACTTCACTCTGTATAACAGTCTCTAGGTCCATCCATGTCTCTGCAAATGGTACAATTTCGTTCCTTTTTATGGCTGAGTAATATTCCATTGTATATATGTACCACATCTTCTTTACCCATTCCTCTGTTGATGGACATTTAGGCTGCTTCCAGGTCCTGGCTGTTGTTGATAGTGCTGTGATGAACATTGGGGTGCATGTATCTTTTTGAATTATGGTTTCCTCAGGGTATATGCCCAGTAGTGGGATTGCTGGGTCATATGGTAGTTCTATTTTTAGTTTTTTAAGGAATCTCCATACTGTTCTCCATAGCAGCTGTATCCATTTACATTCCCACCAACAGTGCAGGAGGGTTCCCTTTTCTCCACACTCTCTCCAGCATTTATTGCTTGTAGATTTTTTGATGATGGCCATTCTGACTGGTGTGAGGTGATAACTCATTGTGGTTTTCATTTGCATTTCTCTAATGATTATTGATGTTGAGCATCTATTCATGTGTTTGCTGGCAATCTGTATGTTTTCTTTGGAGAAATGTCTTTTTAGGTCTTCCACCCATTTTATGATTGGGTTGTTTTTGTTTTTTTATTTTGATATTGAGCTGCATGAGCTGTTTGTATGTTTTGGAGATTAATCCCTTGTCAGCTGTTTCATTTGCAAATATTTTCTCCCATTCTGAGAGTTGTCTTTTTGTCTTGTTTATGGTTTCCTTTGCTGTGCAAAAGCTTTTAAGTTTAATTAGATCCATTTGTTTATTTTTGTTTTTATTTCTGTTACTCTAGGAGGTGGGTCAAAAAGGATCTTGCTGTGATTGATGTCAAAGAATGTTCTGCCTCTGTTTTCCTCTAAGAGTTTTATAGTATCTGGCCTTACATTTAGGTCATTAATCCATTTTGAGTTTATTTTTGTGTATGGTGTTTTGTATGGAAACACAAAAGACCCTGAATAGCCAAAGCAATCTTGAGAAAGAAAAAGGGAGCTGAAGGAATCAGGCTCCTTGACTTCAGACAATACTACAAAGTTACAGTAATCAAGACAGTATGGTACTGGCATAAAAACAGAAATATAGATCAATGGAACAGGATAGAAAGCCCAGAGATAAACTCATGCACATATCTTAGTCACCTTATATTTAATAAAGGAGGCAAGAATATACAATGAAGAAAAGACAGTCTCTTCAATAAGTGGTGCTGGGAACTGGACAACTGCATGTAAAAGAATGAAATTAGAACACTCCCTACCACCACTTATTCCTTTTCTGATGCTCCTTATTTATGTAGATCCAGATGTTTGACCTATTTAATTTCCTTCTGCCTAAGAAAATTATTTTAACATTTCTTTCAAGGTTTCTAATGAGAAGTTCACTGTAATTCTTATTCTTGATCCTCTGTAGTTAAGGTGTCCACTTTTTATCACTTCTGGTTTTCTTCAGATTTCTCTCTTTGTCTTTGGTTTCCCCAGTTTGAATATGATATGTCCAGTGTGTGTGTGTGTTTGGTATTTGTCCTGTTTGGTATTCTCTGAACTTCTCAGATCTGTGGGTTAGTGTCTGTCATTAATTTGGAAAGTTCTCAGCCATTATTTCTTCAATACGTTTATGCCCCATTCTCTGTCTGCTTCTTCTGGTGTTCCATTACATGTATGCTACACCTTTTGCTATGTCTCACAGTCTTAGATGTTCTATTCTGTGTTTTGTTCCAGTTAATTTTCTCTTTGTGTTTCAAATTGGGAAAGTTTAGTTACTTATATTCAAACTCACTGAATTTTTTTTGCTTTTTTATTGCTATAAAATATATATAACATAAAATTTACCATTTCAGTCATTTTTCAGTGTACAACTGAGTGACATCAAGTACATTGCATTAAACTATGCATACAGAACTTTTTCATCATTTCAAACAGAAACTATCCCATTAAATAATAACTCACCATTCTGCCCTCCCCACACCCCAACCAGTCTCTGTTAACCTCTATTCTGCATTCTATCTCTCAGAAGTTACTTGCTCTATGTACCTCATATAAGTGGAATCACAATATTTTTCCTTTTGTATTTGTCTTATTTCACTGCAATGTTTTCAAAATATATCCATGTTGTAGCATGTATCAGAATTCATTACTTTTTAAGGTTGAATAACTTTCTGTTGTAGGTTTATATCACATTTTGCTAATCAGTTCACATCTTGATGAGCATTTGCGTTGTTTCTACTGTTTGACTACTGTGAATAATTTTGCTATGAACAGTGGTGTACAAATATCTGTTTGAGTCCTTGCTTTCACTTCCTTTGGGTATATACCTAGGAGTGTAATTGTTGGATCATATGGGATTTCTATGTGTTATTTTTTGAGAAACTGCCAAACTGTTTTCCACAGTGGCTAAATCATTTTACATTCCAGCAATGCAAAAGGGTTCCAATTTCTCCATATCCTTGCCAACACTTGTTATTTCCCTTTTAATATATATATCCTAGTCACCCCAGTGAGGGTGAAGTGGTATCTCATTGTGGTTTTGATTTACATTGCCCTGATGATTAGTGTTGGTGGGCATATTTTAATGTACTTATCAGTCATTTGTACGTTTTCTTTAAGAAAAGTCTATTCAAGTCTTTGGCCACTTTTAAAAATTGAGTTATCTGTCATTGGTTGTTAAATTTTTGAGTAGAAAATATTTTCTCCAATCCTGTAGATTGTCTTTTCACTTTCTTGATAGTGTTCTTTGATGCAGTAAAAATTTGAATTTTGATGAAGTCCAAGTTATCTATTTTTTTCTACTTTTTCTGTGCTTTCGGTGTCATATCTAAGAAATCATGACCAAATCCAAAGTTATAAAGAATTTCCGCTATGTTTTATTCTAAGATAATTACAGTTTTAGTTCTTACATGTAGGTCTTTGACCCTTTTTAAAAAAATTTTTTTGGACAATGGTGGACTCTGGGAGGGCTCACACCAAGGAGTACTTCTCAGAACTTCGGCCAGTGTCCTTGTCCCAACAGAGAGCAACAGCCACCTCTGCCTCTGCAGGAAACCATCCAACACTAGCAGCTCCACATGTATGAAACTTGGAAGTTGTCACTCCACCCTAATAACCACTAGAAAACCAACAACTCATTGGATCTGTAAGAGAAGGTGGTGGACATAGGGCAAATTGCTGCCCCAAAGATTGAAGAGACAGCCGTGTGAAGGACAGTCTTTTGGTGCTCCAGCCAGGCATCAGGGTTGTGCCATTGAGGTGGGAGAGCCAAGTTCAGGACACTGGGCATCAAGAAACCTCCCAGCTCCACATAATATCAAATGGCAAAAATCTCCCAGAGATCTCCATCTCAATACCAACACCCAGCCTCCTCAATGACCAGCAAGCTACAGTGCTGGACACCCTATGCCAAAAAACTAGCAAGACAGGAACACAGCCCAATCCATAGCAGAGAGGCTGTCTAAAATCATAATAAGGCCACAGACACCACAAAACACACCAACAGACGTGGACCTGCCCACCAGAAAGACAAGATCCAGCCTAATCCACCAGAACACAGGCACTAGTCCCCTCCACCAGGAAACCTACACAATGCACTGAACCAACCATAGCCACGGGGGACAGACACCAAAAACAATGGGAACTAGGAAACAGGAGGCTGCAAAATGGAGACCCCAAACACAGTAAGATAAGCAAAATGAAAAGACAGAAAAACACACAGCAGATTAAGGAGCAAGGTAAAAACCCACCAGACCTAAAACATGAAAAGGAAATAGGCAGTCTACCTGAAAAATGATTCAGAATAATGATAGTAAAGATGACCCAAGATCTTGGAAATAGAATAGACAAAATGCAAGAAACGTATAACAAGGACCTAGAAGAACTAAAGATGAAACAGGCAGTGACGAACAACATAATAAATGAAATTAAAAAAAAAACTCTAGAAGGGATCAATAGCAGAATAACTGAGGCAGAAGAACGGATAAGTGACCTGGAAGGTAAAAGAGTGGAAATAACTACTGCAGAGCAGAATAAAGAAAAAAGCATGAAAAGAACTGAGGACAGTCTCAGAGATCTCTGGGACAACATTAAATGCACCAACATTTGAATTACAGGGGTTGCAGAAGAAGAAGAGAAAAAGAAAGGGACTGAGAAAATATTTGAAGAGATTATAGTTGAAAATTTCCCTAGTATGGGAAAGGAAATAGTTAATCAAGTCCAGGAAGCACAGAGAGTCCATACAGGATAAATCCAAGGAGAAACATGCAAAGACACATATTAATCAAACTGTCAAAAATTAAATACAAAGAAAATATATTAAAAGCAGCAAGGGAAAAACAACAAATAACACACAAGGGATTCCCCATAAGGTTAACAGCTGACATTTCAGCAGAAACTCTTCAAGACAGAAGAGACTGGAAGGACATAGTTAAAGTGATGAAGGAGAAAAACCTACAACCAAGATTACTCTACCCAGCAAGGATCTCATTCAGATTTGATGGAGAAATTAAAACCTTTACAGACAAGCAAAAGCTGAGAGAGTTTAGCACCACCAAACCAGCTTAACAACAAATGCTAAAGGAACTTCTCCAGGCAAGAAACACAAGTAAGGAAAAGACCTACAATAAAAACCCAAAACAATTAAGAAAATGGGAATAGGAACATACATATCGATAATTACCTTAAATATAAATGGATTAAATTCTCCCACGAAAAGACACAGACAGGCTGAATGGACACAAAAACAAGACCCATATATATACTGTCTACCAGAGACCCACTTCAGACCTAGGGACACATACAGACTGAACATGAGGGGATGGAAAAGATATTCCATGCAAATGGAAATCAAAAGAAAGCTGGAGTAGCAATTCTCATATCAGACAAAATAGACTTTAAAATAAAGACTATTACAAGACACAAAAAGGACACTACCTAATGATCAAGGGATCGATACAAGAAGAAGATAAAACAATTGTAAATATTTATGCACCCAACATAGGAGCACCTCAATACATAAGGCAAATACTAACAGCCGCAAAAGGGGAAATCAACAGTAACACAATCATAGTATGGGACTTTAACACCCAACTTTTACCAACGGACAGATCATCCAAAATGAAAATAAATAACAAAACACAAGCTTTAAATGATACATTAAACAAGATGGAATGAATTGATATTTATAGGACATTGCATCCAAAACCAGCAGAATACACATTTTTCTCAAGTGCCTATGGAACATTCTCCAGGATAGACCATATCCTGGTTCACAAATCTAGCCTTGGTAAATTTAAGAAAATTAAAATTGTATCAAGTATCTTCTCCAACCACAATGCTATGAGACTAGATATCAATTACAGGAAAAGATCTGTAAAAATATACAAACACATGGAGGCTAAACAATACATTATTTATAACGAAGTGATCACTGAAGAAATCAAAGAGGAAATAAAAAAAAATACCTAGAAACAAATGACAGTGGAGACACGATGACCCAAAATCTGTACAATGCAGCAAAAGCAGTTCTAAGGGGGAAGTTTTTAGCAATACAGTCCTACCTTAAGAAACAGGAAACACCTCGAATAAACAACCTAACCTTGAACCTAAAGCAATTAGAGAAAGAAGAACAAAAAAAAGCCCAAAGTTAGCAGAAGGAAAGAAATCATAAAGATCAGATCAGAAATAAATGAAAAAGAAATGAAGGAAACAATAGCAAAGATCAATGAAAGTAAAAGCTGGTTCTTTGAGAAGATAAACAAAATTGATAAACCATTAGCTAGACTCATCAAGAAAAAAAGGGAGAAGACTCAAATCAATAGAATTAGAAATGAAAAAGGAGAAGTAACAACTGACACTGCAGAAATACAAAAGATCATGAGAGATTACTACAAGCAACTCTATGCCAATCAAATGGACAACCTGGAAGAAATGGACAAATTCTTAGAAATGCACAACTTGCCAAGACTGAATCAGGAAGAAATAGAAAATATGAACAGACCAATCACAAGCACTGAAATTGAGACTGTGATTAAAAATCTTCCAACAAACGAAAGTCCAGCACCAGATGACTTCACAGGCGAATTCTATCAAACATTTAGAGAAGAGCTAACACCTATCCTTCTCAAACTCTTCCAAAATATAGCAGAGGGAGGAACACTCCCAAACTCCTTCTACGAGGCCACCATCACCTTGATACCAAAACCAGACAATGATGTCACAAAAAAACAAAACTGCAGGCCAATACCACTGATGAACATAGATGCAAAAATCCTCAACAAAATACTAGCAAACAGAATCCAACAGCACATTAAAAGGATCATACACCGTAATCAAGTGGGATTTATCCCAGGAATGCAAGGATTCTTCAGTATACGAAAATCAATCAACGTGATACATCATATTAACAAATTGAAGGAGAAAAACCATATGATCATCTCAATAGATGCAGAGAAAGCTTTCGACAAAATTCAACACCCAAGTAAGATCAAAACCCTGCAGAAAGTAGGCATAGAGGGAACCTTCCTCAACATAATAAAGGCCATATATGACAAAACCACAGCCAACATCATCATCAATGGTGAAAAACTGAAACCATTTCCACTAAGATCAGGAATAAGACAAGGTTGCCCACTCTCACCACTCTTATTTAACATAGTTTTTCAAGTTTTAGCCACAGCAATTAGAGAAGAAAAAGAAATAAAAGGAATCCAAATCGGAAAAGAAGAAGTAAAGCTGTCACGGTTTGCAGATGACATGATACTATACATAGAGAATCCTAAAGATGCTACCAGAAAACTACTGGAGCTAATCAATGAATTTGGTAAAGCAGCAGGATACAAAATTAATGCATGGAAATCTCTGGCATTCTTATACACTAGTGATGAATAATCTGAAAGTGAAATTAAGGAACACTCCCATTTACCATTGCAAGAAAAAAATAAAATATCTAGGAATAAACCTACCTAAGGAGACAAAAGACCTGTATGCAGAAAATTATAAGACACTGATGAAAGAAATTAAAGATGATACAAATAGGTGGAGGGGGCTTCCCTGGTGGTACAGTGATTGAGAGTCTGCCTGCCGATGTGGGGGAAATAGGCTCGTGCTCCAGTCCGGGAAGATCCCATATGCTGCGGAGCAGCTGGGCCCGTGAGCCATGGCCACTGAGCCTGCGTGTCCGGAGCCGGTGCTCCACAATGGGAGAGGCCATGACAGTGAGAGGCCCGCATACTGGAAAAAAAAAAAATCTGTAGAGAGACGCCATGTTCTTGCATTGGAAGAATCAACATTGTGAAAATGACTATACTACCCAAAGCAATCTACAGATTCAGTGCAATCCCTATCAAACTACCACTGGTATTTTTCACAGAACTAGAACAAAAAACTTCACAATTTTCTATGGAAACACAAAGGACCCTGAGTAGCCAAAGCAATCTTGAGAACGAAAAATGGAGCTGGAGGAATCAGCTCCCTGACTTCAGACTATACTACAAAGCTACAGTAATCAAGACAGTATGGTACTGGCACAAAAACAGAAATATAGATCAATGGAACAGGATAGAACGCTCAGAGATAAGCCCACACACATATGGCCACCTTATATTTGATAAAGGATGCAAGAATATACAGTGGAGAAAAGACAGCCTCTTCAATAGTGGTGCTGGGAAAACTGGACAGGTACATGTAAAAGTATGAAATTAGAACACTCCCTAACACCATACACAAAAATAAATTCAAAATGGATTAAAGACCTAAATGTAAGGCCAGACACCATCAAACTCTTAGAGGGAAACGTAGGCAAAACACTCTATGGCATAAATCACAGCAAGAACCTTTTTGACCCTCCTCTAGAGAAATGGAAATAAAAACAAAAATAAACAAATGGGACCTAATGAAACTTCAAAGCTTTTGCCCAGCAAATGAAACCATAAACAAGACCAAAAGAAAATCCTCAGAATGGGAGAAAATATTTGCAAATGAAGCAATTGACAAAGGATTAATCTCCAAAATTTACAAGCAGCTCATGCAGCTCAATAACAAAAAAAACAAACAACCCAATCCAAAAATGGGCAGAAGACCTAAATAGACATTTCTCCAAAGAAGATATACAGATTGCCAACAAACCCATGAAAGAATGCTCAACATCATTAATCATTAGAGAAATGCAAATCAAAACTACAATAAGATATCATCTCACACCAGTCAGAATAGCCATCATCAAAAAATCTAGAAACGATAAATGCTGGAGAGGGTGTGGAGAAATAGAAACACTCTTGTACTGTTGGTGGGAATGTAAATTGATACAGCCATTATGGGGAACAGTATGGAGGTTCCTGAAAAAACTACAAATAGAACTACCATACGACCCAGCAATCCCACTCCTGGGCATATACCCTGAGAAAATCTTAATTCACAAGGAGTCATGGGGCTTCCCTGGTGGCACAGTGGTTGAAAGTCTGCCTGCTGATGCATGGGACACGGTTTCATGCTCCAGTCTGGGAAGATCCCACAAGCCGTGGAGTGGCTAGGCCCGTGATCCATGGCCACTGAGCCTGCGCATCTGGAGCCTGTGCTCTGCAACGGTAGAAGCCAAAACAGTGAGAGGCCCGTGTACTGCAAAAAAAAAAGAGTCATGTCCCAAAATTTTCATTGCAGCTCTATTTACAATAGCCAGGACATGGAAGCAACCTAAGCATCCATCAACAGATGAATGGATAAAGAAGATGTGGCACATATATACAATGGAATATTACTCAGCCATAAAAAGAAATGAAATTGAGTTATTTGTAGTGAGGTGGATGGACCTATAGTCTGTCATACAGAGTGAAGTAATTCAGAAAGAGAAAAACAAATACCTTATGCTAACACATATATATGGAATCAAAGAAAAAAAAAAAAGAAAGGTCATGAAGAACCTAGGGGTAAGACAGGAATAAAGACACAGACCTACTAGAGCATAGACTTGAGGATATGGGGAGGGGAAAGGGTAAGCTTTGACAAAGTGAGAGAGTGGCATGGACACTACCAAACGTTAAAATATATAGCTAGTGGGAAGTAGCAGCATAGCACAGGGAAATCAGCTAGGTGGTTTGTGACCACCTAGAGTGGTGGGATAGGGAGGTTGGGAGGGAGGGAGATGCAAGAGGGAAGAGATAAGGGAACATATGTATATGTATAACTGATTCACTTTGTTATAAAGCAGAAACTAACACACCATTGTAAAGCAATTATACTCCAATAAAAATGTTAAAAAAATTTGTTGGAGTATAGTTGATTTAAAATGTTTCATTAGTTTCTGTTGTACAGCAAAGTGAATCAGTTATACATACATACATACATACATATATATATATATATATCTCCACTCTTTATTAGATTATTTTCCCACATAGGTCATTACAGAGTATTGATATGAGTTTCCTGTGGTATACAGTAGGTCCTCATTAGGTATCAGTTTTATATTTGGTAGTGTGTATATGTCAATCCCAGTTTTCCAACTTATCCTCCCACCCTTTCTGCCCTGCAACCATAAGTTTTTTTTTTCTACATCTGTGTCTCTGTTTCTGTTTGTAAAGAAGTTCATTTGTTCCTTCCTTTAGATTCCACATATAAGCGATATCTGACTTACTTCACTCAACTTGACAATCTCTAGGTCCATCCATGCTGCTACAAATGATATTATTTCATTCTTTTTTATGACTGAGTAATATTCCATCATGTGTATGTAGCACATCTTCTTTATCCATTCCTCTGTCAATGGACATTTAGGTTGCTTCCATGTCTTGGCTATTGTAAACAGTGCTGCAAAGAGCATTGGGGTGCCTGATTTTTCAAATTATGATTTTCTCTGGATATATGTCCAGGGGTGGGATTGCTGGATCATATGGTACTTCTGTTTTTAGATTTTTAGGGAACCTCCATACTGTTCTCCATAGTGGTTGTACCAATTTACATTCCCACAAGGAGTATAGGAGGGTTTCCTTTTCTCCACAACCTCTTTAGCATTTATTGTTTGTAGATTTTTTGATGATGGCATTCTAACCGGTGTGAGGTAATACATCATTGTAGTTTCGATTTGCATTTCTCTAGTAATTAGTCATGCTGAGCATCTTTTCCTGTGCCTCTTGGCCATTTGTATGTCTTCTTTGGAGAAACATCTATTTAGATTTTCCACCCATTTGTTTGTTTGTTTTTTTGATATTGAGCTGCATGAGCTCTTTGTATATTTTAGTGATTAATCCCTTTTCAGTCACTTCGTACCCAAATATTTTCTCCCATTTGGTGGGCTGCCTTTTTGTTTTATTTCTGGTTTCCTTTGCTATACAAAAGCTTTTAAGTTTAATTAGGTCTCATTTGTTTATTTTTGTTTTCATTTCCATTATGCTAGAAGAAGGATCTAAAAAGATATTTGCTGCAATTTTTATCAAAGTGTGTCCTGCCTTTGTTTTCATCTAAGAGTTTTATAGTGTTCAGCCTTACATTTAGCTCTTTAATCTATTTTGAGTACATTTTTGTGTATGGTGTTAGAGAGTGTTCTAATTTCATTCTTTTACATGCAGCTGTTCAGTTTTCCTAGCACATCTTATTGAAGAGACTGTCTTTTCTCCATCATATATTCTTGCCTCCTTTGTCATAGATTATGTGGCCATAGGTGTGTGGGTTTATCTCTGGGCTTTCTATCCTGTTCTATTAATCTATATTTCTGTTTTTGTGCCAGTACCATACTGTCTTGATTACTGTAGCTCTGTAGTGTAGTCTATAGTCAGGTAGCCTGATTCCTCCAGCTTCGTTTTTCTTTCTCAAGATTGCTTTGGCTATTTGGGGTCTTTTGTGTTTCCATACAAATTGTAAAATTTCTTGTTCTAGTTCTGTGAAAAATGCCCTTGCTTATTTGATTGGAATTGCATTGAATCTGTAGAATGCTTTGGGCAGTGAAGTCATTTTCACAATCCTGATTCTGCCAATCCAAGAACATGGTATATCTCTCCATCTTTTTGTGTCATCTTTGATTCATTTCATCAGTGTCTTATAATTTTCTGCATAGAGGACTTTTGCCTCCTTAGGTAAGTTTATTCCTAGGTATTTTATTCTTTTTTTGCAATAGTAAATGGAGCGTTTCCTTAATTTCTCCTTCTGATATTTTGTTCTTAGTGTATAGAAATGCAAGAGATTTCTGTGCATTAATTTTGTATCCTGCTACTTTACCAAACTGATTGATTTGCTCTAGTAGTTTTCTGGTGGCATCTTTAGGATTTTCTATGTATAGTATCATGTCATCTGCAAACAGTGACAGTTTTACTTCTTTTCCAGTTTGGATTCCTTTTCTTTTCCTTCTCTGACTACTGTGACTAAAACATCTAAAACTATATTGAATAATGGTGAGAGTGGGTACCCTTGTATTTTTCCTGATCTAGGAGGAAATGCTTTCCTATTTTTACCATTGAGAATGATGTTTGCTGTGAATTTATCATATATGGCTTTTATTATGTTGAGGTAGGTTCACTCTATTCCCACTTTCTGGATAGTTTTTATCATAAACTGGTGTTGAATTTTGTGGAAATCTTTTTCTGCATCTATTGAGATTATAATATGGTTTTTAATCCTTCAGTTTGTTAGTATGGTGTATCATATTGATTGATTTGCATATATTGAAAAATCCTTTCATTCCTGGGATAAACCCCACTTGATCATGGTGTATAATCCTTTTAATGTGCTTTTGGATTCTGTTTGCTAGTATTTTGTTGAGGAGTTTTGCATCTATGTGATATTGGCCTGTAATTTTCTTTCTTTCTTTTTTTTCTTTTTGATATCTTTGCCTGGTTTTGGTATCAGGTGATGGTGACCTCATGGAATGAATTTGGGAGTGTTCCTCCCTCTGCTATATTTTGGAAGAGTTTGAGCAGGGTAGGTGTTAGCTCTTCTCTAAATGTTTGATAGAATTTGACTGTGGAGCCATCTGGCTCTGGGCTTTTGTTTGTTGGAAGACTTTAAATCAGAGTTTCAAATTCAGTGCTTATTATTGGTCTGTTCATATTTTCTATTTGTTCCTGGTTCAGTCTTGGAAGGTTGCACTTTTCTAAAAATTTGTCCATTTCTTCCAGGCTGTCCACTTGATTGGCATAGAGTTGCTTGTAGTAATCTCTCATGATCCTTTGTATTTCTGCAGTGTCACTTGTTACTTCTCTGTTTTCATTTCTAATTCTGTTGATCTAAGTCTTCTCTCTTCTTTTGTTGATGAGTCTCTCTAATGGTTTATCAATTTTGTTTATCTTCTCAAATAACCAGCTTTAAGTTTTATTGATCTTTGGTATTGTTTCCTTCATTTCTCTTTCATTTATTTCTGATCTGATCTTTATGATTTCTTTCTGTCTGCTAACTTTGTGGGGTTCTTGTTTTTCTTCTTTCTCTAGTTGCTTTAGGTGTAAGGTTAGGTTGTTTATTTTGAGATTTTTCTTGTTTCTTGAGGTAGGATTGTATTGTTATAAACTTCTCTCTTAGAACGGCTTTTGCTGCATCCCATAGATTTTGGGTCATTATGTTTTTAATGTCATTTGTTTCTAGACATTTTTTGATTTGTCCTTTGTTTTCATCACTGATCTCTTTGTTGTTTAGTAGCATATTGTTTAGCCTCCATGTGTTTCCACTTTTTACAGTTTTTTTTCCTGTAATTGATATTTAGTCTCATAACATTGTGGTTGGAAAAGAAGCTTCATACAGTTTTAAGTTTCTTAAACTTCCTGAGGCTTGATTTGTGATCCAAGATGTGATCTATCCTGGAGAATGTTCCATGAGCACTTGAGAAGAAAGTGTATTCTGTTCTTTTATGATGGAATGTTCTATAAATATCAATTAAGTCTATCTGCTCTAATGTGTCCTTTAAAGCCTGTGTTTCCTTACTGATTTTCATTTTGGATGATCTGTCCATTTGTGAAAGTGAGGTGTTAAAGTTCCTACTATTACTTTGTTAGTGTCCATTTCCCCTTTTGTGGCTGTTAGCATTTGCCTTATGTATTGAGGTGCTCATGTTAGGTGCATAAATATTTACAATTGTTATATCTTCTTCTTGGATTGATCCCTTGATCATTATTTAGTGTCCTTCTTTGTCTCTTGTAATAGTCTTATTTTAAAGTCTCTTTTGTCTGATATGAGTATTCCTACTCCAGCTTTCTTTTGATTTCCATTTGCATGGAATATATTTTTCCATCTCCTCATTTTCAGTCTGTATGTGTCCCTTGATCTGAAGTTGGTCTCTTGTAGACAGCATATATATGCGTCTTGTTTTTGTATCCATTCAGCCAGTCTGTGTCTTCTGGTTGGAGCAATTAATCCATTTACATTTTAGATAATTTTCAATATGTATGTTCCTATTACCATTTTCCTAGTTGTTTTTGGGTTTGTTTTTATAGGTCTTTTCCCTCTCTTGTGTTTCCTGCCTAGAGAAGTTCCTTTAGCATTTGTTGTAAAGCTGGTTTGGTGGTGCTGAATTCTTTTAACTTTTGCTTGTCTGTAAAACTTTCAATTTCTCTGTCAAATCTGAATGAGATCCTTGCTGGGTAGAGTAATCTTGCTTGTAGGTTTTTCCCTTTCATCACTTTAAATATATCCTGCCACTCCCCTATGGCCTGCAGAGTTTCTGCTGAAAGATCAGCTGTTTATCTTATAGGAATGTGTTTGCTTTTCCCTTCTATGTTATTTGTATATTAGTTGTTGCTTTTCCCTTGTTGCTTTTATTATTTTTTTCTTTCTGTTTACTTTTTGTTACTTTGATTAATATGTGTCTCTGTGTGTTTCTCCTTGCGTTTACCCTGTATGTGTCTCTCTGCAGTTTCTGGACTTGATTGACTATTTCCTTTCCCATTTGGGGGAAGTTTTCAACTCTAATCTCTTCAAATATTTTCTCAGACCCTTTCTTTTCTTCTTCTTCTTCTGGGATGCCTATAATTCAAATGTTGGTGCACTTAATGCTGTCCCAGAGGTCTCTGTTACTGTCCTCAATTCTTTTCATTCTTCTTTCTTTATTCTGCTCTGTGGCAGTTATTTCCACCATTCTATCTTCCAGCTTACTTATCCGTTCTTCTGCCTCAGTTATTCTGCTATTGATTCCTTCTAGAGTTCAGTTATTGTGTTGTTCATTACTGTTGTTTGCTCTTTAGTTCTTCTAGGTCCTTGTTAAGTGTTTCCTGTATTTTCTCCATTCTGTTTTAGACATTTTGGATCATCTTTACTATCATTACTGCGAATTCTTTTTCATAGTAGTTTGCCTATTCCCTCTTCATTATTTGGTCTTGTGAGTTTTTATCTTGCTCCTTTGTCTGCAAGATATTTCTCTGTCTTCTCATTTTTTCTATCTTACTGTGTTTGTGGTTTCCTTTCCCTAGGCAGCAGGGTCGTAGCTCCTCTTGCTTCTGTTCTCTGCCCCTGGTGGTGAGGTTGGTCCAGAGTCTTGCATAGCCTTCCTGATGGGAGGGGCTGGTGCCTGTGTTCTGTTGAGTGGAGCTGAGTCTTTTTCCTCTGATGAGCAGGGTGGTGTCAGGTGGTGTGTTTTGGGGTGTCTGTGAACTTAGTATGACTTTAGGTAGTCTGAGTGCTGATGGGTGGGTTTGTGTTCCTATGTTGTTTGTTGTTTGGTGTGAGGCATCCATCGCTGGGAACTGCAGGCAGTTGGGTGGAGCTGGGTCTTTGATTCAGATAGAGGCCTCCATGAGAGCTCTTGGCGATTAATCTTCCCTGAGTCTAGGAATTCTCTAGTGGTCCAGCACCCTGGACTCAGTGCTCCCACCCCAGAGCCTCAGGCCTTACTTCCAGTCAGGGAACAAAGACCCCACAAGTCACTCATCCCAGCAATAAAGAGGATTAACAAAAGCAGATAAACAAAATGCTTGACAAATGGTAAAAAGTAAAATCAAACAAACAAAAACAGAAACACACATATACACAAAAGAAACAAAAACAGAACCAAATAAAACAAAATCAAGAGAACAACCAGACAAACAAAAGAACCTAAGAATGAAATTAAACAATTAAAAACAAAACTAACAAAATCACAAAAACAAAAAACAAAATCAAAGCAGAGTGCGAACTGAAGAATGAAGCAAAGAAACAAAACAAACCAACAAAAATGATAAAAAAAGAAGAAAAAGGGGAAAGAAGACAGAACAACAGAAAAGCAATGTAGAAATAGAAATATAAAAAAATAAAATAAAAACATATTAAAGAAAAAAAACCTCTAGACAATTGGTAAAAACAAAATCAACACAACCAAAAACAGAAACAAGGAAACACACAGACATGCAAAGAAACAAAAACAGAACCAAATAAAACAAAAACCAAAGAACAACTAGACAAACAGAAGAACACTGAAACAAAATCAAACAATTTCAATCAAAACTAACAAAAACAGAAAACCTAAAATCAAAACAAAATCAGTGTGCCTACTGAAGCATAAAGCAAAGGAACCAATAAAAATGAGTTTAAGAAAAAGGGAAAAAACACAGTACAAGTGAAAGGCAAAGTAGAAATGGAAATATAAAAAAACATATATACAGGAAAAATAAGACGGACAAAGTAGGCAAAAACCACAGAACAACAGAAAAGAAAAGTAAAAACAGAAATACATAAATATAAAAATGTAAAAGGTGTTATAAAACAAGAAGATCCCAAAATACTAAAGAAAAAAATATATACTAGAAAACAAAAAACAAGGCAGAACCAACAACAGAATGAATCAAAACATAATAAAATTAATAATAATAATTATGTTTCCCTGAGGTCTCAGCTCTAAGTGTCCTTGCACACACCCTGAGGCACAGCCCACCTCTGCCTCTGCAAGAGACCCTCCTCTGTCTCTGGCCTGGTCCCTGAACTTGCTGTGGGCCCTTTGGGGACAACTGAGACTCTGATCTGGCCCAACTCCTGTGTGTGCTGCCCCCTAAGTCCACAGCTGTCAGAGCTAGACTGTTTTCTTTTGTGAGAACACTCATTGTCTACTCAGGTATTCCATAGATGCAGGGTTTACCTATCTGATTATGTAGATTTAATCTGTAGCTAGTGCAGCTGATGGAAAGGTTTTCAGTCTTCTTCCTTAGTCACCCCATCCCTGGGGTTCAGCTTTGGTTTTATCCCCACCTCTGTGTGTGGTCCACCCATAGAAGTCTGGTCCTGAGGCTGCCTTGGAGCTCTTTGGTCTGCCCCAGTGAGGACAGGGTGCAGAGGTGGTCTGACTTCTTGGATTGTGGGAGCTCAGGCAGCGCCAACTGTGCAGGGAAGCCAGCAGCCACGGGCACAAGAGATATGGCCCTACTGAGGGGCTTTTCTGGTGGCTGGTGGCTGGTGCATGAAAGCCAGACCTGAGAGGGCTTTTCCTATTTCCCTGCAGCCAGCATGTGAGGGCCAGCTCTGACGGGGGCTTTTTTTATTGCCCAGCAGCTGGCATGCAAGAGCCAGCCTTGATTGGGCTTCTTTTATTGTTGTCAGCAGGCGCCAGCATGTGGGGAGAGAGAGGTTACATATTTGGCTCCTCCCCCTGCATGTGACTCAGCAGTAGTGCCCTGCTTCTGTGGCAGTCCAGTCTTCCTCTGTAGGCATTCCCTGTTGTGGATTTCCTCCCTCCCATCTCCTCAGTCTGTGTCCCCACCGCCAACAGCAGTTCTCGCTCTGGATCTGTTCTCCAGTCCCCTTGCTCCAGCTACCAGCTCCTTTGCACTCCTGTGAACACACGTCCCAGTCTAGGGCACATAGGGCCACAGTACAGACCATCTGTGTAGTTCTCACTCTGTCCAGTCTGTCACAGATCAGCCACTTCACCCTCTTCCAACAGCCTCAAATGCTTCCCTTCTGTCCCAATTGATTTCCCCATCAGAGAGGGGGTTTCCCCATTGGAGGGGGGGTTTCCCTGAATTCGGGAATTTCTCCTCTGCCTCAGCTCCCCTGCTCCAGGGTGCAGGTTCCATCTTGCTTCCTCTCCTCCTCCTTCTCCCTTCTTTTTTCATCCCACCCAGTTAAGCAGGGATTTTTATAGTCCTTTCTGACTATAAAGAAAGTCAGAAAGGACTATAAAGATCCAGTGTCCAAGGTCTTCTGGCAGTGTTCAGTTGGTATTCTGTGAGAATTGTTGCATCTATAGATATATTCATGATGCATCTGTGGAGAGAGATGAACCCTACATCCTCCTATTCCTCTGCCATCTTAACTCCTTCCTGTAGGTGTATTTTTGATGCATTTGTGGGGAAAGGTGAACTTTACATCCTCCTACTCCTCTATCTTGACTCAATTCTCTTTGATCCATTTTGAATTAATTTTTCTATATGGTATAACGTAAGGATCCACCTTCATACTTTTGCATGTTGCATCCAATTTTCCCAGCATCGTTTGTGGAAAAAATGGTCCTTTCTCCATTGAATAGTTTTGACATTCTTGTCAAAGGGCGCCAAATATGTAAGGGTTTATTTCTGGGCTGGCTATTATATTCCATTGTTCTGTATGTCTGTCCTTATGCCAGTAGTATCTGTTTTGTTTACTGTAGCTTTGTAATAAGTTTTCAAATTATGAAGTGTGAGTTCTCCAACTTTGTTCTTTTTCAGGATTGTTTTGGCTCTTTTGAGTCCCTTGAGATTCCATGTGAATTTCAAGATAGGTTGTTCTATTCCTGCAAAAGAGAATCTATTGGGATTTTTGTAGGGATTGCATTGAATCTTTAGATTGCTTTAGATAGTATTTTCATTTTAGCAATATTAAATCTTCCAATCCATGAACACGAGTTATCTTTCTACTTATTTATGTCTTAAATTTTTTTCAGCAATACTTTATAGTTTTCAACGTACAATTATTTTGCCTCCTTGGTTAAATTCATTCCCAAGTGTTTTATTTTTTATGCTATGAAATTGTTTTATTCATTTCCTTTTTGGATTGTTCATTGTTAGTGTATGGAAATTCAACTGATATTTGTTGATTTTGTATCTTTCAACTTGGCTGAATTAATTTATTAACTCTAGCAGTCTTCTTGTGGATCTTTAGAATTTTCTATTTTTAAAATCATGTTGTCTGAAAGTGTGCATCCTTGTCTTATGTCTGATCTTAGGAGAAAGTTTCAGTCTTTTTACCATTGAGGGTAATGTTAGCTGTGAGTTTTTAATTCCCTTTGTCGTGTTGAGGATATTTCTTTCTATTCCTAGTTTATTGAGTATTTTTTATCATGAAAGGGTGTTGGATATTGTAAAATGCCTTTTCTGCATCAGTTGAGATGATCATGTGGTTTTTTTCCTTCATCTTATTAATGGCATGTATTACATAGTTTGTTTTTTGTATATTGAACCATTCTTGCACTTCAGGAATAAAACTCACTTGGTCTTGGTGTATAATCCTTTTACTATGCTGCTGAATTCAGTTTGCTAGTATTTTGTTGAGAATTTTTGTATCTATATATTCATAAGAAATATTGGTATGTAGTTTTCTTGTAGTTTCTTTTCTGGCTTTGGTATCAGGGTAGTGCTGACCTCATGGAATCAGTTAGGAACTATTCCCACCTCTTCAATATTTTGGAACAGTTTCAGCGTAATTAGTTTTAAATCCTCCTTGAATGTTTGATGGAATTTACCAGTTAAGCCATCTTGTCCTAGGCTTTTCTCTACTGAGAGATTTTTTTATTACTGACATAGTCTCCTTATTAGTTATAGGTCTATTCAGATTTTCTTTTTCTTCGTGATTCTATTTTTTTTTTTTTTTTTTTGGAGTACGCGGGCCTCTCACTGTTGTGGCCTCTCCTGTTGTGGAGCACAGGCTCCAGACGTGCAGGCTCAGTGGCCATGGCTCACGGGCCCAGCAGCTCCGCGGCATGTGGGATCTTCCTGGACCGGGGCACGAACCCGTGTCCCCTGCATCGGCAGGCAGACTCTCAACCACTGCGCCACCAGGGAAGCCCCTCTTCGTGATTCATTTTTATAGATGTACATTTCTAGGAATTTGTCCATTTCATCTAGGTTATGCAATTGGTTGATATATAAATGTTCATAGCATTCTCTTATTATCTTTTTTATTTTTATAAAATTGGTAGTGATATCTCCACTTATATTTCTGATTTCAGTACTTTGAGTCTTCTCTCTTTTGTACTCAGTTTAAGCTAAATGTGTGTCAATTTAGTTGATCTTTTCAAAAGATCAACTTTGGTTTTGATGACTTTTTCCTGTTTTATTTTTTTTTCTCTTCTCTATTGTATTTATCTCCACTAAGTTTTATTGCTTCTTTCCTTCTACTGGCTATGGGTTAGTTTATTCTTCTTTTTCTAGTTCCTTAAAATATAAATTTAGGTTATCGATTTGAGATCTTTCTTCTTTTTTAATGTATGCATTGTAGCAATAAATTTCCTACTTAGCACTGCTTTCTCTGCATCCTGTAAGTTTTGGTATATTGTGTCTCTTTTTATTTGTCTCAAGTATTTTCTAATAAAGCTTGCCGATTCTTTACTCAGCCATGTTTAATTCTGCATTTAATTTGCAGTGTTTTTGACTTCTAGCATATTCTTTGGATTTCTTTCTTGGAATTCTTCCTGTCAGCTATATTACCACTTGTTCTTGCATTTTGCCTACTTTTTTCACTCGAACTCTTAACATATTAATCAATCTTATTTTATAATCTTTATGTGATAATTCCAACATCTGTGACTGGTTCTGGCAACAGCTTTGTCCCTCAGACATTGTTTACTCTTGGCTTTAACAGGTTTTATAATTTTTTGTTGAAAGCCAGACATTGTATAGGGTAATAGGTACTGAGGTAAATAGGCTTTTAGTGTGAGGATTTATGTTAATCTGGCTAAGAGTTGGGCTGCTTTAATATTTCTTATAACTATAGGCACCAGAGGCTTCATATTACTCTAGTGGGCTTACTTTTTCTTCCCTTCTTTTCTTTGTGGCTTCCTTTTGTTCTGATCTTTAGAGAGAGTCTTTGTCTTGTAGCTCTTTTAGTTTTAATCCACAGTTCTTATTACTGGAGGCTTATTAGTGTGGTAATGGGGTTAGTCAGGAGGGAGAGAATGTGCCCTTATCTTCTAAGCTTCTAATCAGTCTCAGTCTTTTGTGGGCCTGTGCCCCCAGGGTGGGGTTAAGCCTTCCAAAACCCTAGTCCCTTCTGGCCCACCATTTCCAGTTTTGTATTTTGGAGTCCTTTTCTGGTTAACTGTCCTTTTCTTTTTATCTTTCTTTCTATCTATATTTCTTTTTCTTAAGTGAGACAGGAAGGCTGGAGATGACAGGGGTCGGGTGGAGTGCCTTCCTTCAGCTTGGAAAAGTCTTCAGAAGAGTCCCCTGGGGAAGCCCCTCCCCTTTACATAGGCCTGTTAGGGAGAAGGTTATGGAGGGTTTCACAATGGCTACTCTTCTTCCTTTGCCAAGCCCATGAGGGGGTCTTTTGTCCTCACCCTGAAAACACAGTGTGGTTCCTGGAGGAAAGCCATGAAAGTGTGAGCCCCCCTTTACTGCCCAGCCCCTTATAGCTTCTTATTCAGCCTACAGCCACTTGTCAAAACGACTCCTGAACAGTTCCTACCAGTTCTTTGGCATCTTGCACCAGGTCTTGGTTGCCTCGTTTCTCTGGATGCACCTTTGCCTCCAGACTTCAGAGGAGTTATTTGCTCTGTGACCTCTGTTTTCTGATGAATCAAGGAAAGTCATGGATTTTCAGGTTGTCCACATTTTTCTTGTTGTAAGGATGGGAATGACAATTTTTAAGGCCTTATACATAATAACAAAAGAACTCACCTCTCCCCTTCCAAAGATGGGGGTGTGTAGTATGTTTGTATGAGCATGGAGCCCAGGCCATTAACATCAGGCCCTTAAGGTAGGTGGGCATTGGGGTGGAGACATAGAAGCAGGATGCACTGTTCATTTTAAAAATTACATCTGTTCCTTGTTAAATTTCACTTTTATAGTTTTGAAGAGGACTTTCAGAGAGAACATTTAGGAGAAAAAGGAGTGCGTGCAGCATTGTTTGTAACAGCAAAAATGGGAAATAACTTGACTATCCATCAACAGGAGAGTGTTTAAATTACTTGCCACCTTCAGGAGACTGCTGTGCAGCTTTCAAGAGAATGGAGAACCTGCGTGCTCCTGGTGCCTGCTAAGCTCAAGGAACACATCTGTGATATGGTGTGCAGTAAGAAAAAAGGTTCAAGTCCATGTGTGTTTATGTCATGGGCAGAGAAAGGGTCTGAGGACACACCCAATGTTCAAGAAGGACAGGGAAGAGGAGGCTCTGCACTTGGCATTGTTTGAATTGGTTGTAGTAAGTGGGTATTAATTTTGATTCAAAACAACAGGGGGTAATGGAGGAATTGGAGGAGACTCACTTTTCATTGTTCTCCCTTCTGTGTCATTTGAGTTTTGTATTCTGTATATTTGTCCCCATTTTATAAAAATAAATAAATAAATAAGCAAACAAACAAATAAATAAACTGAAGAGCCAGGAAAGGTAAGAAGCACCCCCAATGTAGTTGGCAGGCACTTCCCCAACCTGTGCTGGCCTTCACCTCCTTCTTCTTTCCAGCACCTTCTCCTGCTCTCTTCCCTGCCCTCCTGGTCCACCCTGGCCACCCTGCTGTAGGGCCCAGGCCTCCCCCAGCTGGGAGGCTGCCTGGGTACCTTCCTATTTTCTAACTCAACTTCAGAAGGTTGGAAGGGCAGAAGCACAGTGCACAGGCTCCAGGGTGAACCCCAGCTCCCCCACCACTGTGTGACCCTGGGACATCTGTGAACTGGGGACAACTGGACCTACTTCTCAGGATTTTACTTTACATGGGAAAAATCTTCTATAACCTCTACAGCCACGTGTGAATGAGAGGGCTGGAAATTGACCAGAGTTATGAAAATGCCCCAAGCAGGTCTCTTCCACACCCATCACTGGGTTAGGCACCTGTCCCAGGAGCTGGACCCTGAAGTTCCCCTCTTCCTCCCAGTGCATCACCTCAAGGACATCCTTGAGGACTGTGAAGCCGTCAGAATGGCATTGCCTGGACCCATCTTGCTGGGGAGGGCAGCCTGAGGGGTGGGGTGCAGAAAGAGAGATGGGCTGAGGGACCCTTGACTCAGTGCACACAAGAGGAAGATCACACAGCCTCTTTCACTCTCCCAGCAGGGCGCCTAGCACACCACTGCTGGGACCACTCCCCAGATTGCTGAGTGAGAATCTCTGCAGTGTTGGGATTGCTTAAAATGCTCCCCAGATTGAGAGCCACTGGGCAATATTTCCTCCCAGTAGGCATGGTTCTAAGTCCTTGTTTCTGCTGCCCTGCTGTTGGGTCACTGTGCACCTGCTTCACCATGGACTCTGAGTCCTGGCTCCCCTTTGGTACTGCCCTCCTGACTCCAGGCCTCTCCTGACCTGGACCACTTTGGTTCCTGCCCTTCCCAGTGCTCTTGGACCAGGCTGGTTCTTCCACATCTCCAGAAGTCATTGTGTCACATCAAGGAAGTCTCCATCAGAACTTCTGCCAGGTTAAACCCAACTCTGCTGCTCTCTAGACACAAGGCCCACAGGCAACAAGAAATCAGAAAACCATGTACAACCTTTTGATATTTCATTCTTGTAACAGTATTTACTGAGCACTTGCTCTGCTCAGGTGCGGTACAAAGTAACGGAGGTGCACTCCTGGAACCCAGACACCTGTGCCCTAAAAGAAGGGAGGAGAGGAGGCTTCGAGAGGGGTGTTCATGGCAGGAGCCTACCGAGAGCTGGGCCCTAGGAGTTGGGGTTCGGCTCCGACACCATCAGTCCCACACACTGCCCGAGTGTGTCATGGGCAAGCCACATCCGCACCCTGGCCTCGGTTTCCATGTCAGAAACCAGGAGAGCAGCTGCATTCCGATTGCTGCAGGGATGCAGCGAGCTACTCCACATGTCACCTGCTCCCATCTAGGCCCAATAACGCTGTCGTGACCACTTGTGGCAGTCCTGGGAGGAAGGGTCAAGTGTGGCTTCCCAGAAAGGCTGGCCCTGACCTTCCTTGTGTCCTGTCTCGATGGGCCTGGTCAGGAGCCCTGTCATGCCCTTTTGAACCTCCCATGTGCTGCATGCATCCTCCACACAGTGGGCCCCAGGAAGCAGTTGTTAATGAGGGCCGTGGAGCGTGTTCTAGCCTGAAACAAAGCCTCAGACAATCAGGAGAGGCCCCAGCCTGTGGTCAGCTTGCCAGACTGCATCCCTCCATCTGGAATTCCTCCCTCATCACTGGGCCTGCCCCCTTCCTAGGCTGGCCTCTCTTCTAGAAAAAGCTTCATAGCTGCCTGTGGCATACTCCCCCCCCACGCACCCCCCACCCCCGCCTGGCACCTCACCACAACAGGGCAGCTGAGGCAGGATCTAATCGTAGGGAACCCTGGCAAGGGGCTGGCTGCTGGCCTGCTGCCCTGAGGCTGGCCAAACAGACACCTGCCCTTCCTGAGGTGCGAGCCACCTTTCCCTCTGTGATTCTGAATGTTTGGAGCTGTGCACATGTTGTGGCTTTCGAGGGGTTGGGGGATACAGCCTCATTCAAAGGTGAGCCTTCCTGAAGCGGGAGGCTAGAATGCTTGGCAGCATGGAGGGCAAGAATGGCAGTGTGGAGAATCAGTCAGCTTCTTCCCCAAGAGTATCTTGCCACCTGTAGCTCGGTTAGAGAATGCAAGCTGGGGGAAGTCATTGTTTGGATGGGATGCTTTGTGACAGAGAACACCCATAGGCCAAAGTCTGCAGGGTCTGGCCAGCCCTGGCAAGGTTGCACAGGAATGCATGGCATCTGCTGGTTCAAGGCTCTTGCTGAGATGGCTGGTTCTGCTTCTGATTCCCTCAGAGAAGCCCTTCAGGGTCCCGAAGGCTGTGGCTGCTCATCCTGGGGGTGGAGAGCAGGCTGGGGTGGGGCAAGTGGGCGCTCCCAAGCTCATCTGCAGCCCCCTACCCCTGTTTCAAGCGCCTACCCCTGAGCCTCAGACCCCCCACTCACATTTATTACTCTCAACCCTTGTGCAGAGTTATCAGCACAATATGTACCCTTTATAATATGTACTATTTCCATCCCATCAGTTTCAAACCCGAGCTCCTCTCTCTGACATGCTGTATGAGGAGTGGCCAAATGTGGCTACTTCACATCTGGGTTTAGACGCTTCATTTTTTGGTGGGAAAGTCGGTGAGGCACATTTTGAGAGCGCTAGAAGCTTTGCGATTGTCCTTGGCCTTGGGCTGCCCGGGACCTATTCTGGCTGAGCTGGTGGGTTCAGCTGTGGATGCCTCCATGTTAAAATGCCCCGCCCCACTGAGTCCTGCCACCCCCTCCCCCCCAATACAGTCCTCACATCGGGGACAAAGGGTGGAGATTTGGGTCTTAGGCTCTCCTGAGTGTGACCACAAAGACACAAGACCGTTCCAAAGGTGGGTCTCAGCCGTGCTGGCCTGGGAGGTCCCACTTCCTGCTGGTTGCAGAGGATGCCCTCGTGGTCCAAGAAGCTGCAGCGGCTTTCTGGGGCACTTGCAGAGTGGGCCCCCTCCCACTGGCTGTTGGAAGTGGGGGCCAGAATTCCTGGCAGGTGATCCCAGGCAGCAGGACTGAGGGGGCTATGAGTCCAGCTGGCTCCTGTGTGCAGCCTGCTCTATAGCCCTCGAGCTGAGCTGCAGAGGCTGGTCCTCCACAGAGGCATGGGCCTGGGCATCCAGCCTGGCGGGCTCCACCCTGTTCTGGCTCAGGTCCAGAATGCGGCCTGGGCACCTCTGGTCCTGTGGGCTGTGGAGTGGGCTGGCCAGGGAGGGCAGGCCACATAGGGCAGCCATGCTAGGGAAGCTGTTAGGCTGTTTCTGTTGCAGAACGTCAGGGCCCCTGGCCTGAGGCTGTCCGCAGAGCCCGCTACCTGTGTTCTGCCTGGGGGGCTGACAGTCTGGGTGGATCTGTAGGGCTGCCACCTGGGCCACACAGCCTGTCAGAGTGAGCTCTAAATCCACGGTGCTCCCCCCGAGACCTGGCCTCCAGGGACCTTGGAAACACCCCAGGTTCCCAGGAAAACTGGGCTCCTGGGAGCCAGGCCAGGCAGAGGGGTTTGGGACCTTGTTTTTGCTGGATGTGTTGGTTGCCATGGGGGCTGCAGACCCCACAGAGGAGAACGAGCCTTCAGGGTGGCCTTGTGTCCCTTCTTCCCCAGAGACCTGCACACACTCCAGAGGGGGGTCCCTGGATGGAGAGCTGGTCCCCTGCTTGGTCCCCGCTAGGACCTCACTCACTCCAGCAAGCGGGCCCTTGGGGCCCGAACATGCCCACAGCTCCCGCCTGCTGGGTGCTGAGCTCACGGAGGTCCTCCCCGCATCTAAGGCCCGGGTCCCCCCGCCCTCCAGCTTCACTGGACCTAGGCACACCTTCTCAGAGCCAGCTCCTGGTTTCTCCACCAGTCCTCCCGGGGGCGTTGCAGGCTCCCTGGGGGCCGAGGCAGGCGGGACACGGAGCTCTGGGCTCCGGCGGAGCCAGTTGATAATGCCCATGGTGATGGCAAGCTCGGTGTCGCAGAGCTTCAGCAGGCACTCCTTGCCCCTCCAGGAGCTCTGCAGGAAGCTCTGGCTGAGCAGGTCTGGGCCTGGAGCGGCGGCCAGGTTCTCTTCTGCCCCCACGTGGAAACTGCACATGGACAGCGGGGCTCCCAGGGCCGGCCCCGACAGACTCTCAGACACACACAGGTCGTCGTCCAGGCTCGGGCTCCCAGGGCCCTCGGTGGGGTCGTAGAAGAGCTCGTAGAGGGCGTCTCCGCTGTAGCTGTCCCTGGGGAAGGCGGCTGCGGGTGTGCCTGGGCTCGGGGCCTCCTTCTTGTCCTCCTCGAGGCCTGGTGAGAAGGAGTCGTAGTAGCCCTCGTCGCTCGTGGACACAGACTCTGGCCGCTCGCTCTTGGGCGTGCCCGTGTCTATGGAGCTGGCTTTGGAGCCGCCGTGGGGGTCCCTGCATGGGCACAGGGGAAGCTCAGCAAGCCCAGCTGCATCTGGCCTGGGCTTGTCTGTGTCTGACCCCTGGGGGCCCCCTAGCCACGGACCTAGCAGGGCGCGCTGTTGCTGCCTCACCGAGTGATTCACACGGTCCCAGAACTTGTCAAAGTCAGACATCTCGTTCTGGGCAGGCGATGCCAGCTGCTCTACGCTGCCCTGGAAGGGGCCCCTGGAAGCCATGCAGTCAGGGGCCTTGGATGCCCGGGCAGGGCTCTCCAGGCCCTCATGCAGCTCCAGGGAGGGCACTGAGCTCTCGTCTGCAAAGATCTCCCCGCAGCCGGTGAGTGAGTCAAAGCTCTTGAGTGAGGCCACATCCTCACACAGGGCCCTGCAAAGGTCAAAGGAGGAGTCGGGTAGGAACTCACTGTCAGACAGGTCCTGGCACAGGCTGTCCAGTCCCAGCCCCTCGCCCAAGGGGAAGCAAGCTGTGCCTTGCTGCCCTCCAGCCTCTGATGGGCCCTCAGGGGAGGACAAGCTCTTCCCCTTCGTTGCCAGCGAGGCCAAATTCTCAGTTTTGTTTCTGCGGATGTGGAATAGATTCCGAAAACATTTCTTGGGTCGTTTCAGGGAAATTCTCTTCCTTGGGATGCTCTTGGCCACAGCTGGTACAAAGGGCATCTGGGGTACAAAGTGGCGGTAGTCAATCATGCGCTGGCTCCTGGGGGGCCCTGGGAAGCTTGCGCTGCCCACCAGCTGCCCTGTAGCTGCGGCTGCCCTGTCAGCCCTGGGCACAGCGTCTTGAGTCTTGCTCTTCTGCACCAGTTTGAAGGTGGTCCCACAGAGAGCTGCAGGCCCCCCATTGGCGTCTGGCTGGGCCCCCTTGTCGGAGCACCTGTCATATCCTTGGGTGCTGGGACTGACCTGGGGGGCCCTCTCACTGTGGGGTCGCTGCTGCCCTCCTGGTGAGACTGCATCCTCCGTGGCCAGGGCAGTGGCTGCTGGATCTGGGGGTTTCTCATGGTCAATCTGCAGGCTAGATTTGATGAATGTCTTTCCTCTCTTCAGCTCCATGCTGCAGTGTCCCTGCTGCTGTGGAGGAAAGAAGGAGGCACTCGGTATCCAAGATGGAGGCCTGTGGTTCTAGAAGACATGTGTTTGCCTCCCCCCCCCACCCCCCACCCACCCACTGCCCACATGGGCATGGGAGCTGAGCTCTGACATCTGAGCTTGGATCCTCCGTGGAGGCAAGAGGAGAGGGAGATGGGAACTGCCACATCCACAGGCTTGCTGCTCCAGCCTTTGTAGATAACTGATACCCAATACCCAGAGAAGTTAAGTCATGTGCTTAAAGGCAGACAACAGGAGACAAAATGAGAGCATACTGGGGTCTGGTACTCCTGTAGTCGTGATCTTGCGACTCCCTTGAGCATCCTTTCAGAGCTTATCTGGGCAAGTTAGACTTCCATGTCCAGGCCCGGCACTCTACCCACAGCACCATATCCTTAGGAGGAGTATCATGGCCCTTCTGAGTGGATGAAGCAGAGGACTCAATAAATAAGTTGCTTCCTTCATGCAAGAGACAGGGAAACCCAAGCCTACTTCCTGGGCTGGGCGCAGTGGGCCATGTGGGTATGGGGGGAGGGAAGACACATGCATGCCCTCCAGGACTGCTGCATCTGTTTGAGGAGGGAAGACTCAGTCTACACAGAGGCCATCAGGCAAGGCACAGCCAAGCATCTCATGGTGCACGAGAGCTTGCGCACGGAGGAGAGAGCAATGTGGCAGAAGGCGAAAGGGAGGAGACAAGCAGGAGACCAGGAACAGGCAGACGGGCCACACACAGCATACCATGAGCTGGAAGAGCAGGCAGGGTCGTCTTTTGTGGACGTCCTAACTGATAAACATTGCTACCTGGAGTGCCATCCAGAGAAAGGCTCTGATGCCCAGTCTGAGTTCAATGGGAAAGAGTGCTGGAATCGCTTATTGATGTCTGTCCTGGGTTCGGGAGTGGGAAGGTGGTAAGGGTATTAACAACTTGATCATCCTTGCACAGCTGGGGAGTTTGGCCTTACCCCCAGTCAGGAAAGAGCTATGGAAGTCTTCTGAGGGAGTGGGTGGAAGTAGTGACATAATGAAGTTGATGGTCTGAGACCATTTATCTGCTGTCTGAGTGGAGGATGGACTAAATCAGGAGAGAGGCTCTGAACAGAGAGGACTCACAAGAGGAAGCTAAAATGGAATGGGTATATGGAGATAAGGTCTAGATGGAAACTGCAGTTCTAAGCATGAAAAAGAGGGGTAAAGTCATAGGGTCTTTCAAAGGAAGAAACACGAGGATTTAGCAACTAAATAAAGAAAGACAAGTAGGCCAGAAGTCATAAACACTGAGGCTGGGATTCATGCCATGAGGGGGACCATAGGAGTGGGAAAAGTCCAGAAAGTGGAGAGGATGAGATGTGAGCAAAGGCAAGGAAGGTACCTGTGTTAAGAGCTGGTTTGGGGGAGAGGAGCAAGGGTCTAGTTTTAAACCATTGCCTTTGGGGTGAGTTTGGAGACTCACAAGACCACATCAAAAGAAGGCAGGGGCTTCCCTGGTGGTGCAGTGGTTGAGAGTCCGCCTGCCGATGCAGGGGACACGGGTTCATGCCTCGGTCCAGGAAGATCCCACATGCCGCAGAGCGGCTGGGCCCATGAGCCATGGCCGCTGGGCCTGCGTGTCCGGAGCCCCGCAACGAAAGGACCGGGAGCCGCAAAAAGAAAAAAAAAAAAAAAAAAAAAAGAGGGCAATGCTATATCAGTAAACAAAGGATGTCACAGTCATCAGCGATTGCAGCCCTCCAATGTGAGCCAGTGAGCCCTGAGGAAACTCAGGAAGGAAAGAATACCTGCCATCTAGCAGCCATCAGACTGCAGCCACTCCCACGATCAGCCCTCAGGAAACTCAGGATGTGAAAACACAGGATGCTGGCCCCAGGTAGCTGAGGTGCATATCAAAGGAATGATTTTAGTGAGCCCAGAATCTTGCATCTTCCCATACACAGAAAAGTGCTAAATTCCTTAACTTGGGATAGCAGGTTTTCTTTAATTAACAATAATATTTTGACGTTCAGACTACCTGCCCTTTGTTGCAAAACTTCTATATAACCTGATTCCCCCCCTTGCCTCTTCTGAGCAGTTGTCTCAGGGTTACTTGAGATGCTGCCTCCTGGGCTTGAAGTCCTAAAAATTCCCACCAAATAAAACATAACTGAAAAAAAAAAAAAGAAGAAGAAAAAGAAGGCAGTGCTGAAGAGCACCCCCTGAGATGCCCCCCCGCCCTGGTGTGCTGTTCCTCACAGGTACCCCGCTCCCAGGCTCCATCTGCCTCATTGTCTCCGCCTCTCCTTGGCAGTGAGGGACCTGCCAGTTGGTCCTCTGGCTGGTTTCTTGGGCTCTCCATAAGGAGTGCTCCATAGGGAGCATCTGGATTCACTTTCCCTCAGTCCACAGTCTGTGAGGGAGGAATAGAGCAGGTGTGCGGGCAAGTGGCTTTATTGGCCTGCATGCCTTTCACGCCCACTGCCAAAGAGGCCTCCCGGTCCCCTCCGGAGAATCTCGGAAATGCTTCAACATGGGGTCCTGGAGGCGGGCGGAAGGGCTGTCTCCAGGCCCAGGTGGCAATGTTAAAGCCAAAGAGGATGAAAAGGGCTGGCAAAGTGGGCACTGCAGAGGCTCCCAGGGCAAGTGTCATGGCCTCCACCCCACTCCCACCTGTGGGCAATGCTGCCTCCCCTGCAGACGAACACCTGGGCCCTTTGGCCAGAAGACAGTAGAAGGAGCAGGCACCGTGTCAGGGAAGGCTGCAGAGCCCAGGCTTGGATATGGCTGCAGTCCAGCTCTTGGTGGCAGCATCCTGGACAGTGGGTCAGTCCCTCAAGCTGCCTTTCTGCCTCCTGCCAGGTGGCATGTGCCCAAGTCTTCCCCACCCTGTACCTGCAGACCCCATTTCCACTCCCCACAACCTTTTGTAGCCTAGCTCTGGTGGGTTTGGGTACACACAGCATAGCGGTTATTTTCTGGGCTCTGGAGTGGGAAGACCTGTATCTGAGTCTTTGTTCCCTCTACCTAACCAGGCAGAGTGCTTGGCCCATAACCTTATAAGGGACATACTACTGTAACCCCCATTTGATAAAGGAGAAATTAAGGTGCAGAAAAGTCAATCGATTGGCCCAGGTCACACAGGTGGTAAGTAACAGACCTAGGATTTGAACCCAAGCCTGTCTGATACTAAACATGTGCTCTTAACTGATAGACATTCTATGAACTAACAGCTCAATCTCCTCTTCGTGGGAAATCTAAACATTGAATGATAAATGTGGTTTTGTGAGAAATTTTGGAAAGCATAATGAAAATGAAGATTAAAAGCAAAAGTATAGCTCACAAACTTAGAAAAATTGTAACGGAAGGTAGTATAATTTCTATGGCAAGAAATTTTGGAGATATTCATTATGAGATTTCTGTTGCATTTATTTTTTTCCATGTTTTAGAAAAATATTTTTATTACTGTCCTTTGGGAAATAACTTCAACCAGGCATGATAAAGATTATTTCACTGTGTGCAGAATTTTGCAACTACAGAATATAAGATGGTTTATTTGATACTGATCTCTATAAATAAAACTTCTAGTTTCTTAATTCTTGTAATAGGTACTGATTTAAAATCAAATTCTTGGAATAGTTACTGATTTAAAATCATGAGCAATTGGAAATTTCACCACACTCTAGAGTTGGAAAATGGTCTTTCAAAATAGCTGTCATTGCTATAGGTGTTGGGACCAAATGTCACTAACATTGCCAACCCTATTTCCTGAGTCTATTTAACACTTTGCACGTTGTTAGGACAATAAGCACTAAGGCCCAGAACAATGAACCAGAAACTTGCAAAATACTGGAGCAATCAGGTGAAATTCAGTGTGTGTTCAGTCCATTCAGTTTCCATGTTAAAACATTTTACCAGATCCTGACTCTTTGGAAATGTGGGGTCCATATGTGACACGGGTGAGAACTCCCTGAGAGGTCAGAAGACCCACTGCCCAACTGGAGTCAAGCTGAGCGGCCATCTTTCATGATAATTCTCAGGGGCACAGTGGGATTTATCTGGACAGCCAGGTGCTGGCATTCTCATTTCCTGAGGGCAAAGGCCATGTGTCCAGGTTCTCAGTTGCAAAAATGCACAATCTGCCTTGTAACCCTGTGGCTAGACACCCTCTTTGTGGAGCCTGAGAGAGACTCCCCCATCATTTGCCAGCCAGGAAGGCCAATTTTCAGTTTTAACAGGTCACTCCAGGTGTGGGTGAGAAAGTAAAATAGGAGGAAGCGTGGACACAAGAGGGCAGGTTAGGAGCCAGAGGAAGGTCCAGGGGAAAGAAAGTGGTGACAAAGACTTCCCACGTGTGAAAGCTTACATCTCAGCATCTTACACAGAGCGTGTGCATGCATACGAACTTACTGCAAATTGAGCAAATGAAGTAATTCCATTTGCTGCTTTTCTACATTATGACTAACTTTAGCTCAACTGCCTAGAATTTTCTTTTCCTTTTGGTAAGGTAATTTTATGTTTTTCTTTCCTTTTTGAACATTAAAATGACCAGGTATTTCATGGAGTAAAATAAAAACCTTGGAGCTACACACGTGCAACAGAAACAGTTTGGAAATATAAAAATTTTGACTAATAGCTTTGGTATTTACCCTGCCTTCTCCTGCCCCACCCCCAATATCCAGGAAAATCACAAACATGAAACACAAAGGGGTGAATGGTGATAAGAGAGTAGGAACCTATGAGGGAAGCCCCGCCCAGGGACATCCTGGACATTGGGGTGGACAGGCTATGTATAGGGCAGTAGTTTATCTCTGTAAGAGGCTGCCTTGTCTAAGCCAAAACCTTCAGGGTGATGGAGTGAAGGCCACTTCGGGGAGGGACAGCCTCTATGTTCTGGGATGGCTGTGGGGTGGGGAATGAAGCAGAAATAGAATCTGCAGTGTTTAGAACATCACCAATTCACCCAGCCCCCACGTTGGGGAGACAAAGGGACCTTTGGGGAGCGAAGGTCCTGGTCTACTTTTTCTAAGGGAGTCTCTGGGCATTCCTGGCCTGCCCAGTGGAGAAAAGATGGGTCTCCAGTCTTACTCGTCCCTTCCCAGTACTCGCATCCGAGGGGACAAGGTTCCCCCCTTCCGTAGCCCAGACCTTTTCAGGTCTGTGTCATCGCTCCCAGACCCCGCATCACGGAGTGGACAGAGTGCAGACACTGGTTCCTCCTCTCAGCCCGCCCATTGCGCGAAAAACGCACAAAAATTTCCAAATCGCTGCCCTCCTCCGCTCCACGCCTACATCCTCGGGGCTTTGGCGACTTACCGCTGGGGCCTGGAGCGTCGCAGGACGCGGCCTTGGCAGGTCCGGGAGCCGCGCCCGATCCCGAGCTGAGCGCTCAGCACCACGGTCAGCTCCCGGCGCAGCGCGCGCCCGCCGGACCCTGGGAGGCCGAGGGCCGGCTCCCTCCCTTCGCCGCAGGAGGGGCTGGGAGGCCGCGGCAGGAGGCGGGCCCGCAAGGGTTTAGCAGCCGGAGGGCAATCGCGCCGCGGCGGGGCGGGGCCCGGCAGAGAGCCTGTCGGGCGCGTAGGCGCACCCGCGCTGTAGTGGGCGAGGCGGCGCGCGGGGCCGGGTGGGGACCGCTCTGGCAGGGCCGCCGCCCGGACCTCGCTCGGTCTCGCTTTGTTCGTGTTTATTCCGGTATCTGCCTCCGTGCGTCTCTGCCCTCCCCCGCAGGGCTGTGGTTCTGCATCCCTCAGGCCCAGCCTCTTGGGCTCCCCAGACTGACAGCCGCCCAGTCGTCTCCCCTTGCCCCCGACCGTATTTCCCCGCCGCGGTCCGAACTCCTGAGAGCGCGCAGGTGTGGGTGCCCCTAGCCTCCACAGCACGCAGCTCCGGGGCACAGTTAGCCAACCCTGTCGGAAGGGCCGAGTCACGAGCCCTCCCCAGGATTCGGAGCGGGTTTGGAAGAAGGAGCAGGCCAATCTCGAGATGCGGGACAGAGTCTTCAAGAGCCTTCCTTACAGAGTGCCTTTCTTGGGCCTGATTATATGACTAATGGGAAGGAACGAGGTGCTCCCCTCACAGGTACTCACAGTGTGGCGTCTGCCGGTGCTGTGGCCTGCCGCAGTCTTGCGGGAGGGGCAGAAGTGTTGTGGGACTCTCTCCCCGCTGAGCTGAGGAAGGAGGGTCTGCACGCTGGGAGCAGGAATAAAGTATGGAGTAAGCAACTCCGGGATGGCTCGGAGAGAAGTGCCAGGAGCATGGGTGAGGGGCGGAGCACAGGCAGGGCTGGTGGGGCGGGGTGGAGTGGGGTGAGGGGGGAGAGTACAGGCAGAGAGCGCTGGGAGGAAGAAGGAAGGAGTCTTGCAGTCCAGGCTTGGGCTGAGGCCCAAAAGAGGTCAGGGCTCCGTGGATGACGAAGGCCACTCCTTTCTTTGAGCCTGATGGGCTCCCTCCCTGTTCCCATTTCCAAAAAAAAATCCCCTGGATACAGACGTTCTTCCTTGGTCTGGGCTGGCTTTGTCATAAATCAGCAGCCTTCTTTATCATCAGTCACCTTGAGATCATCCCACCCCAGTCACCGCAGTCAAGAGCAGCTCCACCGCAGGCCCCTCCTTCAGCAAGGATCACCCACCACCTTTGGGTGAGGCCCCCTTCTTGCATTTCTTGGAGTTGAATCGTCTTTCTAGCCAGTGACTGACTCACTGTTAGGCCAGATGTCCTCCCTCCCCCCATGTTGATGGTATAGTCCTGACCTTTCCTGGCAGTTTCTGGCCTTCAGAGTTCCCAGAATCAATTTCCCCCCTATTACATAGAAACATAGTTGGATCTGTGCCTCATGCCACATAACCCTGAATCAAGTGTAGGATCCCCTAGACTCCACAGTCCTCACCAGTTTAAGTTAACAAAGATTAGCCTCTCCTATTATGGTCTCCCTTCTTCCGCATTACAGCATTACAAGGACAAATTTTCCCTTAACATCTTCCATTGAGTGATAATTGGTCTAGTCAATGCTCAGCTTGTCACCCTATTGTCAGTGAAAACTATTCTAAGCCATCTACTTCCTCCTGTTAGACAGTTTAAAAACATCCTTATTTTGGGGTATAAAAACCCCAAACAAAAACAAACTATAGGGCTTCCCTGGTGGCGCAGTGGTTGAGAGTCCGCCTGCCAATGCAGGGGACACGGGTTCATGCCTCGGTCCAGGAAGATCCCACATGCCGCAGAGCGGCTGGGCCCGTGAGCCATGGCCGCTGGGCCTGCGTGTCCGGAGCCTGTGCTCCACAACGGGAGATGCCGCAACAGTGAGAGCCCCGCGTACCGCAAAAAAAAAAACTATATATATATATATATATATATATATATATATATACACACACATACACATAACATATATAACATATATATCATATATATAACATATACATAGTTTGTGTATTACATATAACATATATTTATATGTAATAAACAAACTATATATAATTATATATTATAAATAAAATATATTTATATATATAAATAAACTATATAATACACACACACATATATATAATTTTTTTCCCCAAGACATGGGATCTGGTCTTCTCCAAGGACCCCTGGAAAGACCTTTCACACCAAGATTTCCCAGTTTAGATATTACTGAAAGATTTTTTCTTTAAACTGTTTTAATATAAACTTACTTTATGTTATTTTTGTAATACACTGACTTAGTTTTCTCATCTGCATTTTCAGGCTGTGGCTATAACCCTCTTCTTTCCTGGCATGGGCTCTTAGGGTTTTCTTGACCTGGGCTCCCAGGTGACTTGATTGACTGGAGGATCTCAGGCCCCCTGGCCACACCCCTTGCTTTCCGACAGACCCAGAGGATTTCACTTAACTGTGAGCACAAATTTAACAACAGCCTATGATGCTGATCTGGCCAGCTGCATGAGTGGGTGTGCAAAGCTCCAGGTTTGCAGCCCGAGAACCCAGTTCCATGTGGGGCCCACATCTGAAGGGACTGGGAGGTGAGGGGGTGGAACCCCACACCTCTGAGGAAGGCTGGCAGGACTGGGACTGTCAACTTGGAGAAGAACATGCTTCAGGGGCCACAATTTGGAGCAGATGGCTGACCAGGGAGGACGGCCAACGGCTCCAAGGATGGGCATGGCAAGAGGCAGTCTGGGACTCAGGTCAGTTCCCCTGCAGCGAGATGTCCTCCCCAATCTCAAACAAACTAGTGTGAGGGGTACTATCAGATGAAGTGGCTATGGCTATTGCTAGACGGTTTCTTGTTCTTTTACATTTATCTATATTTTAAAACGTCCATCCTAAAAACAAACTGAACAGAGTTTCTTTTTCTTTTTTTCAATTGTGGCAAAATATGCATAACATAGAATTTTCAATTTAACAGGTTTTAAGTGTACAGTTCGGTGTCATTAAGTACATTACATAGTTGTATACCATCATCTCTACCTACTTCCAAAATATTTTCATCACCTCAAATAGAAACTCTGTACCCATAAAGTGATAACTGCTCATTCCTCCTCCTAGCTGCTGTATTCTAGTTTCTACCTGGATTCTACTTTCTTTCCCTGTGAATTAGACTCTTCTATGTAACTCATATAAATGGAATCGTTCAATATTTGCCCTTCTGTGTCTGGTTTATTTCACTTAGCATAAGGGTTTCAAGGTTCACCTATGTTGTATAATAGCCTTTATAAAAATTTCATTCCATTTTAGGACTGAATAATATTGCAGTGTATGTATGTACCACATTTCTTTATCCATTCATCCACTGATGGACTTTTGGGTTGTTTCTACCGTTTATTATTGTGAATAATGCTGCTATAAACATTAGTGTACAAATATCTGTTCAAGTTTCAGCTATCACTTCTTTCTGGTATAGACCTAGAAGTGGAATTGTTGATCATATGGTAATTCTATGTTTCGTTTTTTGAGGAACCATCACTTTTTTTTTCACAGTGGCAGTACCAGTTTACATTCCCACCAGCAATTTCTCCACATCTTTGCAGATACTTGTTATTTTCTGTGTTTTTTTTTTTTAATAATAGCCATCCTAATGGGTGTGAGTTGGTAGCTCCTTGTGGTTTTGATTTGCATTTCCCTAATTAGTAATGTTAAGGATGTTTTTCATGTGATTATTGGCCATTTGTATATCTTCTCTGGAGAAATATCTATTCAAGTTCTTTATTGAATTTTAAATTGGATTGTCTTTTTTTTCCCATCTGTATTGCGATATTATTGACATATATTGGGTTGGCCAAAAAGTTCATTTGGGTTTTTCCTTAAGATGTTATGAAAAACCTGAACGAACATTTTGGGCAAGCCAATACATATGTAAGTTTAAGGTGTAGAACTTGATGATTTTATACACAAATATATGGCAAAATATTTTCCACAATAAGGTTAGTTAACACTTTTATCCCCTCACAGTATTGCCATCTGGGGGAGCTGAGGAGATAACATTTAAGATTCATTCTCTTAACAACTTTCAAGTGTACAGTACAGTATTGTCAATTATTGTCAACATGCTGTACATTACATCCCCAGAACTTATTCATCTTATAATTGGAAGTTTGTACTTCCAATATACCTTTGACCAATATCTCCCCATTTCCCCCATACTCTGGCAACCACCCTTCCACTCTCTGTTTCTATGAGTTCAGCTTTTTAAGATTCTACATATAAGTGACTCATGTGGTGTATGCCATCCTCTGTCTGACTTATTTCACTTATCATACAGCCCTCAAGGTCAATCCATGTTGTCACAAAAGGCAGGATTTCCTTCTTTTTATGTCTGAATAATATTCCAGTGTGTGTGTGTGTGTGTGTGTGTGTGTGTACATTTTCTTTATCCATTCATCCATCCATGTCGGCTATTGTGAATAATGTTTAAATGAACATGGGGGTGCAGATATCTCTTTAAGATAGTGATTTCATTTCATTTGGATATATACTCAGAAGTAGGATTGCTGGATCATATGGAAATTCTATTTTTAATATTTTGAGGACCCTCCATACTGTTTTCCATAGGGGCTACACCAATTTCCATTCCCACCAACATCGCACAAGGGATCCCTTTTCTCCACATCCTTGCCAACACTTTGTTTTCTCTGGTATTTTTAGTAATAGCCATTCTAACAGGTGTGAGGTGATATCTCATTGTGGTTTTGATTTGCATTTCCCTGATGATTAGTGATGTTGAGCACATTTTCATGTTGTTGGCCATTTATAATGGCCTATGTCTATTCAGATCCTCTGTTTATTTTTTAGTCATATTGGTTTTCTTTTTTTTTTTTGCTATTGAGTTTTATGAATTTGTCATGTATTTTGGATATTAGCCCATTATCAGACAGATGGTTTGTGAATATTTTCTCCCATTCCATAGCTTGCTTTTATATTTTGTTGATTATTTCTTTTGTCATAAAGAAGCTTTTTAATTTAGCTTCACTTGTTGATTTTTACTTTTGTTGCTTGTGCTTTGGTTACTGAACTGAACTTGGGTCTGCTTGCCTGACTTGCAGCAAAGCCAATCTACTGACACTGGGTTGTAGTGAAGGAAAGTAAAGTGTTTATTGCAAGGCCAAATGAGAAAGGGCAGCTCATGTTCAAAAGACCTGAACTCCCTGATGGCTTTCAGGGAAGGGTTTTTTTTTGTTTTTTTTTTCTTTGCGGTACGCAGGCCTCTCACTGCTCTGGCCTCTCCCGCTGCAGACCACAGGCTCCGGACACGCAGGCCCGGAGTTTCACAATTCCAGGAGTTTTACAATTTGGGTTACAATTTTACAATTTGGGTCTTACGTTTAAGCATTTAATCCATTTCAGTTAATTTTTGTGAGTGGTCTAAGGGTTCCAATTTCTTTTTTCTGCATGTGAATATCCAGTTTTCCTAACAATATTCATTCCCCACTGAGTAGTCTTGGCTCCCTTGTCAAATATTAGCTAACCATATATGCATGGGTTTATTTCTGGGCTCTTGATTCTGTTCCATTAGTCTACATGTCTGTTTTTGTGCCAATACTGTACTGTTTTGATTACTATCACTTTGTAATAAAATTTGGGATCAGAAAGTGTGATGCCTCCAGCTTTGCTCTTCTTTCTCAATATTTCAGCTATTTGGAGTCTTTCATGATCCTTTGGAATTTTAGGATATTTTTTTTCTATTTCTGTTTGAAAAATGCTGTTGGAATTTTGATAGGGATTGCATTGAACCTATAAATGGGTTTGATAGTACAAACATCTGAATAATATTAAATCTTCCTCCATGATATATATATATATGTGTATGTATGTATGTATATATATATATATATATATATATATATATTTTAAGCCCAAACTCCTGAATTGGTTTCAGGGAAGCTTTTTTTTAAATTTTTTATTTATTTATTTATTTTATTTTTGGCTGTGTTGGGTCTTCGTTTCTGTGAGAGGGCTTTCTCTAGTTGCGGCAAGCGGGGGCCACTCTTCATTGCGGTGCGTGGGTCTCTCACTATTGCGGGCTCTCTTGTTGTGGAGCACAGGCTCCAGACGCGCAGGCTCAGTAGTTGTGACTCACAGGCTTAGTTGCTCTGCAGCATGTGGGATCTTCCCATACCAGGGTTTGAACCCGTGTCCCCTGCATTGGCAGGCAGATTCTCAACCACTGTGCCACCAGGGAAGCCCTCCATGACATATTTTTCTATTTATTTCTGTCTTCTTCAATTTCTTTCATCAATGTCTTGTAGTTTTCAGTGTACAGATTGTTCACTTCCTTGGTTAAATTTATTTCTAAGTATTTTATTTTTCTTGATTATATTGCAAATAGAATTATTTTCTTTAATTCTTTTTCAGATTGGTTTTTATTACTGTATAGAAATGCAATAGATTTTTATATATTGTTGTATCCTTCAACTTTACTAAAATTTGTTTATTAGTTCTAATAGTTTTTTGGTAGAGTCTTAGGATTTTCTAAGTATGAGATCATGTCATCTGGAAACAAAGACAATTTTACTTCTTCCTCTGTAATTTGGATGCCTTTTATTTCTTTTTCTCACCTAGTTGCTCTGTCTAGGATTTCCAGTGCTATGTTGAATAGGAATAGGGAGAATGGTCACCCTTGTGTTGTTCCTGATCTTAGTGGGAAAGCTTTCAACCTTTCACTGTTGAGTTTGATGTTAACTGAATGTTTGTCATATATAGCTTTTTATTATGTTTAGTATGTTCCTTTTATGACCATCTGTTGAGAATTTTTATACTGAAAGAATGTTGAATTTTGTGAAGTACTCTTTCTGCATCTATTGAGGTGATCATATGATTTTTATCTTTCGTTTTCTTAATATGGTATATCACATTTATTGATTTGCATATGTTGAACCATCCTTGCATCCCAGAGACTAAATCGCACTTGATCATGGTGTATCATCATCCTTCAATGTGCTGTTGAATTCAGTTTCCAAGTATTTTGTTGAGAATTTTTAAATGTATATTCAGTAGGGTATTGGTCTATAGTTTCCTTTTCCTATAGTGTCCTTATCTGGCTTTGGTATAAGGGTAATGCTGGCTTTGTAAAGTGAGTTTGGGAGTGTTCCTTCTTTAATATTTTGGAAGAGTTTGGGAAAGAATGTTATTCTTCTTTAAATGTTTAGTAGAATTCACCAGTGAAACCATCTGGTCCTGAGCTTTTGTTTGTTGGATTTTTTTTTTATTACTGATTGATTCAATCTCCTTACTCATTATTGGTTTACCCAATTTTTAAATTTCCTCATGATTCAGTTTTGGTAGATGGTATGTTTCTGGGAATATATCCATTTATTCTAGGTTATCGAACTTTTTGTCATATAATTGCTCATAGTAGTTTCTCATGATCCTCTGTATTTCTGTGGTGTCAGTTGTAATGTCTCCACTTTCATTTCTGATTTTATTTCTTTGACCCTTCTCTCTTTTTTCTTAGTAGTCTCTCTAAATATTTGACAATTTCGATAATCTTTTAAAAATAAAACAATTCTTAGTCTTATTAATATTTTCTATTCATTCATTTCTTCTCTGATCTTTGTTATTACCTTCCTTTGCTAATTTTGGTATTAATTTGTTCTTCTTTGTCTAGTTCCTTGAGGTGTAAAGTTAGGTTGTTTATTAGAGATTTTTCTTTTTATTTTTTAGTGTAGGTATTTATCACTGTAAACTTGCCTCTTATAACTGGCTTTCCTGCATCCTATAAATTTTGGTATATTGTATTCCCATTTTTGTTTGTTTCAAGATATTTTTTGACTTCTCTTTTGATTTCAGCTTTGACTCATTGGTTGTTCAGAGGTATACTGTTTAATTTACACATATTTGTGAATTTTCCAGTTTACCTCCTATTATTAATTTTGAGTTTCATACCACTGTGGTCAGATATGATTTCAGTGTTTTAATTTGCTGAGACTTCCATATGATCTATCCTGGAGAACATTCCATCTTTATTGTATTGTCATTTGTTTCTCCTTTTAAATCTGTTAGTATTTGCTTCATGTATTTAGGTGCTCCAATGTTGGATGTATATATATTTATGATTATTATATCTTCCTGATGAATTAGCCCCTTTATCATTATATAATGACCTTCTTTGTCTCATTAGTTTTTATTTATTTATTTTAATTTTTTTTTGTTTTGTTTTTTAAATTAATTTTTATTGGCATATATTTGATTTACAATGTTGTATTCAATGTTCTGCTTACAGCAAAGTGAATCAATTATACATATACATATATCCACTCTTTTTTAGGTTGTATTCCCCTGTAGGTCATTACAGAGTATTGAATGGAGTTCCCTGTGCTATACAGTAGGTTCTTATTAATTATCTATTTTATATACAGTAGTGTGTATATGTCAATCCCTGTCTTCCAATTTATCCCTCCCCCCACTTCCCCCTTGGTAACCATGAGTTTATTTTCTATGTCTGTGATGCTTCTGTTTTGTAAATAGGTTCATTTGCACCATTTTTTTAGATTCCACATATAAGTGATATCATATGATATTTGTCTTTCCCTGTCTGACATACTTCATTCAGTATGACAATCTCTAGGTCCATCCATGTTGCTGCAAATGGCACTATTTCATTCTCTTTTATGGCTGAGTAATATTCCATTGTATATATGTACCACATCTTCTTTATCCATTCATCTGTCGATGAACATTTAAGTTGCTTCCATGTCCTGACTATTGTAGCAATAAATAGTTCTGCAGTGAACATTGTGGTGCATATATCCTTTTGAATTATGGTTTTCTCTGGTATATGCCCAGGAGTGGGATTACTGGATCATATGGTAGCTCTATTTTTAGCTTTTTAAGGAGCCTCCATACTGTTCACCATAGTGACTGTACCAATTTTCCTTCCCATCAATGGTGTAGGAGGGTTCCCTTTTCTCCACACCCTCTCCAGCATTTATTATTTGTAGATTTTTTGATGATGGCTATTCTAACCAGTGTGAAGTGATACTTCATTGTAGTTTTGATTTACATTTGTCTAATAATTAGTGATGTTGAGAATCTTTTCATGTGCCTGTTGGCCATCTGTATGTCTTCTTTGGAAAAATGTCTACTTAGATCTTCCACCCATTTTTTAATTGGGTAGTTTGTTTTGTTTTGTTGATATTGAGCTGCATGAGCTGTTTATATATTTTGGAGATTAATACCTTGTTGGTCACTTCATTTGCAAATAGTTTTTCCCATTGTGTGAGGTTTTTTCTTTTCATTTTGTTTATGGTTTCATTTGTGTGCAAAAGATTTCAAGTTTAATTAAGTACCATTTGTTTATTTTTGTTTTTATTTTCATTACTCTAGGAGGTGGATCAAAAAAGATCTTGCTGCAATTTATGTCAGAGAGTATTCTGCCTATGTTTTCCTCTAAGAGTTTTATAGTATCTAGCCTTACATTTAGCTCTTTAATCCATTTTGAGTACATTTTTCATATGGTGTTAGAGAATGTTCTAATTTCATTCTTTTACATGTAGATGTCCAGTTTTCCTAGCACCACTTATTGAAGAGGCTGTCTTTTCTCCACTGTATATTGCCTCCTTTGTCATAGATTACATGACCATAGGTGTGCAGGTTTATCTATGGACATTCTATCCTGTTCCATTGGTCTATATTTCTGTTTTTGTGCCAGTACCATACTTGTTTGATTACTGTAGCTTTGTAGTATAGTTTGAAGTCAAGGAGCTTGATTCCTCCAACTCCATTTTTCTTTCTCAAAATTGTTTCAGCTATTTGGGTCCTTTGTGTTTCCAAACAAATTGTAAATTTTTTTGTTCTAATTTTGTGAAACATGCTATTGGTAATTTGATAGGGATTGCATTGAATCTGTAGATTGCTTTGGGTAGTATAGTCATTTTCACAATATTGATTATTCCAATCCAAGAACATTGTATATCTCTCCGTCTGTTTGTGGCATCTTTTATATTTTTCATCAGTATCTTATAGTTTTCTGAGTATAGGTCTTTTGCCTCATTAGGTAGGTTTATTCCTAGGTATTTTATTCTTTTTGATGTGATGGTAAATGGGTTTGGTTCCTTGACTTCTCTTTCTGATCTTTCATTGTTAGTGTATAGGAATGCAAGAGATTTCTGTATATTAATTTTGTATCCTGCAACTTTACCAAATTCATTGATGAGCTCTAGTAGTTTTCTGGTAACATCTTTAGGATTTTCTATGTATAGTGTCAGTGGTCTGCAAACAGTGACAGTTTTACTTTTTTTTTTCCAATTTGTATTCCTTTTATTTCTTTTTCTTCTCTGATTGCCATGGTTAGGACATCCAAAACTATCTTGAATAAAAGTGGTGCGAGTGAACGTTGTTGTCCCGTTCCTGATCTTAGAGGAAATGCTTTCAGTTTTTCACAGTTGAGAATGATGTTTGCTGTGGGTTTGTCATATATGGCCTTTATTATGTTGAGGTATGTTCCCTCTTTGCCCACTTTCTGGATAGTTTTTATCATAAATTGGTGTTGAATTTTGTCCAAAGTTTTTTCTGCATCTATTGAGATGATAATATGGTTTTTATTCTTCAGTCTTGTTACAGTTTTGACTTAATGGCTATTTTCTCTGATGAACATATAACTACCCCTGGTCTCTTAGTTCTCATTTGCATGGAGTATCTTTTTCCATCCCTTCACTTTGAACCTATGGCTTTAAACCTGAAGAAGGTCTCTTGTAGGCAACATATAGTTTGGTATTGGTTTTCAATCCATCTAGCCATCTGTGCCTTTTTATTGACATACTTACTAATGCCATACTATTAATTATTTTCTGGCTGTTTTCCTTTGTTCCTTCCTTTCTTGCTTGCTGCCTTCTTTGCAAATTGATGATTTTTCATAGTGGTATGCTGTGATTACCTTCTCTTTATCTTTGTGTATTTACTTAAGGTTTTTGCTTTGTGGTTACCATGAGGGGTTTGTAAAACATCTTATAGATATAACAGTTTGTTTTGTGCTTGTAACAACCTACCTTTGATCACATACAAAATCTCTGCCCTTTACATCCCCCCGCATTATGTATTTGATATCACAATTTACGTCTTTTTTTTTACTGTGTACCATTAACAAATTATTGTAGCTACAGTTATTTTTTTATTTTATTTATTTATTTATGGCTGTGTTGGGTCTTCATTTCTGTGCGAGGGCTTTCTCTAGTTGTGGCGAACAGGGGCCACTCTTCATCGTGGTGCACAGGCCTCTCACTATCGCGGCCTCTCTTGTTGTGGAGCACAGGCTGCAGACGCCCAGGCTCAGTAGTTGTGGCTCACGGACCCAGTTGCTCTGTAGCATGTGGGGTCTTCCCATACCAGGGCTTGAACCCGTGTCCCCTGCATTGGCAGGCAGATTCTCAACCACTGCACCACCAGGGAAGCCCCACAGTTATTTTTTAAAAATATTTTTGTCCTTTAACCTTTCTACTAAAGTTAAGGTTTAACACACCACCATATTAAGATATTAGTGTATTCTGAATTTGACGCTTCTGAATTTATCAGTATGTTTTATATTTTCATATGTTCTCATGTTACTATTTAGTGTCCCTTTATTTCAACTTGAAGAACTCCTTTCATTATTTTTAAGGTAAGTCTTGTGTTGATGAACTCCCTCAGCTTCTGTTTGATTGGAAAAGTTTGATTGGGAAAGTTTTGTCTCTTTTCATTTTGGAATGATAACTTTGCTGGATAAAGTATTCTTGGTTGGCAATTATTTTTTCTTTCAGCACTTTGACTAGATCATTCTACTTTCTCCTGATCTGCACGGTTTCTGCTGAGACATCCACTGATAGCCTTGTACATCTCTTATACATGAATAATTTTTTTCTCTTAAGGAGACATCTAAGGCCATGGGAGTTGGCCTGGTGCAGGGGCAGGCCAGCATTGGGGTCCATGTGAAGTCCGGTGCTATGGGTGAGGTGTCTTTCTCCATGTTGGGCTGCCAAGGCTTGAGGGAGGAGTGATGGGGTAATGTGAATCTACCTTTACTACCTCCTCAATGTGTCTTTTATTTTTGTGTTTCACCCAGCTGCTGTAATTCTTTACCTGGAATCTATAGCTCTTATATAGGTATTTTTGTGTGCAAATAGTTGTTCAAATTGATATTTCTGGGAGGGGATGGATACTAGAAATTCCAATACCACCATGTTGTTGAGTTGTAGGAATTCTTTATATATTGAGGATATTTGTCTCTTATCAGGCATATGACTTGCAAATATTTTCTCCCATTTTTTGAGTTGCCTTTTCATTCCTTCAATAGTATCTCTTGATACACAAAAGTTTTTAATTTTGACCAAGTCCAAGTTATCTATTTTTTTCTTTTGTTTCCTGTGCTTTTGGTGTCACATCTAAGACATTTGTCAAGAAATATTGACAGATACGAGGTTATGAATCTTTCCCCCTGTTTCCTTCTAAACGTTATATAGTTTTATCTCTTATGTTTATGTCTTTGACCCATTTTGAGTTAATTTTTATATGGTGTAAGGTATGAGCCTAACTTCATTCTTTTGCATACAGACATCCAGTTTCCCCAGTACCTTTGGCTGAAAAAGCTGTCCTTTCCCCATTGAATGATGTTGACACCCTTGTTGAAGATAATTTGACCATCTCTGTGAGGGTTTATCTCTGAGTTTTCTATCCTATTCTATTGGTTGATGTCTGTCTTTATGCCAGTACCACTTTTTTTATTTTTATTGCTCTAGCTTTGTCACAGTTTACTTTTGTAAGCATAAAAACCCTTTTACTTAAAAAAATTATGTCAGTGCTCTCCAGCTTATTTATATTTCTTATTCTTCTCACATTATTAATGACCATTCCCTTAAACATGGGAAAACAAAGATTGAAATCTAGTTTTGGAGGGCACAATTTCATCTAGCTTATAAAAGATACCTGTGTAGCAAAATGATAGTGTCTGAGACTGGTTGAGACCTAGGGGTCATCTATTCCAAAGAGGGGAAATTTCTTCTGATAGGAACTCCAACCAATGAGCATAGACCCCCAGCCTCAGCATCCACATGCATACAACTGTTTCCTGATCACTAAGAGAACTTGTCAAACCTTATCTTGTCTCTCCCTCCTCCTTCCATTAAAACACTTGCCTCCTTTGGACCCCTTTCCTGGGATTTTTTATTTTCTTCTTCACACCAATATTTCTGGCACACATCATCTTCCCATCCATCCATCCACTTATTCAACAAATATTTATTTGGTGACTGTTACATTCCCAGCTCTGTTCTTGGTGCTAGGAATAAACCAGATAAAATTCTACCTTCATGGAGTTAATATTCTGATTGAAGGAGGTGGACAATAAATAAACAAATTATAGTAAGTTGATTGGTTATAAGTGCTATGAAGAAAAATAAGGTCGGCAAAGAGGCTAGGAAACCATTAAACACATGGCAAAACATGAGGATGTTCACCATGTCATTGCTTATAATGCAGCCTAAAATGGAAAACAGCTTTTTTTTGCCCCCCAAACTGGTCATGGTCAAATAAATGTTGTTATATTCATATAGTGGAGAAACATGCAGACATTGAAAATATGTCGGATACCATATTTTTAACCTGGTAAAATATTCATGGAATATTTCTCAACAAAAAGCAGTCTAGAAAAAGTACTACAATCTGCTTTTAATTCTGTAAAGTAAATATATTCATCAAAAGGACCTGAAGAATGTATACTGAGATGTTATAGTGATTGTGTTTGGGTGGTGAAATTATGAATGATTTTGTGATTTTTTTCTAAGTTCTTATATGTCAAAAACCCTACACACACACACACACACACACACACACACACACGGTTATACATATTCATGGACATATATTATTTATATAGGTATATAATCAACATGGCTGTTATTAAAAAAATTACACACACACATATGCACACATCGTTATACACACTCACAAATATATGTATGTGTGTGTATATATATGTAAATCTGGCAAACATTTATGCTAGATCATTTTAACAGTGACTACTGATATTTTTAAGTATATTTCTGCCATATTATGTTATGTTTATTATTCCCCATGTTTTTTATTTGATTCCTCTTCTGCTGTCCATTGAATTGAGTTTTTCCCATTACCCATTTTCCTAACAGAGATAGATTCATTTTGAAGCTAATAAAATTTAAGCTTTAGAATACCTCATTTGAATGGGCCCCATTGAAATAAATATTCACTTAACATAATACCCTCAAGGTCTATTCATGTTGTAGCAAATGGCAAGGCTTCATCTTTTTTTATGGCTGAGTAATATTTCACTGTATACATATATACCACATCTTCTTTATTCATTCATTTGCTGAGGGACACTTAGGTTGCTTCCATATCTTGGCTATTGTAAATAATGCTGCTGTGAGCACTGAGGTGCATGTATCTTTTTGAATGAGTGTTTTCTATTCTTTGGGTAAATACTTAGAAGTGTAATAGCTGGATCCTATGATAGTACTATTATTAATTTTTTTGAGGAATCTACATACCTTTTTCCATAGTGGCTGCACCAATTTGCATTCCCACTCAACAGTATATGAGGGTTTGCTTTTCTCCATATCCTTGCCAACACTTGTTATTTCTTGCCTTTTTGATAATAGCCATTCTAATGGGCTTGAGGTCATATCTCATTGTGGTTTTGATTTGTATTTTCCTTAATAAGCAGTGTTGTTGAACACTTTTTCATGTGCCTGTTGGCCATCTGTATGTCTTCTCTGGAAATGTCTATTCAACTCCTCTATTCATTTTTGAATTAGGTTGTTTTTTGTTGTTGTCTTTGAGTTATATGAGTTCTTTATATGTTTTGGATATTAACCCCTTATCAGATATATGATTTGCAAATATATTCTCCTATTCGATAAGTTGTCTTTTCATTTTATTAATAGTTTCCTTCATTGTGCAGAAACTTTTTAGTTTGATGTAGTCCATTTATTTTAGCTTTTGTTTCCTTCACCTAAGGATACATATCCAGAAATATCTTGCTAAGGTCAATATCAGAGGGTGTATTCCCTTTGACAATTGTGTGTATTGTGTTTTCTTTGACGAGTTTTATGGTTTCAAGTTTTACATTCAAGTCTTTAATCAATTTTGAGTTGATTTTTGTGTAAGGTGTGAGATAGTGGTCTAGTTTCACTTTTTTTGCAGGTGGCTGCCGAGTTTACCCAACACCATTTATTGAAGAGACTATCCTTTCTCCATTGTATGTTTTTTGCTCCTTTGATTTTGCTCATATGTGGAATATAAAAAAACAAACAAACAAATAAATCAACAAACCAAACCAAACAAGCACATGTATACAGAGAACAGAGTAGTGGTACTAGAGAGGAAGGGAATGAGAGGAGGATGAAGTTGGTAAAGGGAGTCAATCGTATGGTAAGGAATGGAAACTAAATTTTTGGTGGTGAGCATGCTGTAGTGTATACAGAAGTAGAAATATAATATTGTACACATGAAACTTATCTAATGTTATAAACCAATGTTACATCAATAAAAAGTAAAATAATAAAAATATTTTTTCTACATTTAAAAATATTCACTTTTGTACCTCATTTTGTTTTGGTGGTTTTGTTTTGTAAAATTGTATAACTTTTAGGCTGCACAAAAACTAGACCTATGCTTTCTATCTATATTTTATTTTACTCATTAAAATTTTGAATTATACACTTAACATTATATATTTTTAGAAATTCTAGAGTTAATTACCCTTCTTCTCCTTCCTGAAAGGTCAAGAGCTTTCACATGCATTAGCTTCTTCCAATACTTTCCACTATCTTCCATGTTATTATTACCTATGAGTTTATTTACAGCTTACTTTTACCTACATGATAATTACTGCGATCATTGTCATGATCATTATCATCTGTTTGTGTTTTAAGTCAAGTGACTTTGCTCTTCCTCATCCTCCTTTTCAACAGTGGTTCAGGAGTAAATGAAATATCCCTTGTGAAGTCTGTTCATTATCTCCTCAAACCCCACTACAGTCCACTGAAGGAAGTGGTAGACCCTTTTGCAAATACCCAGAGTCCTGGTGGCTGAACAGACACCTGCTGTCCTTGGTTATATGCTTACCCTACATGACTTTTCCTCAGAAGAAATCACTGAGAAGACACCTCTTCCTGGGGTTGTTGTGCAAGGGCATGTGCTGGACCCATATGGACCTAGGTACCATGCATTTGGAGCCTGTGTCATGGACAAGCCATGACCGTATGGCAAGGGATGGAGGGAGGGTTTCCATAGGAAGAAGGGCCTGCATAGGGCCTGGCCAGAGGGTCAAGAGTGAAAGATATCACTGTACTATTACCTGTCCTATTTGGCTTCTTCCAGAAATAGGCCCTGAGGATATAAGTGCTGACAGTTTATTTGGGAGGTGATACCAGGAGGCACTGGTAGTGAGTGGGGCCTAGAGGTAGCTGATAAAGAGTATGACATTCTATCAAGTCTTTTGCTTCTGTAGGTAGTCTGACCCTCAGTCTAGAACATTCCTCATAGTTACCTGCACCTGGGGAAGGAGCTGAACCACATATTTAGCATCCAAATGCTATAGGTGTTGGTAGTTCTGATTTGTCCAGGGCATGAACTGAGGATGCCCCTATGCTCAGAGAAAGACCTTAGCAGAGATGCCTAGTACACTTGAATTAATTTGTTAGCCTGCTCATCTTCTGAACAATACAAATCTGTCATAAATTATTTGCTGATTCTTTTTAAGTACTCAATTTTCTCTCTGTTGCTTATAAGCTCCCTGGTGATAGGTAGGTACTTACTGTCATTTTGTTACTTGCTTTCTGGTTGTGTTTGTAGTTGTTTTCTGTTCCTTTCTTCTTCCCTTGTGGTTTGATGATTTTCTTTAGTATTATTTTTGGGTTTCTTTCTCTTTAGATTTTGTGTATCTATTGTAGGTTTTTGATCTGTGTACCATGAGGTTGACATATAACAAATTTTACTTGTTTTAAACTGATAGTCATTTAAGTTCACACACATTCTAAAAGCTCTACATTTTTTACTCATCCCCACACACATTTTATGTTTTGGTGTCATACTTTACATCTTTATGTGTATGGCATAACTGTCTATTGTGATTATAGTTGATTTTACAATTTTTGTCTTTTAACCCTTGTACTGGCTTCAGTGGTTGATCCACTGCCTTTAATATATATTTACCTTTATGAGTAAGACTTTTTCCCTTCATATATTTTCTTATTTATTGTTATAACCTTTACTTTTTCACTCAAAGAAGACTCTTTAACATTTATTGTAAGGCTGATTTAATGGTGATGAACTCTTAGTTTTTGCTTGTCTGGGGAGCTCTTTATCTCTCCTTCAATTCTGAATGGAGACCTTGCTGGGTAGAATATCCTTGGTTGTACATTTTTTTTCCATGCAGCACTTTAAATATATTATGCCACTCCATCCTGGGCTGCAAAGTTTATGCTGAAAAGTCAGCTGATATCCTTATGGGGGTTCCCTTGTATGTGACTCTTTGTTTTTCTCCTGCTGCCTTTAAAAATTCTCTCTTTTGCCACTTTAATCATGATATATCTTGGCGGGTCTCTTTGGGTTCTTCTTGTTTGGGACTCTCTGTGCTTCCTGGACTTGGATGCCTGTTTCCTTCTTCAGCTTCAGGAAATTTTCAGCCATAATTTCATTAAATAAAATTTCTGCCCCTTTATCTCTCTCTTCTTGTTCTGGGACCCCTATATTGTGAATGTTAGTATACTTGATGCTGTCCTAGAAGTCTTTTAAACTATTCTTATTAAAAAAATTTTGTTTTCTTTTTGCGGTCCTCATTGGGTGATTTCTACTGTTCTGTCTTCCAGGTCACTTATGTGTTCCTCTATATCACCTAATCTGCTTTTCATTCCCTCTAGTGTATTTTTCATTTTGATTACTATATTCTTCAGCTCTGATTCACTCTTTCTTAGAGGAGAAGTGGGGAAACACTTCAACATTTTAGAATGTGAGGTTTTACAATGGTTTTGTGCATAAAATGACTGTTGGGCCAACTGGCTGAAGTTTGGGGGATAAATCACAGGGAAAAATTGTTACAGTTGCTTCCAGTTTATCTTTTTAGGGATGGGGGAAACAATAACACCTAACATACAGAGTCATTGTGAGAATGAAACAAACTCATATATGTAAAGAATTTTGCTTTTAGTAAGTGCTCAGTAAGTGTCACTTAGTGTTACAGTTACTTAACTTCATGGCAACCTTGTGAGTGTGTGTCCTTGTCTTCATTTGAGAGATGAAGAAATTGAGGCCCAGAGTTGAATGACTAGCCTAGAGTAATGAATTATAGCAGAGCAGAATCTAGAACTCAAATCTACCACTGCACCACAAACCTGTGTGTTTCCATCACATTAAGAATCAGGCAGGGGGCTTCCCTGGTAGTGCAGTGGTTAAGAATTTGCCTGCCAGTGCAAGGCAGAGAGATTCCAGCCCTGGTCCAGGAAGATCCCACATGCCATGGAGCAACTAAGCCCATGTGCCACAACTACTGAAGCCCGTGTCCCTAGAGCCTGTGCTCCGCAACAAGAGAGGCCACTGCAATGAGAAGCCCACATGCTGCAACGAAGAGCAGCCCCCGCTCACCACAACTAGAGAAAGTGCATGCAGCAATGAAGACACAATACAGCCAAAAATAAATAAATAAATGAACACACACACACACACACACACACACACACACAAACACACACACACAATCAGGCAGGGTGCTTGCAGGCATGTGCAGACAACTTTGGTTGGGCCGCCATGACTTAGACTGCTTAGGCTGGGTCATCAGCCAGATTTGTAACCAGATTTGCAGACTTCAGGGGAAATCCTTTTTTTCCATACACACAGACTGAGCTGGCTACTCTGGTGGGAGATTTTTTCCAACACCACATTGTTCACCAGGAGGAAGAGGCAGAGAGTGTGGACTCTGGGTAAATCTAACCCTGTTCCAGCAAAGACACCTACAAATATTTCTGAATATGAGAAATGAGTTCTTTCTGATAACTTTTATTTTGCTAAATCAATATAGCATTCACATTACAATTATGTAAGCATTATTAACTAATAAACTCCAAAGTGTGCTATGACTATGTTTCTGTCCTTGTATAACTTTTCATTTTTCCTGGAGTTAATCATTGCTTCCTTTTCTGTTTAATTTTCCATGTTTCTGTTGCTACTCACAAATTTTTCAGTGAATATGTAAATAATATCTCCATATATTTTCCACATGGTCAAATGCATTTTTAGTCTGCTGATAGCTTTTCTTTTTTCTTTTTGGATGCTTTTTCTCTGGTATCCCTTCTTCTCCTGCTCCTATGGGTCGTGGCTTCATGTTAAGTCTGTCCTAGAATTTCTTTTAACATCATCCAGAGAATGCCATTAACTTCTCTCCTGTGTTGTATCATTTTCCTTTTTCTTGGTTAATTCACAGATTTTGCTGGAATCTGTACTCTAATAGCTTCCTTAGATAAATTTTTGAGACCTTGAATGTCTAAGGCAATCCTATTTCACTCTTAGATTTGACTGATAGTTTGAGTACTAAATTCTAGGATGGAAATGATTTTCCTGCAGAATTACAAAAGCATTGCTCCTGTTTCTTCCATTTTCAAATCCTTTGTCCCCTATGTATTTTGTTTCTCTCTGGAAGCTTTTAGCACTATTCCTGTGATTCTGAAACACACTGATAAGGTAACTTGATGTTTTGTTCTCACTTTTTCTGCTGAACACTCTGGACTTTTTAAATCTAAAAGGTAAATCTTGGGAAATTTTCTTGAATCAAAAAATTATGGACTTCCTCCATGGTGCAGTGGTTAAAAATCCACCTGCCAATGCAGGGGAAACGGGTTTAAGCCCTGGTCTAGGAAGATCCCACATGCTGTGGAGCAACTAAGACTGTGCACCACAACTACTGAGCTTGTGCTCTAGAGCCCACTAGCGACAACTACTGAGCCCACATGCCACAACTACTGAAGCCCGCGTGCCTAAAGCTGTGCTCCACAACAGAGAAGCCACCTCAATGAGAATCCTGCACAGCACAACAAAGAGTAGCGCCCGCTCGCCACAAGTAGAGAAAGCCTGCACACAGCAACGAAGATCCAATGCATCCAAAAACAAACAAACAAACAAACAAATAAATAATTCCTTTCCTTCTCTCTCTTTCTGGAGGTCCTAGGATTTATAACTTAGAATTCCTAAATTGATCCTTAAATTTTATTACTTTTCCTACTTTTTAATAGATTTTCCTAAATTTATCTTCCCATTCTACTGAATTTTAATTTCTCTTGTCATAATTTTTATTTCTAAGAGTTCCTAACAGATGTTAGAAGTGCTTTCTGACACTGTTCTTTTTCTTATAGCACCTTTTCTGTGTCATGGATTCTGTATCTTCTATTAGTTCTATTGTATAAATTATATAAATTCAAGTTATCTTATGCATCTGCATTGTCTATTTTCTTCTGAATTCCTATTTTCTCTAAAGTATTTGTTTTGCTTTCTGTATTTCACTTGGAGTCTTCCCCCAAATATTTGGTAATTCTTGGGCTTTTGTTTTACTTAAGGATGAGGCATTGAAAGTGAGTGAGAAACTGTGTTGGGGCTTCCATTATAGGGTGATGTGCAGTGTGATGGCTTGTTCATGCCTCCCACCATACTCCATGTCCCACAGTGTCTGGGCTCATTCAGTCTCTCTGGAGAAGAATCCTACAATTTCCTGCTTTTGAGTTATTGTCAAGCTCATAGCAGCCTGCTGAGGGGAGAGGTCTTAAGTCTCAGCATTCACAAACATTCTGATTAGCCCTCTCTTCACCCTAGGTCCTCACCCCAATCTTGACTGAGTCTACTGACCTGGAATCCAGAACTTCTCAGGGGAGGAGGTGAGTCTGGGGTCTCACTGCTACTTATACAGTCAGTAAGCCCACCTGGGCTCCAGCTCAGACCTCTCTCCCACCTCTGGTGGGGCAGGTCTAGAGCCTTTCTTGACTTTCTCCTACAGCTTTCTCCTCTCAGGCAGGCTAGACCTGGACTTTGCAGCCCCGCTGAGTTAGTTCCTGCCCCCTTTCTCCCTGTCTGTCTTTCTTGCTCTCTTCCAACATATCACTGACACCTCTAGTCTGTGTTGTCCTCACTCATCCTCTTTTTCCTGGTGAGTTCATACCTTTATTTGTTCACTACTGCATGTTTGTGAGGTTTTTGAAGAGGGCAGAGGTAAACATGAATGTTAAATATACTATTTTTTATTAAGTATGTCTCTTTTTTCCCCTTGGAGAACTTTCCATCTTTCCCCATCTCTGTGTTCCCCATATGAGCACTGAAATACCCTGAGGATGGATCCCCTGAAAAGGAGGAGAATCTACCTCTGGGCACATCCTGCCTTCTGGGGAGTTAGGAATGCAGACTGAGACCACAGAATCTAAGAGATTGGGACTTGTCCTGTGGTCCCCACCTGGCATCATCTGCTGAGTCCTTATGTGACTTTCCCTGAGTGGATGAGCCCTCTCCCACCCAGTAGAGTGGGCAGTGGCAGAGATCCTCATCACTGGCCTAAGACCTTCTGCTCCTGTCTGGAAGTGAGGAAGCTATGCTAGGTTGACAGGCAGGGGACTCAGGCCCAGTAAGCCTTGGCTCTGCACCGCCCCAACCTGTCTTTAGGCTTCCATTCCAATCTCTGAAATGTGGGGTTGAACTGCCCAAGCTCTGGGGCCTCTGCCAGCTCTAATATTCTGAAAATTGAGATAAGACACCAGAAGTGGGAAGATATAGACTATTTTAGACGTGTCAGGTAAATGCTCTGTAACTCTCAATCTCAATGCTGGCCTTCAGAATAAAAACAGCCTATTTAATTAACTTTGGTCAACAGATTCTGTTAGAGCTACTAAATTTTTTCAAGTGTTCTCTGACTCCATCCAACTTTGGAACCTCTGGGACAACCCCAGAGGCCCTCTTATCATTCTACCTTGGTTTCCTCAAGGTTACGATCCACCTGCTGCCCCACAGGGCTCTGGTAATAAGTTCTGGACTGGCTGTCAGGAAAGAGCAAGGAGCTCTCTGAGAACACAGTGCCTGGAGCAAGCCAAGGAAGGTATTCTTTCTCCCATCTCTGGTGACTTCTGAGAACATACCTTTTCCAGGGAAGAAGTTTGGGACCCCTGACAACCATGTGGAGGTGGATAGGAGCCCTGTCCTCTGCTGAGAGTCAGCAGGTGGTGACATGTGCAGATTGTCCTACCTTTGGGGTTGCTTGCTGCAGCCAGACCTCTTGACTGCCACAATCTTTGCCTCTTGCTTGCCCGGTCAGGGTCTTGTTACCAGCATGACTTTGAGACTTTGCTCCCTGTAGGCTCCCAGACATGTCCTTGGAGGTGGCATACTAGAAACTGGGTCCTGGGTTGTAGAGAAGGGCCAGTGTGATCACTGCACTGAAGTTTCTCCCAGTATAGGGGCACATGGTCCTTCCAAGGAGCTCAGTCTAATTTTGAAGACAAGTTTAACTACTAAGAAGCAGAGTAAGAAGTCATTCATTGCTTACCTTGTGGGCACCTTTGGGGGCTGGCTGCAGGGGTCAGGGAATTTCCTAGAAGAAGTCTAAGAAGATCGCAGGAGCCCAGGGTTGGAGCACTGTACAAAGTGGAATACTGTAGGCAGGGATGTGGCAAGAGCAACGGTACATTGGGACAGGATGGGACCTGATATTTTAGCTGGAAATGTATAGTGTGGCCTCTCCTGGAGTGTCATCTTCTGGCATGTAACTCATTGGAGCCAGGAGTTTTTATCAATGTATGCAATTACATTTTCAAGGTCTGAGTTCAGTCCCTCCCCATATGTTTTTATTCATGAGCTCAAACATTTGTATATCTAGAACTCAATATTAAAAAGGTAAATAATGACATCAAAAATATAAAAAGGGGGAGTAAATGTGTGAAACTTTTATAGGTGCTTGAAGTTAATTTGCTATCAGCTTTAGATGAACTGTTTTATGTATGATATGTCATATGTAAGCCTCATAATAAGCAACAACTTAGAGTAGATTCACAAAAAATAAAGAAAGGGGAAACAGGATACCACCAGGGGAAATCACCCATATGCAAATATAGTCAGAAACAGAAAGAAAGAAAGCATAGAAATGAAAACAACCAGAAAGCAACAATAAGAGAGCATTAGTGAGAGAGGAGATGGTGACGGTGGAATAGGAGGATGCTGAGCTCACCTTCACTCCACAAACACATAAAAAATACATCAACATGTGGAGAAACTCTCTTGGAAAACGACCTGGAAGGTGGCAGAAAGGCTCTTCAACAACCAAGGCTGTAAAGAAAGATCCACATGGATTCAGGTAGGAAGGAAAGAGAAGTGATCAGTTCAGGACCCATGCCCTTAGCAGGGGACACAGAAGAGGAGGGGGTATCACAAGCTTGGGAATCCTCCTTGGAGAGTGAGGTATTCGAACCACACACTGGGCATCCCAAACTTGGGGTGTGACACTGTAAAGATGGGTCCCCTTGGCTGGTTTGAAAACCAGGAGACTTACAGGAGAGCTGTAAGAAACCTAGACTCTACTCATGAAGAGCATGCACATGCGTAATTACTCCTGGGATAAGGTGCAGAAAGCAGATTGAAACAGCCTAGGGCTCTGGCCAGTTTCCTACTACCAACCCAGCATGTGCCCCTGCGCACACCAAGTGCTTGCTCCAGCGTCTCTACCTCTGGTGCAGCTCCCAATTAGGGTGAATGCTGCCATTGCCAAGGAGAGTGTGCGCCTGGGGGGACAGGGCCAGGTTGGACACAGCACTGCATCTAAAAGGGGTGAGAGAGGCCATTGCTGGCACACAAAGGCAGCAGATTGGAAGATGTCTGGAGTTCTGACTGGCATGCTGGGTCCATCCCAGCATGAACCTGACCCACACTGGGTGCTGACCCTGGCCCCTCTTGCTCCAGTGCTGCTCCCCACTGGGATGGAGATGCCATTGTTGAGAGGTGGGAGAGAAGACACTTAGAAGGAATGGAACCAGCTTGGACCAACCCTAAGGGTTGCTGCTGTAGCACCTTGGGATAATGAGCCCATCCCCATAGGAGGATGTGGTCACAAGCATAAGAAAAGCCTGAACTGTAGCTCTAGACCCTCCATTTCCAACCCCACCTCCCACCAAGGTAGTGGCTGCCAGCATACCCTAGGGGAAGACACAACCTGTCCTCACTTCAGATCCAGCTCTCCCACAAAAGCCACTGGGCACATGCAGACTGCATAAGTGTGCTTCCACACAAGGACACACCTGGGATAGGTAACTGTCTCACCTAATTTCATAGATACAGAGAAAGTTAAGTGAAATGAAAAGAAAGAGTAATTTGTTTCAAATGAAAGAACAAGGAAAAAAGCTCTGAAAAAAACCCTAATGAACAGAGATAAATAATTTACCAGGTAAAGAGCTCAAAGCATTAGTAAGAAAAATGCTAACTGAACTGGGGAAAAAAATAGATGAACACAGTGAGAATTTAAACAAGGAACTAGGAATATATTTTAAAAATCAGTCAGAGCTGAAGGATACAAAAACTGAAATAAAATTCACACTAGAAGAAATTAACAGCAGACTAGGTGATAACAAGAATGCATAAGTGATCTGGAAGCTAGAATAATGGAAATTGCCCATTCAGAACAGCAAATGAAAAAACTTTTTAAAAAGGAGAACAGCTTAAGGGACCTCTGGGACAACATCAAGCATACTAACATTCACATTATAGAGGCCTCAGTAGGAGAAGGGAGAGAAAGGAGCATAAAATGTATTTGATGAAATTATGAGTGAAAATTTCCCAAAGCTGAAGAAAGGAACCGATTGAAAGGAATGGGAAACAGAGAGTACCAAACAAAATGAACCCAAATAGACCCATACCATTACATAACATAAAGAAAATGGCATAAGTTAAAGATAAACAGAGACGTTATCTCAGCAAGAGAAAAACAAAGCGCCACATTACAAAGGAAGTCCCATAAGGTTATCAGCTAATTTTTCTGCTGACTTCTCATAGGAACAAAAACTAAAAGAATTCAGAAGTACTAAACATACTCTAAAAGAAATGTTGAAGGGTCCTCTCTAAATAGAAAAGAAGTAGAATCTGATGGAAAAGGAAAATCCCAATGGGAAAAGCAAATATATAGTAAAGATTGAAGATCACTTAACTAAGGCAGTACATAGATTAAAAAACAAACAAAAAAATTACAAAACAACTATAAATACAATAAGCAGTAAAGGGATAAGCATGAAGATATAAAATATAACATGAAAAATGCAAAATGTGAGGGAGAGGATTAAAAATGTAGACCTTTTAGAATGTGTCTGAATTAAATCATTACCAGTTCAAAGCAAGTAGATATAATTCTGGGTCAAAATATATGAAACCCATGACAAAGACAAATCAAAAACATACAATAAATTCACAAAAAGCAAAAAGCAAAAACTCAAGTATATTACAAAGAAAATCATAAAACCACAGTGGGAGAAACAGAGAAGAAGAAATTAACAGAAAAGAAAAAAAAAACAACTGGAAAAGAAGTAATAAAATGGCAATAAGTACATACCTGTCAATAATTACCTTATATGTCAATGGAATAAATGCTCTCATCAAAAGATATAAGTTGGCTGAATGGATAAAAAAATAAGGTCCTTCAATATGCTGCCTAGAAGAGATTAACTTCAGGAAAAATGACACACAGAGACTGAAAGTGAGGGGATGGAAAAAATATATTTCATGTAAAAGGAAAGGACAAGAAATCTGGGATAGCAATACTTATATCACACAAAATAGACTTTAAAACAAAGGATGAAATGAAACACAAAGAAGGGCATTATATAATGAAAAAAGGATCAATACAAAAATAAGGTATTACACTTGTTAACATATATGCACCCCACATAGGAGCACCTAAATATATAAAGCAAGTACTAGCAGATATAAAGGGAGAAACTAAGGAGTTATTGGGAGAAGAGAAGAAGAAGAGGACTTCTCAGGCTTCAACATTTCCCTTGGAAGATTCTCTGTTTTCAGAAGAGGTTGCTCAGTGGTTTTATCTAGTGGCAGGGGTGCATCACTGAATGTCAAAATGCCAGAATCCTATTTCACTGGTGGTGGAGGCCCCAGGGAATATTCATCAGCATGAGCTCTCCTGGAGGTTGCCATTTTGGCACCAGGATCTGGCCCCACTGAACAGCCTAAAGGCTCCAGTACTGGGATGCCTCAGGTTAAACAGCCAGCAGGGTGGGAACACAGCCCCACCCATCAGCAGACAGGTTACCTAAAGTCATCCTGAGCCCACAGCCACCCCTAAACACAACATTTGACAAGGCCCTGCCCACAAGAAGGACAAGACCCAGCTCTACCCACCAGTGGGCAGGCACAAGTCCCTTCCACCAGGAAGCCTGAACAAGCCCTTGGACCAACTTCACCTACCATGGGGCAGACACCAGAAGCAAGAGGAGCTATGATCCTGCAGCCTGAAAAACAGAGACCACAAACAGAAAGTTATACAGAGGAATATGCCCCAGATAAAGGAACAAGATAAAACTCCAGAAGGATAACTAAGTGAAGTGGAGATAGGTAATCTACCTGAAAAAGAATTCAGAGAAATGATAGTGAAGATGATCCAAGATCTCAGAAAAAGAATGGAGGCACAGACCAAGAACATACAAGAAATGTTTAACAAAGAGCTAGAAGATTTAAAGAACAAATAAACAGAGATTAACAATACAATTGCTGAAATTAAATATACACTAGAAGAAATCAATAGCAGAATAAATGAGGCAGAAGAATGAATAAGTGAGCTGGAAGACAGATTGGTGGAAATCACTGTCATGGAACAGAATAAAAAAAAAAAGAATGAGAAGAAGTGAGGACAGTCTCAGAGACCTCAGGGACAATATTAAATGCACCAACATTTGCATTATAGGGGTCCCAGAAGGAGAAGAGAGAGAGAGAAAGACTTGAGAAAATATTCAAAGAGATAATAGCCAAAAACTTTCCTAACATGGGAAAGGAAACACTCACTCAAGTCCAAGAAGCACAGAGAGCCCCAGGCAGGATAAGCCCAGGAAGGAACATGCTGAGACACATAGTAATCAAATTGACAAAAATTAAAGACAAAGAAAAAAATTTAAAAGCAACAAGGGAAAAGCAACAAATAGCATACAATGGAATTCCCATGAAGTTATCAGCTGATATTTCAGCAGAAAGTCTGCAGGCCACACTGTATACAATAGCCAAAACATGGAAGCACCCTAAATGTCCATCGACAGAGGAGTGGATAAAGAAGAGGTGGTACATATATACAATGGAATATTACTCAGCCATTAAAAAGAATGAAATAATGCCACTTGCAGCAACATGGATGGACCTAGAGAATGTCATACTGAGTGAAGTAAGTCAGACCAAGAAAGAGAAACATCGTTTGATATCCCTTATATGCAGAATCTAAAAATAAATGATACAAATGAACTTATTTACAAAACAGAAAGAGACTCACAAACTTAGAGAACAAACTTATGGTTACCAAGAGGGGAAGGATGGGAGGAAGGGACAGTTAGGAAGTTTGGGATCAACCTGTATAGACTGCTATATTTAAAATGGATAACCAACAAGGACCTACTGTATAGCACAGGGAACACTGCTCAATATTATGTGGCAGCCTGGATGGGAGAGGAGTTTGGTGGAGAATGGATACATGTATATGTATGGCTGAGTCCCTTTGCTGTGCACCTGAAATTATCACAGCATTGTTGATCAGCTATACTCCAATATAAAATAAAAAGTTTAAAAAAATGAAAGAAAATCTGCAGGCCAGAGGAGTGTCATTATATGTACTTCAATAACAAATAAATATATTCACCCAATATAGGAACACCTAAATACATAAAACAAATACTAACAGACATAAAGGGAGAAATTGACAATAATACAATAATAGGAGACTTTATTATCCCACTGACATCAATGGACAGATATTCCAGAGAGAAAATGAATAAGGCAACAGAGATCCTAAATGACACAATAGCACAATTAAACTTAATTCATATTTTCAGGACATTACATCAAAAAAAAAAAAGAAAAAAGAAAAAACCCAGAATACACATTCTTTTCAAGTGCACATGGAACATTCTCTAGGATAGACCACACACTAAGACACAAAACAAGCCTCACCAAATTTAAGAGGATAGAAATTATTTCAAGCATCTTTTCTGACCACAATGACATGAAATTAGAAATCAACCACAGAAAAAGAAATGAATGTCATGGAGACTAAAAAAATATGTTACTTAAAAAAATACCTTGAGACAAATGACAATGAAAACAATGATATAAAATCTATGGGATGTTGCAAAATCAGTTCTTAGAGGGATGTTCATAGAAATATACGCCTTCCTCAAAATTCAAAAAATATCAAGTAAACAACATAATGTACGCCTACATGAATTAGAAAAAGAAGAACAAACAAACCTAAAGTCAGCCAAAGGGAGGAAATAATAAAGATAGAGAGGAAATAAATAAACTAGAGATTAAAAACAATAGAAAAAATCAGTAAAACCAAGCACTGGTCCTTTGAAAGGGTAAAAAATGTCAACAGACCCGTGGCCAGGCTCATAAGAAGAAAAGAGAGAGGACACAACTAAACAAAATAAGAAATGAAGGAGGGCTTCCCTGGTGGTGCAGTGGTTGAGAATCCACCTGCCAATGCAGGGGACACAGGTTTGATCCCTGGTCTGGGAAGATCTCACATGCCATGGAGCAACTAAGCCCATGTGCCACAACTACAGATCCTGCACTCTAGAGCCCATGAGACACAACTACTGAGCCTGCGTGCTGCAACTACAGAAGCCCATGCACCTAAAGCCCATTCTCCACAATGAGAGAAGTCACTGCAATGAGAAGCTGCACACTGTAATGAAGAGTAGACCCTGCTCGCCAAAACTAGATAAAGCCCACACAAAGCAATGTAGACCCAACGCAACCAAAAAGAAATTAAAAAAAAAAAATGAAATGAAGAAGGCATAAAAACCCATACCAGAGAAAAAAAAAAATTTATGGTAATTTTACAGAGCCTACCAAAACGTGTAATAGCCTTTAATGTCTTAGAAAATACTGTACATGTTTTCAAGTAAGCACATCCAACATAAACATATTTACATTAAAAATGTCATTATTTATGTTAACAAACCTGAACTCTAGATATTTATTTGTATGAATATAAAAGTGCATTTTAAAAAAGTTCTGGATATAAAATATCAAGCTGGTCATTGTGTTACTTCTGGAGAAGTAGGGAGAATTAGGGCAATGTCTCTTTTAACGTTTTCTAGATATACGTCCATGTTTTAGTTTTTCATGAGTCTATATTTGTGTAAAATAAATATATAAATAGACACTTTTCTGGGCCCACAGGTCAGAAAATTTTACGGATCAGGATCCCAGCTGTAGAGGCTCAGGATTGGGAAAGTTAACAATTTTAGGAATTTTCTTTTTAACTTATTTATTTATTTATTTATGGCTGTGTTGGGTCTCTGTTTCTTTTTTATTTTTTTACATCTTTATAGGAGTAAAATTGCTTTACAGTGGTGTGTTAGCTTCTGCTTTACAACAAAGTGAGTCAATTATACATATACCTATGTTCCCATATCTCTTCCCTCTTGCATCTCCCTCCCTCACACCCTCCCTATCCCACCACTCCAGGCAGTCACAAAGCACCGAGCTGATCTCCCTGTGCTATGCGGCTGCTTCCCACAGGCTATCTAACTTACGTTTGGTAGTGTATATATGTCCATGTCTCTCTCTCGCTTTGTAACAGATTACCCTTCCCCCTCCTCACATCCTCAAGTCCATTCTCTAGTAGGTCTGTGTCTTTATTCCTGTCTTACCCACAGGTTCTTCATGACATTTTTTTTCTTCAATTCCATACATATGTGTTAGCATACAGTATTTGTCTTTCTCTTTCTGACTTATTTCACTCTGTATGACAGATGCTAAGTCTATCCACCTCATTACAAATAGCTCAATTTCATTTCTTTTTATGGCTGAGTAATATGCCATTGTATATATGTGCCACATCTTCTTTATCCATTCATCTGATGATGGACACTTAGGTTGGTTCCATCTCTGGGCTACTGTAAATAGAGCTGCGATGAACATTTTGGTACATGACTCTTTTTTTTTTTTTTTTTTTTTGCTGTGCGCGGGCCTCTCACTGTTGTGGCCTCTCCCGTTGTGGAACACAGGCTCCGGACGCACAAGCTCAGCGGCCATGGCTCACGGGCCCAGCCGCTCCGCGGCATGTGGGATCTTCCCGGACTGGGGCACAGAACCCGTGTCCCCTGCATCGGCAGGCGGACTCTCAACCACTGCGCCACCAGGGAAGCCCCTACATGACTCTTTTTGAATTTTGGTTTTCTCAGGGTATATGCCCAGTAGTGGGATTGCTGGGTCATATGGTAGTCCTATTTGTAGTTTTTTAAGGAACCACCATACTGTTCTCCATAGTAGCTGTACCAATTCACATTCCCACCAGAAGTGCAAGAGTATTGCCTTTGCTCCACACCCTCTCCAGCATTTATTGTTTCCAGCGTTTTTGATGATGGCCATTCTGACAGGTGTGAGATGATATCTCATTGAAGTTTTGATTTGCATTTCTCTAATGATTAATGAAGTTGAGCATTCTTTCATGTATTTGTTGGCAGTCTGTATATCTTCTTTGGAGAAATGTCTATTTAGGTCTTCTGCCCATTTTTGGATTGGGTTGTTTGTTTATTTGTTACTGAGCTGCTTATAAATTTTGGAGTTTAATTCTCTGTCAGTTGCTTCATTTGCAAATATTTTCTCCCATACTGAGGGTTGTCTTTTGGTCTTGTTTATGGTTTCCTTTGCTGTGCAAAAGCTTTGAAGTTTCATTAGGTCCCATTTGTTTATTTTTGTTTTTATTTCCATTTCTCTAGGAGGTGGGTCAAAAAGGATCTTGCTGTGATTTATGTCATAGAGTGTTCTGCCTATGTTTTCCTCTAAGAGTTTGATAGTTTCTGGCCTTACATTTAGGTCTTTAATCCATTTTGAGCTTATTTTTGTGTATGGTGTTAGTGAGTATTCTAATCTCATACTTTTACATGTACCTGTCCAGTTTTCCCAGCACCACTTATTGAAGAGGCTGTCCTTTCTCCACTGTACATTCCTGCCTCCTTTATCAAAGATAAGGTGACCATATGTGCTTGGGTTTATCTCTGGGCTCTCTATCCTTTTCCATTGATCTATCTTTCTGTTTTTGTGCCAGTACCATACTGTCTTGATTACTGTAGCTTTGTAGTATAGTATGAAGTCAGGGAGCCTGATTCCTCCAGCTCCATTTTTCGTTCTCAAGATTGCTTTGGCTATTCGGGGTCTTTTGTGTTTCCAAACAAATTGTGAAATTTTTTGTTCTAGTTCTGTGAAAAATGCCAGTGGTAGTTTGATAGGGATTGCATTGAATCTGTAGATTGCTTTGGGTAGTAGAGTCATTTTCACAATGTTGATTCTTCCAATCCAAGAACATGGTATATCTCTCCATCTATTTGTATCATCTTTAATTTCTTTCATCAGTCTTAAAATTTTCTGCATACAGGTCTTTTGTCTCCTTAGGTAGGTTTATTCCTTGATTTTTTATTCTTTATGTTGCAATCGTAAATGGGAGTCTTTTCTTGATTTCAATTTCATATTTTTCATCATTACTCTATAGGAATGCCATAGATTTCTGTGCATTAATTTTGTATCCTACTACTTTACCAGATTCATTGATTAGCTCCAGTAGTTTTCTGGTAGCATCTTTAGGATTCTCTATGTATAGTATCATGTCATCTGCAAACAGTGACAGCTTTAATTCTTCTTTTCCAATTTGGGTTCCTTTTATTTCATTTTCTTCTCTGATCGCTGTGGTTAAAACTTCCAATATTATGTAGAATAAGAGTGGTGAGAGTGGGCAACTTGGCCTTGTTCCTGTTCTTAGTGGAAATGCTTTCAGCTTTTCAACATTGAGGATGATGTTGGCTATGGGTTTGTCATATATGGCCTTTATTATGTTGAGGAAAGTTTCCTCTATGCGTACTTTCTGCAGGGTTTTTATCATTAATAGGTGTTAAATTTTATCAAAAGCTTTCTCAGCATCTATTGAGATGATCATATTTTTTTCTCCTTTAATTTGTTAATATGGTGTATAACGTTGATTGATTTTCACATATTGAATTATCCTTGCCTTCCTGGAATAAAACCCACTTGATCATGATGTATGATCCTTTTAATGTGCTGTTGGATTCTGTTTGCTAGTATTTTGTTGAGGATTTTTGCATCTATGTTCATCAGTGATATTGGCCTGTAGTTTTCTTTCTTTGTGATATCCTTGTCTGGTTTTGGTATCAAGGTGATGGTGGCCTCGTAGAATGAGTTTGGGAGCGTTCCTCCCTCTGTTATATTTTGGAAGAGTTTGAGAAGGATAGGTGTTAGCTCTTCCCTACTTGTTTGATAGAATTCGCCTATGAAACCATCTGGTCCTGGGCTTTTCTTTGTTGGATGATTTTTAATCAGTTTGAATTTCAGTGCTTGTGATTGGTCTGTTCATATTTTCTATATGTTCCTGATTCAGTCTTGGCAGGTTGTGCATTTCTACGGATTTCTCAATTTCTTCCAGGTTGTCCATTTGATTGCCATAGAGTTGCTTGTAGTAATCTCTCATGATCCTTCATATTTCCGCAGTGTCAGTTGTTACTTCTCCTTTTTCATTCCTAAATCTATTGATTTGAGTCTTCTCCCTTTTTTTCTTGATGAGTCTGGCTAATGGTTTATCTATTTTGTTTATCTTCTCAAAGAACAAGCTTTTAGTTTTATTGATGTTTGCTATCGTTTCCTTCATTTCTTTTTCATTTATTTCTGATCTGATTTTTATGATTTCTTTCCTTGTGCTAACTTTGGGGTTTTCTTGTTCATCTTTCTCTAATTGCTTTAGGTGCAAGGTTAGGTTTTTTATTCAAGATGTTTCCTGTTTCTTAAGGTAGGACTGTATTGCTATAAACTTCCCTCTTAGAACTGCTTTTGTGGCATCCCTTAGATTTTGGGTCGTCGTGTAACCATTGTCATTTGTTTCTAGGTAATTTTTATTTCCTCTTTGATTTCTTCAGTGATCACCTCGTTATTAAGTAGTGTATTGTTTAGCCTCCATGTGTTTGTATTTTTTACAGATCTTTTCCTGTAATTGATATCTAGTCTCATAGCGCTGTGGTCGGAAAAGATACTTGATCCAATTTCAATTTTCTTAAATTTACCAAGACTTGATTTGTGACCCAAGATATGATCTATCCTGGAGAATGTTCCATGAGCACTTGAGAAAAATGTGTATTCTGTTGTTTTTGGATGGAATGTCCTATAAATATCAATTAAGTCCATCTTCTTTAATGTATCATTTAAAGCTTGTGTTTCCTTATTTATTTTCTTTTTGGATGATCTGTCCTTTGGTGAAAGTGGGGTGTTAAAGTCCCCTACTATGAATGTGTTACTGTCAATTTCCCCTTTTATGGCTGTTAGTATTTGCCTTATGTATTGAGGCGCTCCTATGTTGGGTGCATAAATTTTACAATTGTTATATTTTCTTGTATCGATCCCTTGATCATTAGGTAGTGTCCTTCTTTGTCTCTTCTAATAGTCTTTATTTTAAAGTCTATTTTTTCTGATATGAGAATTGCTACTCCAACTTTCTTTTGGTTTCCATTTGCATGGAATATCTTTTTCCATCCCCTCACTTTCAGTCTGTATGTGTCCTTAGGTCTGAAATGGGTCTCTTGTAGACAGCATATATATGGGTCTTGTTTTTGTATTCATTCAGCCAATCTGTGTCTTTTGGTGGGAGCATTTAGTCCATTTATATTTAAGGTAATTATCGATATGTATGTTCCTATTCCCATTTTCTTAATTTTTTGGGATTTGTTATTGTAGGTCTTTTCCTTCTCTTGTGTTTCTTGCCTAGAGAAGTTCCTTTAGCATTTGTTGTAAAGCTGTTTTGGTGGTGCTGAACTCTCTCAGCTTTTGCTTGTCTGTAAAGGTTTTAATTTCTCCATCAAAGCTGAATGAGATCCTTGCTGGGTAGAGTAATCTTGGTTGCAGCTTTTTCTCCTTCATCACTTTAAATATGTCTTGCCAGTCCCTTCTGGCTTGCAGAATTTCTGCTGAAAATCAGCTCTTAACCTTATGGAGATTCCCTTGTGTGTTATTTGTTGTTTTACCCTTGCTTCTTTTAATATGTTTTCTTTGTATTTAATTTTTGACAGTTTCATTAATATGTGTCTTGGTGTATTTCTCCTTGGATTTATCCTGTATGGGACTGTCTGTGCTTCCTGAACTTGATTAATTATTTCCTTTCCCATATTAGGGAAGTTTTCAACTATAATCACTTCAAATATTTTCTCAGTCCTTTTCTTATTCTCTTCTTCTTCTGTAACCCCTATAATTCGAATGTTGGTGCACTTAATGTTGTCCCCATGATCTCTGAGACTGTCATCAGTTCTCTTCATTCTTTTTTCTCATTCTTCATTCTTTATTCTGCTCTGCAGTAGTTATTTCCACTACTTTATCTTTCAGGTCACTTATCCATTCTTCTGCCTCAGTTATTCTGCTTTTGATCCCATCTAGAGTATTTTTAATTTCCTTTATTGTGTTGTTCATCATTGCTTGTTTCATCTTTAGTTCTTCTAGGTCCTTGTTAAATGTTTCTTGCATTTTGTCTATTCTATTTCCAAGATTTTGGATCATCTTTGCTATCATTATTCTGAATTCTTTTTCAGATAGACTGCCTATTTCCTCTTCATTTGTTAGGTCTGGTGGGTTTTTATCTTGCTCCTTCATTTGCTCTGTGTTTTTCTGTCTTCTTATTTTGCTTATCTTACTGTGTTTGGGGTCTCCATTTTGCAGCCTCCTGTTTCCTAGTTCCCATTGTTTTTGGTGTCTGTCCCCAGTGGCTAAGGTTGGTTCAGTGGGTTGTGTAGGCTTCCTGGTGGAGGGGCCTAGTGCCTGTGTTATGGTGTATGAGGCTGGATCTTTTCTTTCTGGTGGGCAGGTCCACGTCTGGTGGTGTGTTTTGTGGTGTCTGTGGACTTATTATGATTTTAGGCAGCCTCTCTTCTAATGGGTAGTGTTGTGTTCCTGTCTTGCTAGTTTTTTGGAATAGGGTGTCCATCACTGTAGCTTGCTGGTCGTTAAGTGAAGCTGGGTGCTCATGTTGAGATGGAGATCTCTGGGAGATTTTCACCATTTGATATTATGTGGAGCTGGGAGGTCTCTTGTGGACCAGTGTCCTGCGGTTGGCTCTCCCACCTCAGAGGCACAGCACTGACTCATGGCTGCAGCACCAAGAGCCTTTCATCCACACAGTTCAGAATAAAAGGGAGAAAAAAGTAGAAAGAAAGAATTAGTAGAAGTAGAAAGAAAGAAAGAAAAAAAGAAAGAAAGACAGAAATGAGGGAGGGAGGGTGGGCGGAAGGAAGGAAAAAAGAAAGAAAGATAAAGTAATATAAAATAAAGTAAGATAAATTAAAATAAAGTTATTAAAATAAAATATAATTATTAAAAAATTTTTTTAAGTTAGGAAAAAAAAAAAAACGAATGGATAGAACCCTAGGACAAATGGTGGAAGCAAAGCTATACAGACAAAATCTCACACAGAAGCATACACATACACTCTCACAAAAGAGGAAAAGGGGAAAAAATCATGAATCTTGCTCAAGTCCACCTCCTCAGTTTGGGATAATTCGTTGTCTATTCATGTATTCCACAGATGCAGGGTACATCAAGTTGATTGTGGAGCTTTAGTCCACTGCTTCTGAGGTTGCTGGGAGAGATTTCCCTTTCTCTTCTTTGTTCTCACAGCTCCCAGGGCTCAGCTTTGGATTTAGTTCCCCCTCTGCGTGTAAGTCTCAGGAAGGCGTCTGTTCTTCGCTCAGACAGGACGGGGTTAAGGGAACAGCTGCTTCGGGGACTCTGGCTCACTCAGGCCAGGGGGAGGGAGGGGCACGGAGTGCGGGATGAGCCTGCGGTGGCAGAGGCCGGCGTGACGTTGCACCAGCCTGAGGCGCGCCGTGCGTTCTCACGGGGAAGTTGTCCCTGGATCCCGTGACCCTGGCAGTGGCGGGCTGCACAGGCTCCCCGAAAGGGGGGTGTGGATAGTGACTTGTGCTCGCACACAGGCTTCTTGGTGGCGGCATCAGCAGCCTTAGCGTCTTATGCCCGTCTCTGGTGTCCGCACTTTTAGCCGCGGCTTATGCTCATCTCTGGAGCTCCTTTACGCAGCGCTCTTAATCCCCTCCCCTCGCGCACCAGGAAACAAAGAGGGAAGAAAAAGTCTCTTGCCTCTTCGGCAGGTCCAGACTTTTCCCCGGACTCCCTCCTGGTTAGCCGTGGTGCACTAACCCGCTGCAGGCTGTATTCACGCCGCCCACCCCAGTCCTCTCCCTGCATCCGACCGAAGCCCGAGCCTCAGCTCCCAGCTCCGCCCGCCCCGGCGGGGGAGCAGACAAGCCTCTCGGTCTGGTAAGTGCTGGTCGGCACCAATCCTCTGTGCGGGAATCTCTCCGCTTTGCCCTCCGCACCCCTGTTGCTGCGCTCTCCTCCGCGGCTCCGAAGCTTCCCCCTCGGCTCCGAAGCTTCCCCCTCCGCCACCCGCAGTCTCCGCCGGCGAAGGGGCTTCCTAGTGTGTGGAAACATTTCCTCCTTCACGGCTCCCTCTTACTGGTGCAGGTCCTGTCCCTATCCTTTTGTCTCTGTTTATTCTTTTGCCCTACCCAGGTACATGGGGAGTTTCTTGCCTTTTGGGAGTTCTGAGGTCTTCTGCCAGCATTCAGTAGGTGTTCTGTAGGAGTTGTTCCACGTGTAGATGTATTTCTGGTGTATCTGTGGGGAGGAAGGTGATCTCCGCGTCTTACTCTTCCGCAATCTTCCCCTCCGTCTCTGAGAAAAAAAAATTAAAACCCATAACATAATAATATGAAAAATTATGTGCCCCAAAATTGGACAACCTAGAAGAAGTGAACAAGTGTCTAGAAACATACAGCCCACAAAATTGAATCAAGAAGAAATAGATGATTTGAACAGACTGATCACTAGACGTGAAAAAGAATCTGTAATAAAAAACAAACAAGAAACAACAGCCTGCAATCAAAAGTCCAGGACCAGATGACTTCACTGGGGAATTCTACGAAACATTCAAAGAAGATATAATACTGACCTCTCTCAAACTCTTCCAAAATATTGAAGAGGAGGGAACACTCCCAACATCATTCTATGAAGCCACCATCACCCTGATACAAATACCAGACAATGATGTTACCAAACAAGAAAATTACAGGCCAATATCTTTGATGAATATAAATATAAATGAATATAAATCTCAACAAAATATTAGCAAACAGAATCCAACACAATATTAAAAAGATCATACACCATGATCAAGTTTCATTTATATCAGGGTCACAAGGATGGTTCAACATATGCAAATCAATCAATGTGATACACAATACCAATAAAAGACAAAAACCACATGATCATCTCAATAGATGCACAAAAAGAATTTGATTAAAAATTCAACAACCATTCATGATAAAAAAACTTTTACCAAAGTGGGTACAATGGGAGAATATCTCAATGTAATAAGAAATATTTATGACAAACCCAGAGCCAATGTAATACTCAATGGTGAAAAGCTGAAAACCATCTCATTAAAATCTGTAACAAGGCAAGGATGCCCACTGTCACCACTTCTATTCAACATAGTATTGAAAGTCCTAGCTGCAGCAACCTGACAAGAAAAAGAAATAAAATGTATCAAAATTGGAAGAGAAGAGATAAAATTGTCAATATATGCAGATGACCTGATATTCTATATAGAAAACCCTAAAGACTCCACACAAAAACTATTAGAACTGATAAACTAATTCAACCACGTAGCAGGGTACAAGATTAACATACAGAAATTGGTTGCATTTCTTTACACTAACAATGAAATATCAGGAAGGGAAAGTAAAAAGACAGTCTCTTTTAAAATTGCTTCAAAAACTACTTAAGAATAAACCTAAGGATGGAAAAGACGTACATGCTGAGAACTATAAAACATTGATAAAGGAAATTAAAGATGACTTACAGAAATGGAAACATATCCCATGCTCTTGGATTGGAAGAATTAATATTGTTAAAATGGTCATACTACCCAAAGCTATCCATGACATTTTTCACAGAACTAGAACAAATAATCCTAAAATCTATATGGAACCATAAAAGACCCCAAATTGCCAAAGGAATCCTGATGAAAAAGAACAAAGCTGGAAGCATAATTCTCTCAGATTTCAGACAATATTATAAAGCTCCAGTAGTCAAAACAGTGCAGTGTTAGCATAAGAATGGACATATGGACCAATGGAACAGAATAGAGAGCCCAGAAATAAACTCATACACCTACACTCAGTTAATCTTTAACAAAAGAGGCAAGAATTATACAATGGAGAAAAGACAGTCTCTTAAACAAATAGTGTTGGGAAAGCTGGACTGCCACATGTAAATCAATGAAATCAGAATATACTCTCACACCATACACAAAAATAAACTCAAAATGGCTTAACGACTTAAATATAAGACATGACACCATAAAACTCCTAGAAGACAATACAGGCAAAACATTCTCTTACATAAACTGTAGCAATGTTTTCTTAGGTCAATCTCCCAAGGTAATGTAAATAAAAGTAAAAATAAACAAATGGGACCTAATAAAACTAATAAGCTTATCCACAGCAAAGGAAACCATAAACAAAATGAAAAGACAGCTTAGGGACTGGTAGAAAATATTTGCAAACAATGTTACAGACAAGGGATTAATTTCCAAGATATACAAACAGGTCATACAACTCAATAATAAAAAAGGATACAACCCAATCAAAAAATGGACAGAAGACCTAAATATACATTTCTCCAGAGAAGACATACATACTGCCAATAGACAGATGAAAAGATGTTCAACATCTCTAATTATTACAGAAATGCAAATCAAAACTACACTGAGGTATCACCTCACACCAGTCAGAATGGCCATGATCAAAATGTCTACAAACAATAAATGCTGGAGAGAGTGTGGAGAAAAGGGAACCCTCCTATACTGTTGCTGGGAATGTAAATTGGTGAAGCCACTATAGAAAACAGTATGGAAGTTCCTTAAAAATCTAAAAACAGACTTGCCATGTGATCCAGCAATCCTACTCTTGGGCATATATCTGGAGAAAACTCTAATTTGAAAGGATATTTACACCAAAATGTTCATATCAGCATCGTTTACAATAGCCAAGACATGGAAGCAACCTAAATGTCCACTGACAGATGAATAAATAAAGAAGATGTAGTACACACACACACACACACACACACACACAAACACACACACACACATACACACACACACACACAGTAGAATACAACTCAGCCATAAAAAGGAATAAAATAATGCCATTTGCAGCAACATGGATGGACCTTGAGATTATTATACTAAGTGAAGTAAGTCAGAAAGAGAAAGACAAATACCCTATGATATCACTTGTATGTGGAATATATGATACAAATGAAACTATTTACAAAACAAAAATAGACTCACAGACATAGAGAAAACAAATTTATAGTTACCAAAGGGGGAAGAAGGTGGGAAATGGACAAATTAGGAGTTTGGGATTAGTAGATATGCACTATTATATATAAAATAGATAAAACAACAAGGCCCTACTGTGTAGCCCAGGAACAATATTCAAATTCTGTAATAAATCATAATGGAAAATAATATGAAAAAGAATCTATATATAACTGAATCTCTTTGCTATACACCAGAAGCTAACACACTGTAAATAACCTATACTTCAATTAAAAAAAATTAAAAAGTCCTAACAAACAAAAGTCAAGGACTGATGCTTCACTGATGAATTTAGCAAACATTTGAAGAATTCGTTCCTATCCTTCTTAAACTCTTCCAAAAAATTGAAGAGGTGGGAACACTCTCAAATTTATTCTACAAGGCCACCATTACCCTGATACTTAAACCAGACAAAGACATTACAAAAAAAGAAAATTACAGGCCAATATCTTTGATGAATATAGATGCAAAATTCTTCAATAAAATTTAGCAAACAAATCTAACAATACATAAAAAGGATTATACAACATGATCAAGTTGAATTTATTCCAGGGTCACAAGGATGATTCAACATATCCAACAAGGATGATTCAACATATGCAAATCAATCAATGTGATACATCACATTAACCAAAGGAAAGGAAAAAAACACATAATTATCTCAATAGATGCAGAAAAATCTTTTGACAAAATTCAATTTCCATTTACAATAAAAACTCTCAGCAAAGTGAGTATAGAGGGAACATACCTTAACATAATAAAGTCCATTTATGACAAACCCTCAGCTGACATTATACACAACTGTGAAAAGCTGAAAGTTTTTCCCCTAAGATCAGGTAAAAGACAAGGATGCCCACTATTTTCACTTTTCTTCCACATAATATTGGAAGTCTAGCCACAACAATTACACATACACAAAAAAAGAAATAAAATACATCAAATTAAGAAAGGAAGAAGTACTGATAAAACTGTCACTATTTGAAGACGTCAGATCCTAAATATAGAAAATCCTAAAGACTCTATCAAAAAACTACTAGAAATAATAAATGAATTCATTAATTTGCAGGATACAAAATCAATATACAAAATCTGCTGCATTTCCATACATTAATAACCAACTATCAGAACAAGAAATTAAGAAAACTATTCCACTTACAATTATATCAAAAACAATAAAATACCCAGGAGTAAATGTAACCAAGAAGGTGAAAGAGCTGTCCACTGAATAACTATAGACATTGATGAAAGAAGTTGAAGACACAAAAAACTGGAAAGATATTCTGTGTTCTTGGCTTGGAAGAATGAATATTGTTAAAATGTCCATACTAGTCAAAGCAATCTATGGATTCAATGAAATCTCTATCAAAATTCCAGTGGCATTTTTCATAGAAGTAGAACAAAGAATCCTAAAATTTTTAGGGAATCACAAAAAACCCCAGATAGCTAAAGCAATCTTAAGAAAGAAGAACAGGGCTTCCCTGGTGGCGCAGGGGTTGAGAGTCCACCTGCCAATGCAGGGGACACGGGTTCGTGTCCCAGTCCAGGAAGATCCCACATGCTGTGGAGTGGCTGGGCCCGTGACCCATGGCCACTGAGCCTGTGCGTCCGGAGCCTGTACTCCACAATAGGAGAGGCCACAACAGTTGAGAGGCCCGCGTACCACAAAAAAAAAAAAAAAAAAAAAAGAAAGAAAGAAGAACAAAGTTACACTCACTGATTTCAAACTATATTACACAGCTATAGTAATCAAAACAGTATGGTATTGTCATAAAAAAAGACACATAGATCAATGGAACAAAATAGCCCAGAAATAAATCCACACATATATGGACAAGTAATTCATGAGGAAAGACTATAAAATGAGAAAAGGACAGGTTTTTCAATATATAGTGTTGAGAAAACTGGACAGCTACATACAAAAGAATGAAATTTGACCACTATCTTACACTATACTCAAAAATTAACCCAAAATGGATTAAAGACTTGAATTTAAGACATGAAGCCATAAAACTCCTAGAGAACACATAGGCAGTAATCTCCTTGACATTAGCCTTGGAATTGAATTTTTGGATCTGACTCCAAAAGCAAAGGCAACAAAAGCAAAAATACACATGTGACACTACCTCAAAATAAAAAACTCCTGAACAGCAAAGGAAATCATCAACAAAATGAAAAGGCAAACTGCTGAATGGTAGAAAATACTTGCAAATAATGTATCTGATAAGAGGTTAATATTCAATATGTATAAAGAACTTAAACAACTTTATAGCAAAATATACCCCAAATCCAATTTAAAAAACGAGTAGAGGACTTGAATTGGTATTTTTCCAAAGAAGATATACAGGTGACCAACAGGCACATGAAAAGATGTTCAAGGTCACTAATCATCAGGGAACTGAAAATCAAAACCACAATGAGATATCACCTCCCACCTGTCAGAATGTCTACTATCAAAGGACAAGAAATAAGTTTTGCAGAGGTTGTGGAAAAATGAAACCCAGGAACACTATGGGTGGGAGTGCAAATTGGTGCAGCCACTATGGAAAACAGTATGCAGGTTTCTCAAAAAATTGAAGATAGAACTACCATATGATTCAGCAATTTCACTTCTGGGTATTTTCCCAAAGAAAATGAAAACACTAATTCAAAGAGATATATGCACCCCTATGTTCATCGCAGCATTATTTACAATAGCCAAGACATGGAAGCAACCTAAGTGTCCATCAATAGATGAATGAATAGAGAAGAAATCTGATTACCTATCATCTACCTGTCATCTATCTATCTATCTATCTATCTATCTATCTATCTATCTATCTATGTACCTATCTATCCATCTATGATGTGATATATATACACACTGTGGTATCTTATTCAGCCATTAAAAAGAAGGAAATTCTGCCATGTGCAACAACATAGATGGACCTTGATGCTTAGTGAAGTAAGCTAGACAGAAGAAGACAAAAATTATATGATATTACTTTACATGTAGAATTTTTCAAAGAGTATAATTGTGGCTACAAGGGGCGGAGGGGTGGGGAATTGGGGAGATATTGTTAAAGGGTGCAAACTTGCAACTAGAAGGTAAGTCCTGGAGATATAATGTGCAGCACAGAGATTACACTTAACAGTATTATATACTTCACAGTTGCTAAAAGACTAAATCTTAAATGTTCTCATCACAAAAAATAAATGATAACTATGTGTTGTGACAGAGGTATTAGCAAAAGCTATAATATTGGTAATTATAGTGCAATATTTAAATGTATCTATCAACACATTGTATAGTTTAAACATATACAATGCTATATGTCAGTTATAAATAAATAAATATATATATATATCTAATATATAAGCAATTATAGCTGTGGGATAAATAACTAAGAATAGAATCCCTGGCTACTGTGTGTGGATAAAATCCTCATATTGTGTCGTGTTTGTGAGTATGTCATTTAGTGCCAGATGACACTAAATGAATTGAATTTGAATCCCAATTCTACTACTTATTAGATCTTTGACATTGGAGACTTCTCTGTGCCTTACTTTTCTAATCTGTAAAATGGGCAACACAATGTGGTATCTATCACATAGAGTTATTATTGTGTGCATTTAAAACATTGTTAATTATTGCAAATTGCCCTCCCTAGAAGTTAGAACAATTTACATTCTCACAGGTTATGTTTATCACACTGTTGTCAACAGAAGGTATTCTTAAACTTCATGGATTTTTACCAAATCAAAAAGTGAGAAATGTCATGTCATTATGACTTTATTTTCCTTTTCAATTTTATGAGGTCAATCACCTTTTTGTATTTTTATGAGCCATGACTATTTCTTTTTATGTAGACTGCGTATATGTTCTCTGGTAATTTTTAATGGGGTTACTTGGCCTTAAACTTAGTGTCTTTATATTTTAAGGAAACTAGCCCTTTTTGATATCAGTAGCAAATATCTTGTCACAATTTTTAACTTGTCCTTTTACTTCACTTATCGTATATTTCCCTTCTGTAGAATTTTATAGTTTTAGATAGGAAAACCAATTACCATTTCTTTGTAACACTTCTGTATTCTGTATCCCATTTAGAAAGGACTTCCCCCCTCTGAGATTACAACACATTCTACTACTTTTATGGCTTTATTTTTCTATTTAAATATTTGCTTCATGTGAAATTTGTTTTTAATCTAGGTAGTCCCCCAATTGTCCAAAGATGATCAAATCATTTCCCACTATCTGATAAGGAATGATGCCTTTACACACACACACACACTCTCTCTCTCTCACTCTCTCTCTCTCTCTCTCTCCCTCTCTCTCTCTCTCTCTCTCTCTCTTTAATACCTGTCAGAGACCAGTCAGAAAAAAAAACATACTAATTACTCTAACAGAAAGACCTGAATATAGGGAATTATTTATGCATATTTAGTCATTTGGAAGGGGCACTGGGAGAATAACAGAGACAATAACTTGAAGCTTCCCTTCAAGAGCTGTGGACTAAGAAAGGGTTGGGGTTACCTGAACCTAGAGGCTCAGAGAAGGGGCTTTGTGTTACTGAAACTCAGATCTGCACAAGAGGTACTGTCTGGCTGGTGCTGGTATTTCTGAGAGGCCAAAAAGAGAGAGCTTGAAAGGATGGAAACAGGCACCAATTGTTACTGCTGAGGGGAAGGGCTATTGTTGAGGTGATACAGACAAGAACGGGGAGCAGAACTGGAAGTATCAGTATCTCCTCCCTGCTCGTGCCCTCCAGTCTCTCTAGTGAACATTTTTGGCAAAGCTTAACAGCTTAACAGCTGGCAAAGGATAATGTGATTTGAGACCCTCAGCCACAGTGTCACAAGCATAAGTATAAAGCTTGAGTTTTTGCTGAGAGAGTAGCTTAATAATCTGTGTGCCACAATTTTACAAGTATTTCTGGACTTTCTATTTTGTTATGTTCTGCTGACTGCTCATATGCTAGTACCACACTGTTTTATAATTATACAGGGCCAGTGCCCACTCATCACTCTGCTTTTTCAGAATATTCCTGGTTATCTTTGTCCATTAAGTTTTCATAAGGACAATATTGATATAAGCATTAATTGGAATTAGATTGAATTTATAAATTGGTAGGGAAAATTATTCAGTTTATAATGTATTGATAGAGTCTTCAGGGAAGGGTTTTCTATGAGTTCAAGTTTTCTTTTGCTATTGCTTAAACCCATAATTTATAATACCCTCATTTTTTTGATACAAATTCTGCATAAATCCATGCTCTTGGTCACAAGAAAGAGAAACCTCCTCTGGCTGGTTCATCCAGAGAAAAAATACACTGCAAGATCCTGGGTAGGTCTCAGAATCATCAACAGGCCTGCAGAACCAGGCACAGAGGCAATGTAGCCATAACCCAGTCTAAACTATAGCAGCATTGGCCAGGGGGGTGCTGTGGCCTGCACCACTGGTCACATAATGTGGACATGGGATGGTCTTTCTTGCCCAGGAAGTTGATTTTGCAGCCAAATGCTTTTCCTGCCTTTGCTTCTGTCATCACTGGCTCCTGATTCCAGGTCTGGGTTGTGGACATCTCTCTGAGCAAGCCCAAGTCATGTTCCATCCCTAACAGAACCAGCTGTAAGGGAGAGGAAAAGTATCTGGATGTTCCAGCTTCCTAAAACATATCAGGAGAACTCAGGACTCTCCTGGCATCCACAGATGATTTCCATTGAGCCCACTGAAGAGAGAGATACATCCCATTGTCTAGGACTTTCCTCTCATTGATGGACAACTTAGGATATATGCTCACATTTAGACCAATAATTGTTGCCTTAGACATGCTTGCGCTCTTGTCCAGCACCAAAGATGAACATGCCGGAGAGTCAAACTCAGTGCTACAATACAGACAGAAACTAGCTGTTGGCCCTCTAAACCAGCATGGTCAGGAGCTGAAGAGCCAAAATCTAGCTCTTTGGTAAACAGGCGTGTAACCTTGGGCACATTCCTTCCCTCTCTTAGACTTTACTTTCTCATATGCAAAAGGAGGTGGGAAGGTGGGAGGGCTCAAGAAAGAGAGGCTGTAGATCACATATTTTATTAATTATTTTGTTTGGAACACATCATACATTAAACAGTGCATAAACTCTTTATGACATTTTAAGTACAATAAATGGAACAAACACTGTGGGTCCTGCTTAAGACATATGTTATCCATAGTTTAGAATTTCCCTACTGTCCCCAATTACATCTTCCTCCCTCCCACATGCAAATAACCATTTTATTCAGTTTTGTATTAATCATATTGTCTATCTTTTATACTTTCCCTGTAAAACATTATTAAACTTCATGTTGTTTAATCTTTCCCATTTCCTTGCACTTCACATTAATGGAACTGAAAAGTATTCTGTGACTTGCCTTTTTTGCAACAATAATATATATATATGATTCATCCATGTTGATGTGTACAGCTATTTATTCATTTTAAAAGCTGTATAGTATTCTATTGTGTGAATATTCCATAATGCATTTATTCATTCACTTACTGCAGGTCATTGGGTTGTTTTCTATTCTTAGCTAAAAGTAACAGTGCTGTTATGATCATGGAGTAGCTGAACAAGTGTTTCTCTAGGGACTATATCTTGAAATGTAATTGCTGAGCCATAGAGTAAGGGCATCTTCAACCTTGTTCTTTTCCAAGGTGGGTGAAGATTGCTACAGCAACCAAAATATTTTCCCTCCCAATATCCTGGTTCCTTGCAATGTGATCTGACACTCCTCCCATCAAGAAGTAGAGTCTATTGTGTCATCCAGTGAACGTGGTGTTGTGCTGTTCTTTATGCAGTATAATGCAATGGAAGTAATGAAGTGCCAGTTCCAAGCCTCTGAGCACTTCTGCTCTCTTAGAAACTTTCACTGCCACAGAAAATACCCAGGTTAATCTGTGGTACATGGGACACTATGGGGAGCAGAGAAGAACCATCCAAACCAAAACCACTGTATTAGTTTCCTATTACTGCTGTAACAAATTACCAAAAACTTAGTGGTTAAAAATGATACGTATTTCTTATCTTAAAGTTCTGAAGATCAGAAGTCAAAGATGGATCTTACTGGGGTAAAATCAAGGTGTCATTAGGGCTGTGTTTCTTCTGGATGCCCTAGGGAAGAATCTGTGTCCTTGCCTTTTCCATCTTCTAGAGGCCTCCCACATTTCTTGGCTGGTGGCCTTTTCTCCATTTTCAGAGCCAGCAACATAGCATCTTCAACTCTCTTTCTCTGCCTCCCTCTCTCTTTCTCACCTCTGCCTTCCATCATCACATCTTTTCTCACTCTCCTGCCTCCTTATTTCCTTTATGGTTGCAATAATCCAGGGCAGATTGCAGATAATCCAGGACAACCCTCCATGTTCAGGATCCTTAATTTAATGACATCTGCAAGATTCCTATGGTACACAGTCATAGCTATCTGATACATACTTGCTGTTCTTTCTTCAATTTCTTAATTTGGAGCCTAGGTCATGAATTTTGAGCCCTTCTCCTTTTGTATAGGTCATATACGAATACACATTTTCCTCTAAATTCTGCTTGCATGTCATAAATATTGGTGTGTAATATTTTGATTATCATTCAATTCTAAACATTTTCTAATTTCCATTATTAATTAATTGGTCTTTGGTCTAGTTTTTTAATTTCCAAGCATATTTTATTTAATTATCTTTTTGTCATTTATTTCTAACTTAATTGCACTGGACTCAGATACCATGACCTGCATAGGAATTAATTCTTTGAAATTTACTTAGACTTGCTATATGGGGTAGCATGTGGTCAATTTTCTTAATAATTCCAGGCATGCTTAAATGTGCTATTTATTCTCCAATTCTTGAGTGTTATATTCTAAATTTGTTCATTAGTTCAAGTGCACTGTTCAAAATTCTATATCCTTATTTATTTTGTCTGATGGATCTATCAATTAGAGAGAGGTGATCTTAAAATTTTTCTCTATGAGGGTTGTTTTGTTAATTGTCTCAAAATTTTATCAATTTTTGCTTTATGAATTTTTAGCCTTTTTTATTTTGCATATTGATTACCTACCTTTATGATAAACTGGGCCCTCATATCATTACATAGTGACCCTCTTCACTCTAATAATGTATTTTTGCTTTAAAGTCTACTTTCTGTCTTCTATTACCTTACACTTAATCAGTATTTGCTTATTGTATCTTTTTCTTTTTACTTCTAATCATTCTCTGTTGGTTATTTAGGGTTATATCTTATCAACAACATATATCTGATTTTAAAAAGTGACAATATTTGTCTTTCAATCATCAAATTTTAGTCCATTTAAATTTATTGTTTTAGGTGGGCCTGAGGCTTGTTCTCTGGTCTCCTTGCTTGGCTGCCTTGTGAATAAACTCTTTCTCCACTGCAAATCTCAGCCAGTGTCTCAGGGTTTGGCTTGCCTGTTGGGCAAAAAGACCTGGTTCAGCCAATTGTGCTCTACTGTAATTTGACCCAGAGAACATGTCTAGAAACATCACTCTGGCTGCACTACATCAAACAATCTGAAAAGGTTGCTTTATATAGAACCTTCTTGTTATTGTGGTATTTTTTAAAAAGAAGCAGTCATGCCTCTAAATGTTGCAGAGATGGACAAGATGGCAGAGTAGAAGTACATGAGCTCATGTCATCTCACAAAAACAGCAAAATCATAACTAACTGTTGAACATCCACTGACAAAAAAAACTGGACCTACTGAACAGATATCCTACCTACAAGACAAAGAAAAATCCACAAGAAGACAGAAGGAAAGGCACAACCACAATAAAATCAAATTCCATACCCACCACGTGGGCAACACACAAACTGGAAAATAATTATATCACAGAGGTTTCCCCACAAGAGTGAAAGTTCTGAGCCCCATGTCAGACTTCCCAGCATAGGGGTCTGGAAATGGGAGGATGATCCCCCAGAGCATCTGGCTTTGAAGGCCACTGGGGTTTGATTGCAGGAATCCCACAGGAATGGGGAAAACAGTAACTCCACTCTTGGGTGGCACACACAAGGTCTCATGCATACCAGGACACAGGGGAAAAAGCAGTGACCTCATAAGAGCCTGGCCCAGACCAAACTGCTGGTATTGGAGGGTCTCCTGAAGGGGGGTTATAGCTGTGGCTCACTGAGGGGACAAAGATACTGGTGGTGGTAGTTCTGTGGAGTACTCATTGGTGTGAGCCCTTCTGGAGGCTGCCATTTTCTCACCAAGTCCTGGTGCCACACAACAGGTTATAGGCTCCAGTGATTGGGACACCTCAGGCTAAACAGCAAATGGGGTAGGAAATCATTCCCACCCATCAGCAGACAGGATGACTAAAGTCTCCCTGAACCCAAAGCTGCCACCTGACATGGCCTTGCCCACCAGATGGACAAGACCCAGCTTTGCCCACCAGAGGGTCAAGACCCAGCTCCACCCACCAGTGGGCAGGAACCAGTCCCTCCCACCAGGAAGTCTTCACAAGCCTCTTAGACCAACCTCATCCACCATGGGCCAGAGAACAAAAGCAAGAAGAACTACAACTCTTCAGCCTGCAGAATGGAAACTGCAATCACAGAAAGTTACACAAAATGAGAAGGCAGAGGAATATGTCCCAGAAAAAAGAACAAGATAAAACTCCAAAGAACAATTAAGTGAAGTGGAGATAGGCAATCTGCCCAAAAAAGCATTCAGAGTAATGATAGTAAAGTTGATCCAAGATCTCAGAAAAAGAATGGAGACACAGACAAAGATGATACAAGAAATGTTTAACAAAGAATTAGAAAATCTAAAAACCAAACAACCAGAGATGAACAATACAATAACTGAACTGAAAAATAAACTAGAAGGAATCAACAGCAGAAAAAATGAGGTATAAGAATGGATAAGTGACCTGGAAGACAGAATGGTGGAAATCACTGCCACAGTACAGGATAAAGAAAAAAGAATGAAAAGAAACAAAGACAGTATAAGAGACCTCTGGGGCAACATTAAATGCACCAACATTCTCATCCCAGAAAGAGAAGAGAAAGGGAAAGGACCTGAGAAAATATTTGAAGAGATAATAGCTGAAAACTTCCCGAACATGGGAAAGGAAACAGTCACCCAAGTCCAGGAAGCACAGAGAGTCCCAGGCAAAGAACCCAGGAAGGAACACGTTGTGAAAAATAGTAATCAAATTGACAAAAATTAAAGGCAAAGAGAAAATATTAAAAGCAACAAATAACATACAAGGGAACTCCATAGGTTATCGCTGACTTCTCAGCAGAAACTCTGCAGGCCAGAAGGGAGTGGCATGATATATTTAAAGTGATGAAAGGGAAGAACCTACTACCAAGAATAGTCTCCCCAGCAAGGCTGCCATTCAGATTCCATGGGGAAATCAAAAGCTTTACAGACAAGCAAAAGCTAAGAGAATTCAGCATCACAAAACCAGCATTGCAACAAATGCTAAAGGAATTTCTATGGGTGGAAAAGAAAAGGCCACAATTAGAAACAAGAAAATTACAAATGGAGCAGCACTGTCAGCCTCTTTGAGGCTTGAATTGGAGGAGGAGGCTGCAAAGGGATATTCTCAGTTAAGATGCTCTCTGGCTCGAGGAGAATTTCTTTGGGGTTGATTTGAATAATATAGATACCTCTGACAGTTTTAGCAATGTTTTGGAGACTGGTAGAAAATTTTACCCTTGGCCTGGACAGTAGATCCAAACACCTGAGTGCTAGTTTTACAGAGATGTGGAAACTAAAGCCCAGAAAAGAGAAATTACCCAAATTCACACTCAGTGTACAGCCTACACAAGAGCCCAGTTCTCCAGATACTCATCTCAGTATTTGACTACATGGAGATGGCCCTCCTGAAGATAAAGATCAGAAAAGAGGGAATCCAGAATTTAATGAGCTAAGATGAAGAAGCTGTCATGCTAACTGGCACCCTATAATACAAAGAGAACCTGCTTCATCAGGCCCTATTTGGAGTCTACTTACAGAGTTTAAGAGAGGTACTGGGTCTGAGTCAATAAAGTTTGAAAGCCACCAGTGGAAAAGACAATAAACAAAGAGGTCAGCCTATGAAATGGAACAAAATTTGCTCAAACTTGGGCATTTAACCATTCATATTTCTCCCCAGTCCACCACCAGCCATTTCCCCATATAGACACTTAGCAAGGAAAAAGTTAAAAGCACAACTTTTAAAACTTGTAGGTTTTGGCACATCCAAAGGACTGTCTTTGGAGTGTGGAGTTCCGGAGTTTGGAGCGGTATGGCTGACAGGTTCTTGGTGCTCCAGCCTGGTATCAGGCCAGAGCCTCTGAGGTGGGAGAGCCTAGTTCAGGACACTGGACCATCAGAGACCTCTTGGCCCCACATAATATCAATTGGTGAGAGCTCTCCCAGAGATCTCTGTCTCAACACTAAGAGCAAGCTCCACCCAATGGCTACCAAACAATGGTGCTGGGTGCCCCATGCGAAACAACTAACGAACAGGAACAGAACCCGATCCATTAGCAGAGAGGCTGCCTAAAATCATATGAAGTTCACAGACACCCCAAAACACACCACTGGATGCGGCCCTGCCCACCAGAAAGACAAGATCCAGACCCACCCACCAGAACACAGGCACCAGTCCCCTTCACCAGGAAGCCTACACGACCCACTGAACCAACACCACCCACAGAGGGCAGACACCAAAAGCAACAGGAACTACGAACCTACAGCCAGCAGAAAGTAGACCCCCAAAACAGTAAGTTAAACAAAATGAGAAGAAATATGCAGTAGATGAAGGAGCATGGGAAAAACCCACCAGACCAAATAAATGAAGAGGAAATAGAGAGTCTCTGAAAAGAATTCAGAGTACTGATAGTACAGATGATACAAAACCTTGGAAATAAAATGGAGAAAATACAAGAAATGTTTAACAAGGACCTAGAAGAACTAAAGACCAAACAAACAATGGTGAACAACACAATTCCTTCTCAAGAAGGAATCAATAACAGAATAGCTGAGGCAGAAGAATGGATAAGTGGCCTGGAATATAAAATAGTGGAAATAACTACCACAGAGCAGTATAAAGAAAAAAGAAGGAAAATAATTGAGAACAGTCTCAGAGACTTTGGGGACAACATTAAACACACCAACATTCTAATTATACGGGTCCCAGAAAAAGAAGAGAAAAAGAAAGAGACTGAGAAAACATTTGAAGAGATTATAGTTGAAAACTTCCCTAACATGCAAAAGGAAATAGTCAATCAAGTCCAGGAAGCACAGAGAGTCCTATACAGGACAAATCCAAGGAGAAACATGTCAAGACACATATTAATCAAACTATCAAAAATTAAACATAAAAAAATATTAAAAGCAGCAAGGGAAAAACAACAAATAACATACAAGGGAATCCCCATAAGGTTAACAGCTGATCTTTCAGCAGAAATTCTGCAAGACAGAAGGGAGTGGCAGGACATATTTAAAGTGATGAAAGACAAAAATCTACAACCAAGATTACTCTAACCAGCAAGATTCTCATTCAGATTTGATGGAGAAATTGAAAACTTTACAGACAAGCTAAAGTTAAGAGAATTCAGCACCACCAAACCAGCTTTAAAACAAATGCTAAAGGAATTGCTCTAGGCAGGAAACACAAGAGAAGGAAAAGACATACAAAAACAAACCCAAAACAATTAAGAAAATGGTAATAGGAACATACATATTAATAATTAAATAATTTAATTTATTAATTTAAGTAATTAAATGTAAATGGATGAAATGTTCCATCCAAAAGACATAAACAGGTTGAATGAATAAAAAAACAAGACCCATATATATATATGCTGTCTACAAGAGACTCAATTCAGACCTAGGAACACATACAGACTGAAAGTGAAGGGATGGAAAAATATATTCCATGCCAATGGAAATCAAAAGAAAGCTGGAGGAGCAATTCTCATATCAGACAAAATACATTTTAAAGTAAAGACTATTACAAGAGACAAAGTAGGACACTACATAATGATCAATCCAAGAAGAAGATATAATAATGGTAAATATTTACACAATCAACATAGGAGCACCTCAATACATAAGGCAAATGTTAACAGTCATAAAAGGGGAAATTGACAGTAACACAATAATAGTAGGGGACTTTAACACCCCACTTACACAAATGGACCAATCACTCAAAATGAAAATAAATAAGGAAACACAAGCTTTAAATGACACATTAAAAAATAAGGACTTAATTAATATTTATAGGACATTCCATCCAAAAACAACAGAATACATTTTCTTCTCAAGTGCTCAAGGAACATTCTCCAGTATAGATCATATCTTGGGTCACAAATCAAGCCTGGTAATTGAAGAAAATTGAATTTGTATCACGTATCTTTTCTGACCACAACGCTATGAGACTAGATATCAATTACAGGAAACAACTTGCAAAAAATTCAAACACATGGAGGCTAAAAAATACACTACTTAATAACCAAGAGATCACTGAAGAAATCAAACAGGAAATCAAATAATACCTAGAAACAAATGAAAATGAAAACACAATGACCCCAAAGCTATGGCATGCAGCAAAAGTAGTTCTAAGAGAGAAGTTTATAGAAATAAAATCATACCTCAAGAAAAAAGAAACATCTCAAATAAACAACTTAACCTTACACCTAAAGCAATTAGAGAAAGAAGAACAAAAAAACCCCAACGTTAGCAGAAGGAAAGAATTCATAAAGATCAGATCAGAAATAAATGAAAAAGAAATGAAGGAAATGATAGCAAAGATCAGTAAAGCTAAAAGCTGGTTCTTTAAGATAAAGAAAATTGATAAACCATTAGCCAGACTCATCAAGAAAAATGGGAGAAGACTCAAATCAATGGAATTAGAAATGAATTAGGAGAGGTAATAACTGACATGTAGAAATACAAAGGATCGTGAGAGATTACTACAAGCAACTCTATGCCAATAAAATGGACAACGTGGAAGAAATGGACAAATTCTTAGAAAAGCACAACCTTGCAAGACTGAACCAGGAAGAAATAGAAAATATAAATAGACCAATCACAAGCACTGAAATTGAAACTGTAATTAAAAATCTTCCAACAAACAAAAGCCCAGGACCTGATAGATTCACAGGTGAATTCTATCAAACATTTAGAGAAGAGCTAACACCTATTCTTCTCACACTCTTCCAAAACATAGCAGAGAGAGGAACACTCCCAAATACATTCTATGAGGCCAGCATCACCCTGATACCAAAACCAGACAAAGATATCACAAAAAAAGAAAACTACAGACCAATATCACTGATGAACATAGATGCAAAAATCCTCAAAAAAATACTAGCCAACAGAAACCAACAGCACGTTAAAAGGATCATATACCATGATCAAGTGGGGTTTATCCCAGGAACGCAGGATTGTTCAATATACACAAATCAATCAATGTGATCTACCATATTAACAAATTGAAGGATAAAAACCATATGATCACCTCAATAGATGCAGAAAAATCTTTTAACAAAATCCAACACCTATTTATGATAAAAAATCTCCAGAAAATAAGCATAGAGGGAACCTACCTCAAATAATAATGGCCATACATGACTAACCCAAAGGCAATATTGTTCTCAGTGGTGAAAAACTGAAACATTTCTTCTAAGATCATGAACAAGACAAGGTTGCCCACTCTCACCAATATTATTCAACATAGTTTTGGAAGTTTTAGTCACAGCAATCAGAGAAGAAAAAGAAATAAAAGGAATCCAGATCAGAAAAGAAGAAGTAAAACTGCCACTGCTTGGAGATGAAATGATACTATACATAGAAAATCCTGAAGATGCTACCAGAAAACTACTAGAGCTAATCAATGAATTTAGTAGAGTAGCAGGGTACAGAATTAATGCACAGAGATCTCTTGCATGCCTATACACTAATGATGAAAAATCTGAAAGAGAAATTAAGGAAACACTCCCATTTACCACTGCAAAAAAAGAATAAAATATCTTGGAATAAACCTTCCTTGGAGACAAAAGGCCTGTATGCAGAAAACTATAAGACATTAATGAAAGAAATTAAAGATGATATAAATAGATGGAGAGATATACCATGTTCTTGGATTGGAAGAATCAACATTGTGACAATGACTATACTACCCAAAGCAATCTACAGATTCAATGCAATCCCTATCAAACTACCAATGGCCTTTTTCATAGAACTAGAACAAAAAATTTTACAAATTATATGGAAATACAAAAGATCCCAAATAGCCAAAGCAATCTTAGAAAGAAAAACGGAGCTGGAGGAATCAGGCTCCCTGACTTCAGGCTACACTACAAAGCTACAGTCATCAAAACTGTATGGTACTGTCACAAAGCAACAGGAGTATAGATCAATGGAACAGGATAGAAAGCCCAGAGATAAACCAACACATCTATGGTCACCTTATCTTTGATAAAGGAGGAAAGAATATACAATGCAAAAAAGACAGCCTCTCCAATAAGTGGTACTGGGAAAACTGGAAAACTACATGTAAAAGAATGAAATTAGAACACTCCCTAACAGTGTATACAAAACTAAACTCAAAATGGATTAAAGACCTAAATGTAAGGCCAGACACTATAAAACTCTTAGAGGAAAACATAGGAAGAACACTCTATGACATAAATTACAGTAAGATCCTTTTTGACCCACCTCCTAGAGGAATGGAAATAGAAACAAAAATAAACAAATGGGACCTAATGAAACTTCAAAGCTTTTGCCCAGCAAATGAAACCATAAACAAGACCAAAAGACAACCCTCAGAATCGTAGAAAATATTTGCAAACAAAGCAACTGACAAAGGATTAATTTCCAAAATATACAAGCAGCTCATGCAGGTCAATATCAAAAAAACAAACAACCCAATCCAAAAATGGGCAGAAGACCTAAATAGGTATTTCTCTAAAGAAGATACAGAGATTGGCAACAAACACATGAAAAGATGCTGAACATCACTAATCATTAGAGAAATGCAAATCAAAACTGCAATGAGGTATCACCTCACTCCGGTCAGAATAACCATCATCAAAATACTTAGAAACAATAAATGCTGGAGAGAGTGTGGAGAAAAGGGAACACTCCTTCACTGTTGGTGGGAATATAAATTGATACAGCTACTATGGAGAACAGTACGGAGGTTCCTTAAAAATCTAAACTTAGGCCTACCATATAACCCAGCAATCCCATGGCATATACCCTGAGAAAACCATACTTCAAAAAAGAGACATTGGGGCTTCCCTGGTGGTGCAGTGGTTGAGAGTCCGTCTGCCGATGCAGGGGACACGGGTTCGTTCCCCGGTCTGGGAAGATCCCACATGATGCAGAGCGGCTGGGCCCATGAGCCATGGCCACTGAGCCTGTGTGTCCAGAACCTGCTCTGCAACGGGAGAGGCCACAACAGTGAGAGGCCCATGTACAGCAAAAAAAAAAGAGAGAGATGTACCACAATGTTCATTGCAGCACTATTTACAATACCCAGGACATGGAAGCAACCTAAGCACCCACTGACAGATAAATGGATAAAGAAGATGTGGTACATATATACAATGGAATATTACCCAGCCATAAAAAGAAACAAAATTGAGTTATTTGTAGTGCGGTGGATGGACCTAGAGTCTGTCATACAGAGTGAAGTAAGTCAGAAAGAGAAAAAACAAATACCGTATGCTAACACATATGTATGGAATCTAAGAAAAAAAAAAGGTCATGAAGAACCTAGGGGTAAGACAGGAATAAAGACACAGACCTACTAGAGCATGGACTTGAGGATATGGGGAGGGGGAAGGGTAAGCTGTGACAAAGTGAGAGAGTGGCATGGACATATATACAATAACAAACGTAAAATAGATAGCTAGTGGGAAGCAGCTGCATAGCACAGGGATATCAGCTAGGTGGTTTGTGACTACGTAGAAGGGTGGGATAGGGAGGATGGGAGGGAGGGAGATGCAAGAAGGAAAAGATACGGGAACATATGTATATGTATAACTGATTCACTTTGTTATAAAACAGAACCTAACACACCATTGTAAAGCAATTATACTCCAATAAAGATGTTACAATAAATAAATAAAAAGAAACGAAAGTGAGTTATTTGTAGTGAGGCAGATGGACCTAGAGTCTGTCATACAGAGTGAAGTAAGTCAGAAAGAGAAAAACAAATACCATATGCTAACACATATATATGGAATCTTAAAAATAAATGGTTCTGATGAACCTAGTGGCAGGACAAGAATAAAGACACAGATATAGAGAATCGACTTGAGAACACAGTGAGGGGGAAGGGTAAGGTGGGGCAAAGTGAGAGAGTAGCATTGACATATATACACTACCAAATGTAAAATGGATAGCTAGTGGGAAGCAGCTACATAACACAGGGAGATCAGCTTGGAGCTTTGTGACAACCTAGAGGGTGGGATAGGGAGGGTGAGAGGGAGATTCAAGAGGGAAGGGATATAGGGATATATGTATACATATTGCTGATCCACTTTGCTATACAGAAGAAACTAACACAACATTGTAAAGCAACTATACTCCAATAAAAATGTTAAAAAAAAAAAACCTCAATGGGTCAACAAAGAGATAAAAGTGGAAATCAGAAAATATCTTGAGCCAAATGAAAACACAAGTTTCCAAAATTTATGAGACTCAGCAAAAAGAGTTCTAAGAAGCAAGATTATAGCAATACAGGCATACTTCAAAAAATAAGAAAAATATCAAATAAACAATCTAATCTACCATCTAAAGAAATTAGAAAAAGAGCAAACACAGCCCAAAGTCAGCAGAAGGAAGGAAATAACAAATATCAGAGAGGAACTAAATAAAATAGGGAGAAAAAGAAAGAAAGAAAGAAAAAAAAATCCAATAATGAAACCAAGAGTTGTTTTTTGAAAAGATAAACAAAATTGATAAATTTTTAGCAGGCTCATTAAGAAAAAAACAAAGATAAATAAATAACCAAGATGAGAAATAAAAGAGGAGAAATTACAACCAATATCATAGAAATACAAAAAATCATGGGAATACTAGAAAAACAAACTGCCAACAGATAATCCAAATGGACTGATCACTAGTAGTGAAATTGAATCTGTAATCAAAACCCTCCCAACAAACAAAAGTCCAGGACTGCATGGCTTCACAGGGGAATTCTACCAAACATATAAAGAACAATTAACACCTATCCTTCTCAAACTATTTTTAAAAATTAAAGAGGAGAAAACACTCCCAAATTCATTCTGTAAGGCCACCATTACCTTGATACCAAAACCAGACAAAAGACTACAAGAGAGGAAATTACAGGTCAATATCCTTGATGAATATAGGTGCAAAAATTCTTAACAAAGTATAAGTAAACCAAATTAAACAATATATAAAAGAATCATACACCATGATCAAGTGAGATTTATTCAGGGTTGTAAGGATGGTTCAATATCCCCGTTTATCAATGTGATATACCACATTAACAAAAGGAAGGGTAAAAATCACATGATCACCTCAATAGGCATAGTAAAAGCACTTGACAAAATTCAACACTCATCCATGAAAAAACTCCAACAAAATTGGTATAGAGGGAACATATGTCAATATAATAAAGGCCGTTTATGACAAACCCAGAGCTAACATTATACTTAATAGTTAAAAACTGAAAACTTTTGCTCTAAAATCAGGAACAGGACAAGAAAGCCCACTTTCACCATTTCTATTTTACATAGTATTGGAAGTCCTAGCCACAATAATCAGACAAGAAAAAGAAATATAAAAGGCATCCAAATTGGAAGGGAAGAAATAAAACTGTCACTATTTGCAGATGACATGATACTATGTATAGAAAACCTTAAAGTCTCCACCAAAAAAGTATTAGAACTAGTGAATGAATTCAGTAAAGCTACAAGATACTAGATAAATATACAAAAACCGATTGCTTTTCTATAAACTACTAATGAAGTATCAGAAAGAGAAAGCAAGAAATAAATCCCATTTACCATCACATTATAAAGAATAAAATACCTAGGAATAAACTTAACCATGGAGGTGAAAGACCTATACTTTGAAAACTGTAAGACAATGATGAAGAAAACTGAAGGTGATACAAATAAATAGGTAGATATCTCGTGCTTAGGATTGGAAGAATTAATATTGTTAAAATGTCCATACTACCCAAAGCAATCTACAGACTTAATTCAATCCCTATCAAATTACCCAAAACATTTTTCACAGAACTAGAACAAATTATCCTAAAATATGTATGAATTTTACTCTGAATAACCAAAGTAATCTTGAGAAAAACAAACAGACAAACGAACAAGCAAAAACCTGGAAGTATCACTCTCCTGGACTTCGGAGTATAATTCAAAGCTACAGTAATCAAAACAGTATGGTACTGGCACAAAAACAGACACATAGATAAATGGAATAGAATAAAGAGCCCAGAAGTAAACCCACGCACCTATGTCAATTAATCTACAACAAAGGAGACAAGGATATATGATGGAGAAAAGACAGTCTCTTCAATAAGTGGTGCTGGGAAAACTGGACAGCTCCATGTAAAAGAATGAAATTTGAACACTTTCTTACACCATATATACAAATAAACTCAAAATGGGTTAAAGATCTAAGTGTAAAATGACACCATAAAACTCCTAGAAGAAAACATACACTCTTTGACATGTCTTAGTAATATATTTTTGGATCTGTCTCCTCAGGCGAGGGAAACAAAAGTTAGAATAAACAAGTGGGACCTAATTAAACTTAAAAGCTTCTGCACAACTATGGAAACACTCAAAAAAAAAAAAAAAAGACAACCTACAGAATGAGAGAAGATATTTGCAAATGATATGTCTGATAAGGGGTTAATATCCAAAATATATAAACAGCTCATACAACTCAATAGCAAAAACCAAACAATGGCCAAAAGGCACATGAAAAGAGGTTCAACATCACTAATTATTAGAGAAATGCAAATCAAAACTAAAATGACATATCAGCTCACACATGTCAGAATGGCTACCATGAAAAAGGCTACAAGTAGCAAATACTTGGGGGGATGTGGAGAAAAGGGAACTTTAGTTCACTGTTGGTGGGGATGTAAATTGGTACATCCACAATGGAAAACAGTATGGAGGTTCCTAAAATAATTAAAAATAGAACTACCATATGGTCTTAGCAATTCCACTCATAGGTATATATCTGAAGAAAATGAAAATACTAATTTGAAAAGACACATGCACCCCAATGTAAGTACCCCCAATACAGCAGTACTTACACTAGCCAAAATAGGGAAGCAATCTAAGTGTACATTGACAGATGAATGAATAAAGAAGATGTGGTATATAATATATGCACAATGGAATATTACTTAGCCACATGTAAAACAATATGATTGACCTGGAGGGTATTATGCTTTTGAAGTTATTATGCTTTTGAAGTAAGTCAAAGATAAATATTACATGTTTTCAGTTATATGTGGAATCTAAAAAAATGAAACTAATGAATATAACAAAACAGAAACTGTCATAGATACAGATAACAAACTAGTGGTTACCACTGAGGAGAGGGCTTGGGGGTGGGGCAAGGTAGGGGAAATGGCTTAAGGAGTGCAAACTACTAGGTATAAAATAAATAAAATGCAGAGATGTATTGTAGGACACAGGAAATATAACCAATATTTTATAACTTTAAATGGAGTATAATTATAAAAATATCAAATCACTATGCTTTACACCTGAAACTAATATAACATTGTAAATCAACTATACTGAAAGTTTTAGAAAAGGTAGGGGTGCTGTCCTGTCACAGCACTTTGCAAGCCTGTAGAGACAGGTTACTGTTACTGTGTGGGGCAGTGGTTACTGTCATGGATTCTAATGCCTGCTAGCTGGGCCCAGTCCTGGCACTGACTCTGCCTGCAGGTCACTTTGCCTCTCAGTGATGTTGGTTCCTCGTTTGTGAAGGGGTTATGCACAGTCTATCCCTCCAGGTGGCTGTGAAGCCTCAGGGTGCTTGCTCCTTTCCAGGTGCCCGTAGCCTTCCCGGCACCCCGCCACTTCTCATAGCACTCTCCTCCTCTCCAAACCTACCCAGCTCAAGGTGGCAGCAGCCTGGTTACAGCCACAGGTTGAACACAATCTATCTTCTGCACTTCCCTGGAAACAGATTGGGGTTGGGGCAGGAAGGGTAATGATTGGAGTTCTGATTGACCAGGAACAGAACACAGAAGGGCAAGCCAGCAGCAGACCTGGGCTTGAGTGCTGGCCCTGCATTCCATGTATAAGGCTTGGTTATCCTTGGATTCAGTTTCCTCACCTGCAAACTGGGTATGCTGATAGTTGTGAAGATCACACCATCAGATGCAGCCTAGATGGTGAGCAAATCCCCTGGACCCCAGCTTCGCCAAAATCCCTTTCATCTCCCAGCGTTCCCTGAAAAGAGTTTTCTCGCAACCCCAGTGGGAGGTTGACTTTGTCCTCAGACCCACCTGCCTGGTGTGTCCTGCATCCTGCCCCTTGTCACCCTTAGCATCTGCAATGTCTCTACTTCCCCACACTTGGTGCCACCTTTGAGCTCAGTCATCATGCATCCCTGCCTTCCTCCCTATTCTGTTCACTTCCTCCAACTTCTCTTCAAATTTTCCAATCTTTTCCTCTATGTCTCTAGACGTATTTGAGACAGTCATATTACCTTTTTCCCAGCTTTTTATTGTGGTGATATATACATAACATCTCAACAGGAGGCCAAGTTAGAAAAGGAATTATCTCAACAGTCTGTGGATGTGGCTTTGCCTAATGGAGTGAAACCTAGTGAAATCCACAACAAGGTTCTTGAGAAGTTTATGTCAGTAGAAACACTGCTGTCTTGTACTGAAAGGGACAGAGAAAGTACAAAATGAAAGTTGGACCCTCAGATTTCTACTAGCAGGAAGTAACCTGATAGAACTCTTCCAGTGCAAACATGTGCTACTTTCTGTAAAAAGGGACATGATAAGTGTCCACAATTATTATTTTCTTCATAATTTTTACAGTAAGTCTCTATTATTTCAAGTGAATTTATAATAAAATTTTTAAGCTTTAAAGAACTTGGTGGCCCCAAGACAAGTAGATCTCTGCACCTGCTCCCCAGATTCTTTTTTTTTTTTTTTTTTTGCAGTACGCGGGCCTCTCACTGTTGTGGCCTCTCCCGTTTCGGAGCACAGCCTCCAGATGCGGAGGCTCAGCGGCCATGGCTCACGGGACCAGCCGTTCCGCAGCATGTAGGATCTTCCCGGACCGGGGCACGAACCCGTGTCCCCTGCATCGCGGACTCTCAACCACTGCACCACCAGGGAAGCCCCAACTCCCTAGATTCTTAATGTTTACATAGAGGTCTTAACTGGGTTCAGTCATGTAAACTGTCCAGATGGTCTCACCAACACCTTCCTCTCTCAGGGCTGCATCCTTGGAGCAGCACCCACGGTGGGCAAAACCTACATTCCAAGGGCGGGGGAGGGGTGAGGAGCCTCCAATTGCCCAGGTCCGGCTCCAGGGTCAACCTGCAATTACCTCCTCTTGATGACCTCCTCCAACAGATGAGACTTCGAATTTTAAGTTTAACGGGATGAGACTCCTGGGGACCTTGACGCATAGTGAATGATTTAGCATTTGAGAAGGACATGAGCCATTAGAGGTCAATGGCTGGACGCCCTAATGACCCATACTCTTGTATAATTCCCTCCTGTTGAGTGTGGGAAAGACCTGTGAGTATCCACCCCATGATTATGTCATGTTGTACAGTACAACATGTGAGTCTGAGAAAGGGATGTTACCCTTAGTGGCACTGACCTGATCACATGGGGAGTGGGGGCAGAGGAACAGATGAGTGCAAAGTGCACTGGATCTTGAAAGCAAGTTGGACACATTTGGTGACACTTATACAAGCACCTGACCTCTGAGCATTGGTATTTATTCCTTGGCATAGTGCCATAGCTGCCCTGATGTCTCCCCGCAAACTGGGGTCCCTGGACGCAGGGATCCTATGTGCCCTATGCTTCCCACATCAGCCTGGGGGCTCCCAGCGATTACTGCCTTCTACGGACCATGGCTGCGAGAGCTCCGGACACACGTGGCACGCTGCTTCTCCAATGGCACGCGCGTGTGTGTGCGCGAGCGGCAGGTGGTCAGGTCCAGGTCAGGGGTGTGGCCCACAAAAGGAGGCGGTTTCCCGGCATGCCCCAGGGCCCGCGCGAGCCGCTGTCCGCTCAGTCAGGTCGCAGATGCAGGACTGGCTACATGGAGATCAAGGGGGGCTCAGGTCCAGGCTGGCGGGGAGCCTGCACCCTGGCTGTCATCCTGCTGTACCTACACTCACTCCTGCTGCACACTGAGGTGGCTGGGACCACCACAGCCGGACCGTCACAGCCAGCCACAGCTGGACCACCACTGCGCGCTGAAGAGGGTGAGTGGGCAGGCGGGCAAGAGGGTCAAGGTCGCTTTCCCCTCATATGTCCCTCCCCTCCCCATACTGCCCCCCCACCCCGACGGTAGACAGGTAGGACCTCTACCTGCCCAGCGGGTTCAGGAGTCCCTGGGTCCCTGGGGGTCATGGGAGGTGGGGGAAGGGAGGGCCATCTTCCCCGCCGGCTCTTCCCGCTAGATCTCAAGCGTCCTCAGTCCAAGGACTGGAGTCCTGACCAGGCCGGTACCTGTCGGGCCCCGCACCCTCTTCATTTGGGGAATGAGGAAGTACTGCTTTCAGAGGGGAATTGTCAGAGTATGTTCCATTTGGCCTCAGTCTCTCTAGAATATTGGGCTGGAGGAGAAGGACGTAGCCACTTCATCTCAGTGGCATCACTCTGGAAGGCCTCAGTTTCTGGGACTTCAAACAGCGGTGTGCTAGTCACGTGAACTAGGTCTGGGAAAGTGTCTGGAGCAACACCACCTCCCAGCCCGGACCTCTGCTCCCGGCTGGTGTGCTGAGACCCTCTGCAGCTGCCTCCCTTCCCGCCCCTCCAGAGCCGCAGGCTGCTTCCTTAGCGCTGCCATCAACAGCGAAGCCAGGTGGCCCTTTGTCATGTGGGCCATGTCATTTCACCCGGGGCCGTGGATTTCCCAGCTGTGAAGTGGGAGGATGGGCTGTGGTGGCGCTGGGCCCTACGGATGCTGACATTTAGAGGCACCGAGGTTGACATCCATAACACTGATGCCTGATGGCTTGGACTGTCTCCACAGTGTGCGGGCGGCCTGCCGTAACTGGGAGGATCTTTGGTGGCCGGGACGCACCTGAGAAGCGGTGGCCATGGCAGGTCAGCCTGCTCTATAATGGTCAACACATCTGTGGAGCCGCCCTCATCAGTGCCTACTGGGTGGCCTCAGCTGCCCACTGTTTCCAACTGTACGTCTTCCCCACAGCCCGCTGCTGGGTGGGATGCGGAGGGAGCACAAACGGGCAGAACAGAAGGGGGTGAAGGTTGTCCCAGCCTTTTTTTTCCCAGGCTTTGTTCAGGCTTTGCTGCCACCAGGTGTCTCTGTGTGTACTGTTGCCCCTGCCTTTGACTCAGCAGTTCCCTCTCCCTGGAAGGCCATCCTTGCTCCCCACTGGACTCCAGTCTCCTGACTGTCGGGTCACATATCCCAGGACAGGGGCTATCTGCCTCATCTCTCCCTCCAGGGATGCCTCCTCACACTTTGGTAAGCTGTGTGTACTTTACTTTTAAATAGCTAAATGGAAATTAACTCTAACTGTGATGATCAATAAATACTGGAAAATAGACTTTAGTTCCATTGAAAGTGCTTCCAGTCTACTCTTTATCTTCCCTAAACTTAAGGAATTAAATCTTGTTCCCACTCAAGGTGGGCTCTGGTTTCTACATCTTGCCCAGCTCTAGAGGGTCCACAAGATCTCAGCTTTACCTTCCTCTTGTGCAAATGGCGGTGGGTGTGTAGTGTCTCTGGCCACATGCTTCAGGCTTTGTGTTGGAACCATAGTCCCAGGGCCCCCACTTCCCAGGGCTGGGGGCATCCATCAGGCCCTGGTGTGGACAAGCATTTTGCCCCCTTCAAGCCAGGCTATCCACAGGCCATCTCCAGCACAACTGCTGGAGGCTTCCCTGGGTCCTGACCACTTGCACAGTCTGACATGTTTCTCTCTGGAGGCATCCTGGGACCCAGCTCTTCTTGTCACTTCTGTTGAAGCATGTGCCAAAGAGGAGCTGTGGTCACCACCGTCCCAACAGGCCAGAGCGAGGCATAAAGCAGATGGCCTCTGTCCGGGGAGATGGGACACGGCAGTCAAGAGAGTGGGCTGCCCCTCAGGTGCATCCTGGGCTTGCTCTGTGCCCAGAGTGGGTGGGGAGAGTGTCACCCTCCAAGTCAGGAGGATAGAGCTGCTGGCATCAGCTGGATTTGAGATCCCACTTGGGTTCTATTCATTCATTCAGTACCCACAGGTGCCAGGCCCCATGTGAGGCCCACTGTGAGGGACATGGAAATGCAGGACCCACCTTGAAGTTTCTTATCCTACCAGGAAAGTGAGACACAAGCCCAAATACTGTGATGCAGGATGGGAGGCCACAATGTGCAAGAGGGTAGACCCTAAGCCATTATTAGAGGAAGCGCTATGGGTCCCACTGGAGGAGGGGCTTGGAGCTGGAGGGGTCTTGTGGGAGGAGTCTGGGTAGGGAGACAGCCCAAGCAGGACATGTGGGTGGAAAGTTGCTCATGTTCCAGTAGCAAGGAGAAGTTTAGTTCCATGCACTCCTCCATTTGCTCCACAAAGGCTTGTTGAGTGCCTGTCAACAGGGGAGGACCAGCTTTTAGAGAAATCAGCGTGTGAAGACTGGACAGGAGGGGGATGCATCATTCTGGGCTGGGAAGTGGTGTCTTTGAGAATCACCCCAGGCCCTGAGAACTTCCAAGGGTTCTGGTCAGAGCTGGAAATGAGCCAAGTCTCTGCTCATCTAAACTGAAAGGGTACAGTTTGATGTACCCCCAACGTTTCTTTCCAGCATGAAGATGCTCTGCTCCTTTGATTCTGGTGCGTGCTGGGAAAGCCATCAGAAACTTTCTAAGGACAAATGTGCTGAGGCTATGGACAGCAATCAAGCCTCCCTCAGTATTAGGAAGGGAGGAGAGAGAATGGTTTTGAATAATGGTGGGGTCTCACCAGGAGGAGGGGGTGGGAGGGAGGCAGCCAGGGCGAGGATGCTGGCCCAGCACCCAGAGGACATGGGTGATAACGCAGCTTTCCCACAACAGGTCCCATGATCCATCTGCCTACAGAATCCTGCTAGGGTACCATCGGCTAAGAACTCCTACCTCACACAGTGGACAGGCATCGGTGTACCGAGTCATCGTCAACACGGACTTTAACAAGCACTACTACATGGGGAGTGACATCACCCTGTTGCAGCTGTATCGGCCCGTGGTCTTTTCCGAGTACATCCGCCCCGTCTGCCTCCCGGGACCTAACACACAGTTGCCCCCTCATACCTCCTGTTGGATAACTGGCTGGGGGATGGTCACCGAGGAACGTAAGTGGGGGCAGGGCAGGTGAGGAGAGCAAGGGCTGAGGAAGAAGGGGGAGAGCAGTGACCATTGTGGAGCCCTTCCAGACCTGAGAGCATGTCTGCTATCAGTTCAAGTTTCCTTCGGTCCATGGTTCAAAACAGTCTGAGTATCTCTAACTTTTGGAATCAGGCACCTGAGCCCTTTGACTCAGCCATTCAGGATTCCACCCTGACTCCCAGGCCCTGTTTGGGCCAGGCCCCTTCAGGACACCTCCTGAGCTTCCACTGCTGTAGAAGGTACTTGGGGCAGCAGTAAGGAAATGAAGGTAGGCCTGCTCTCTGGCCTGAGAGGTGAAGATGGGGCATTTATGGCTTAAGAACATTTACATCTGTGAACCTCATTTCCCTCATCCCTTAACTCAAGTGAAACTTGCCCTTTCTGCCAGCTTGCTGGGCTTGAATACATTTAGACCGAGAGAGGAGAAATGTTGGGCAAAGATTTTTGCTCTAGGGTGAATGCTTTTGATTTAGAAAAATAATAACATTGAGTAAAAAAAAAAAGGAGAATGTCAATTTGGCATGATGTGTAGGTCCTGATTTGGCAGAGTATCTCAGTGGAGGCCTTTGGGGCAGGACTTTCTTTGCTATGCGAGCCAGCATCCCTGCTCCTGGCCACAGATGTCAGTCACAACGCCTTGTCATGAGAACAGCCAACTCTCCAACATTTCCAAAGACACTCTCCTGGGATGGACTGTCACTTGTTAAGAACCACTGGCAGAGCAAGGAGGATTCTCCAAGACAGGTTGGAGGGTAGGAGTTGGGGCATGAAGGGAAGTCACAGGCTGAAGCAGCCACCAGGACAGGGAGCATATGACAGCAAAGGGAGTCTCAGCCGGCAGCTGTCCTTCCCCCTCCGTATCCTCCCCTGACCACAGTTGCTGAGCCTGGGCCAGCCCAGCGACATGTGAGGCACACACAGCAAGCACTGCATAGGAGCGAGCTGTCACCGTAACACGGTGCTGCCGTGGGAAGATGCCTCCGATCTGTGAGCGAGATCTAGAAATAGAACCCACGTGGGCAGTGCCCCAGACCAGGTGCTGCTCAGAGGCAAGGCCATGCCTTGTTTGTCACGCCACCTAACCCTACTGGGCATTGTTAGCGACATCACTGCCATACTTTGGCCAAGCCAGGACTGCCAGCGTTCACCCACCGTGCCTCCGCTTCTGTCTCCACATAGCAGCCAGATTCGTTGTTTTTTAAATATAACCCTTCAGTGGTTTCCCAGTGTGCTCAGAATGAAATCCGAGCTCCACATCCTGGTGAGGATGCCCTGCTTGCTCTGGACCCTGCTGTGATGTTGCCTCATCTTTTTCATCTGCCACCCCCACCCCACTGCAGCCACGATGACCTCCTTCCTCGTCCTCTCCACCATGGGCCCCTCACCTTTGCTCTCTCGTCTGCCCTGGATGTCTTTCCGCCTCACCTTTGCACATCTCTGACGGCTTCCCCAGTCCTGGCAGCTAGAACTGATGGCATCTCTATTAGCAGGAAGGTTAGGGAGGGAGCTGGTTTCTCTCCCAGGGTACACCCCACATTTGAACCTCTCTCCCCCCAACACACAGGGTTCCTGTCTGCTCCCTACACGCTGCAGGAGGGAGAGGTTGGTGTCATGGACAATCAGGTTTGTGCATCGTATTTCCAGGGGCCAGATCCCAACAACAATACCTATTCTATACACGATGACATGCTGTGTGCCGGGGACCTCAACACAGGAAAGTCCATCTGCCGAGTAAGTGACGTGGGCTGCCTCTCCTCTCCTGCGGCATCTGTCACCTCTCCTCTGTGTCTTCTCTGAACCCTGCCCCAGCCCCTGACTTCCTCTTCCTGGGCCCACCCCATCCTGAAGCATCAGAGCTGAAGCACAGAAGCCCCCAAAGGGTGCTGGTCTATCCCATCCAGTTTCTTTATAACTTTTAGGAGCTTTGTTGAAGGACAGCATACATAGAAAAAGGCATACTTTACAAGTGTATTGTTGGATGTGTTTTTTTAGACCTTGACACATTCATGTAACAGGCATCCGAACGGTCTTATACCTCCTTCCTGTCACCGCAGAGTAACCTTAACCTGGCTGCTAAGGCCCTGTGGGTTCATGTCAGGACTTACATAAATGGAATCTCACACGACACACCCTCAGCTGGTCCCCTTCAGTCAGGTCTGTGAGGTCTGTCCATCTTGTGTGGAGTTTTGGTTGTGTGTCATATTGTTGTACAGCATTACCTGGTTATTGTTGTGTGAATATACTGTAATTTTCCTTTTCCATTCTAGTGTTGGTGGCATTTGGGTAGTTCCTGCTTGAGACCATTGCAGATGCCATTGCTGTGAACATCCTTGTGCATGTGTTTTAGTGTACGTGGGTTCACAGCTTGTTTGGGTATAACCCTGGGACTAGAATTACTGTACCATAAAACGTGCACATGCTCATCTCTCCTAGATACCGGAGAGCAGCCTTCCAACCTGCTCGGACCCATTTGCACTCCCACCAGCAATGGCTTCTCCGCGTGGCTGCCAGGACTTCACACTGTCCACCATTTTCATTTTAACCATTGCATGCATTTTTCGTTTGCATTTGAATAATGAAGGCAAGCACATTTTCATATGGGCATTGTCTTTTCTGTTGTGTCTATCCACGGTGTTTTTGCCCTTATTTCAAATTGAATTGTGGGCTGTGAGTCCAATACTGCGTGTGTGCACTGTCAATGCCTTCTCCCACTCTGTGCAGTGCTTCTATTTTACGGTGGGGAAACCGAGGCCTAGAAAGGGAAGTGGACAGCCCAAGGAAAGAAAGCGTGATCATGGTCAACCTTGGGGGAACAATGTCCTCCTCTGGAGTTGTGGCCCCACAAGCTTCCTCACACAGCCTCCTCTCCCTCTCCTGCACCTTCTTTCTAGCACTTTCTGTCTCCTAGAAACATGCTGCCATCTGAAAACATACCACATGACCCTTCTCACCTCTGCCCACTGCCCTAACTCTCTGCCTGCCTTCCCAACAGGGCTGGCCCCAGGGTGTCTGCACTTGCCCTCTCTTGCTTCCTCACTTCTCTTTCTTGCCTAAGCTCACTCCATCAGACTTCTGCCCCTGCCATTCCTCCAGACCGCTCTTATCAAGATAACCAAAGGCCTCGGTCTCACCAGGGCTGCTGGTGGGCACCCTCCCAACCCCACTCAGCAGTGCACCCTCCAGCATCTTTCATCAGACTCGGAGGGTGGTCCCTCCTGTGTTTCCTGCTCTCTTCCGCCTTCTCCTGACACCAGCACACCAAGGACCACCCCTCGGCACTCATCCTGCTTTTCTTGTCTTGCTCCGTTCTTTCCTTAGATGGAGAGGAAGGGCCATACATGGCAAACCCTGTGCCTTACCGTTTCTTGCCTGTCTTTGTTACCCTTGCTGCCACAATCGTGTCCTGACAGGTCTCCCTGCAGCATTTCATGTCCTCCCACTGGCTGTGTTCCACCCAGCCCCAGAACCACCCTGCCATCCTTTTAGAATTCGATTCAGGTCACATCACTTCCCTGCTGAGTGTCCTTAAGTGCTCCCTTCAACCCCAGCCCCTGGCTGATGAGAGCTGGGTGCTGGCCTTGCTAGTCCCTGGCCTCAGCCATGCCAAGCATGTTGACCACCTCTGCCTGCATCTTCCAGAGTCAGGCCTTGCTCATCCCTTCCCTTCTTTTTGTCAGAGAAGCCTTCTGAAGGCCCTCCTCTGGGCATCTCTGTTCCACATCTGGAGTCTGCAGATGTGTGGGATGCATTGTCTGTGTTGTGTTGCATGTCACCTCATCATCTCCCACACGCAGAGCGTGCTCAGGCATGCTCATTCAACAGGAGGCTGGAGGGGTGCTGTGTTTCCTTGGTCCCCACCTTTTGCCCTGTGGGATGGAAGCGTTATGCCCCATGGTGGGAGGTGCCTTCCTGCCTTGGCATCCCACACTCAAAGTTCCTCACATTCTTCTGGGAGCCCCTTGGGATTCCCTGCAATTCCAGCCACCCCACCAGCCTGGACACGGGCGTCACTTCTTTTCCTCTGAGCACATCCAACAGCTTGGTATTTTCTAAAGACGCTTAATCAAGAAATCGAGGAAAAACTAGAGTCCTTAATAGTCAAAAACGAAGTCCCAGGTAGGATGCAGTACTAGGCAGAGGATTTAGCTAGAGGTCTCCAAGCCTGCCATGGCCGTTCTGGAGGACACCGGGGGGCGCCTTCTCCCACATGGGGCTGGAAGGGCAGAGGCCTGGCATCCAGATCCTGGGGTCCCCCTGTGTATTCTTGTAGATGTGAAATGGGCTCCAAGTCCCCACCCTTGAGACTTTGATCCAGGAGGTCTGCAGTGGGACCCTGTGTCTGGACCTTTCAAAGTGCCCGGGTGATTCTGATGAGAATAACTCACTCATATCCCCACCTTGCCACAAGAGCTCCTCAAGTCCACTCTGGTGTCTTCACACTGTCTGAGCAATGCATGTTCTTCTCCATCTTGGTCCCCATGACTCATGCCCTCTCTTTCCTCAGGGAGATTCTGGGGGTCCCCTCGTCTGCCAGCTGAATAATACCTGGTTTCTGATTGGGCTGTCCAGCTGGAGTATGCCCTGCCAGGAGCCCATAAGACCCAGCGTCTTCACCAAGGTCTCCTACTTCACCCAATGGATCTCCGAGAAGCAGGCTGCCTCACCCAACCCTGATCCTTCCTCCATTCCTCCTGAGAGCAAAGCTTCTGTGCCCAACTTTTCTTCTCTGGGCTGTGTCCACAAGCCCAGGAGCTTCCTAACCCTGGTGACTTCACAGAACTTCCTCCTGCTGCTGAGTTTCCTCTGGACACAGTGGCTGTGACAGATGCATGGGGCCCTCCTGGCCCTCTCCCTGGAAGCCTGTCTGCATTAGTGCCAACGTGTTCTACTTGAATATGTTCAGCTCTGAGCCCTCCTGTCCATCTGAAGTCTGCTCCAGGCCTGATAAAATAAAAATAATGGAAGAAACTTCCTGCTCCTGTTTCTGACTCATCAGAGCCATCTCGCATCCCTACCCCAACTGTGCTTTGAGCTCCTCCCTGGATGGGGGTGGGGAAGGACAGGGACACTGAGAAGCTGGCTGGCCATCTGGAGCTGAACCCTCCTCAGTGAGTCTCCCAGAAGAGCTGGCATGGCTCAGGGCCAAAGCATCACTTCATGGAGGAAGTGGCATGCCCTAGGGCGTGCAGGGCAGTGGTGGCCAACATAATCGTCATCCTAGTGATGGATGATTTGCCCTGAGCTGAGGATGGAGAAGGCTCTTCCAGGCCCACAGGCCACTGAGGCTCTGCTGGAAAGGCTTGATGTGAAGTAGAGAGCAAAGGGCCCTGGCCAGGAGGCTCATGTCAGCCATCCTCAGAGCTCTGTTCCAGGGCTCAGCTCCAAGCCTGTTCCCCGTGTACCCACAGCCCTGTCTTCTGCCAGTCTCCAGGGCACCCTCCCCTGCACCCCTGTGGGCTTGCCACATCCTGCAGTGGTTGAGGTTGGGCTGGCCTAGGACTTGCTGGCCCAGCACTGAGCCCATAAGCCGTGTCCTGAGCTGCCCCTGGCAAACATGTCTGGGTCACAGAATCTTAACTAGTTAGCAGATCTCTCAGAAGAGTCCTGCAACCACAGTCCCCAGTCTGGACCCCTGATGGACAGGGAGCAGCCCTGAGTCATTGCAGGTCCAGTCCACTGTGTCCAAAGTGCCATCAGGTGTTCTGTGAAAATTCCTTCCAAACCTGTTGTCACCCAGATAGCCCTGTCACCTCGCCAGCAAGTGAGAACAGGTGAAGTCACATGCACGTGGTCACCAGAACCTTGCTTCCACTCACGCAGAGATTTCCCTCCCAGTTCAGTAGTGCCTGGAAGTGAGAAAGCCCTCCCTTGGCAGTGGGCTCAGTTATGGGCTCCCCAGCAGGGCTGCTGGCCCTGGGACGCGAGCAAGCGCTTGGTCAGTACAAATCTGCAGCCTCAGCCACCCGTGGTCCCTGGAACTGTCACTTTCCTTCAACGCACAGTGGCCTCATGCTGGCTGTGCTGGATTTCTCTCATATGGTGACTTCTGCTCCGTCCATCAACAGCATGTTTCTACGTGGAGCATGGGGGGATGTGACTGCTTGCTTCTCCGTGAAGCTCCCTGGGCCCCCAACTCAGTGGATACAGATACATTTCCCAGACACTCTGGAGACCTGACAAGTCACAGCTCCAACCCCAGCCCACTTCCCTATTACCTGGAATCAGCTTCAGTGCTCAGTCTCATTATCCAGGTTCGGTTTCTTTTTACAGATCTGGACACAGGCCTAGCCTGGGTAAGTAACCTGTTTGAGGTCCGTGAGTAGTCACTAGTGGAACAGGAATTCCAGCTCGGACGTCTTGAGAGTGCTCTGAAACCTCTGTTCTCCTCTCTAGTGCAGGCCCCTCACAGACTCTTCAGGCCCTGTCTGAATTCCTCCTTCAGGACTGACTTGTCCCAAATGTGGCCCAGAATTCCCTCTGGTCAGTGGCGATGAAAGATCCCAGATAACAAGATGGAGGGCAGAGTGCAGAGCAGATCTGCAGGGCCAATGGGTCTGGGGCTGGGGGACAGGCCGGGAGTGGCCCCTGCAGGGGGTTTCACCAGACCTGCCATCGGGAGCTTCCCACCTCAGAATCAACCCTGGATGAGCTTGGGAGGTGACAAGAAAAAATGTAGATTTCAGAAACCCAAATCAGTGAGAAAACCTGGAGACACTGGAGTGGTCTGTAGCTGGGGGAAGAAGGGAAGGTAGTGAGAGAATGGGCTTGAAGAGCCCCTTTACATGTTCTGCTCTTGCCCCACCCCACCCCACATCCTCATGATAAATGCCGCCTCTCCTTCTCTGGTGCCAGTGTGTTTCAGGGTGGCCGTGTCAACCGGTGTGTAGGTCCCACCAGCCACCTTCGAGCACTTGTCCTCCATCCCCCTACTTCTACGCAGCCCCGAGGGCAGGGGGATTGTTCCTAGGGAGACTTGATCCTTCTACTGTGATTTCTTCTAAGGCTTTAAAGTTGAAGCCCCGACTACAGGAGCTGCCTGGTGGGGTCAGTATGGAGGAAAGATTAACAGTGGCCCTTTGGTGCCTGGGGCCTTCTGCTCTGGGGACACTCTCCCTTCTCCTTGAACTCATCAGGACCTTACCCTTCTCTGGTGCACTGTACCAAACAGAGCGACAGAGTATCTGCTAACCATGATGAACACGAGCACACATGCCCACATAACTACACACTGAGTGTGACTGTCACAGGAGAAATACAACAGACTGCATGTTATAGATGACAGTAAGTCCCCTACATATGAAACTTCAAGTTGCAAACTTTCAAAGATGCAAACATGCGTTCACATGTCCAATCATGTAAGTTAGTTCACGTATCTGGCGTTATGTTGTCACTTGCGTGCATCTTCTACAAGTGGTTGTACTTTTGTGCACTTTACTTTACCAGAGAAAGAACGAAGAGAGACAAGAGGAAGAAGAAGCAACTGAAGAACCGAATAGATTCACAACGCAGGAAATGGCAAGGGGATTTTCTTTATTTGAGGAAGCACTGTTACTTTTTGTGGCACAGGACCGGAACATAGAATGGTACACAAAGGTTGCAGCAGCCGTTCAGAATGCAATCCAGTGGTACCGTGTCATCTGTGATGAGAAAAAAAAAAAAAAAAGCTACTACCCAGACATCACTGGATCGTTTTTTTAAGAGGGTAGTTAGAATTGAATCCAGCAAGGAACCAGAACCTGTGCCATCCGCGTCAGGCGTGAGTGACATTGCAGCCTGCCCTCCATCTCCTATTGCTGACCGTCCTTCAGCTCTACCATCTCCCACCTCCTCTCCCTCCTCCAATCAGTAACTCTTCCTGCCTGTTCACTTGATTCCAGCCCCTGTATGCCAGCAGTTGTACTGTACTACCACACTTTCCAAGGTACTGTACTGTAAGATTAAAAATGTTCTCTTTATTATTACTTTGTGTTTGTTTCTTACATATTATTTGTGTGAAAAGTATTATAAACCTATTACAGTACAGTACTATAGAGCCGATTGTGTTAGTTGGGTACCTAGGCTAACTTCGTCGGACTAAAAGAACAAATTGGGGGTTTCCCTGGTGGCACAGTGGTTGAGAGTCCGCCTGTCGATGCAGGGGACACGGGTTCGCGCCCTGGTCTGGGAAGATCCCACATGCCGCAGAGCGGCTGGGCCCGTGAGCCATGGCCGCTGAGCCTGCGCGTCCAGAGCCTGTGCTCTGTGGCAGGAGAGGCCACAGCAGTGAGAGGCCAGCGTACCGCAAAAAAAAAAAAAAAAAAAAAAAAAGAACAAATTGGACTTACTAATGTGCTTTCAGAACGGAACTCATTCATACGTATAGGGGACTTACTGTGTTTGAAATAAAGTTGTTGGAAAAGACAGATCAAAACATTTTAATAAGCTAATTAATATCCTTATAGATATAGGAAAATATTATTAGCAATAAGACCCAAGACAAAGAAAACACAGAAAAGAACAAAGTCAAAATATTACATAGGAATAATATAGTAGTTGAATTAAAGAGCACACTAGATTGAGTGAATAATAGGATAAACACAGATGAGAGAGAAATGTAACCATTACCTTGTATGGACATTACAAAGTATGGACCTCGGAGCTGGCACAGTAAGGGAGGATAATTTGTAAAGTGTTTATTTACAAAAGAACTAACTACCAAAGTATGGTTGGGGTACAATGAAAAGAGAAGGCCCAGTTCAGGTGCCTGGTCCAAGCAGCAGCAGCAGAGATTTTGCCAGTTCTAGGCTCTAAGAGTTTGGGTGGGAAAACCACGGAGAGGCTTCCTTGAGAGAAGGGGAGACCTGCAGCTGAGGGACATAGCGAGCCTAGGAAACCTCACACGAGGAGGTTTTATGGAAATAAATGCCCTGACCACTTTATTTCTTCCCTCAAATCTTCAGCTAAGGCTCCCCACTGGCTGACCGCAACTGTCTCCAGAGGGAATAGGAGCCTGTCCACACCTTCCCACTTCCCACCCCACCCCACAGACAAGAAGGAGGGTATGAGAGTTTGCCTGGAGGGACACAGATCACCCCAAGATCAGCGGGAGGGGTGAGAGGGCCCCTGGAGGGACAATTGGGAGATAACTGCCACAGGTGGTCTAGATTATTTGGATTGACTCTTCCGCTTAAAAAAAAAAAAAAGAAGGAAAGAAATTAAAAGTTTGAATCAATTTATTAAAAAAAATCTTCATGAAGAGGTAGAAAGAGAGTGGAGAGCTGCCGGACCAAATTCTGGAGGAAAACCTACGATCAGAATATCTGAGACCCAAAGTTGTTTTTGCTACAAGCGTATTCTAATATATAGGTCAAAACTGGGCCTCAGCAGACATCTGCCAAGGCAACAGGAAGGAAGCTGTATTAGTCAGGGCTTTCCAGAGAAGCAGCTGCATGTTTATCTATCTATCTATCTATAGAGAAAGAGCGGTGTTGAGGAATTGGCTCATTATAGAGACTAAAAATCCAAAATTTGCAGGGTGGGCTGACTCAGGAAGAACTGAGGCAGCAGTCTGAGGACATATTAATCATATATATATATATATATATATATATATATAAAATTTTTTTTTTACTGGGCTTTTATTTTATTTTTTTTACATCTTTATTGGGGTATAATTTCTTTGCAATGGTGTGTTAGTTTCTACTTTATAACAAAGTGAATCGGTTATACATATACATATGTTCCCATATCTCTTCCCTCTTGCATCTCCCTCCCTCCCACCCTCCCTATCCCACCCCTCCAGGTGGTCACAAAGCACCGAGCTGATCTCCCTGTGTTATGCGGCTGCTTCCCACTAGCTATCTACCTTACGTTTGGTAGTGTATATATGTCCATGCCTCTCTCTCGCTTTGTCACAGCTTACCCTTCCCTCTCCCCATATCCTCAAGTTCGTTCTCTAGTAGGTCTGTGTCTTTATTCCTGTCTTACCCCTAGGTTCTTCATGACATTTTTTTTTCTTAAATTCCATATATATGTGTTAGCATATGGTATTTGTCTTTCTCTTTCTGACTTACTTCACTCTGTATGACAGACTCTAGGTCCATCCACCTCATTACAAATAGCTCAGTTTCGTTTCTTTTTATGGCTGAGTAATATTCCATTGTATATATGTGCCACATCTTCTTTTTTTTTATTTATTAATTTTATTAAGAATTTTTTATACTCAATCTATTTTTTTATTGATGTATAGTTGATGTACAATATTATATAAGTTACAGGTGTACAATATAGTGATATACTTTTTTTTTTGGTCAATCCCAAACTCCCTAACTATCCCTCCCCCGCACCCTTCCCCCCTGTAACCGTAAGTTTGTTCTCTGAGTCTGTTTCTGTTTTTTTTTTTTTTTAACATCTTTATTGGGGTATAATTGCTTTACAATGGTGTGTTAGTTTCTGCTTTATAACAAAGTGAATCAGTCATACATAAACATATGTTCCCATATCTCTTCCCTCTTGCGTCTCCCTCCCTCCCACCCTCCCCATCCCACCCCTCCAGGCTGTCACAAAGCACCGAGCTGATCTCCCTGTGCCATGCGGCTGCTTCCCACTAGCTATCTACCTTACTGCGTTTGTTAGTGTGTATATGCCCATGACTCTCTCTCGCCCTGTCACAGCTCACCCTTCCCCCTCCCCATAACCTCAAGTCCGTTCTCTAAGAGGTCTGCGTCTTTATTACTGCTTTACCCCTAGGTTCTTCACGACATTTTTTTCTTAAATTCCATATATATGTGTTAGCATACGGTATTTGTCTTTTTCTTTCTGACTTACTTCACTCTGTATGACAGACTCTAGGTCTATCCACCTCATTACAAATAGCTCAATTTCGTTTCTTTTTATGGCTGAGTAATATTCCATTGTATATATGTGCCACATCTTCTTTATCCATTCATCCGATGATGGGCACTTAGGTTGTTTCCATCTCTGGGCTATTGTAAATAGAGCTGCAATGAACATTTTGGTACATGACTATTTTTGAATTTTGGTTTTCTCAGGGTATATGCCCAGTAGTGGGATTGCTGGGTCATATGGTAGTTCTATTTGTAGTTTTTAAAGGAACCTCCATACTGTTCTCCATAGTGGCTGTACCAATTCACATTCCCACCAGCAGTGCAAGAGTGTTCCCTTTTCTCCACACCCTCTCAAGCATTTATTGTTTCTAGGTTTTTTGATGATGGCCATTCTGATGGTGTGAGATGATATCTCATTGTAGTTTTGATTTGCATTTCTCTAATGATTAATGATGTTAATCATATTTTAAATGTTTTGTATTTCATGATGGTTTGACATGTTGGGAGGCCTTGCTGGCCTGGGAGAAATAATAATCAACTGTGAACATATCTTTTATATGCAAACAACAAATCTCAAGTCCATACCCGCAACAGCTTTCTTTATCTAACTCTCACACTCCAAGCCAGTATTTCCCCTGCCCTAAATCACTGCAGAAAACTGGAGACCACCCATATAGCCTAGAGCCCACTAACATTATTCACACTCTCTAATCCTAAACTGTTTTCCTGCCTGTCTCGCTTTTTCCACGGAAACCACAATAAAGGCTCTGGGCTATGCTTTCCTCTCACTCCTGCTTTTGTCTCCTGACCAGACTGAAGCTTCATCATGTGGCCCTGTGTGGGGTAGAGGGACCCCTCCTCTTGGAAGTGTAAGTCATGAAAGTCTTCTCTCAATGGCACTGCCCTCTGTGTCATCATCTGGTCACCTCCATAAGTTAAAATCCCACAGGTACATTTTAATACAAAGTCCAAAGGCTGTCAGGCTGGAGACCTAGGAGGAGAAAATGTTGCAGTTGAAGTTTGAAGGCAGTCTGCTGGCAAAATACCTTCTTGCTCCAGGACAGTTTGTCTTTTGTTCTAGTCAGACCTTCAGCTGATTGGATGAGGTCCACCGGCATCATGGAAGGCAATTTCCTTTCCTCAAAGTCCACTGACTTAAATGTCCAGAATAATGTTTGGCCAAATATCTGGTCACTGTGACTTAGGCAAGTTGACCTGTAAAATTAACCATCTCAAGGACCTTAGAGAAAATACTTCCCACATTACACTGGGACCCCAAAGAGCCTAATAGGATAAGATACACTGTTCACCCTCAAGCCTGGCAACCAGACAAAAAGGAAAGACAAAGGTAGGGGCAGATTTGCGCTTATAGTTTGACAAGCCAGGGGTCACATCAAGCTGTGAATGTAGTCTGAGGTGGTCTGTGACCCATACAAATGCCAGACTACTCTAGAGGATGGTACCTTCATTCTTGGTATAAGGAAATCCCTATAATTAGTTGACCAGCATGTGGTCAAACATAACCAACCACAAAAGGAAACAAACCTCCCCAAATAAGAACCAAAAGAAATAAGAGAAAGCAGAACTGAACAAAGACTTCAGACTGTAAATGCCAAAGATTTAAAAATGTCTCCACTTATTAACCTGTATCTGTTAGCTTTACTGAATAGCAAATGATCTCAAAACTTCCGGCTGGAAGTGCCACTTCTGACTCCCTGGTGAAACTGGTAAAGATTATTTTTCCAAAATAAGTCTCAGGACTTCCCTGGTGGTGCAGTAGTTGAGAATCCACCTGCCAATGCAGGGGACACAGGTTTGAGCCCCAGTCTGGGAAGAAACCACATGCTGCGGAGCAACTAATCCCATGCGCCACAACTACAGAGCTCGTGTGCCACAACTACTGAAGCCCGCACGCCTAGAGCCAGTGCTCCACAACAAGAGAAGCCACCACAATAAGAAGCCCGTGCACTGCAACGAAGAGTAGCCCCTGCTAGCTGCAACTAGAGAAAGCCCGCGCACAGAAACAAAGACCCAACGCAGCCAAAATATAAATAAATAAATTAATTAATTAAAAAATAAAGTCTCCAGAAATGGTCCTATGGGCATATAACAAATGAGGAAGAATTTATTCAAGAAAACCTACAAAAACTTAGCGAGAACAGCAAAAGTCTTTGGAACTTGAATCACTACCTACTTCTTCCTTACTCCGTCCCATCTCAACATGACAAAAGTCTACTCCAGATGGCCACAGACAACAGGCTCCCTCTCCCCGCAGCTCCCAGTCTGAGGGTTATAACATTCTCTTGGGAGAGGCAGGGTGCTGACATGTTCTCATTCTCTCCCCAGATATTCATTGTGGAGGCAAGAGTGGCTAAGAGATTGGGGCTCTTTCTTCTGTCCAGTTCTTATTGACAAAGGTTTTGTCCCTATGGACAAAGGCTCTACCTTGGGTGTGGTGCATGGAAAATACTGGAACCCCAACTGTCCTCGCCCCTGTCTGAAAAGTAAGGTGTCCATGCTAGGATTGGTAAGCCAAGATGACCTGAGGCTACTACCCCCTCCAGCTCCTAAAGCAGGTGACAGAGAAGTGTGCCTATCCCTACCTTCTGCTCTAGAGTTCAGAGATTTTGCCCAGGGAGAAGCAGGTCATATAACAAAGAGATCTGAAGGTCTTCCCAAAGGAGCTGACTTTATTTGCAACAGAATGTGGGAGAGTTCAAACTGAAGAGTTCCCTTAAAACATAATGGAGCTTGTGGTAAAAAGCAATTAAGTGGAGACTGGTGCAAGAGGGAAGAGATATGGGAACATTTGTATATGTACAACTGATTCGCTTTGTTATAAAGCAGAAACCAACACACCATTATAAAGCAATTATACTCCAATAAAGATGTAAAAAAAAAAAAAAGAGGAGACTGGTAGATTCATTAGAGATAAAAGCTAACCTGCAGGCTAGTTGGTTTACCAGAGAGAATCAGGGAAAGGAACAGCTGCAAGAGTCCTTCTGGGATCAGGGCAAGTCCCAAACACTGACGTCAAAAACCATCCCTGCACAGGAGCCCAAAAACCTAATTAGATCAAGCCAAGGTCTGGGCTGAACACTTCCCATGGCCTGCTGTGCCTGCCCAGATGCACATGTCCAGCTGGGGCATTTCCTCTCCGTCCTCATGCACATGCTCTCTTACAAGTCACAGGTTCAAAGATAAAAATGACTGTACCCCATGCCTGCAAAGCTGGGCCTGCCCATCTGTCCTACCCGCTGCCTTCCTTAACACCCAGGGAAAGACCTTGATGCCATGGTCACTGGGCTACATGTAGGAAAGCAGTCTGTGCCAGGACTCTGCCTGGGTGGGACCCTCACCCGTCACAGACAGTACCTGATGCCTTGGCTGCCAATCCCCTGTTTGTATCTCCTAACATTCTCTTTCTCCACAGAAAAGCCAAGAATTTGATATTCTTGTCTCTGGGTCTGCCTACCCTTGGGGCAATCAAGGCCCTTCTGCCCACCATTTGGAAAGCAAGTGTAGGACAGGCCCATAGCTTAATGAAGTAAATTGACATCAGTCTATGAGTGACTTAGACCAAGGGTTTTCCCAGTGAGCTCTGTGCAGAATATGCTCATGTTTTCCATGGAACACAGTCACCCAGGCCCCGTGCTCATCCACCACATGACACACTGTCACCCATGAACTAAGCTAGCCTTTCCTTGGAAGGTTCTAGGACAGGGCCATGGGGATCAGGTCTTGAAGGGGCCTCTTCTGATGTAGCTCTTGTCTTTGGTGGAGAGAGATGCCACAGGAAGGTGCTTCAGATGCAGCCATGACTCTGGCTCCCTTGAGCACTGACAGTCCACAGGCAGTGAGTGGCAGAGTCCCCTAGGTACAGAGAGCTTCGGGTGCCTTTCTGAAACCCTGGCACATGAACCCATTCATTTGCAGGAGACCAACACTTTTGTCTTTTGAATCACATAATTCTTAGTTTAGGTGTATGTTTTCAAGATGCTCAGTAATCGAATTCACGGTATAATGTGGCTGACATATTTTCTTATATGCACTTAAGTTGTTTAAAAAACAGTCAAAAAAATTAAAAGAGTTATTTCTTGTTAGAGGTCATTTCCAAAATAATGTTTTTATATGTAGCATGGGTGAATATTTAAGACTATACTTGGGAGCCCCATGACATACACGAGGCCCCAGGGAGAGTCTGGTGTCTGTGCCTGATAATAGCAATAGCCATTTGCTGATAAAGTTGAGGCCCAATTAGACATGATTTTGAACCTACATGACCAGGACTCTAAAGAACTAGAAATAAAAAGCAACCACTTAAAAACTAAAAATAAATTGCCATAACAAATCCCTCTGAAATCCCTCAAATAGATAAACCTGAAATAAATAAAATGATAACCTTCGGACTCTGCACATGTATCAAATGTCATTCCCTTTCTTCTTTTTTCGGAGAGTACAATGTTACCACTTTCACAAAATCTTCACTAGCTACTGTAGGAAGAGTTAGTCATCTCCACAGAAATTCATTTGTATGCATTTTAACAGCACTTATAACATTGTAATGAGTTTGAGGTTGTCTAAAACTGTAAGCTTCTTTGGACTGGGATCCTAATCTTATGAATATTTTCCAAAAACCTAGCACGGAGAAGATTGTGTTTGCTAAATAAATTAATCTATTATATTTTTTTGTTAAATACAACTAAAATTAACAACTCTAAAATCAAATGACTCAAATATAAATAACAAATTTTTTTAAAAAAATCCATGACTAAAATAAATAAGAAATTAAAAATTAATAGTTATAAGAATAAAATATGTATTAAAATTAAGTTAAAATAACTCAGAAATTAAATAATTTTAAAGTATGTATGTAATTGAAAATAACTTCAAAGCTGAATCTGAAAATATGTAACCAATTAAAGGGAATAGCTATAGCTTTGGGGAAGATGTTGGCAGTTGTTCTCTCATAAGCTCTAAAGCTGCTCGCTATATCGAAGAGCAAAACTGGTATAGAGAAGGAAAGCTGCGGTGGTGGAAATGAGAGAGCAGACAGACCCCCCAGGAAAGAAGGGTGGAAGAGCAGAGCTGAGAAAACTCCAGAAGCAAGATGCCATATTTGTTAGCATTTCATAACAACAACAGGAGAGAAAAGCTATTTAAATCATACTGCTTTCTACAAATTTGAGGTAAAAAGATTCATATAAAGTTTAGTTACAGAAAAATATTGGTGTTGAATTCCAGGCAACAGTACCACAGGGGGCAAAGGGGCATACTTTCAGAATAACAGCACAAAGAAAATGAAAGCATTTCTTCTTGATGTACTTCACGAATTGTAATGTGCTTTTTCTAAAAATAAAGAAAAAGGCCTTAAGAAAATGATACAAGTCATTAAATGACATCATAAGTTAGAATTAGAACAACTCAGAGATGAAAGGACAGACCTCAGAAAAGAATGAGAAAAAAATGAAAAATCATTTATGAATGAATTATACAGCAAAAGCAAAGTGACAATGTCTTATGAGAGATGGAAGGTGAAAATGCTAAAAAAAGAAATTAAACAAGAAATTATAAAGATTTGAGAAAAAATGTCAAAATTTGAAGATAAGCACTGAAGATGAATGATTGGAGTGCCTGAAAAAGGAAACCAAAGCCAAGAAACAAAGCAAATATTAAAAGTTATAATTCAGAAAAATTCCCTGGAAATAAGGAAATATGTTCAAACTGTAGGTTGACAGGGCACACTGAGCAGTGACTCAGAACCAATGGCAGGATTTGAGCTAGTAAAGAAATCCTTGGGCATCTAGGAAAAAAAAGAGCAAATAATATACTGTATAAAGGAAAAAAAAATAGGGTTTCATCACCATTTCTGAGGGCAATATTTTATGTCAGAAGAAAATAGAGTAACATGTTTAAAGACACTCATGGAAAGGAGCTGTGAGCCATGAGTTTTATAGCTGAAAAACTGATCTACAGTATAAACGTATGAATGTCCAAGTCACCACGCAAGACCTCAGGTAATATTGTTCTCATGACCCCTAGAGGGATGAGCAAACTGAGCACAGCTAAACGCCTAGAAAGGACATAGGACAGATGGTAAACACTAAACCTGCAACGGCTTTGTCCAGCAAAGAGTGTATGACAGAAAGCATGACCTCAGTGGCAGGCACCAGGGTAATTGCCTCAAATAATTTATTAAGAGTTATCTTCGTTTTTGGTATTTTTTATGTAAAATTCTTTTGCAACAACTGGGAATAAATATTGTTTAACATAAAAATTCCAACATTAAATGTAAAGAATATTGCCAAAACTAATTCTAAACCCACGCAGCTCAGAAACTAAACACCTGGTGCTACATTAGCTAACTTGGGAGAGTTGTATGCAGGCAGGAGCCTCGGGGCACTGGCTGCTGTTGGCCTCCTGGCCGGAGAAGACAGCAAGTACCTGTTTTAACAAGTCAGCTCAGCAGGAGCCTGTGTGCTTTTCTTTTCCCACTGCTGAGTTTTCCTTCCCCCAGCCTTCAATGCAAGACCTAGTCTTTCATCCTCTGAGAAGGGAAGTCAAGTGCCCACCTGATGCTCAGTCCCTGAAGATCCCTTGCTTCTCTTTTTATTTTACAGTGTTTCTTGCTTACCACACAACAACCATGGCTGGCATAAGTGAGGAAGAGAAATTCCTTAATGACAGTATTTTCTGTGTCTGTGTGTCTTACCATGTCTGATTTTAAAGCAGCAAAGAAATCATTCATGTCGACAAAGAACTGAAGTGCCAAAGTTCAGAGATTTCACTTAATTAACATAATGAGGAGTAGAAATAGTTTCATAGTAGATCACATATCAGATTTAATGACATTTCTTGGAGAAACAGTCAGTCAGTGAATTAGGATTGATGGAAGCAATTTTCACATATTGAGATACGGGTAAGTCATTCTGGCTTATACATGAGTTAACTTGAATTTTTTTGCTAACTAAAACAACCTGTTTGAGTCCTATCAAACATACATTGTACATCTGCTTTAATTATTAAAGAAAGGATACATTGACCAGAAGTAAGAATGTCCATGTTAAAAATGAAGATTAGAAAAATCTACCACATGGGGGAAACAGACAGCACTTGGAAAACTGCAGCATCCGTATTCTGCTTTCTCCTTGGTATCCCCATTGCATGTTCCTTGAAGAGCCCAGATTGTACTTTCCACAGGCTTTTACTCTTTAAGGAAACAATGTGGAGGACTGATTTCAGAGAACAGTAATAAACCATGGGGCGGACAGGGTCTTGGTGCTCCATCCGGGTGTCAGGCCTGTGCCTCCGAGGTGGAAGAGCTGAGTTCAGGATACTGGTCCACCAGAGACCTCCCAACTCCACGTAATATCAAATGGTGAAAGCTCTCCCAGATATGTCCATCTCAACGCTAAGACCCAGCACCACTCAACGACCAGCAAGCTACAGTGCAGGACACCCTATACCAAACAACTAGCAAGACAGGAACACAACCCCACCCATTAGCAGAGAGGCTGCCTAAAATCATAATAAGGTCACAGACACCCCAAAACACACCACTGGACGTGGTCCTGCCCAACAGAAAGACAAGATCCAGCCTCATCCAACACACAGGCACTAATCCTCCCCACCAGGAAGCCTAAATAACCCACTGAACCAACCTTAGCCACTGGGGACAGGCACCAGAAACAACGGGAACTACAAACCTGCAGCCTGTGAAAAGGAGACCCCAAACACAGTAAGTTAAGCAAAATGAGAAGACAGAGAAACACACAGCAGATGAAGGAGCAAGGTAAAAACCCACGAGACCAAACAAATGAAGAGGAAATAGGCAGTCTACCTGAAAAAGAATTCAGAGTAATGATAGTAAAGATGATCCAAAATCTTGGAAATAAAATGGAGAAAATACAAAAAACATTTAACAAGGACTTAGAAGAACTAAAGAGCAAACAAACAATGATGAACAACACAATAACTAAAATTAAAAATTATCTAGAAGGAATCAATAGCAGAATAACTGAGGCAGAAGAACGGATAAGTGACCTGGAAGATAAAATAGTGGAAATACCTACTGCAGAGCAGAAAAATGAAAAAAGAATGAAAAGAATTGAGGACAGTCTCAGAGACCTCTGGGACAATATTAAATGCATCAACATTTGAATTATACACGTCCCAGAAGAAGAAGAGAAAAAGAAAGGGACTGAGAAAATATTTGAAGAGATTGTAGTTGAAAACTTCCCTAATGTGGGAAAGGAAATAGTTAAGTCCAGGAAGCACAGAGAGTCCCATACAGGATAAATCCAAGGAGAAACATGGCAAGACACATATTAATCAAACTATACAAATTAAATACAAAGAAAAAATATTAAAAGCAAGGGAAAAACAACAAATAACATATAACGGAATCCCCATAAGGTTAACAGCTGATCTATCAGGAGAAACTCTGCAAGCCAGAAGGGAGTGGCAGGACATATATAAAGTGGTGAAAGGGGAAAACCTACAACCAAGATTGCTCTACCCAGCAAGGATCTAATTCAGATTTGAGGAGAAATTAAAAAACTTTACAGAGAAGCAAAAGCTAACAGAATTCAGTGCCACCAAACCAGCTTTACAACAAATGCTAAAGGAACTTCTCTAGGAAGGAAACACAAGAGAAGGAAAAGACATACAAAAACAAACCCAAAACAATTAAGAAAATGGTAATAGGAACATACATATCGATAATTACCTTAATGTAAATGGATTAAATGCTCCCACGAAAAGACACAGACTGACTGAATGGATACGAAAACAAGACCCATATATATGCTGTCTATAAGTGACCGACTTCAGACCTAGGGACACATACAGACTGAAAGTGAGGGGATGGAAAGACATATTCCATGCAAAAGGAAATCAAAAGAAAGCTGGAGGAGCAATTCTCATATCAGACAAAATAGACTTAAAAAAAAGACTATTACAAGAGACAAAGAAGGACACTACATAATGATCAAATGATCAATCCAAGAAGAAGATATAACAATTGCAATTATTTATGAAACCAACACAGGAGCACCTCAATACATAAGGCAAATGCTAACAGCCATAAAATGGGAAACTGACAGTAACACAATCATAGTAGGGGACTTTAACACCCCACTTTCACCAATGGACAGATCGTCCAAAATGAAAATAAATAAGGAAACACAGCTTTAAATGATACATTAAACAAGATGGAATGAATTGATATTTATAGGACATTCCATCCAACAACAACAGAACACACTTTCTTCTCAAGTGTTCATGGCACATTTTCCAGGATAGATCATATCTTGGGTCACAAATCAAGCCTTGGTAAATGTAAGAAAATTGAAATCGTATCAAGTATCTTTTCTGACCACAACGCTATGAGACTAGATATCAATTACAGGAAAAACTTACAACAAATACAAACACATGGAGGCTAAACAATACACTACTAAATAAGCAAGAGATCACTGAAGAAATCAAAGAGGAAATCAAAAAATACCTAGAAACAAATGACAATGAAAACACGATGACCCAAAACCTATGGGATGCAGCAAAAGCTGTTCTAGGAGGGAAGTTTATAGCAATACAATCCTACCTCAAGAAAAAAGAAACATCTCAAATAAACAACCTAACCTTACACCTAAAGCAATTAGAGATAGAAGAACAAAAAACCCCAAAGTTAGCAGAAGGAAAGCAATCATAAAGATCAGATCAGAAGTAAATGAAAAAGAAATGAAGGAAACAATAGCAAAGATCAGTAAAGCTAAAAGCTCGTTCCTTGAGAAGATAAACAAAATTGATAAACCATTAGCCAGACTCATCAAGAAAAAAAGGGAGAAGACTCAAATCAATAGAATTAGAAATGAAAAATGAAAAGTAACAACTGACACTGCAGAAATACAAAGGATCATGAGAAATTATTACAGGCAGCTCTATGCAATAAAATGGACAATCTGGAAGAAATGGACAAATTATTTGAAAATCATAACTTTCTGAGACTGAACCAGGAAGAAATAGAAGAAATAGAAAATATAAACAGACTAACCACAAGCACTGAAATTGAGACTGTGATTAAAAATCTTCCAACAAAGAAAAGCCCAGGACCGTACTGCTTCACAGGCGAATTCTATCAAATATTTAGAGAAGAGCTAACACCTATCCTTCTCAAACTGTTCCAAAATATAGCAGAGGTAGGAACACTCCCAAACTCATTCTAAGAGGCCACCATCACCCTGATACCAAAACCAGACAAAGATGTCACAAAGAAAGAAAACTACAGGCCAATATCACTGATGAACATAGATGCAAAAATCCTCAACAAAATACTAGCAAACAGAATCCAACAGCACATTAAAAGGATCATACACCATGATCAAGTGAGGTTTATTCCAGGAATGCAAGGATTCTTCAATATATGCAAATCAATCAATGTGATACACCATATTAACAAAATGAAGGAGAAAAACCATATGATCATCTCAAAAGATGCAGAAAAAGCTTTTGACAAAATTCAACTCCCATTTATGATAAAAATCCTCCAGAGAGTAGGCATAGAGGGAACTTACCTCAACATAATAAAAGCCATATACGACAAACCCACAGCCAGCATCGTTCTCATTGGTGAAACTCTGAAACCATTTCCACTAAGATCAGGAACAAAACAAGGTTGCCCACTCTCATCACTCTCATTCAACATAGTTTTGGAAGTTTTACCCACTGTAATCAGAGAAGAAAAAGAAACAAAAGGAATCCAAATCGGAAAAGAAGAAGTAAAGCTGTCACTGTTTGCAGATGACATATTATAAACAGAGAATCTTAAAGACACTAACAGAAAACTACTAGAGGTAATCAATGAATTTTGTAAAGGAGCAGGATACAAAATTAATGCACAGAAATCTCTTGCATTCCTATACATTAATGATGAAAAATCTGAAAGTGAAATTAAGGAAACACTCCCATTTACCACTGCAACAAAAAGAATAAATACCTAGGAATAAACCTACCTACGGTGATAAAAGACCTATATGCAGAAAACTATAAGACATTAATGAAAGAAATTAAAGACAATACAAACTGATGGAGAGATATACCATGTTCTTGGATTGGAAGAATCAATATTGTGAAAATGACTCTACTACCCAAAGCAATCTACAGATTCAATGCAATCCCTATCAAACTACCAATGGTATTTTTCACAGAACTAGAATAAAAAATTTCACAATTTGTATGGAAACACAAAAGACCCTGAATAGCCAAAGCAATCTTGGGAAAGAAAAATGGAGCTGAATGAATCACGCTCCTGGACTTCAGACTGTATTACAAAGCTACAGTAATCAAGAGAGTATGGTACTGGCACAGAAACAGAAGTATAGATCAATGGAACAGGATAGAAAGCCCAGAGATAAACCCACACACATATGGTCACCTTATTTTTGATAAAGGAAGTAAGAATATACAATGGAAAAAAGACAGCCTCTTCAATAGTGGTGCTGGGAAAACTGGACAGCTACATGTAAAAGTATGAGATTAGATCACTCCCTAACACCATACACAAAAATAAGCTCAAAATGGATTAAAGACCTAAATGTAAGGCCAGAAACTATCAAACTCTTAGAGTAAAACATAGGCAGAACACTCTATGACATAAATCACACAAGATCCTTTTTGACCCACCTCCTAGAGAAATGGAAATAAAAACAAAAATAAACAAATGAGACCTAATGAAACTTAAAAGCTTTTGCACAGCAAAGGAAACCATAAACAAGACCAAAAGACAACCCTCAGAATGGGAGAAAATATTTGCATATGAAGTGACTGACAAAGGATTAATCTCCAAAATTTACAAGCAGCTCATTCAGCTCAATATCAAAAAAATAAACAACCCAATCCAAAAATGGGTAGAAGACCTAAATAGCCATTTCTCCAAAGAAGATATACAGACTGCCAACAAACACACGAAAGAATGCTCAACATCACTAATCGTTAGCGAAATGCAAATCAAAACTACAATGAGGTATCACCTCACACCAGTCAGAATGGCCATCATCAAAAAGTCTACAAACAATAAATGCTGGAGAGGGTGTGGAGAAAAGGGAACACTCTTGCACCGTTGCTAGGAATGTAAACTGGTATAGCCACTATGGAGAACAGTATGTAGGTTCCTTAAAAAACTAAAAATAGAACTACCATACGACCCAGCAATCACACTACTGGGCATATACTCTGAGAAAACCATAATCCAAAAAGAGTCATGTACCACAATATTCATTGCAGCTCTATTTACAATAGCCAGGACATGGAAGCAACCTAAGTGTCCATCGACAGATGAATGGATAAAGATGTGGCTCATATATACAATGGAATATTACTCAGCCATAAAAGAAACGAAATTGAGTTATTTGTAGTGAGGAGGATGGACCTAGAGTCTGTCATACAGAGTGAAGTAAGTCAGAAAGAGAAAACCAAATACCACATGCTAACACCTATATATGGAATCTATAAAAAGGAAAAAAAATGCTTATGAAGAACCTAGGGGCAGGACAGGAATAAAGATGCAGACGTAGAGAATGGACTTGAGGACACAGGGAGTGGGAAGGGTAAGGTGGGATTAAGGGAGAGAGTGGCATGGACTTATATATATTACCATATGTAAAACAGACAGCTAGTGGGAAGCAGCTGCATAGGTCAGGGAGATCAGCTCGGTTCTTTGTGACCACCTAGAGGGGTGGGATAGGTAGGGTGGGAGGGAGGGAGACGCAAGAGGGAGGAGATATGGGGATATATGTATATGTATAGCTGATTCACTTTGTTATAAAGCAGAAACTAACACACCATTATAAAGCAATTATACTCCAATAAAAATGTAAAAAAAAAAAAAAGAAAAGACCTAACACAGCCAAAAATAAAAATAAATAAATAAATTTATAAAAAAAAAAGAAAAGAAAAGAAGTACAAACTTCCAGTTGCAAAGTAAATGAGTCATGGGTATGAAATGTACATTGCGGGGAATACAATCAATCACTATGTAATATCTTTGTATGGTGACATATTGTAACCAGACTTACCTTGGTGATCAATTTGGAATGTTACAAATATCAGATCACTATGTTGTGTAGCAGGAACTAACATAATGTTGTAGATCAATTATACTTGAAAAAAAAACGGGGACTTCCCTGGTGCTCAGTGGTTAAGAATCGGCCTGCCAATGCAGGGGACCCGGGTTCAGTCTCTGGTCCGGGATGATCCCACATGCCGCAGAGCAACTAAGCCCATGTGCCACAACTGCTGAGCCTGCGCTCTAGAGCCCGCGAGCCACAACTACTGAAATCCACACGCCTGGAGCCCGTGCTCCGCAACAAGAGAAGCCACCGCAATGAGAAGCCCATGAACCGCAACGAAGCGTAGCCCTTGCTCGCCGCAACTAGAGAAAGCCTGTGCACAGCAACGGAGACCCAACGCAGCCAAAAAGAAAATAAATTTAAAAAAAGAAGAAAGAAAAACAAACAAACAAACTCACTCATATAAAAAGAGATCAGATTTGTGGCTCCCAGAGGCAGAGGTTGGAGGAAGGGGCAATTGGATGAAGGCAGTCAAAAGGCACAAACTTCCAGGTATAAGATAAATAAGTACTAGGGATGTAATGTACAGCATGATAAATATAATTCATGCTGCTGTATGTTATATATGAAAGTTGTTAAGAGAGTAAATCCTAAGAGTTCTCCACAAGAAAAAGAATTTTTATTTCATTTTGCATCTATGTGAGCTGATGTTCATTAAACTTATTGTGATAATCACTTCATGCTGTATATAAATCAGATCATTATGCTGTACTCCTTAAACGTATACAGTGCTGTAGGTCAATTATATCTCAATAAAAGTGGAAGAAAAAATAAAGTATTAAAAAGATAAATAAAATAAAGATTAAATGCTTCCCTTGATGCCAATGCTTGTACTCCTTTGATGATAAGGCTCCCTTCTCAGGGGCCAAGGCGATGCTGACTCGCTGTGTACATGCTGATCTGTTGTTTCTCTTTCTTTTTTTTGAAACCTTGAAGGAATATATCACTGACTTGTTTGATGTTCTTTGTTCCGAAAAGATATAAAACTGTGCTGAAAACCATGCTTCTCTGGAGCAGTTCCTCAGAGTTATCTGAGAGGCTGTCTCCTGGGCTATAGTCTTCAGTTTGGCTCAAATAAAACTCTCTTCTATTCCTATTATAGACTGTTTACTGATTATTTCTGTTGGCAGGATGCAGCACCGTTTGTCAAATCATGGTTGAATCACAACCATAGGTTGCGTACAGATGTAGATTTTGGTAAAAATCAACAAAAGCTTATTGCTACATGGAATTTACAACATAGAGCATCATACATACTATTATTATTTGCACATTCTGTGCTGTATATGCTTTATGTATAGTAAACCACATTACTTATAGTAAACTGATGTATATATAATTTTTTTCTGGAGAGCTGGGTATTAAACGTTTACTTGCACGTCATTATATCAACCCCACTGGAAGCGCTGCAGACATTTGAAGCACAGCGCCCTCGCTCAGCTTGGCAGTGTCCAACTGCTGGAGACTCAGCCATCTCTGTGGCTACAGACTTCCATTGTGTCTAGTTGGGGTCCCGCAGGGGTCCAGTTGCTGGTCAGGAAATCAGCAGAGTGCCTAACAGTTCTAACTGGAAGAAACACAGCCCGTCATTTTCCTCTCCCAGTAGCAGACAGTCCAGGTGAAATGAGAAAAGGCTGTGCCTATAAAGCTTACAGAGCTCAATTTTAGCTATTTAAAGCTGAATTTAATAGAAAGGTCTGTCACAGCACCTACTGCCTGTGTGACATAAAGCTACACGTGCCAGAGTGGCTTTTGCAGACAGTAGAAATTGGAAATGCATTCAGAGGCTGCTTTTCGATGCTCCCAGCCAAGAAAAGTCAGTTGCTTCCAGGCTAGATGGGGGGCAATTGTGCTGTGGCCGACAGGTGCAAGTGGGCTCCTCCCCAGCAAAAGGCACTTGCTTTGGCTCTGACACAGAGATGGGTTGAAAGTTCTGAACAGTCAGGGAATTGAAATCATGTGACTAGTATAAATCCTTGTGGCCTTCCCTGTTCCTTCTCTCAGTGTCCCTGTGTGGGTCCCTAGTGAGAACACACATGGTCACGTGGTGGCAGATCCTAGTTTTCTAGGATATGCCAGGGTAGACCGAGTGAGAACAAAAGCTGGAAAAGAAAGAGTGGCTTCTATAAACAATCCAGAATTGGAGAGAGCTTGTTATTGCTTCCTCCAAAGGAGGGACCCCTAGCTCTCTGTCAGAGTGAGCCAAACCAGGGTGTGAAAAAGCTCTTCTCTGGGGGGGCAGCTCTGAGATAATGGCCCAGGAAGGCTGTCTCTATCTACCCTCCTCAACAGCAGGAGACAGATAAGATACATGACACATTTATGTGAAGCTTCCAACCAGGAGCCCAGGATCATCTTTTGTCTCCAGGGAAGTTTCTACTTTTTAATGATCTCTCTGAACAACTGGGGTGCCATTTACAGGGAAAATACCTTTTACCCTCAAATTCTCCATGCACTACAGAAGAAGGTGGCAGCTCACTTTTCACAATTTCTGATCTTTTCAGAGCTAAGTAGGTCACGGTTTCTTAACTGGTTAGTTAGTTAGGTGGATGGATAAATGGATAGAGAAAATGGTTAATCTGGGTTTTTTTGCTTAAAATTAGGAATTATTCTGATTATTATTAGGAGAATCCATAATTCTGGTTCCTAATTTTCTATTTAAAATGTAAATGAGTGTTTATATCCTGGATATTCATACTAAAAATGAACATGTCTTGGTTTTCCTTTTTACCACAATTGTAGACTCTCAAGTGCGGAGCAGCCTTCTTAGTTCAATTTCCTGAAGTGGAGCTGTTGAAAATGAGACAATGTATCCTTTTGTCTGCCTATGCTTTTTTAGCACGCTTCATATTGGTATAAAAGTGTAGAAGATGCGCATTTTATAAACATTGTACACATAATATAAACATATTCATCAGGTTCTCAGGTTAAATTTGCAAAGTTCATCACTTGTTTGTTTCCATAAAATTAAGCTGCAGCAGATGGTACTGCTCAGAAGGTACTTGGAACCATGTAAAGACCACTTTGCTATCAGAAGCCATTCTCACCTAGAAATACTTATGTTTCAAAACTTTAATAACTATTTTCTCCTGAACCAGAGTCCCAGTCAACCCTTCACTGAATTCTACCTTCTTTTTCTTTAACTCTTATTTGACTATTACATCAAATTCATATTTTCATAGCCAATGGTGGAAAAGTTTGAAAATGCCAATAAACTAATTTACAATACAGATTTTAAAAATAACTGTATTACCTAGGCTTATGGACTAAAGTGGGTTTAAAAAGCTGAAAAACTCCATGGAAATGTCACCTATTTGAGTGCATTCAAAGTGAACACTCTAAAGTGTGCAGCTTCATGTGCAGGGGGCCTTTCTCAGCCTGCCTGGCTCCCGTGCCCCCCAGCATCCTGGGGGGCTTCTGTAGTCACCGACCTTTGCATTTTTTCACTTCTCTCTCCCACTCAAGCTTGAAGGGCGGAGCCACCAACCCCAGCTTATGGTGGGCTTCACAAGGTATTTGCAGCATTGGTGCGCGCGTGTGTGTGTGTGTGTGAGCTCACTCTCACTCTGCAGAGCTGTAAAGTAGCAGCCCATTTAGTTCAGCAGATTTCCCATTTCAGTGCTTACACTGAGAACTCTCTATTCACCTGTATGTATCGTGCATTGGGACCACCCTGTCCGGGCAGGGAGGTTTCAATGTTGATTGAAAGACACTCTTCTGCCCACAATAGCACCCCAGTATATGTAGCTTTATATCACATGCACAGTAAATCCGTGATGGCCTTCCCATTGAATTCAGCTTTGAATATTTTAAAGGAAATTCTATAAGGTTTATAAAATATCAATATTTTGACCAATTACTTTAATTCAGGCTGTGTTGTCTATCCCAGAGCCCTTGTCTCTCTCATATTTTATTCTTATTGATTAGTTTGCCTGAATAATTTACAATATTCTTCTTGTTTTCACTCCTCTGATTTCTAGTTATGGTGTCTGTCCAAACAGGGCTGTGTTTAATCAATAGAGAGCTAATATATTTGACAGATACAGCTGAGAAACGCCAGGCTCCCAAGTACTGTGTGATTGGCGGGAAGACAGGCTGCTTGGTCCACTTTAAGGGCTCCTTTTTACAGAGACGTTGGTGATAATCTCAAGAAGTGTTAACTGTCCCGAAAAGGGTGTCACAGCTGAGCCATTAGTAGAGGAAGCTGGAGAAAAGGAGACGGGGTGCCCAGCCGCTTGCCTCCAGCCCTGGCTCCCTCCCCCTTTTTGCCTTCCTTTCTCTGTCTATGGAGCACTTTTAGGCATCTTCTTGGCAGACTCACAGCATAGCAGTGCTGGGGCACACATGTGGCACCGTCCCTGCCCCCCAGGACTTAGAAACTAGTGGGGAGACTGAATGAACAAATAACTGATGTGAAGTGTTGCCGCAGCTATGTGTGGGGCTCAAGCAGTGCTCAATGGGGAGCTGTTATCTGGGAGGGGCCACATGTTTGGTCTACTCTGAAATCATCAGAGATTGGGCTGAAGGGGCCCCAGCCTCCAGCGTCTACTCCTGCGCTTCTAAATCGTATACCCAGGAAAGCAAGAAAGGCTCTTTCATGCAAATGTTTATTAAACAATACAAATATGCATCTAATGCTCCCCTTGATAAGAAATGAAACCAATCTATTACCTACAATATAGACAATACAAGAGGACAAGCGAGCCCGGCTTCCCCACGCAGCGCCGCCTCGCTCGGCCACGCTGGGAGGCCAGGCGCGGTTCGGGTTCCGCCGGGTGGAACTGCGGTCCCGTCAGCGGCCTCCCCCTTCGCTGAGGACGGATTTCAGGAGGAAGCAGGGCAGGAGGAGGAGAACATTCCCCGTGAGCTGCGTTCTTGGTCCATTAGAGTGTGAGGCGAGAAAGTCTTTCAGGTCTGGAAAAAAATCCCGAGAGTGTATGAGACATGCTGTGGCAGGCTTGCTTTAAGAGAGTGAAGCAGAGATGTCTGCACCTGCTCCGGTAAAGCCCTTTTCTCGCTGGGCCTCCTCTCTAGGCCTTGCCCGGCGGGCTCTGCATCAGCCGCGGAGCCTGAGCCGCGGCTTCCCGGCCACGAGGAGGGCAGCGCGGAGCGCGGAATGAAGCCCAATGTGGGGAACGCGGCGCAGCTCCAGGAAGACGGCGCAGCTTCCCTTTAGCTTGTACCTTCCTCGCGCTGCGGCTGGAAACAGGAATTTTTGTGTAACCTGGAGAGCTGAAGGAGAATCAGTTTGCTGTTTTTAAGGCTCACAGAGAAACAGCCCTTGAGCCCTTCTCATCTGGCACATGAGCTGGCCAAGGTGATCGTTCAGAGTTCCACACCCGTCATTTAGCAATGCAGGTAAGTGGATCTGATTTAAAATAAAATAACATAAAATAGCTTGCACCCATCTGTTGCAAAGAAGGTCCAACTTTTCCCCCATGAGCTCTGACTCTATTTCTCTGACTAGGGACCACTTATTGAAGAGAAAAGCACCCATCCCTACAGCAACGGTGGATATCCCCACAGAGGAAGTTACAAGGCGCAGCTGCAGAGCACTGGGGACGATGCCCCACCCGCCGTGCTCACCACCCTGCTGAGGCAGTGTGGCTCCTCCACTGCAGGTCTCACTCTGAGCCCCAAGGCTCCGTGCATCTGGCTTTCTATATAGCTAGGACCCCAGCCCAAAGGTGTTGAGTGGGAATCTCTGGGGTAGTGAGACGGGGCAAGGGTCGAGGCCAAAGTCGCCGGTGGTGAGTGGCTACCCTGTGAAGCTGACAAGCCCCACAGGCATGGCCGCAGGCAGGGGCACAAACTCCACTAAACATTCTCACAAGCAAGTCTGGGCTGGATGTGGGGTCAGCTGGGCAGGGAAGCATGCCAATGAGGAAAGGGCCAACTTAAAGGGACCTTTAAGGCTTTAAAGGCAGAAGCCAGCCTTCTCTTCCCCCAACAAACCCTCCAAGCACTGTCCTCTAGGATACCTCCAGAAACTGCCTTCTGAACGTGAAAAGCTGTGGTGAGCATAAACCGTCAGAAACTAATGAGTAATGATGAAGACGAGCCACCGCAGCAGGGACCTGCCCTGCATCTGTCCGTAGGTGACTACGGTGGGCATGTCCAGGAGGCCACGCTCAGCACAAGACCGAGGTCAGGCCCACTCCAGACCTGGGCACCATTCCCCACACCACCCCACATGGGAGAGGGTTGTTCCAGGGTACTAGAACCCCACAAAACAGGAACCTTAGCATGTGGGCTCAGAGGAGGTTCCAGAAAAGCTGATGATACAACAGGTGGTCCCAGCGTGAGAATCAGCTACAGGTAAAGAAGGGGTCAGCCTGTACTGAGCTTCACTGATGTTCCCCTGGTGGAAGGGAACAGGCTGCCCACAGAGAGAAGGATTCAGGCCCTGTTGGCCGTCTTTTCTTGTATTTGAACTTAAAGGCCATTGTTATAGCCGGCTTTGTGAATTTGGTTAGATGGAGTCCGTCCCTCAAGCAGGGGTCCCCAGACTGGGGCTGTGAGCACCATGCAGTGTCCCTCCCAGGGGGCCCAAGGTCACCCATTGAGCTTAGTGAGAAAATATTAGAACTTCCACTCTATACTGATAGTAAAAAATTAAAATAAGCTTTATTAATATTTACTGTGTATTAGAATCTATGAAACCAATGGTTCTATGGCTTGTCCTTATTTTATGTCATACCAAAAAGGAAACTCTGCTACCGATGGATGATTTACTATAACCTGGGATTTTAATTATACACTTATCAAAAGGTCTCTTTTTAGACTTACGCAGACATAGAAGAGATTTTTATCATTATTTTAGTCTTAGGCATATATGTAAAGGAAGATATAAGTGAAATCAAATTTGTGAATGCCCAGCCTGTGTCACTGTGTCACCACCACTGAGTGGGGATTTAAATGGAGGCTACCTGGATGAGGATAATATCTTGTTTCAGTATGAGTTCCAGAGCCAGCATTCCCCAAACTTTCCAATTTGAAGATACCCCTGAATGCCCCTGGAGAGGCAGATGGTTTCCTCTCTGTGATGACACCCAGAGAAGCTCCCCCACTGAAACGGCACCTATCATGGGAGAATGTCCCAGAGGGATCTGACAAAGGGCCTGCTCTCTCCTGGAAAGCACGCCCACTGCTGAGAGCCAGCTGGGGCCAGGACCTAGGAGGGCCATCCTTCCAATAGGCCCACAGGCTGGCTCTGTTCGTTTGCTTGTTGGTTGGTTGGCTGACTGCTTTGTGCCAGAACTGTATTTTTTTTAATTGGGTTTGAAGGTGAGGCTTGACCTGACCCCCATCTGACATTTACATGACCTGTTTATCTCTGAAGACATTCGAATTTGCTACTTCACTGTGTCATTGTTTAGACTCTAAATTTTAGAACATAATGGTTCTTGATACTAAAGAAATATTTAATTCTTTGGGCTGTGTGGAGGAAGAATCACCCTCTTGGTAAAATGAGATCTTGGGCTGAATCAAGGACTGCTAGCTCCAAGGTTGTCATTCTTCTTGATTTTTTTTTTAAACTCTAATTATAACAGTGCTCATCAGTTAATAGTGTAATGGGTATTGTTCACAACCTAAAAACCACATTTCAGTAAATTTGCATATAAGTGCTAGATTATGAAGTCATTTTTTCTAACCTCATTGTATTGATGTGAATATGGTTGATGGTGATGATAATAAAGTAACAATATTTTACTTTATGTATAATATGAAACAGGTATAGGGCCTTTTCATCTTAACAAACCAATGGGGTAAATATTGCTGCTGTGGAGACTGAAGCACAGTTATTTAACCTTTCATAAAGATCATGAACATTACAACAACTATCTTGGGGGGTTTGAACAAGTATTTTGGGGATTTCCCATGCTTTTTTTATATGCTACATTGCCTCTTTACATGCAAAATTAACAAATGTAAATGAAGAAAATGGTAGAATGATAGTTAAACTGTCTTAAGCATATTGTATTTAGAGCACTGAAAACTGATTGTTTTAATGTAATATAATAGTAGGTAATAGCTTATATGGTGTTTCTTCTTTGGCACTATATTTGGAACTAAAAGGTCAAAGGTCTTCCATTCAATATTTATTTAGAATTATTATGCACAAAGCATTGTTTTAGGTCATGGAACAGAAAAAAATTATAAAATAGCTCACACCAACAAACAAGATTATTTTGCATAAATTTTATCCTGCCCTGCACCCTCACAGGGCAGGTTATCCTGCCCTTGAAAAGATATTATATTGGGACTAAGAAAGCCTGTCAAACTTGGACCCATAAAGTATCAGAGCAGGGAGAGCCCTTGGAGATCCTTTGGCCTTTGGGTCCCTGGAGGAGCCAGAGGACCACAGTTTTGTAGCACGTTGTTATCTATTTGTGATCCCCCATCCATATGTGTCCTTTCACAGTAGAAATATATTGTAAATACAGTTTTCCATTCTATCTTCCATATACTCTTCAAAGTCATCATAATCTTCCATTAAAGGAGTTAAAACATTTACTTACCTATTATTCTGCTGTTGGATTTACAACATGGTCAAATTTTCAATATTCTAAATAACACTATCAAAAATATTCTTAAAAAGCCCAGAAATAAACCAACACATTTATGGTCAATTAATCTATGACAAAGGAGACAAGATTATACATTGGAGAAAAGACAGTCTCTTCAATAAGTGGTGCTAGGAAAATTGGACAGCTACATGTAAAAGAATGAAATTAGAACACTCCCTAACACCAAACACAAAAATAAACTCAAAATGGATTAAAGACCTACATCGTAAGCATGGATACAATTAAACTCCTAGAGGAAAACACAGGCAGAACATTCTTTGACATAAATCACAGCAGTATTCTTTTGGATTTGTCTCCGAAAGCAAAGGAAGTAAAAGCAAAAATAAACAAATGGGACCTAATTAAACTTAAAAGCTTTTTTACAGAAAAGAAAACCACTGACAAAAAGGCAACTACTGAATGGGAGAAAGTATTTGCAAAGGATATGAGCTATAAGGGGTTGATATCCAACATATATAAACAGCTCATACAACTCAACATAAAAACAAAACAAAAAACCAGATTTAAAAAAATGGGCCGAAGAACTGAGTAGACATTTTTTCAAAGAGGAAATGCAGATGGCCAACAGGCACATGAAAAATTGGTCAACATTGCTAATCATCAGGGAAATGCAAATCAAAACCACAATGATATATCATCTCACAACTATCAGAATGGTTATCATCAAAAAGAACACAAAGAACAAATGTTGAGAATGTGGAGAAAAGGGAACCTTTGTACACTGTTGGTGGGAATATAAATCGGTGTAGCCAATGTCGAAAATAGTATGGAGGTTTTTCAAAAAACTAAAACTAGAATTACCATAAGACCCAGCAATTCCACTCCTGGGTGTACATACAAAAAAAAACAAAAACACTAATTCAAAAAGATACATGCACTCCAATGTTCATTAACAACATTATTTACAATTGCCAAAGCATGGAAGCAACCTAAGTGTCCACCAACAGATGAATGGATAAAGAAGATGTGATACACACACACACACACACACACACACACACACACACACACACACACACAGGAATACTACTCAGCTATAAAAAGAATGAAATTTTGCCATTTCAGCAACATGAATGGACTTGGAGGGTATTATGCCTAGTGAAATGTCAGATAGAGAAAGACAAATACTGTATGGTATTATTTATATGCAGAATCTAAAAAACACAACAAACTATTGAATAAAACAAAAAAGAAGCAGACTCACAGATATAGAGAACAAACTAGTGGTTACCAGAGGGGAGAAGAAAGTGGGGGAGGGCAATATAGGCGTAGGGAAAATAAAAGGGTTATTATAGGATTATATGAAATCATGTGTGTGAAACTTCTGAAAATTGTAAAGCACTATAGAATTTAAAGAGTCTTTCATTCAATTAAAAAAAGATATATTTAGGGCAAATCTACTCAGTGGCTCAGAGAAAAATTCAATAAAAAATGTGATTTTGCCAATAAAAGTTCTGGTTGTATCCATAATAAAATTTTAGTGTAAAAAAAAAAAACACTCCAAAACAATATCATCTTTAATTTATACTGATAATTATAGGAAGAGTCTGGAATGGTAAAGTGGTTAAGAATCAGACCCTGAACGCTTGTGCACTTTTGGTGGGAATGTAAATTTGTGCAGCCACTGTGGAAAACAGTATGGAACTTCCTCAAAAAATTAAAAATAGAACTACCATATGATCCAGCAATTCTGTTTCTGGGTATCTGTGCAAAGGAAATGAAAACACTAACTTTAGAAGATATCTGCATCTCTGTGTTCATTACACATTATTTACAATAGCTATGGAACAAAAGACATGGAAGCACCGTAGTGTCCATTTATGAATGAATAGATAAAGAAAATGTGAGCTATATACATATATGTATATAAAACAGAATATTATTCAGCCATTAAAAAAAGGAAATCTTGCCATTTGCAACAACATAGATGGACCTTGAAGGCATTATGCTAAGCAAAACAAGTCAGACAAAAAAGACAAATACCTCTGATTTCACTTTTTGTAAAATCTAAAAAAAAAAAAAAGAAAGAAAGAAAGAAAAGAAAAGAAAGAAACCAAAATCAGATTGGTGATTGCCAAAGGTGGGGAGCGAATGGGTGAAGGGGGTCAAAAGGTACAAACCTTCAGTTATAAAATAAATAAGTCATGGGGATGTAATGTATGACATGGTGACTATAGTTAATAACACTGTAGTGCATATTTGAAAGTTACTAAGAGAGTAGACCTTAAAAGTTCTCATCACAAGAAAAAAGATTATTGCTATGTGTGGTGATGGAGGTTAACTAGATTTGCTGTGATTATCAGTTCTCAATGTATACAAATATCAAATCACTGTGTTGTATACCTGAAACTAATATAACGTTATATGGCAATTATATCTCAATTTTTTAAAAAAGTGTTTGACATAGTTTAGGGATGTGCTTATGTACTCTGTGAACAGTAGCAATTTTATTCACAGATTAATATTAATTACATATTAATTATCAGTATGTCAATGTTTATATCAATATGCCATGGTATGTTAATTTATATTTTAAAATAATTTAAATGTTATTGCAAAATACCATATTGTTTCTAAATTAACAACTAACCTCTGTGATTATCTCTTAAGGAAAAAAAAAAAACAAAGACAAACTGTAGGAGTTAATCGCTCTAAGCTTCAGTTTCCTCAAATATAAAAGGGATAATACCTATTTCCTAGGCTTGTTATGAGAATTGAATAGGATTAAGTGTATAAAGTCCCTGAAATATACTGAGAGCTAATAAAGACAGTTATCATCATGATGATTGCCATTCTCACATCATCATAACCATCTATCAGTGCAGCTGCTATAATTATCATCGTCATCCTCATGTCATCATAACCACTGTCAACACAGTCACCACCGCTGTCACCTGCCCTGAAGCAGAATCAATGGGTCAAAGAGTACAAAAGGTAACTGCCCTTTCTGTACCTGACAAATTACTCTGAAAGATGACTGCACTATTTTGTTCAACTTTGATGAGCAGAAGCCACATTTTCAGAGTCGCTGTCACTGTCCTTAGCGGACAGCAGTCCCAGTCTTGGATGTTTCCCAGGATGTGAGCAGACATCCTAGAACCCAGTTCCTGCTCTGTTGCTTCTGAACCCAAGCTGGCCTTGCTTAGAAGATTGGAAATGATCACAGCTAGCCCTTTCCCCACATCACTGCTGGGGGCACCAATGACAAGTGGGAAATGACTTCACCTGTAGGACTACATAGGCACCATCTGCAGTTCTGATGCTTATTACATAATTTTGTCCTCCATTCTCTGGGGCGCTGAAAGAGCAGCTAGTGAATCAGGGGCACAGGCCCAGCAAACAGAGAGCCCAGTAGGAGAGGGAGGGAGGGAAAGGATATTGTACTATAATCACACTCCCCCCCACAGACACTGCGTGTACCAGGCGGAGCTGGCTGAGAAGGGGCAGCAGCCGTGGGGTTGAAGGGCTGCACCTTCACTAATCCAGGTTGCAGAGGAGGGAGGCTGAGCATTCATTAAGTGTGTTCCTCCACTAGGGGCCCCACCCAGGGAACCCCACCAAGAGGGCTCTGCCGCCAAGAGTGCTGCCCCTCTCCTGCAGTCCTGACAGTGGACAAGGGGGTGTGAAGCGGGGATGAAGGTTTGTGCTACCACTATGCGTGCCCTTAGATAGTGGAATTTGCCCAGGGTTGACTGTAGTGCAGGGAGGAACAGGAGAGTGGGCCTAAGGGCTTCACATGGAGCACACCCAGGGCTGGAAAGAGGGCTGAAGGGCTGTGCCTGCATTAACTGAGCCCCTCACTGCTGTCCCAGCCAGAGCTTACTGAAAAGGCGAGAGGGCGATGGAACTGGAGTGCCTTCTTTACTTGTGTCCCTGGTCCCTGCCCAAGACGATGGCTCAGCAGCAGGGCATTTTTTTGTTTTCTGACCTCGGAAGTTCACGTTCCTTACTTAGTTTTACAAGCAAAACATTTGCATTGAGTTGGGAACTGCTCAGAATCTTCATAAATGCATGTTCACCCTGCGTGCTCTCCACACCCCACTGGCTTTTATGTGGCAGGTCTGAGCTGTGGTTACCAGGCGCCTTCTTTCCCTGGGAGCACTGACGGGTTGGCCTTGAAGGGCAGCACCTGGCCATGCAGGACTGCTCCCGTCCTGCTCCAGCATTCCCTCGCATTTCACAGGTGAGAAGGTGGTGTTGGCTTAGTGTAGAGAAATACCTGTCTGCCAGGCGGGGCTCTGCTTACCAGCTTGCGCGCTCCCCGAATTCTGCTCTCTGTAAAGGACGCTTAAGGACACTGTTTGGACATCACGTATACACTCGGCAATCGGGATATGGGACGCTTAGGAATAAATTTTTAAATGACAGTAATAGTAATACACTGAGTGATTCACGACTTTCCCGAGTCATGAATCGACCCAGGTTGCCCATGCCTGGATTGTCTGGCACAGGGAGATCGCTATGGATCTCTGGGTAGGAAGGAGCAGCTGCCCCTGTGTGTGGGTTGTAGGCACAGTACGCGGGTCTTCTTACCACAGCGGCCGGGTGTCTGTAGCGGGAGGCAGTGCAGGGCCGCAAAGACACACCTGCAGAGGCGGCAGCCGCGGAAGGTCCAGGTTCCGTGCCCCAGCGCGCCGCATTCGCTGCGGAGGCGCAGGCCCGGCGTCAGTGCGCGGGCGCGCGCGCCCACGGCCCCGCCTCGCGCGCCCACGGCCCCGCCTCGCGCGCCCCCGCCGCCCGCTGCGCCCCCTCCGCCCCGCCCAGCCCGTAACCTGCTCAACCATCCGCCTACCTGTGCCTCTGGTCGTGCTCGCAGTAGCGGCCGGTGAAGTGAGCGGGGCACACGCAGAAGCTGCCCAGTACGCAGGTGCCGCCGTTCCGGCAGCAGCGCGGCCGCGGGGGCGCACCTGTGGGGGAGGCCTGGGCGTCAGCTCCGCGCGCAGCCCTCTGCATCTGAGAAGCCCGAGGAGGGCCGAGTAAGATCGCCGCCGGGAGGCAATAAAATTGGCTCCCTGCTAAGAGTGTTTGCTCAGGTAAACCCTGCTTGTTAACTTAAGGATTAAAACACGAACTACCTGGGGTGCCTGCGGGTCAGGAAGGAGCCGGAGCCCTAAGACAGACGGGAAACCCTGCCCCCTACAAGTAGGGTGTTCTTTCTTTCCTCCTTTCACATGTTAAAGTTAGGCTGTGACTTCCCAAGATGGTGATTAAAGACTGGCCTCTCGGGCGGGCGGGGACCACCCACGGGTGTGAAGAAGGCAAAAAAAAAAAAATTTTTTTTTTAATTCCACCACTGCCCATCCATGCCCCCACCTCCACTGCGGACCCCCTGGGGACCAGGGGTCTGGAGCCTGAGAGTCTGCAATAGGACTAGCAAAGGTCCGCTATTATCCTGGGTTGGGATAGTTGCTTTAAATACATTAAAATCACAGTGCTCTGAACCCGCAGAAAAATACCTGTTTAAGAGCGAACGCAACGTTTTACCAATAAAATAGTAAAACATTTTTCAGAGTAAAAGAGCACCTCACTAGAAAATATTTTTTACTTTATAAGGTATCATTATTTGAAGATGTTAAAATGTTTTATAAACTCAGAGTTCACTGACCGAGATGACCTTTGTGGGCAGCATCGCGACTTACGCTCTCGGAAAGTCCGCGAGTAGGGCAATGAACCCTGCGGCCTCCAGCCCTCCGCGCTGTCGTTCTCCTCCCTAAAATTATTCGAGGTCCAATCGAGTGTTTTCTGCTGGAGCTTCTGAGCTGTAGCACTGTTGATTCCTTCTCTACTACCTTTATATTTCTCTCTTTGATAGCCTTAAAAAGTTAATTGAAAATATGAGACTGATCATGATTGAGAAGCAAATATGCAACAAAAACTGAGACTATAAACAAAATGGTTCTTACTGTTTCCCACGTGGATGATCTGTAATGCCAAACTGATCATAAACAGAAGCCTAGAATATTTAAAGAAAGTTATCAAAGTTTAAAATATAAATAAGTATGAGCAGAAATTTATATATGTATAAGATGTAATGCATTCATATACAAATATATGAGTATATAATGTGTAGGTATATTTTTAATGTACAATAAATATTATGCAGTCATTTTGTAACTTGTAGATTTTGATTAATGTTGTCATCCCTTAGAAAGATGTTGAGACCAAGAGTGTATGTGTCCCTTTAAGAGAAGGAACATCGTGCATGCATTGCAATTTATTCAGGCTCTTCAACACCCCTCTTGGCTCTGAGATCTAGATGATCTCCGTTCTTACCTAACAGAGTGGCTCCGGGTCATTTTCCTACTGACACGTCTGGTATAAAAGTCTCCTTCTCTCATGGATACATTGAGGATCTCCAAGGAAGCTGAGTCTGACAGTTTTTGTATTTGAAGGTGTCTTTACTGCAGGTCCTGGTAGAACTGCCTCAGGAGCCAAGATGGATAAGTACAGAAGACACAGGTATTTCCTACTCTCTACCCAGGCCACGAGAAACAGCAGTGAGAAACAGCAATGAGGTCTCTGAGTTCTGCTGTGCAACTCGCTTAGGCAAAGGCAGGCTGTGACAGGCAGGGCCCAAAAGTGAGCCTCAGGGATCGTCCCCTCAATGAGACCCCGCTGGGGGTGGGGGCAGGGTGGGGTGGAGACACAGCCGGATTCTCTCCCCAACAGTGTTTACTGTACTGATAGCAGCAGGAGCGGTCAACCCCTAATGTAAAACATCAGTGACCAAAGCAACAAGCCTTTCCCTCCCTGAAAAAAACAAAAACTTAAAACCTCAACGTGAACAAAAAGCTTTCATAGGAAAATAGAGATTTTATATTGCACACTCCTTGTACTGGGGGATGGTGAGGAGCCCAACTAGAGAAGGGAACAGTTGTGTGGGACAGAATTGATCTCTGGTGGCCTCTGCCTGCAGCAGCTTAAAGCAGGGTTTCGGTTCGGCCAGAGGTTGAAGTCAGGCCTCGGCAGTGAGCATGCTGAATCCTAGCCACTAGACCACCACCACCAGTGGCCAGTGACAAGGCCCTGGCCCGTCAGCTGTGTAGAAATGAATTTCCACGTAGAGATGGAAAGTAGTGAAGCAAGTGAAGTGTTTATTAGGAGGAAAAAGGGTACGTGTGGATAGACACACGGGTGGGCTCAGAGGAGAGTCACGCCCTCGTGGTAGTTTGAATCATTTTTATGGGACATTTCTGCCGGGTTTCCTTTGGCCAGTCATCTTGCTTTGCCTCGTTCTGAGTCTGTATTTGGTACATCTCAGGGTCCTCCCATGAGTTGTGGGCACATCTCTTGGCCAAGGTGGATTCTAGCGAAGAGGCCTGTGGGAAGGTTGACATCACTTACTATGGGGCGGCACCCCCTCCCTTTTTGACCCAAGGAGCCTTTCTGCACCTGTGTAGTCAGGAAGGTCTCCTTGACTGAGAATGAGAATGAGGAATCTGTGGTCTTTTATCTCTTACCTGGGCGGGGCCCAGCCTTCTCTCTCTCTCCTGCTGTTATGGAGTTTCTGTCCACAGGGAAGAAACTTCAGCTGTTCAGCCTGGGGCCCATCTATCTCCTGCCTCAGAACCAGCAGACTTGAGTTCCAAAAGCCTTGAGTGGGGAGCATGAAGATAAAGAGAGTCCTTTCATACCTCCTTTCTGAGGATGCATCAATATTTTCACAAACAGGGCCTTTTCTCTGTGCCTAGCATAGTGGTGAATATATCATATTCATTACCCAATTAATACAGCACCCCTCGGGGGAGGCACTCTTATTACCCCTCATGTTTCAGTGAGGCTTAGAGTTTAAGTCCAAAGCTTTTGGCATTTAGATCTTTGAAAAACATGAAATGCACAGATATTACAAGAAGGCTGCAGGGTGCTGGGTATCTGAAGACCACTGAGCACAGGGGTAACTGCCACCTGCTAGTGTCTGATGAGGGGCCTGCTCTGTATCCAAGAGGGGAATGGTTTGGGGGCCTCTTCTGGGTCTTGCTAATTTTCAATTTTTCTAATTGCCAAAATAAGGACTGGGCCCTTTTATCACACTGCAGAGGACACCTTGCAACTCTGGATCAAATTGTTCTTTGATTTTTGCATAAAAACTACTTTCTAAAAATAGCATGCTTCCTCCAAAGATGAAATAGTCTTCGATACTGATTTAATGTTTTAAACCTTTAAATGGGAGGTTAATTAAAGATGCCATTAAATAAACTAGTAGGGAATTGGTGAGCCTGGCCGCCATGAAGCCTTCCAAAAGCTGGGTCTGTGAGCTTCCAGGACCAGGACCTGCAGATCTCAGTGGGCAAAACTCAGGAGACACGAGGAGGTTGCCTCATACCTTCGTGAAGCATCTGTAATGGGAGTCATGACAAATATACTTTTAGACTTAAGGGTTATTAAATCGAAAACCATAATTTAGTTACATATGAAAATAAGTATATATATGACTTTAAATCAATAGAAAGTTCTTTATGAGCGACGTGGGTTGTACACTAAAAACCGTGGATAAGCTAAAGGATTATATTTCTTTGAATAAAAAGTTTTAAAATTGTTCAGTTTATAAGAAGATATTGAACCCAAACCTTTCTGACAATATTTAACGTTTTATAAGTAGTTTGTAAAATCTACAGTTTCTTTTATTAAATTTTGTATTTTCAAATATACACAAAAGCTAGGATGATGATTCAATAACATTTGGTTCAACAATCAACCTTTGCCAATCTTAAGTGTTATTTTCCTCCACACTTTTCTTTTCTTGGTGTTTTTTAAGGCAAATCTCAGACATCACGATATTTCCTACATCAAATAAGGTTTTGAAAATATGCATCTTATAAATGGAAACTGTAGAAAAAGGAAGGGAAATGTCTTGCCAGCAAGACAGGATTGAGGCTAGAAATAGGATGAATGTCCCATCTCTGGCTGTTTGCTTAGGATCTGAAGTTAGCTCTGGATTGAGGCTAGAAATAGGATGAATGTCCCATCTCTGGCTGTTTGCTTAAGATCTGAAGTCAGCTCTGAGGAGGGAATGGGCTGAAGGCTTAGGGGTGATAAAACACTCTGACACTTGCTCTCATTTACTTAAAGGTCTTACAAAGAGTTTTGCATTTCACTAGGAGGAGCCCAGGTTTGCTTAGTTAATAAGACCCTGCTGGAAGGGGTTGCCAGGGAGCAGCTGGAGGGCCTCTGGTGGGCAGGCAGACCAACACCCCTCCCCCCTCCCACCCCTCCCCCCCTCCCCCGCCCTGTCCAGGGAAGGTCCTCTTTCTTGTTATCAGTTGTAAACAGATAAGACTGGAGCCGGCCCACCCATCAGACTCCTTTTGAGTTGACATGAAGTGTGTGGGAATTGGGATACCCTGTCTCAAGACTGGAGACGACCCCACCACTATGTCTTCAGTACATCAAACAGTCACTGAGGAATATGTTCAACAACAAATTAAGTGTGAGAGAATTCTCTGGGAGCAGGTCATTGATGTGTACTTATTGGGGTTTCCGGGAAGCTCTTAAAACGTGCTTAGGCCACACCTCAGGCCCTCTGCTCAGAACCCCCAGGGCAGGGCAGAGCTAGCGTCAGGATTTTTAAACCTGCCCAGGTGTTTCTAGTGTGCTGCCAAGCCTGGGACGTGTCCAAGTCCTCCTTGGCTGTGCGCTCCCTAGAATGGAAACGCTCAGCACAGCACCTGGTGCACGGCACCACACAACAGTCAATGCCCTATCATACCCACTTTTCAGTGAGGAAATTGAGATGTAAGAAGTTAAGAAACCACCTTTGGGATAGATGACTAACATATAGCTGTGCAGGGCCTTGAACCTGGGTTCATCTGATCTAAAATCTGTGTTTGATTCAAGTTGCTTTAGAATTATTGAGTGTTTAATGTAGACTAGGTATACTATACTCACTAGTTACACAGATTGCTTTGTTTTATTGCCATCACATCCTTAATGAGATAGGAGGGGGGCAGGGCACAGCCTTTAAAAGAATGACAGCCGTTGAGGACATGACAGAAACCGGTTAGAACCAACTAGGTCCAAGATGGTGGACGACTGACTTCCACTAGACCTTGAGTCTCAGTATACACTCATCGTAATACATGAACATCCTAAACGACACATCCACAGGTGCCATGAAAGTTCCCAGGCAGATCATAAAAGACCAAAAAGTGGACGGTGGCCCAATTCCTGGAAATCCCTGCCCCTTCCCCCAAATAGTTGGAATAATCCCCCCACTTATTAGCCTATGAAATTACGCAGCCCTATAAAAGCTGACAACCCCGTACCCTGCCTTCTGAGATGGCCCACTCTGTCTGTGGAGTGTGTTTCTTCCTGAATAAACCTTTCACTTTACTGTGGCTCGCTTTTGAATTCTTTCCTGCATGAAGCCAAGCCACTCAGTGGCCGTCCCAGGGACTTGCCTGAGACCTGGCACGTGACCATCCTCTCGCGCCCCACTTTCTTTCCTGCAACGTTATGACATTGATACTAATTTCTACATTTTGTAGGTGCGAAAAATGAGGTTTCAAGAGTTGAGGACTTGCACAGTGCCTCACAGCAGTGCCCAGCAGTCAGAGCCGAGCTACTGCTCCAAATCCTTCCTGTGTGCCCACCTGAACCCGGCTGAGGGCTTCTATGGGACACAGTGGAGGAGAGTGGATGGAGAGACGCTGCCCCCTCCTGCAGTAAGGGAGGGATTTAGAGAGCAGAAATCATGTATTGAGGTGGTCACAGGAAGGGGCAGGGCACTGACTGCTGGAGGGAAGGAGGCCTCAGGTGAATGACAGCAGGGACAAGGGTGGAAGGGCAGGAAGAGAGGGTGTGGGTGGAGACATTTGATGCAGGTCAGATGATGGGGAGCCTGGATGCTCTTCCCCGAATTCAGGCAGACCTCAATAGGGATCAAGTGGGAGTTCAGAGAAAAGAAAAGTTAAATATGTTACACATATTTAACAACCAATGTCATTTTTCTCTGATTATGAAAAATGTATTCTGATGTTAGTCAATTTGGGAAGTACAGAAAAACACAAAAGAGAAGATAAAAATCACTCATATTGTCATTCCTCAGAAATGGCTATTAGCTTTTTCATCCAAGTCCATTATTACCCCCCATGTAAAAACTGAGGCAAATGAGACAGAGTTTAAGACAGATTTTTGGAAAACATGAACTGTACGCATATTAGGAGAAGCAGCCTGCAGAGTGCATGTGCAGTGTCTGAAGACCACTGCGTGCAGGGGTCCCTGCCACCTGCCAATGTGTCATAGTTTTAGGTTAATCCTAGGTGATTTTTATATTTTTATTTCATTGTAAATGGTATGTTTTTTGTTATTTAACTTTTCTCTTTGCTGCTTGTATTTAGGAATACACTTGAGGTTTCTTTCTTCTTTTTTAATTGTGGTAAAATATATATAAACACAAAAGTCTTAGCTCAGGCTGCTATAACAAAACCCCATAGGCTTAGGCTGGAAGGCTTAAACACCAGACATGTATTCCTCATAGTTCTGGAGGCTGGGAAATCCAAGATCAAGGTGCTAACAGAATCGGTTCCTGGTGAGGGCTCTCTTCCTGGCTTGTAGACAGTTGCCTTCTCACTGTGTCCTTACATGGCACAAAGGAAGGGCAGGAACTAAGCTCTCTGGTCTCTTCCCACCTTAAAGGTCCCACCATCATTACATGATCTGAACCTCCCAAAGGCCCCATTTGTTTTGCTGAAAGACATGCTTTCAACTTCAGGTTCAGAGGATTCACCGGCAAAATAACCACGCCACACATCAATAAGCAAGAAATAAGGAAATTTATTATATTAGTAGTAAGTTACAGTGTAAGGACCAGTTATATATATATAGACAGAAAAATAAATGTACATACATTACCAAATTGGGAAAAACAAGCAACATCACCAACCTGGGAGAATTTGCATCACCACGTTGGCAGAACAAGCAATATATAGAGAAAGAGATAAAAGCGCATACATCACCAACTGGGGAAACACCTACATCCAGATCCAAGCAATGCTGGGAAGTCCCTGGAACAGCAGCAATCTGGAGTCCCAATTGGGAAGGTCCCGGTCAGTGCATCCATCCAACGGGTGAGACTTCAGAGTGCCGCTCAAAGGAGTCCTGCTTTTCACGCCAAGCTGCAAGCCGGTAGTCATCAGCTTACATGCAAATATGCAGCTCTGGCTATTAGCATAAATGCTTTGATACTTTAGTCTAAGTTTCAGAATGTTCGCTGATCCCTGGGAACTGGCCAGATTCCCAAGGTCCAGGAAGCTTCGTGACTTACTCCCTTTTTTATCTGTTGGTTCTCAAAACCTGCTTTCACCGATTCAGCTGACCTGCACATAGTCCAGCAGTTCGGTATGGAGCTTCTTTCAGGGTCTTTGTTTAGTCAAAGGCCCATTGTTGTCTCTGAAGCCTGAACAAGACTATTAATTTTCCCAACACCATTTCCAAGATACCATCACATTGGGGGTTACAGCTTCAATATACAAATTTTCAGGGGACCATAGCATAATTCAGTCCATAGCAAAATTTGCCGTTTTACCATATATAAGTGTATTACATTCATAATGTTGTGTGACCATCACCACTAATTCAAAACATTTTCATTACCCCAAAAGAAACTGTACCCATGTAGCAACAAATCCCCATTGCCTGCATACCTGGCCACAGGTAACCTCTAATCTACTTTCTGTCTCTATGAATAATGCCAATTCTAGATATTTCATATGAGTGGAATCATTCATTATTTGTCCTTTTCCTTCTGGCTCATTTCACGCAGCATAATTTATTCAGGTTCATCCATGTTGTAGCCTGTATCAAAACTTTATTCCTTTTGATGGATGAATAGTATTTCATTGTGTGTATGTGTGTGTGTATATATATATATATATATATATATATACACACACACACATATACATATATATATATGTATGTATGTATGTATACATGCACAGGTATACCACATTTTATTTATCCATTCTTCTGGGAATTTTTTGTTGTTGTTGTTTTGGCTGTGCCCCGCAGCTTGTGGGATCTTAGTTCCCTGACCGGGAACCGAACCCAGTACCCTGAGATGGTCATGTGGTTTCTCCTTTCATTCTGTTAATATGGTATACTACATTGATTGATTTTTTTTAAAATTTTTTTTGTACACTGAAATATCCTTTCACTACAGGAATAACTCCCACTTGGTTATGGTGTACTATTCTTTTATTATATTAAACAGGATGTTAGCTGTTGAATTCAGTTTGCTAGTATTTTATTGAGGATTTTGCATTAATATTCATAAGGGATCTTGATCTGTAGTTTTTCTCTTCTTTTAGTGTCTTTTTCTGGCCTTGATATCAGGGTAACAGTTGCTCCAAATTATAAATTAGGACATGTTCCTCCTCTTCAATATTTTGGGAGAGTTTGAGAAGGATTGATATTTTTCTTCTTTTTCAAAGTAAACATTCGCCCCTATAAATTTACCTCTTAGCACTGCTTTTGATGCATCCCATATGTTTTGGTATGACATGTTTCTATTTTCATTTGTCTCAAGATATTTTCAAAATTGCTTTGTGACTTCTCTTTCATCCATCAGTTGCTTGAGTGTGTTGTTTACTTCCCACATATTTGTGAGTTTCTAAGTTTTCCTTTTATTAGTACAGTTTAGTTTCATTCCATTGTGTTTGGAAAGATACTTTATTTGATTTCTCTTTATTTTAAAATAAATTTATTTATTTTGGGCTGCGTTGGGTCTTCATTGCTGCATTCAGGCTTTCTCTAGTTGCGGCACTTGGGGGCTACTCTTCATTGTGGTGCGCGGGCTCCTTCTCATTGTGGTGGTTTCTCTTGTTGCAGAGCACCAGCTCTAGGTGCGCACGTGGGCTCAGTAGTTGTGGCTCACGGGCTTAGTTGCTCCACAGCATGTGGGATCGTCCCGGACGAGGGCTCAAACCCATGTCCCCTGCATTGGCAGGTGGTTTCTTAACCACCGTGCCATCAGGGAAGCCTACTTTGTATGATTTCAATCTTTAAAATGTAGTAAGGTTTTTTTTGTGTACTAAGTATGGAGATATACATTGGAGAATGGCCCATATATACTTGAGAAGAATGTGTATTCTGTTGCTGTTGAGTAGAGTGTTCTGTATATGTCTTTTAGGTCTGATTAGTTTGTAGTTGTTCAAGTCTTCTATTTACTTACTGATCATCTGCCTGGTTGTCCTATCCATTAGTGAAAATAGGATATCACATTGTCCAACTATTATTGTAGAACTGTCTATTTCTCCCTTCAGTTCTGTCAATTTCACTTCATGGAACTTGCTGTTAGTTGTATATGTGTATGTTTATGACTTGTTATATCTTCTTCATGAATTTGAACTTTTATCAATATATAATATCCTTTTTTGTCTCTTGCACATTTTTTCCTTAAAGTTTATTTTGTCTGATAATATAGCTACTTCTGTTCTCTTTGGTTGCTATTTGAGTGAAATATTTTTTTGCATCCTTTAAATTTCAACTTATTTTGTCTTTGTATCTTTGTGAGTCTTTTATAGGTAGATCATGTTTTTAAAATTTTAATCCATTCTTCCATTGTCTTCCTTTTATATGTTGTGTTAGTTTCAAGTGCAAAGCAAAGTGACATATATATATATGTATATAGAGATATATATATTCTTTTTTTCAGATTCTTTTCCATTATAGGATATTACAAGATACTGAGTATAGTTCCCTGTGCTATACAGTAGGTACTTGTTGTTTACCTATTTTATATATAGTAGTGTGTGTATGTTAATCCCAAACTCCTAATTTATTTGTCCCCCTCATCCCCACTATCCCCTTTGGTAACCATAATTTTGTTTTCTATCTCTGTGAACCTATTTCTGTTTTGAAATAAGTTCATTGGTATCATGTTTTTTTAGATTCCAAAAATAAGTGATACCATATGATATTTGTCTTTCCCTGTCTGACTTACTTAGTATGATAATCTCTACGTCCATCCACGTTGATGCAAATGGCATCATTTCATTCTCTTTTTATGGCTGAGTAATATTCCATTGCATACATGTGCCACATCTTCTTTATAAATTCATCTATCAATGGACATTTAGGTTGCTTTGATGTCTTGGCTATTGTAAATAGTGCTGCTATGAACATTGGGGTGCACGTATCTTTTCAAATTGGAATTTTCTCCAGATATATGCCCAGGAGTGGGATTGCAGGATCATATGGTAACTGTATTTTTTTTGTTTGTTTTTTAAGGAACCTCCATACAGTTTTCCATAGTGCTTACATCAATTTACATTCCCACCAACAGTGAACTAAGGTTCTCTTTTCTCCACATCCTCGCCAATATTTGCTACTTGTAGACTTTTTCATGGTAGACATTCTGAAAGGTCTGAGGTGATATCTTACTGTGGTTTTGATTTGCATTTCCCTGGTGATTAGTGATATTGAGCATCTTTTCATGTACCTGTAGCCATCTGTATGTCTTCTTAGGGAGACTGTCTATTCAGGTCTTCTGCCCATTTCTTAATTGGATTGTTGGGTTTTTGATATTGAGATGTATGAGCTGTTTATATATTTTGGATATTAACCCCTTATCAGACATATCATTTGCAGATATCTTCTCCCATTCCGTAGGTTGGCTTTTGATATTTTTTAGGGTTTCCTTAGTTGTGCAAAAGCTTTTAGGTTGGGCTTCCCTGGTGGCACAGTGGTTGAGAGTCCGCCTGCTGATGCAGGGGACGTGGGTTCGTGCCCCGGTGTGGGAAGATCCCACATACCACGGAGCGGCTGGGCCTGTGAGCCATGGCTGCGAAGCCTGCGTGTCCAGAGCCTGTGCTCCGCAGCGGTAGAGGCCACGACAGTGAGGGGCCCACGTACCGCAAAAAAAAAAAAAAAAAAAAAGCTTTTAGGTTGAATTAGGTGCCACTTGTTTGTTTTGGCTTTTGTTTCCCTTGCCTGAGGAGACAGATCCAAAAATATATTACTAAGACTTATGTCAAAGAGTGTATGTTTTCTTCTAGGAGTTGTATGGTGTCCATTTATACACTTAGGTCTTTAATCGATTTTGAGTTTATTTATATATATATGATGTGAGAAAATGTTCAAATTTCATTCTTTTACATGGAGCTGTCCAGTTTTCCCAGCACCACTTACTGATAAGACCATGTTTTCCCCATTGTATATTCTTGCCTCCTTTGTCCTAGATTTATTGACCAAAGGTGCATGGGTTTATTGCTGAGCAGTCTATCCTGTTTCATTGATTAATATTTCTTGTTTTTCACCAGTACCACACTGTTTTGATTACTGTAGCTTTGTAGTATAGTTTGAAGTCTGGGAGCCTGATTCCTCCAGCACTGTTTCTCTTTCTCAGGATTGCTTTGACTATTCAGGTTTTTTGTGTTTCCATACAAATTTAAAATTGTTTTGTTCTAGTTCTGTGAAAAATGACATTGGTAATTTGACAGGGTTTGCATTTGATCTGTCAATTATCTTGGGTAGTATGGTCATTTTAACAATATTGATTCTTCCAATCCAAGAACATGGTATATCCTTCCTTCTGTTTGTGTCATCTTCAATTACTTTCATCAGTGTCTTACAGTTTTCTGAGTACATGTGTTTTGCCTCCTTAGGTAGGTTTATTCCTAGGCATTTTATTTCTTTAGATGAGATGGTAAATGGGATTGTTTCCTTAATTTCTCTTTCCTATCTTACATTGTTAGTGTATAGAAATGTGACAGATTCTTGTATTAATTTTGTATTCTGCAGCTTTACTGAATTCATTGATGAGCTCTAGTAGTTTTCTGGATTTTTTCTGGATTTCATCTTCAAGATTTTCTATGTATAGCATCATGTCATCTGCAAATAGTGACAGTTTTACTCCTTCTTTTCCAGTTTGGATTCTTTTACTTCTTTTTCATCTCTGATTGCCATGGCTAGGACTTCCAAAGCTATGTTAAATAATAGTGGTGAGAGTGGACATCCTTGTCTTGTTCCTGATCTTAGAGGAAATGCTTTCAGCTTTTCACTATTGAGTATGATGTTAGCAGTAGGTTTGTTGTATATGTCCTTTAATATGTTGAGGTAGGTTCCCTCTATGCCCACTCTCTGGAGAATTTTTATTATAAATGCTGTTGAATTTTGTCAAAAGTTTTTTCTGCATCTATTGAGATGATCATATGGTTTTTATTCTTCAATTTGTTGAGGTGATGAATCACATTGATTGATTTGCATATATTGAAGAATCCTTGCATTCCTGGGATAAATCTCACTTGATCATGGTGTATGATACTTTTAATGTGCTGTTGGATTCAGTTTGCTAGTATTTTGTTGAGGATTTTTGCGTCTACATTCATCAGTGATATTGGCCTGTAATTTTCTTTTTTTGTGATATCTTTGTCTGGTTTTGGTGTCAGGGTGATCATGGCCTCATAGAATGGGCTTGGGAGTGTTCCTTCCTCTACAATTTTTTTGGAGGTGTTTCAGAAGGGTAGGTGTTAACTCTTCTGTAAATATTTGATAGAATTTGCCTGTGAAGCCATCTGGTCCTGGACTTTGGTTTGTTGGAAGATTTTTTGTTTTTAATCACAGTTTAAATTTCAATACTTGTGATTGGTCTGTTCATGTTTTCTATTTCTTCCTGGTTCAGTTTTGGAAGGTTGTACCTTTCTAAGAATTTGTGCATTTCTTCTAGGTTGTCCATTTTATTGGCATATGGTTGCTTGTAGTAGTCTCTTATGATCCTTTGTATTTCTGTGGTGTCAGTTGTAACTTCTCCTTTTTCATTTCTAATTTTATTGATTTGAGTCCTCTCCCTTTTTTTTCTTGATGAGTCTGGCTAACGGATTATCAATTTTGTTTATCTTCTCAAAGAACCAGCTTTTAGTTTTATTAATCTTTGCTATTGTTTTCTTTGTCTCTATTTCATTTATTGCTGCTCTGATCTTTATGATTGCTTTCCTTCTACTAAAGTTGGGGATTTTTGTTCTTCATTCTCTAATTGCTTTAGCTGTAAGATTAGGTTGTTTCTTTGAGATTTTTCTTGTTTCTTGAGGTAAGATTGTATTTCTATAAACTTCCCTCTTAGAACTGCTTTTGCTGCTTCCCACAGGTTTTGGGTCATGGTGTTTTCATCGTCATTTGTATCTAGGTATTTTTTGATTTCCTCTTTGATTTCTTCAGTGAAGTTATTTAGTAACATATTGTTTAGCCTCCACATGTTTGTGTTTTATACATTTTCTCCCTGTAATTGATTTCTAATCTCATAGCGTTGTGGTCAGAAAAGATGCTTGATATGATTTCAGTTTTCTTAAATTTACTGAGGCTTGATTTGTGACCCAAGATGTGACCTATTCTGGAGAATGTTCTGTATGCACTTGGGAAGAAAGTGTATTCTGCTGCTTTCAGATGGAATGTTCTATAGATATTAATTATGTCTATCTGGACTAATGTGTCATTTAAGGCTTTTTATCCTTATTAATTTTCCCATTGGTGTAATTGGGACATTAAAGTCCTCTGCTATTATTGTGTGACTGTCAATTTCCCCTTTTATGGCTGTTGGCATTTGCCTTATATATTGAGGTGCTTCTATGTTGGGTGCATATATATTTATAATTGTTACATCTTCTTCTTGAATTGATCCCTTGACAATTATGTAGTGTCCTTCCTTGTTTCTTGTAACAGTCTTTATTTTAAAGTCTATTTTGTCTGATATGAGTATTGCTACTCCAGCTTTCTTTTGATTTCCCTTTGCTTGGAATACCTTTCTCCATCTCCGTACTTTCATCCTGTATGTGTCCTTAGGTCTGACATGGATCTCTTGTAGAGAGCACATATACTGGTCTTGTTTTTGTACCCATTCAGCCAATCTGTGTCTTTTGGTTGGAGCGTTTAATCCATTTACATTTAAGGTAATTATCCATATGTAGGTTCCTATTGCCATTTTCTTAATTGTTTGGGGTTTCTTTTTGTAGGTCTTTTTTCTTCCCTTCCTCTTTTTTTCTCTTCTCTTGTGTTTTATGCCTAGAGAATTTCCTTTAGCATTTGTTGTAAAGCTGGTTTGGTGGTGCTGAATTCTCTTAGCTTTTGCTTGTCTCTAAAGCTTTTGACTTCTCCATCGAACCTGAATGAGAGCCTTGCTGGTAGAGTATTCTTGTTTGTAGGTTTCTCCCTTTCATCAATTTGTATATGTCCTATTACTCCCTTCTGGCCTGTAGAATTTCTGCTGAAAAATCAGCTGATTACCTTATGGGCATTCCCTTGTATGTTATCTGTTGCTTTTCCCTTCTTGCTTTTAATATTTTTTCTTTGTATTTAATTTTTGTTAGTTGGATCAGTATGTGTCTTGACTGTTCCTCCTTGGGTTTATCCTGTATGGGACCTTCTGCATTTCCTGGACCTGGGCGACTATTTTCTTTCCCATGTTAGGGATGTTTTTGACTATAACCTCATCAAATATTTTCTCAGGCCCTTTCTCTTTTTCTTCTTCTTCTGCGACTCCTATAATTTGAATGTTGGTGTGTTTAATGTTCCAGGCATTTCTGACACTGTCCTCGTTTCTTTTCATTCTCTTTTCTTTATTTTGTTTTGCAGCAGAGATTTCCACCATTCTGTCTTCTAGGTCATTTATCTGTTCTTCTGCCTCTGCTATTCTGCTATTGATTCCTTCTAGTGTATTTTTCATTTCAGTTATTGTATTGTTCACCTCTGTTTGTTTTTAGTTCTTTGTTAAGCATTTTTTGTGTCTTCTTGATTTGTGCTTCTATTTATTTCCCAAGAACTTGGATCATCTTTACTATCATTACTCTGAATTCTTTTTCAGGTAGATTGCCTATCTTCTCTTCATTTAGTTGTTCTTTTAGGTTTTTATCTTGTTCCTTCATCTGCACCATATTTCTTTGTCATCTCATTTTTTCTAACTTACTGTGTTTGTGGTCTCCTTTCCTCAGGCTGCAGGTTCCTAGTTCCCCTTGCTTCTGGTGTCTGCCCTCTGATAGGTGAGGTTGGTCCAGACACTTGTGCCATTACCCACTTGTTAGGGGGTTTGCTCTGTGGTTTTCAATGCCCTCTCAGGGGTGGGGTCTGCTCCCTAGTTGTTGGCCTAGAGGCCCCCAGATCTGTTCCTTAGCTGTGTTTCTGATCTGTGGTGTGAGGTAGGCAGGATTGGAGCACTCCCACTGGGAGAGAAGCCACTGAGTTTTCCTCGGCTGGAGCTCTTCACCTGTGAATGTGCTGTTGTATCCCCTTTCACCTGTTGTGCAGGCTCACAAAGTACACAGGTGTTGGCACTGCTCTCGGTTCCACCTTAACTGTGGGTATGCCAGCAATTGGCCCTGATGACTCTCAGGCATTGTTTTCACCAGGCCACTGGCAGATCCACTGAGGTAAGGTCCCAGAACTGCAGCAGCAAGCATGTGGACCTGCTGTGGGAGCTATGGAGTCAGCTCAGACTCTGGCCTGGCCCAACTACTGTGTGTACGTGCTCACAAAGTCCACAGCTGCTAAAGCCAGACCCGTCCCAGCTTCAGGAGCACTTGTCCTTTCGATGTTTTGCAGGTGCTGAATTTAAGAAGCTGTCAGCATAGGTGTAACTCCGTGGTTTGTGCAGTCACAAGGAGAGATTTCCTCTCTTCCTCCTCAGTCACGTGGCCCCTGGGGCTCAGCTGTGCTTTCAGCCCCACCTCTGCGCGTGTTCCCCCCACTGGAGTCTGCTCAGGAGCACAGGAGCCTGCCAGGCAGGAAGGAGCCAAGATGGTGATCAGGGTAAGCAGGCTGCCAGATGGGAGGGTGCTGGGTAGCAATTGGGGCATGCAAGCCCATCAGGCAGCAATCAGGGTGAGCAGGTTGCTCAGGTCAGAGTTGGGGGGAGGTGGAGGAGGTGATGGCAGGGGCACTCAAGCTGGCTCCGGTGGGAGCCCTCCCTAGTGCCTGTAGAGGTGGGGACTGGCACATGGGCAGAGAGGCTGCAATGGTGGCCCCAGCCCCTGTGCATCACACAACAGTGGTGTTTCACTTCTGTGGGAACTTGTCACTCCTGTCCCCTTAGGCTATCTTCTCACAGCCAACAGCAGGCCCCTCCCCAGGTCTGCTTTTCACACCCCGCATTCCAGCCCCCAGCCCCCATGTGCACTGGTGGACACCTTCTCAGGCTGGGGTGAACAAGGCTGTGGTAAGGACTATCTGTCTAGGTCTCACTCTGTCCTGCCTGCCACAGACTGGCCACTGGGCTCTCCTCTGAGCCCCTAAAACTCCCCTTCTGTCCCAGTAGTTCTATCCACCAGTGAGGGGGCCTCCCCAGATGCAGGAACCTCTCCTCACTCTCAGCTCCCTGCCAGGGATGCAAGTCCCATCCTGCCTTCTCTCCTCTTCCTTTTCCTTTCTTTCTTTCATCCTACCTGGCTACATGGGGATCCCGTTTGTCCTTTTAGGTGTCCGAGGTCCTCTCCTCTGCCAGTGTTCAGCAGGTGGTCCGAGAGAATTGCTCCATTTGTAGATGTATTCTTTATGCATTTGTAGGGAGAGATGAACTCCATGTCCTCCTACTGCTCTGCCATCTTGGAAAGTCAAGGCTAGCAGATCTAACATTCCTAATAGGTATTAATTTCCAAACTTTAGGCAAATATATTTTTTCTATATACAGTTTCTTCTTCTGTGAATAATAATTCCGATCAAATATATCCAATACATGACTGCCTACTGTATTAATCAGCTACACCTGTGTAACAAACAATTTCAGAGATTAGTGGCTGAAAACAATCATTTATTAGGTCATGATTCTGGGGGTCAGCATTTGGGGCTGGGCTGGACTTAGCTAGACAGTTCGTTGCTGGTCTACTCATGTGACCATAATCAGCTAGAAAGATGGTGTCTGGTTGGTCTACAATGGCCTCAGGCACATGTCTGAAATTTGGTCCTGGCTAACTGAGAATGAGTGGGTCCCAGATTTCCAGCAGGCCAGCTCAGGCTTACTCACATGGCGGTAGTTGCAAGCTTCCCAAGAGTGGCAAGCAGGGATCTTCCCCAATGCACAAGCTCTTGTCATGTCTCTTCCTACATGACTGCGAATGCTCCATTGAACAAAGCAAGTCACATGGCCACGCCCAGGGTCAGTGTGAGAAGAAACCATACGAGGAGTGATGAGAAAAACCTGGGACAACAACACAGCAACAAATTGTGATAGTAGCCTCCTCCTACTTCCTTGACAACAACGCAGATTTGCTGAGGTACCAATGGCCCTGGCCCTGGTCCTTCCCCAGCCACAGAGACACACATTTCCACTCCCCTGGAAAACGATTGGTTTAAGACCTGGCCACTGAGACAGGATGAGAAGTTAACTAGAGGGGGGACCCCTGGGAAAGTTTCTTTCTACAACAAAAGGTGCATCAGAAGAAACAGGACTTCTTTGTGCAAGAATGCTTGAACTTCTGTGGCTGTGAGAAAATCACAGACCAGCCAACCAGCCAAACTGTGGTTGAAACTGAGCAGGACACTGTGGGGTCTTCCTGGGGAAAGAAGTAAGACCTTCTCCACCTTTGGTTTGTAGAGAAGCTTTAGCTTCCTAGGCCTTTCCCAAACTCCAAAGAGAAAATATAATCAAAGAAGTTAGAAAATGCAGAAACAAAGGAAAAAAATCAAGCAGGACAAAATAATAATAGTTTAGCCATTAAACAAAGTCAAGGACATGTAGTTCCTCCTCAAGGGCTATGGATAATATTCTGAGTCATATCCTTGAGTTGTTTTACAGATACTAAAACGCCCATCAGGTGGGAGAAGTTAACTGTATGCTCACCACAAGCAAGTAGACCCCAGATGGGTTGTAATCAGAAAGTTGTTAACTTTCTGTTAACTCCTGAAATACCTCCCTGTTACCTCACCACCAACAAATCAGAAGAAATCTACAAGCTGATCACACACCCCTTGACCCTCTCCCTTACCTTGCCTTTAAAAACTTTTCCCTGAAAGCCTTCAAGGAGTTCAGGTCTTTTGAGGGTAAGATGCCCGTTCTCCTTGTTTGGCCCCATGTTGAGCACCTTGTAATAAATGCTGTCCTTTCTTTCACCACAACCTATGTCAGTAGATTGGCTTTATTGCACACAGGCAAGCAGACCCGAATTTGGTTTGGTAACATGGTCAAGCTACTGATTAACCATCCTGGAACTGCCTGTTTCTTGTTATGGGAAATAGCATGTGCCCTTACTATTTTAGCCACTTCAAGTTGGGTATTCTCTTATTTAGAGTGTTTTTTCCCATTTTCAGAGAAAATTTATCTCAGTGAGGTAGACATTGAGCCAGAGTTCTATTCTTTTTCAGTAATCTAATGAAAGCTGGAGAAAACTGTGTAGTTAAAACTTAGTTCTCTTGATTAGGAATAAAGGATAATGCATCAACTGAGTGCAAAAAGGAACAGGGTCAATAGCACCATACGTAAAGTAAAAATGACAAAAGAGTGACTTACCGTTCACTAACTTGTTGACTTAGCTGTGGCAAGCCTCTTTTCTGTTAAGTATTTTGTATTAGTCAGAGGGTGAGTGAGAGTTGGCGAGAGACATGTGAAAGGATGATGTATGTGTGTGTGTGTTGGGGGGTGGTTGGCTTCAGTGCTGGGCCCTGCTACTGTGAACTGTGCATCAATCAGCTCTTCTCACCAACCAGCACTTTAGAAACACCCAAACCTTGGAGTCATCCCGGACTCTTCTCTTTCTCGTTACCCCACATCCAATCTGGTGGCACATACCATGGATTCCACCTTGAGAATCTGTGCAGAATCTACCCCCTCTTCAGAGCCTCCTCCACTGCTCCCTTGGCCTGAGTAAGGCAGCAGCACCTTCCATCACCTGGGTAATGCGCCAGCCCTCCTCAGGCTCCTGCTCTCACCCTGACTCCACCCTGTAGACTGATCCCCACACAGTGGCCAGATTATTCATTTCAGAATATGAGACACATTATATTTCTCTTCAACTCAAATCTCTCCTGTGGGTCCCAACTGTCTAGCAGTAGAGGCCAAAGCCCTCCAGTAGCCTTCAATGCCCACCATCATGTGCCTGTGCCTCCTCTCAGAATTCACCTTCACCAGGCCTGTCCCTCAAACATGCAGAGAACTTTCCCACCAGGGCTTTTGCACTTGTTCTTTCCACCTGAGACACTTCTCCCCAGATGTCTGTGGAATTGCTGCTTTGACTCTCTGAGTATTTGCTCAAACATCACTGTTAGAGAGGCCCTCCCAGAGCAAGCTTCCACCTTGCTGCCACTGCCCAGCCCATCTCACCCTGTCTCCTTCAACCAGGTTTATTTTTCCCCTGAGTGCTCTCATGAGCTGAAATGTGTGTATGTAGCTGTTTGTTTGTTTATGTGTCCCTCCCTCTAGAAGGCACTCTCCACGACGTTCTCTGTATATCCCTTCCACATAGCACGGAGCCTGCTATAGAATGTGCATTCAAGCCACAATAATTAATTCATACTAATTGGATGAGTGAGCGCTATGTTCTCCAAGGTCTTTCTGACACCATCAAGTGGGGGTGGAGGGGTCATAGAGCTCCCCAATTTATCTTTTAGATGTTGGGTGGCCGATTTAAATTTTTATTTGATAGAAATGGCTTTCCTACTAAAAGATTTGAAAGTGTCTATTTTACACTATTCCATGGGTGGAAAAACTGGTTCACTGGGGAGGTAAGTGATTGTGTGAGGGAGAAGGGAATTTTCACTATTCACTTTACACACTTCTATTGTGTAATTTAAAAAATGAACATATATTATTTTAATTAAAAAATAAAAGGCTTTTCTTTAAAAATAGTGCAGTGATGTGGAGGAGTGGAATGCAAATCTCACAAGCCTGTCTCTTACCACTGGGACCAGTATACTTCAGATCAGGCCTCTTCACCTCTTCTCTCTCACTTCTTGTGAGACCTGAGCATTTCTTTACACCAAGCTACACACTGTGTTGTGGATTTCAAATGTACAAGTTATCATATCTTTCTCATTATAAAAATATCCGTGTACCTCACAGCACAGTTGGAGGAGAATAGTCAAAGGACAGATATGCCTTCCTACAAAGACTAGCACTGCTAACACTGTTATGCACTTTTTCTATTTTGGTTCACATTACCAAGTTTTTATTTGTTTTAGGTAGTTGGATCATACACTTGCATCTAGGTCCAAGTTTATGTCCTTATATTTTAACAACTTTCTGCCATATTGAAGTCCTAACTTTCAGCGTCTCTTGAAAGAATTAAAATAAGCCAATTCTCATGCCTCTTTGCTCTTGTTTCAGAAAAGGTCTTTTGCTTCAGAAAGATGAGTCTGACACATCCTGAGGCCACAGTGTGCCCTGCCTGGCTACAGCGGGCCCACTGTGGTTCCTGGCAGCACAATTAGTGCTCTGACACTTTCACAAAGCTTGGAAAGACTTCTGATAAATTTACTATTAAAGCTTGGAATAACTTCAGTACAACTAGCCTATTACTCTTGAAAATTATATAGTTTCCTTCTATCCACTGGATCAATTTTCAGAAATTAAAGAAAAGATGGTGAGCGTTAATTTAATTTGTGTCTTGACATTGGCAGGAGGTCAACGGGAACATAGAATTCACCCCTACCTCCACCCCCCTGATCTGGCAGTAAGGAGGTGGCACCACTGGAGTGCTGTCAGGAGGCCAACTAAAACACAAGACGTAAAAAGTCTCAGAGTCTCATAACATAATACCCACAATGTCCAGATTTCAATGAAAAGTCACTAGTCATTCCAAAAACTATGAAAATCTCAACCTGAATGAGAAAGGACAACAAATGCCAACACCAAGATGACATAGATTTTAGAATTATCTGACAAGGATATAAAAGGAGTCATAAAAATATTTCAAGGAGGAGTTATCAACATGATTGACGTAAATAAAAAAATGGAAAATCAGTTATAAAGAAGAACCAAAGGAAAATTTTAGAATTGAAAAATACAATAACCAAAATAAAAAGCTCAATAGATGGGCTTAATATTGGACTAGAGATGATAGAGGAAAGAATCAGTGAGCTTGAAGATAGAACAGTAGAAATTCCCCAATCTGGCCAATAGAAAATAGAGTGAAAAAAAAGTGAACAAGGCCTCAGGGACCTGTGAGACTATGACCAAAGATCTAACATTCATGTCGTTGGACTTGTAGAAAGAGAGGACAAAGAGAGTGAGGCTGAAAAAGGACTCCAAGGAATAATGGCTGATCTTCAACAAAGGAGGCAAGAAAATACAATGGAGAAAAGACAGTCTCTTCATTAAGTGGTGTTGGGAAAGCTGGACAGTCTCAGGTAAATCAATGAAGTTAGAACACTCCCTCACACCATACACAAAAATAAACTCAAAATGACTTAAAGACAAATATAAGACGTGACACCGTAAAAACTCCTAGAAGAAAACATAGGCAAAACATTCTCTGACATAAATCATAGCAACGTTTTCTTAGGTCAGTCTCCCAAGGCAAAAGAAATAAAAGCAAACCTAAACAAATGGGACCTAATCAAACTTATAAGCTTCTGCACAGCAAAGGAAACCATAAACAAAATGAAAAGACAACCTATGGACCGGGAGAAAATATTTGCAAATGATGTGACTGACAAGGGCTTAATCTCCAAAATATAAAAACAGTCCATACAACTCAATATTTAAAAAACAAACAACCCAATCAAAAAATGGGCAGAAGACCTGAATAGACATTTCTCCAAAGAAGACACAGATGGCCAACAGGCATGAGAAAAGATGCTCAACATTGCTAATTATTAAAGAAATGCAAATCAAAACTACAATGAGGTATCACTTCACAGTCAGATGGCCATAATTAAAAAGTCAACAAGTAAATGCTGGTGTGGGTGTGAGTGGTTGGCACAGAGGAGGAAGGCGAGCCTTCCTTACTGCACACGCAGGCTGCTCCAAGCAGCCATACTCCATCATTTACGCGCTGTCTCTGGCTGCTTCAGCACGACCGACTGCCCAGAGTTGGGTAACTGAGACAGAGATGGGATGGATCACTCTCTTCACTTTGAACAGCTGTCTGGTGCACTCAGAATTACATCAACTCGGTTATAACTAGACATCTGTCCCTGTGCCATGTACTGTGACATTATATTTACTTTTATTATTGATACTTGCCTATCATGTCAAAACAAAGAAAAGTGGACTTCATGTTTTATTTTTAAGGCACACTGAAGCGTGGATTATTTTGTTATCCAATTAAATGGCAAAACATTGTGTTTATTACGCAACAGCAACTGCACTAAAAATTTTAATAAAGTAAGTGTTGACCTTACCAGACTAAGCACTCACCACAACATTCCCAACTTCCAGGAAGATAATGACCAGAAAAATTGGAAAAGTTTAAATGAAATAGTTCATCATAGCAGAATTTCTTCACAAAAATAAAAATGAGGCTGCAACTAAAGTAAGTTTCCAAGTGTTGGACAAGAAAAGTCATTTACTGATGGTGAGTTAATTAAACTGATTTATTTCAGTAGCTGAAAATAAACTTTTTTAAGACTATTGATCTTTCAGCTGTAACAGTTTCTTGAAGCGTTGACATTGGGAGCAACAATAACAGACAATTAAAAAAAGGCAAATGTTTTCCAGTGGTATTCTTTGGCCCTTGATAAGACTAATGGTGTTGCTTGATAAGCCTGGTGCTGTTTATTTGAGAAACCAATACTGAGTTTGAAGCGCCTGAAGAATTAGGCTGTAACTAGTGTGTGTGTGTGGAGCAGGGACATTTTCAAAGAGGTTCAGAAAACAAAAATTCAGTACAACCTGATGGAAACCGTTAAGATGTTTTACAGTTGATGATGGTAAAAACACTTGTGGAGCAGAAAAAGGCTTAGTTGGACAAATTTACAAAGCTTCTGAAAATGTAAACCCTTTAAAGCAAATGGTTGTTCATTTTATTATTCAACAGCAGGTACTTTGCAGAAAATATTGGAATCTATCATGTGTTATTAACCAGTAGAAGCTGAATATCCTATCTTGCTCAACCACATAGCAATTCAATAGATTAGCAGATGTAAAGCGTTATTGCAATATTTTTTGAGCTCAAGACTGAAATGGAATTTTTTTCTGAATAAGAAGAATCACCCTCAATCACTATTATAAAACATTGGTTGAATTAAGAAATTAGCTTTGGCTACAGATTTGATGTTTCTTATGAAATCAACCTAAAACTATAGGGCAAAATAGAGCTTATGTGTGAAACTTATACCGTAGTAAAGTCAATTAGACAACAGCTAATGTTTAAATCACAAGTAAAGGCAAGTTGCTTTACATACCTCCTGCGCTGTCAAAAATTAAAACCCATACAAATTTGTGTGGGCATATGTTCTGAGCTGCAACTACAGTTCTAACAAGGTTTTTTTGGACTTCAGTGAAAGTGCAAAGGAAATGTCCTTATTTCAAAGTCCATTTACCTGTGCAAATAGAGGGGCGTAACTTTTGATTGGAAGTGATTAATCTGCAGTGTCATGCTAAAATATCAAGAGGACAGGCTAAAATATCAAGAGGAGAATCTAGCAGAATTCTATAAAGCCCTTCCAAGTGATAAATACTTTCAATACCATATCTTTAGGGATCAGTATTTGTCAGTACTTACCTGTGTGGAAAAAAACATTTTCAGAGGTAAAATATGTAAAATCTCATTACAGGTCAGCAGTAACAGATGAACACTTGCAATCAATTTTGATGATAGGAAACAGGAACCCTGAACCCCAACTAAGCAAAATGTTATCCCCCAAATACTTCCATTCTTTTCGCTAGTGTTCCCGTATCACAAAACATCATGCTAAGTTATATTTCAAATTTTGTCAGTAAAATCTGGTGCGAATTTGTCTTCTCTCTTGTCATGTAAGTATATACTTAATATCTTCGATTTTTGCCTCTTGGTCTGTCAAGCCTAAAAAAGATTTACTACCTAGCTCTTTATAAAAAGTGTTTGCAGACTCCCGGAGAGGAGATTTTGGTCTCTGTCTAAAGGAGCTTACCATCTAATTTGAGACAGACCAGACAATTGCCCATGAAATCACAAACAACCCCAGTGTCTTCCTTTTCTTTATTCTTAAATTTAAAATATTCTTTGGAAGTACAGAAAAGCTAAGGAATCTTGACCACCCACCTTTCTGCGCATACAGTCCCTTTTCCAGAGGTCACCCAGAGGTCATCCTGCTTCCTCCCTTTCTCCCCTACAGTCTAGTCTCACTCAGCAACCAGAGTGATCCTGTTAACAAGTAGGGTAGTTTAAGACCCCTCTGCCCTCAAACCTGCAGCAGCTGCCCATCTTATTCCTGTTGAAGCCACAACCCCATGGTGTCCCTGCCAGGCCTCAGGAGCCCACATGCCCACCGCATCCCCACCCCATCCCCACCTGCATGAAGTCAGCCACCCTGGCCTTTGCTTTTCCTTGGCACACTCCTTTCTTATGGCCTTTGCATGGGCTATTTTCTCTGCCTGGTGTCAGATTGCCTGATTTAGCAAACAAAAATACAAGATGCCCAGTTAAGTTTTCATTTCAGATAAACAAATAATGTTGATATAACTATGTCTAAATACTGCATGGGACATACTTACATGAAAAAATTACTCATTGCTTACTTGAAGTTCAAATGTGACTGTGTATCCTGTATTTTGCCTGCCAGCACTGTCTGGAATGCTCGTAACTTCTATCAAGTCTTTGCTCAGAGTGGTCTCCTTCCAAGTGAGGCCCACCCTTAGTGCCCCATTTAAATTTGCCACCCAGGTCATCCCCTACCATACCCAATTCCCTTACCTTACACTAATTTTTTCCTTATAACATTCATCACCTTCTAACACACCAGATAATTCATTTGTCATGTTTATTGTTTATTTTTATCTCCTCTCATTCAAGTGTAAGCTATATCTGGGCAGGGATTTGGGGGTTTTGCAGGAGACAAAGCACTAATCTATCCCAGTACCTAGAAGAGAACCTGGCACATGAGAGTGCTCAAGAAATATTTGTTGGAAGATGGATGAGTGAGAGTCCTCTGAGCAGCAATTGGATGTCCACAGGCCACAGTTCCACTTTGAACTTATTTATGCTTTTTCAAGCTTTTTTTTCCTGCCCATTCATCCAAGCTAGCAGGCTGGTGTCACCCCCAAATTCTCCCTCTCTCTTATGGTGCTCTATTCCTCTCTCCAAAATTATTTGGTGTCCACATCCCACTCTAGTTCCTCCGCATTACTCCGCATCTGTCACCTGCTCACGCCCTGTGGTCCCACCTTGCCCTTTAGGTGTTGCCTGTTACTTGACAGTCTCAAGTCTCCTTGCCACTCATCTATCCCCATCTGATCCCTTCCTCACACTACTTCTCAATCTTTTTAAAATGCAGAATAGTGAGAAATGAAACAGAAACCACAATTTGTAAGACTAACTCTGTGAGTCTCCAAACTGATAATCTGTCTCAAACCACGACATGCAAGTAAAATGCTATTGTTTTCTTTTCTCTCTTTCTTTAAGTTGTCTCTCATGGGCTGTGAAAATGCCTTAAAAGGATTTGAATTTTAACAATTTCTCATTGACCAGAGTGGAAAAACGAACATAGACTTTGGAGTTCTAGACTTTGGAGTCTTACCAGGGTAAAATTCTGACTTTTGCTGTATGCTATTTATTGAGATGCTATAGTACAGTATAGTAGGTGGTGGCATCAGAATCACTAGGGGGGTTGTTAAAATACAGCCCCTGATTCAAGAGATCCGGTGTGGCCCAACAATTTGTAAGTTTCCCGGGGATGCTGGCACTGCTTGTCCAGGGATTTTCTTTGAGAACCACCACTGTAAAGGCTAATAACATGAACTCTGGAGTCAAACAGATCTGTCTCTCAGCTCTGGTATCTATTGACTCTGCGACCTTCAGCAAGAGGCAAAATTATGCCTCGGTTTTAATTGTCAACATAGATAATAATAGTATATACCTCATGTATTGCTTTAGAAGTGCTGGTTCTTATGACTGCAACTATTGTTGTGTTGTTATTATTATTATTAGATAAGTTGCTCAACCTCTTTGAGTGTCATTCTCCACATGTAAAATAGAGGTAGTAGAGGTTATTCCACAAAGCTGCTGTAAGGATTAAATGATGTAACTTCAATGTTAAGGCATTCGATGGACATTTGCTGTCTACATAAATGGAGGTCCTAGTTCATAGCAGGCCCTCATTACATCAGGTCCTTTCCCTGGTTTTCCTTTCAAACAGCCTTGGAATATACAACAAATTAGTCATGTCCATAGCTTTGAAACATTTGTCTCCAAAGTCCAGGAAAAGAAAAGGATGGATAACATTTCTCTGCCTTGTACTCATATGGGAAGGAACTTATTTAGACACCCACAACTGGACTTCCCTGGTGGTGCAGTGGTTAAGAATCCGTCTGCCAATGCAGGGGACACAGGCTTGAGCTGTGGTCCGGGAAGATCCCACATGTCGCGGAGCAACTAAGCCTGTGCGCCACAACTACTGAGCCTGAGTGCCACAACTACTGAAACCTGTGTGCCTAGAGCCCATGCTCTGCAACAAGAGAAGCCACTGCAATGAGAAGCCCGCGCGCTGGCAACGAAGAGTAGCCACTGCTAGCCGCAACTAGAGAAAGCCCGTGTGCAGCAAGGAAGACCCAATGCAGCCAAAATACATTAATTAATTAATTAATCAATCAATCAATCAATTAAAAAAATATATAGACACCCACAACCATCTCACCAAGACCCAGGATCAAGGTAAGTGCCTTCCATTAGCACCACCATTTCCACTAGAGGCACAAATTAATGTCTCCAAGTACAATTTTTCTTTTCAAAAAATTATTTTTGCACCACATATTTGTGTAGAGTTGTTTACAATCAATATGTCTTATCAATTCACCTTTCTCAATACCCTTCACATTCATGTACTTCTTGCCATCCTCTTCCTCGACATTATCCCAAGCCACCATCAGCCTTGCTTAGAAAACTGCAAAGTCTCCCATCTGGCGTCCCTGGCATGATTTGCTTTCATCCACTCCATTTCTTCTATGTACTGCTGCTTGAGTGAACTTAAAACACAAATTTCATCACATCATTTCCCTTCCTCAAATCCTCTAAATTGCCTTCCAGAGTCCCAGAGCATTTCTTAACACAAATAACAATCTTCTTTTTCCTCTTTCTTTTCTCAGTTCCCATGTTCCCTCCTAATTATTGGCCATAATGATCTTTCAGTTCCTCTAATATTCCTCAATAGCAATTTGCTGAATGAATAAACATAGGACAAACCTTTATCACAATTAAGCAATTTTAATCACAAAATTGCTTTAGTAGTACCCTTTGCGATACAGAGAAAAATATCATTAATAACCCCACTACCTTAATATATTGTCAGCATTTTTATGTATCTGTGTAATCACAGTATAAACCTTTGCCATAATTTTTCCTGAAATAAACATCTATTCCATATCCAGCGAGCATAAAATCATCCTGTTGTTTCTGTGGTAAATTTTCTTAGATGTCACAGTATTACCTCCTCATTTTTTCCATGAGACTTACTAAGTTTTGTCACTAGTAATCATATAATCTATCACTTATAAGCTGTTCTTCATTTGTATTTTTAAAATCTCTTTATTATATAACATATAGAGACATACACACATACATACACATACACACACATATATTATATACCACCCCATAAAAGTATAGAAATTATAGAAACATATAGATGTGACAGTAAAATTTACCCTTAATTGCACTACTCAGAAATAACCACAGTGATCGCTTTGAAATATATTTCCTACCCTTTAAGAATTCTGCTTTAAGTAGGTGGCCTAAGACTTTTATACTTCATATTATATCATAAGTATCTCTTTTGTAATTAAAAATAATCCTGTGGATGACTTTTAACTGATTTGGTATTATTTCATGGTGCAGAGGCTCCAGGTTTATTAACCTGGCAGTTAGGTGTGTAGTTGATTCCAATGTTTCTGGTCAGTCAGGTGTGTAGTTGATTCCAATGTTTCTGGTGAACCAGGACTAGTTCATAGAGGTGAAATTATTGGATCAATGGGAATGAAAAAGTAAAATGTTTTTGTTATAAATTGTCATTCCAAAAGATGTAACCCATTTATACTCCCACAAAAAAACATATAGATATGGGCTGTCCCATCTAAACTACAGACATGTCAAGGAGCTTTTTTGCAGCCCCAAATGCCATTGTACAAACATGAGGTGGTTCATGATGGAAGGCACTTATTTAAATACTCTCTTTTCCACAACTAGCACATGTGGCAAGGAACTGACGTTTCTGGCAATAGCCAAAGTACCTGGGTGAGTGATATGAGGAGTGGTAAGATAAACTGAACTAACTAAACTACATCTGGACCCCGAGACCCAGAAACTGTGAGATAATACATGGGTGTTGTTTTAAGCCACCAAGTTTGGGTGATTAGTAATTCAGCAACAGATAATTAATGCAGATTTGAGTACGGTGACAGAGGTTCTCACATAACCTAAAAAGTGGGAGTGGCCTCCACATAGTGGCGGCTGGAATGATTTTGAGTAATGTGTTGGAGAAACTGTAATTTGCCTTGAGCAGCCTGTTAGTAGAAATCTAGACCTTGAGGACACTAGGACACTAAGAGCCAGGACTCAAGGAAGTGAGGAAGATGTGACAGGAAATTAGGAGAGGGGAGACCTGGTTATGCAGATACAGAAATCTTAGCAACATCATCATCTACGGTTTTGGCGGGCTGAAATCTTCCATTGTGCCTGCACTGTAGGGCCAGATCAGAGCTTGGCCACTCACTCTTGGAATTCAGGAAAGATCACACGAGGAGGAGAGTGGACAAGATTGCAGAGTAGGAAGACCCTGAGCTCACATTCTCCCACGGGCACACCAGAATTGCAACCAGGTACAGAGAAACTATTGATAAGAAAAATCAGAAGACTAGCAGAAAATATGTTCTACAACTAAAAATATAAAGAAGGAAACAGGACGAGAAGGGTAGGATGGGCAGAGTCACGTTGTAGTCAAGACCCATCCTCCCAAATGGACGACCCACAAATGGGAGAATAATTACAATTGCAGAGGTTCTCCCCAAGGAGTAAGGGGTCCAAACCCCACATCAGCCTCCCCAGCCTGGGGGTCCTAAACTAGGCAGATGAGCCTCCAGACATTTCACTTTGAAGGCCAGCAAAGCTTACATTTAGAAGACCCAGAGAGTTGTGGGAAATGGAGACTCCACTCTTAAAGGGTGCACACAAAATCTCACAAGATCATGGACAGAAGCAGTAATTTGAAAGGAGCCTGGGTCAGACATACCCACTGATTTTGGAGAGTCTCCCAGAGGCAGGAGGCAACTGCAGCTCCCCCTGGGGACAGACACTGGTAGCAGGAGCTTGCTCTACCACAAGGACACTGGTGCTGGCAAGCATCATCTTGGAACCCTCCCTTCAGCTTGTTAGCACTCAGACCTGACCCCACCTATCAGCTTGTTGGCACCAGTACTGGGACACCTCAGACCAAGCAACCAGCTGGGCAGGGACACAACCACACCCACTGGCAGGATAGTTGTCTTAAGACCCCCTGAGCCAGCAGCTGCCCTTGGACCTGGTCCTGTCCACCAGAGGGCTTAAGACCTGGCCTTGCCCACCAGTGGACTGACACTGGCCTCATGACCAGCTTCACCCTCCCGTAGGTAGGCACAAGCCCCAGGAACCATTAGACCCTGGCCCTACCCACCAGTGGGCTGACACATCAACTCTGTAACCCCCAAATCCCTGCAGCCAGAGATACCAGGACTTGGATCCACCCAACAGGGAGCTGACACTAGCCCTAGGACCTGGCCCTGCCCAACAACAAGCGGGCACCAGCGCCAGGACCACTCCAACCCTGCAGCCTGCCATTTCAGGAGCCAGCCTACCCACCAGCAGGCCAGTACCAGCCCCAGAGCCCCCTGGACCCCTCAGCCATCTGGCCCAGGATCCAGCTCTATCCACCAGCAGGCTGAGACCAGCTTAGGAACACCCTGGACCCTGCAGTCAGCCATGTCAGGAACTGACCCCACCCAACAGCAGGCTAACACCAGATTGGGACTTCTGGGCCCATAATCACCCACCCCAGAACCTGGCTCTGCCTCACCAGTGGGCAAGCACTAGCCCCAGGATGCCCCAGGGCTCTGTAGCTAACCTCCTTATGACCTCACAGCCTTGCACAAAGCAAGGCCTGGCAACCAACCAAACTGGGGCCAGCCAGACTACCCACAAAAGAGAGTGCAACACAACAGAGGAACCCATGCAGCCCACATAGGGGGCACCCCTAGAGCATATAGTTCCGCTGACCAGAGGGAAGTGTGCTGCTGGGATGCATAGAACATCTCCCACATAAGGTACTTCTCCAAGGTTGGGAAACATGACCAACTTAACAAATACATAGAAATAAAAATAACAAATTGTCAAGGTGAGGTGACAGAGGAACATGTTCCAGATGAAGGAACAAGACAAAACCCTAGAAAGAAGAACTAAGTGAAGTGGAGCAATCCTCCTTAGAAAGAGTTCAATATAATTATTGTAAAGATGTTCAGAGAACTTGGGGGAAGCATGGATGAACAAAGTTAGAAGTTATTAACAAAGAGTTAGAAAACATAAAGAAGAACCAAACAGAGATGAATACAAAATGGAAGACAGAACAGTGGAAATCTCTGCCACTGAACAAAAAGAAATGTAGACAGTTTAAGAGACCTCTGGGACAACATCAAGCACATGAATATTTGCATTATAGAGGTTCCAGAAGAATATAGACAGAGAGGGGGACAGAGAACATATTTGTAGACATATAGCTGAAAACTTCCCTAATCTGGGGAAGGAAACGGACATTTAGGTCCAGGAAGGGTAGAGAGTCCCAAATAGAATCCCCTCAAAGAGGACCACACAATGACACATTGTCATTAAAATGGGAAAAATTAAAGAGAATATTAAAAGCAACTAGGGAAAAGCATCAAGCAACATACAAAGGAACTCCCATAAGGCTATCAGCTGATTTTCCAGCAGAAACTCTGCAGGCCAGAAGGGAGTGGCACAATATATTTAAAGTGATGAAAGGGGAAAACCTACAACCAAGATTACTGTACCCAACAAAGCTCTCATTCAGATTTGAGGGAGAAAGAAAAGTTTTACAGATAAGCAGAAGCCAAAAGAGTTCAGCACCACCAAACCAGCTCTACAAGAAATGTTAAAGAAACTTCTTTAAGTGGAAAAGAAAAAGTCACAACTAGAAATACTACAAAATACTACAAAAGGAAAAATCTCATCGATAAAGGCAAATATACAGAAAAGGTATAAAGATAGTAGGAAGGTTAAAAGACAAAAGTAGTAAAATCATCTATATCCACAATAAGTAGTTGAGGGATACAAAAAACAAAAGATGCAAAATATGAAGTGAAAAATAGTAAACATGGTGGGAGGAAGTAAAATGCAGCATCATTAAAATGCATTTAAACTTAAGTGATCAGAGACTTAAAAAAAAATATATATATATATGTGTATATATATATATATATATATATACACACACACACACACATACACCCTTCATGGTAACCATAAACCAAAAATCTATAATAAATACACACAAAAAAAAGAAAGGAAACCAACATAGCATTAAGATACTCATCAAATTACCAGGGAAGAGAGCAAAAGAAGAAGAAAGGAACTACAAAAATAACCCCCAAACAATTAGTAAAATGGTAACAGGCATGTACCTATCAATAATTACTTTAAATGTAAATGGACTAAATGCTCCAATCAAAAGACATAGTGTGGCTGAACGGATACAAAAACAAGACCCGTATATATGCTGTCACAAGAGACCCACTTCAGATTGAAAGACACCCACAGACTGAAAGTGAGAGAGTGGCAAAAAGATATTCCACGCAAATGGGAATTGAAAGAAAGCCAGGGTAGCAATACTCATATCAGACAAAATAGACTTTAAAATAAAAACCAAATCAGGAAGCAAAAAAGGACATTACACAATGATAAAGGGATTGATCTAACATACCCAACAATATCTTCATATTACAATTGTAAATATATATGAATCCAACATAGGAGCACCTAAATATAGAGAGAGAATATTAATAAACATAAAGGAGACATTGACAGTAACACCGTAATAGTAGGGAACGCTAACACACCACTTACATCAATGGACAGATCATCCAGACAAAACCAATAAGGAAACACTGGCCTTAAATGACAGGGACACCATATGAACGTAATAGATAAGTATGGAACTCTTCTCATCTCTGCCCAGGTCCTTTTGAAATCAATAAAGTGAAAAGGTTCCCAGTCCAGTTGTCAGAGGGCTGGTTCTGAGACTTCCAGAACAATATGAAGAGGGTCCTTAAAGACTGAAGGAAATAGAGCCTGCTGGAATTTTGTGAGAGTTCCTTGGACTTTGGCGCCACCTACAGGGCCTCAGATGCTTATCCCAGGTTTGGCTGGCTTTGTCGTGTGTTTCACCCTGCAAGATTAGCTTGGCAGCTTCCTTGGACAAGAAGAGGAACCACAGAGAACAGTTCCAGCATTTGTGTGAGTATGGCAACAACAGTGACCCTCCTTCTGTATCTGTGTTCCTCAGCATATGTCTTCAGACCATTATGAAATCTTAAGCCCCTTTCTGAGTGGCAGCACGAATGTCCATAAAGACCTCACATGTGAGACCCTTCAAAATGGGACACTTTTCTTCTTGCACCTAGTGACGAAACACAGTGCTAGTCAGCCCAACACCCATGAGCAGATGTGAGGTCCAAGAGCAAAAGGGAAAAATGTATCTTCATCAAAACCAAGAAGAAATGTCTGCAGAAAACGCTGAAGGTATCTTCCCAATGCTTGTGCAAGAATATTTTTGAGGCCGTAAGTAGAATTTCTTTATGTTATGTAAACACAATAAATTTTTTTTTTAAATCTAAACTGAACTTGCTTTCTGCAGAGAGGGACCTGTCTGCTGAGGTCCACTCAATGTTTGAGAGTAGAAATTTCAATTTTTTTTTTTTTTTTGCTAACCATAAACTTTTATTAATGGAAAATGGAATGCCTCATTAACAGAAAACTTGTCTTAAAAATGGCAGAAGAATACACTTATTTTAAAAAAAAGTGAATTCGCATTGCGAGATTTGCCTTTGTTTCTTAAAAGATTCCACAAGTTCCAGGTAATTCTGGCTAAGAGATTCAACAGTACATGGGGCTGCCTACCACCACCCGCCAAGTGGCTGGGGTCTAGTAGCGGCAGGTGAAGCGTGGGTACGGGTTGGGGTTTGGCGCGGGACCCTGCTGCACTGGTCCTGGCCTGCAGGTCCTTCAGCATCTCAGCCTTGGGCAGGCACCACGTAACCCAGGGCATGCCTGCCCTATGCAAAGCCATCTCGTCTAGGAACAAAGGCACACGTTCAGCTCAGGAAGCACGCTGCGTTCTCATCGTGTCACCGTACAGCATAGTAGATATATTTCTTCTTAATGTGTATAAAATATAAGATTATTTGAAGGTGGGATTGGGGAGAAGAAAGAGAAGTAAAAATATATATTTACTATACCGCCTTTATGTATTCATTTTTATCAACTTTGTCCCCTGTGCTCCAGAAATTGTGAGTCTGCACCCTAAAACAATGGTCTAAAGAAATTCCACTTCTGGCTATATACACAAAACAATTGAAAGCAGAAACTTGGAACAGATATTTGTACCCCAAACATCTGTTCCAACATCATGAAGCGTTTCCCCTGTGAATTCTTCTAAAAATTTTACACTTTTAGCTCTAACATTTAGGTCTTTTATCCATTTTCAATTAATTTTTGTATGTGGTGTAAGTTAAGGTCTAACTTCATGTTTTTCCATGAGGGGTTATCCAGTTTTCCCCAGAACCATTTGTTGAAACTATTTGTCCTTTCCCCACTGAATGGTCTTGACACCCTTTGAAAAAAATCATATGACTCTGTTTGTGAGGGTTTATTTCTGGCCACTCTACTCTACTATTCTATTCTGTTCGATTCTATTCTATTCTCTCTTCCTTTGCCTTCCCTTCTCTCCCCTCCCCGCCCATCTTATTCATCTATAAGTCTGTCTTTATGCCAGGACTACACTGCTTTGATCACTGCAGCTTTGTAGTAAGTTTTGAATTCAGGAAGTGTGAGTCCTCCATCTTTGTTCTTTTTCAAGATTATTTTGGCTATTCTTGGGTCCCTTGAGATTCCATTTGAATTTTAGGACTAATTTTTCTATTTCTGCAAAAAACACCATTGGGATTTTGGTAGGGGTTTTAGATTTTTATTTGGAGATGAAGAACAAAACATGAACATTAAAAAAAATTGTGAGCTCTGGTTATCAGCTTAACTCCCCCTACAATGCATGTGTCAGTGACTAAAGCTGGTGTTTGTCAGTCTCACAGCACTGATGCTCCTTTTACTACCAAAGGCATTTTACCAGTGGCATGTATTTCATGAAGATGTTTTTTTACTGAGAGCAAATGCACCATTCTGGAGGACTTTCCTGGAACTGTCACCATTCATGGCTGAGGCAGGTGAGGTGAGCAAATTCCAATGTGGAGCCACACCTGGCTTCAAGGCAAACAAAAGTTGAAACATTTATCTTTTTTTCCCTACCTGATCCTTCCAGAATCCCTCCAGAGGTTCTTATTAAATATTCTAATCTTTCATAACAATATAGGTATTTACAAAATTCAGTAAGAATCTGTTTCCCTTGTAACCGGACATAATTTAAATTCCTAGCTTGGCTTCTTAGCCTAAAAGAGACTTTCAAAGGTCAAGTCGCAGATTCCTTATTACCAGACAATTTTAAAGATCTAAGATTGACTTCACAGAGCCAATAAAGCCCCTTGGATATTACCAAAGGTTTAACTGGACTGTCATAATTGAGAATATGCATAGAATCATTGTCCTTATTACATTTATGTAAGTAATCAAGCCAAGTTTAATAAGATGACCTATTCCACAAACAAAGTAGTTTCACAGTAATCATCTTTGAGAAAAATGGATGACTATAGAAAAAAATTATCTTTCAGTAGAAAACTATAACATACTCATGATCAGATTCTAGTCCTGTTAATTGTCTTTGGAGTTTTGTTATCTGCCTGTAAACGTCAGGAAAACCTCCATAACAGATCCTGTATGGACAACCTTGATGCCTGTTTCTGCATGGCCCCCTCTCAAGAGGGTTACAGGAACACCCGATGATATCATCAGAGACAAACTGCAAACCAGGAAAATCCTTCAGATTGAAACTGTCAGCCTCATTCTGCCATCTAAAGATGCTTCAAACTCAAATTTAGAAATTTTCTCCACTGAGATGCTCTCCGAAGTCAACAACTGAGTTTATAATTTGCTCTATTAGCCTTCGCTTTTCTTTTATACAGATGCCTCTTACTAAATCACCTGATTGTTCACATTACATCATCTAGAGGCCTAATTTTGGTAGAGGTTCACCTGCAACACCTCCTCCCCAAAGAAAATATTGCCGTGTTCATCCTGTCCTGAATAATCATGAGTATACGTAAGTGCTGATACATCATGCGTGCCTATGTAAATAACTCAGAAAAAATTGAAACCCGTTATCCAGAAAACTATAGATTGACGTAGAAAAGTAAAACCTGAATCTGATTGTAAACCATTTGATTTATTTAGTTGGTTAAACCATGACCCCTGGAAATCCCTACGCTGAGGAATTTTTCAATCCTTGGCTATTGTTCTACATGTGGTCATCATATTAACCTTTCCAGTGCCTTGCATCCTCTCCAGGGCTTTACATGCCTTTTGGCAACCAGTCACAAGTCAAACGGTATCCACTGGGATTGGACAGCTGGAATGATTCAGTGATGGCTATGCAAATGATGATGACTGTACTGACAACAGTTGACAGAAGTGGCTACATGACTGTCTGATCTAGGTCAACAGAGGCAGCTGAGAGTAACACTGTACTAGTTGTTCATACTCTCAGTTTGGTGAGAGAATGACCAAAAGGGGGGAGTTATTAAAATTAACTATGAAATGGAGACCAGACTTGAAAATTCCCTGAGCAGATAAAACCAATTAAGCCACATAATTGAAACTTAGTTTAGCTTCCTCTGCAAAACAACGAAACTTAGCTTAGGCCACTTCTTGTAAATGCCTCTGAAAATCATAAATGAAACTTAAGCTGTCCCACAAATTTGGCCTGAGGTAACCACATTTAACCAATCTGCTATCACTGGGAAAATGCTAATGCTGTAAGAAATAATTATAAAGAATAAACAACCTCTACATTTTCACTATAAGCTGTCTGAGCTTTTTTCCACTGTTTGTTTAAGAGCCCCCAGTTTGTGAATGGTTCTTATGTGCACCAAAAACTCTTACTATTTTACTGACTTAGTAGTTTTAACTTTGCTATGTCTGGGCTTTTGACAGCGTGTTAGCTGCAAATAGCTATTATCACATGTCTTGTGAACAATAGCTGCACTCCCTACAGTAAAGGCTGCACTTCTCCCTCAATCTCTCCAGCAGGTGCGCCTTTGGTGACATAATTGTGCAGTCCACCCTCTTAATTCAATCACCAGTGTTCCCAAGTGCCTCCACAGACACCTAGGACACAAAATGAATACAGAGGCTCCTTGCACCGAGAGCACAGCACGCCCCACACATCACTACATGCATCAGCTGGGCAGCCTCAGTGGGGAGAACAGTGCGCCAGGGGCTCTCTCCGAAGGTGGCCAGTGTGAGGATTCAGGAGTAAAGTGAGAGGTGTTCATAGGTGGGTCTAATCCACCAGGGCAGGAATGGCCTTGGGAGGAGCGGGCCGTTCGTCCACCGTAATAGCAGGGAAGATACATTGTAGTGAGGGGTCAGTCTGCAATTTATTTTACTGAGAAAATGAAAGGAGAAGCAAGGTCAAAAGCTCAGCATTGAGTGGGACAAGAAATGTTGGCAGCTTTAGCAGAGAGAGGGGAAGGCATGAAAGAGTCATCTGCAGCAGGGGGAGAGTGCATAGACCAAAGAAATGTGACTGCTGGCAGCACCAAGGGGCCCATCCACTGGAGAGTGTAGCCCACTAAACAAGCAAGATGATGAAGTCCCTATTTGCCACTTTGCAATAGGGACCTCTTCGAGGTCCTGAGAAAAGTCTGAATAGAGAAGTGACATCATCAGAATTCAGCTTCAGAAGCAAGAGACAGGAGGAGGGGAGCCCAGGAATCTGTTAGGATGCTATGAGTTAGTTTAGCAAGAGGATAATGAACTTTGACTTAGATTATAAAGGAGAAGATGGAGAAACGTGCTTTTCAGTTTGGCCAATCACAGTGGAATAGCATTCTTAGAAAAGTTCTCACAAGTCAGAGTGTGCACTACCTTTTAAAAGCTAAATCTAGGGCTTCCCTGGTGGCGCAGTGGTTGAGAGTCCACCTGCCGATGCAGGGGACACGGGTTCGTGCCCCGGTCTGGGAAGATCCCACATGCTGCGGAGTGGCTGGGCCCGTGAGCCATGGCCGCTGAGCCTGCGCGTCCGGAGCCTGTGCTCCGCCACGGGAGGGGCCACAGCAGTGAGAGGCCCTCGTATCCCCCCCCCCCACAAAAAAAATTTAAAATAAATAAATAAAAGCTAAATCTAGACATCTTGTTTCACTCCATTTATATTGTTTATTTGTGAGCTCAAATCAGTTCACAATACACTGTGCCCACTGGAAAGGGGGATAGCTATTGGAGATCTGGGCCAGTGAGTTTTTGTGTTTCTGTGTTTACTTCTTTTTCTTTTAACACCTATATCAAGAGATAATCTATATACTATAAAATTGACCTATTTTAAATTCAATGAATTTTTAATGTATTTACAAACGATTTAGTGTATTGTATCACTCTCATAACCTCAAGTCTAATTGTAATTTCCAGCACCCTAAAAAAAACACTTGTTTCCATTTACACCCCTTCCTTTCCCAACCCCAGCCCTAGGCAAACACTAATATATTTCTCTTTTTTGAACAAGTTATATAAATAAAATCATATAATAAGTGTTGTTTTGTATTTAACTTATTTTATGGAACATAATGTTCCTCTTTTAAACTGAAGTATATTTGATTTCCAATGTTTCAGGTGTACAGCAATGTGATTCGTTATATATATAACAGCAAAGTGATTTGTCATATATATATATAATGTATATTAATATTATATATATATTCTTATTTAAATTCTTTCCATTATAGGTTATTATAAGACATTGAATATAGTTCCCTGTGCTATACAGTAGGTCCTTGTTGTTTATCTGTTTCATATACAGTAGTGTATATCTGTTAACCCCCAATCCATAGTTTATCCCTCCCGCCTTCCTCTTTGTTAACCATAAGTGTGTTTTCTATGTCTATGAGTCTATTTCTATTTGGTAAATAAGTTCATTTGTTTCCTTCTTTTAGATTCCACATATAAATGATATCATTTGATATGTGTCTTTCTCTGTCTGACTTACTTCACTTAGTATGATAATCTCTAGGTCCATCCATGTTGCTTCAAATGGCATTATTTCATTCTTTTTTTTTTTGTCTGAGTAATATCCCATTGCATATATATACGTGTGTGTATGTATATAAAATATATACATTGGGTTGGCCAAAAAGTTTGGGTTTTTCCGTACAATGTTTACGTATATAAATACACACCCCCCACACCTTCTTTATCCATCATCTGTCGATGGACTTTTAGGTTGCTTCCTTGTCTTGACTATTGTAAATAGTGCTGCTATGAACATTAGGGTGCAGGTATCTTTTCAAATTAGAGACTTCAACTTTTCTGGATATATGCCCAGGAGTGGGATTGCAGGATCATATGGATAACTCTATTTTTAGTTTTTTAAAGGACCTCCACACTGTCCTCTGCAGATGCAGCACCAATTTACATTCCCACCAACAGTGTAGGAGGGTTCCCTTTTCTCTACATCCTCTCTAGCATTTATTTGTTGACTTTTTGATGATGGTCATTCTTTTTCTAAATTTTTACTTTATATTGGAAAACAGTTGATTAACAATGTTATGATATTTTCAGGAGTACAGCAAAGTGATTCATTTATATATGTACATGTATCTGTTGTTTTTCAAACTCTTTTCCCATTTAGGTTATTACAGGTATTGAGCAGAGTTCCCCATGCTATGCAGTAAGTCCTTGTTGGTTACCTATTTTAAATATAGCAGTGTGTACATGTCAATCCCAAACTCCCGATCTATCCCTCCCCCTCCCCCCTCCCCCCCATAACCATAAATTCATTCTTTTTTTTTTTCAACTTTATTGGAGTATAATTGCTTTACAATGGTGTGTTATTTTCTGTTTTTTAACAAAGTGAATCAGTTATACATATACATATGTTCCCATATCTCTTCCCTCTTGCATCTCCCTCCCTCCCACCATCCTTATCCCACTCTTCTAGGTGGTCACAAAGCACCGAGCTATCTCCCTGTGCTATGCGGCTGCTTCCCACTAGCTATCTATTATACATTTGGTAGTGTATATATGTCCATGCCACTCTCACTTTGTCACAGCTTAACCTTCCCCCTCCACATATCCTCAAGTCCATTCTCTAGTATGTCTCTGTTTTATTCCCGTCTTACCCCGAGGTTCTTCATGACATTTTTTGTTTTTTTCTTAGATTCCATATATATGTGTTAGCATACGGTATTTGTCTTTCTCTTTCTGACTTACTTCACTCTGTATGACAGACTCTAGGTCTATCCACCTCACTACAAATAACTCAATTTCGTTTCTTTTTATGGCTGAGTAATATTCCATTGCATATATGTGCTACATCTTCTTTATCCATTCATCCGATGATGGACACTTAGGTTGTTTCCATCTCCAGGCTATTGTAAATAGAGCTGCAATGAACATTTTGGTACATGACTCTTTTTGAATTATGGTTTTCTCAGGGTATATGCCCAGTAGTGGGATTGCTGGGTCATATGGTAGTTCTATTTGTAGTTTTTTAAGGAACCTCCATCTGTTCTCCATAATGGCTCTACCAATTCACATTCCCACCAGCAGTGCAAGAGTGTTCCCTTTTCTCCACACTCTCTCAAGCGTTTATTGTTTCTAGATTTTTTAATGATGACCATTCTGACTGGTGTGAGATGATATCTCATTGTAGTTTTGATTTGCATTTCTCTAATGATTAATGGTGTTGAGCATTCTTTCATGTGTTTGTTGGCAGTCTGTATATCTTCTTTGGAGAAATGTCTATTTAGGTCTTCTGCCCATTTTTGGATTGGGTTGTTTGTCTTTTTGTTATTGAGCTGCATGAGCTGCTTGTAAATTTTGGAGATTTTTGTCAGTTGCCTCATTTGCAAATATTTTCTCCCATTCTGAGTGTTGTCTTTTGGTCTTGTTTTTGGTTTCCTTTGCTGTGCAAAAGCTTTGAAGTTTCATTAGGTCCCATTTGTTTATTTTTGTTTTTATTTCCATTTCTCTAGGAGGTGGGTCAAAAAGGATCTTGCTGTGATTCATGTCATAGAGTGTTCTGCCTATGTTTCCTCTAAGAGTTTGACAGTTTCTGGTCTTACATTTAGGTCTTTAATCCATTTTGAGCTTATTTTTGTGTATGATGTTAGGGAGTGATCTAATCTCATACTTTTACATGTACCTGTCCAGTTTTCCCAGCACCACTTATTGAAGAGGCTGTCCTTTCTCCACTGTACATTACTGCCACCTTTATCAAAGATAAGGTGTCCATATGTGCGTGGGTTTATCTCTGGGCTTTCTATCCTGTTCCATTGATCTATCTTTCTGTTTTTGTGCCAGTACCATACTGTCTTGTTACTGTAGCTTTGCAGTATAGTCTGAAGTCAGGGAGCCTGATTCCTCCAGCTCCGTTTTTCGTTCTCAAGATTGCTTTGGCTATTCGGGGTCTTTTGTGTTTCCATACAAATTGCAAAATTTTTTGTTCTAGTTCTGTGAAAAATGCCAGTGGTAGTTTGATAGGGATTGCACTGAATCTGTAGATTGCTTTGGGTAGTAGAATCATCTTCACAATGCTGATTCTTCGAATCCAAGAACATGGTATATCCCTCCATCTATTTGTATCATCTTTAATTTCTTTCATCAGTGTCTTATAATTTTCTGCATACAGGTCTTTTGTCTCCTTAGGTAGGTTTATTACTAGATATTTTATTCTTTTTGTTGCAGTGGTAAATGGGAGTGTTTTCTTGATTTCATTTTCAGATTTTTCATCATTAGTGTATAGGAATGCAAGAGATTTCTGTGTATTAATTTTGTATCATGCTACTTTACCAAATTCATTGATTAGCTCTAGTAGTTTTCTGGTAGCATCTTTAGGATTCTCTATGTATAGTATCATGTAATATCATCTGCAAACAGTGACAGCTTTACTTCTTCTTTTCCGATTTGGATTCCTTTTCTTCTCTGATTGCTGTGGCTAAAACTTGCAAAACTATGTTGAATAAGAGTGGTGAGAGTGGGCAACCTTGTCTTGTTCCTGATCTTAGTGGAAATGCTTTCAGTTTTTCACCATTGAGGATGATGTTGGCTGTGGGCTTGTCATATATGGCCTTTATTATGTTGAGGAAAGTTCCCTCTATTCCTACTTTCTGCAGGGTTTTTATCATGAATGGGTGGTGAATTTTGTCGAAAGCTTTCTCTGCATCTATTGAGATGATCATATGGTTTTTCTCCTTCAATGTGTTAATATGGTGTATCACGTTGATTGATTTGCATATATTGAAGAAACCTTGCATTCCTGGAATAAACCCCACTAGATCGTGGTGTATGATCCTTTTAATGTGCTGTTGGATTCTGTTTGCTAGTATTTTGTTGAGGATTTTTGCATCTATGTTCATCAGTGATATTGGCCTGTAGTTTTCTTTCTTTGTGACATCCTTGTCTGGTTTTGGTATCAGGGTGATGGTGGTCTCGTAGAAAGAGTTTGGGAGTTTTCCTCCCTCTGCTATATTTTAGAAGAGTGTGAGAAGGATAGGTGTTAGCTCTTCTCTAAATGTTTGATGGAATTCGCCTGTGAAGCCATCTGGTCCTGTGCTTTTGTTTGTTGGAAAGTTTTTAATCACAATTTCAATTTCAGTGCTTGTGATTGGTCTGTTCATATTTTCTATATGTTCCTGATTCAGTCTTGGCATGTTGTGCATTTCTAAGAATTTGTCCATTTTTCCAGTTTGTCCATTTTATTGGCAAAGAGTTGCTTTTAATAATCTGTCATGATCTTTTGTATTTCTGCAGTGTCAGTTGTTACTTCTCCTTTTTCATTTCTAATTATATTGATTTGTGTCTTCTCCCTTTTTTTCTTGATGAGTCTGGCTAATGGTTTATCAATTTTGTTTATCTTCTCAAAGAACCAGCTTTTAGTTTTATTGATCTTTGCTATCATTTCCTTCATTTCTTTTTCATTTATTTCTGATCTGATCTTTATGATTTCTTTCCTTCTGCTAACTTTGGGGTGTTTTTGTTCTTCTTTCTCTAATTGCTTTAGGTGCAAGATTAGGTTGTTTATTCGCGGTGTCTCCTGTTTCTTAAGGTAGGATTGTATTGCTCTAAACTTCCCTCTTAGAACTGCTGTTGCTACATCCCATAGGTTTTGGGTCGTCGTGTCTCCATTGTCATTTGTTTCTAGGTATTTTTTGATTTCCTCTTTGATTTCTTCAGTGGTCACTTCGTTATTAAGTAGTGTATTGTTTAGCCTCCATGTGTTTGTATTTTTTACAGATCTTCTCCTGTAATTCATATCTAGTCTCATAGAGTTGTGGTCAGAAAATATACTTGATACAATTTCAATTTTCTTAAATTTACCAAGACTTGATTTGTGACCCAAGATATGATCTATCCTGGAGAATGTTCCATGAGCACTTGAGAAAAATGTGTATTCTGTTGTTTTTGGATGGAATGTCCTATAAATATCAATTAAGTCCATCTTGTTTAATGTATCATTTAAAGTTTGTGTTTCCTTATTTATTTTCATTTTGGATGATCTGTCCATTGGTGAAAGTGGGGTGTTAAAGTCCCCTACTATGAATGTGTTACTGTCAGTTTCCCTTTTTATGGCTGTTAGTGTTTGCCTTATGTATTGAGGTGCTCCTATGTTGGGTGCATAAATATTTACAATTGTTATGTCTTCTTCTTGGATTGTTCCCTTGATCATTATGTAGTGTCCTTCTTTGTCTCTTGTAATAGTCTTTATTTTAAAGTCTATTTTGTCTGATATGAGAATTGCTACTCCAACTTTCTTTTGGTTTCCATTTGCATGGAATATCTTTTTCCATCCCCTCACTTTCAGTCTGTATGTGTCCTTAGGTCTGAAGTGGATCTCTTGTAGACAGCATATATATGGGTCTTGTTTTTGTATCCATTCAGCCAGTCTGTGTCTTTTGGTGGGAGCATTTAATCCATTTACATTTAAGGTAATTATCGATATGTGTGTTCCTATTCCCATTTTCTTAATTGTTTTGGGTTTTTATTGTAGGTCTTTTCCTTCTCTTATGTTTCTTGCCTAGAGAAGTTCCTTTAACATTTGTTGTAAATCTGGTTTGGTAGTGCTGAACTCTGTCAGCTTTTGCTTGTCTGTAAAGGTTTTACTTTCTCCATCAAATCTGAATAAGATCCTTGCTGGGTAGAGTAATCTTGGTTGTAGGTTTTTCTCCTTCATCACTTTAAATATGTCCTGCCAGTCCCTTCTGGCTTGAGAGTTTCTGCTGAAAGATCAGCTGTTAACCTTATGGGGATTCTCTTGTGTGTTATTTGTTGTTTTTCCCTTGCTGCTTTTAATATGTTTTCTTTGTATTTAATTTTTGACAGTTTGATTAATATGTGTCTTGGCATGTTTCTCCTTGGATTTATCTTGTAAGGGACTCTCTGTGCTTATCGGACTTGACTATTTCCTTTCTCATATTAGGGAAGTTTTCAACTATAATCTCTTCAAATATTTTCTCAGTCCCTTTCTTTTTCTCTTCTTCTTATGTGACCCCTATAATTCGAATGTTGGTGCATTTAATGTTGTCCCAGAGGTCTCTGAGACTGTCCTCAGCTCTTTTCATTCTTTTTTCTTTATTCTGCTCAGGCCAGGAAAACAAAAGCTAAAATAAACTAATGGGACTCCATCAAACTCAAATCTTTTGCACAGTGAAAGAAACTATCAACAAAAGGAAAAGGGTGCCTACTGAATGGGAGAAGATGTTTGCAAACAATGTATCTGACACGGGTTAACATCCAAAATAGACAAAGAGCTCATTCAACACAACATCACAGAAAACAAAACAAAACAAAAGCAAAATGGGCAGAAGACTTGAATAGACCTTTTTCCAAAGACATACAGACACATTGCCAACAGACACATGAAAAGATGCTGAACATCACTGATCATCAGAGAAATGCAAATCAAACCCACAAAGATATCACTCACACTTGTCAGAATGGCTGTCATTAAGAAGAACACAAACAACTAATGTTGGAGAGGGTGTGGAGAAAAGGGAACCTTTGTACACTGTTGGTGGGAATGTAAATTTGTGCAGTCACTGTGGAAAACAGTATTGAGGTTTCTAAATAAACTAAAAATAGAACTACCATATGACCCAGCAATTCCACTTTTGGGTATTTATCAAAAAACAAACCAAAAACACTGATTCAAAAAAAAATATGCACCCCAATGTTCATAGCAGCATTATTTACAATAGCCAAGATACAGAAGAAATCTAAGTGCCCATTGATAGATGAATAGATTAAAAAGATGTAGTATACATACACACACACACACACACACACATACACACACACACACAATGGACTACTACTCCGCTATCAAAAAAGAATGAAAGCTTGCCATTTGCGACAACATGGATGGACCTTATGCTTAGCGAAATCAGACAGAGAAAGACAAATATTGTATTATTTTATTTCTGTGTGGAATCTAAAAATCAAAACAAATGAAATAACAAAACAGTAACAGACTCATAAATACAGAAAACAAACAAGTAGTTGTCAGAGGGAAGGTTTGTATGGCGATGCCAGAAATAGGTGAGGGAGATTGAGTTACAGACTTCCAGTTACAAATAAATGAGTCATGGGAATGAACTGTACAGAGTGGAGAATGTGGTCAGTAATACTTTAATATATCTGTCTGGTGACAGATGGCAACTAGACTTACCATGATGATCATTTTGAAATACATAGAAATATCACTATGTTGTGTACTAGAAACTAACATAGCATTGAAAGTCAAATATACTTTGAAAAACAAACAAACACATAGAAAAAGAGAATTTGTGGTTACAAGAGGCAGGGGGTGAGGGGAAGGGGAATTGGATGAAGGTGGTCAAAAAAGTGCAGGCTTTCAGTTATAAGATAAATAAGTACTAGTGATTAATGTATAACATGATAAATATAGTTAACACTGCTGTATGTTACCTGTGAAAGTGCTTAAGAGCTAATCCTAAGAGTTCTCATCATAAGGGAAAACACATATTTTTTTCTTTTATTTTATGTCTATATGAGAGGATGGATTTCACTAAACTTATTGTGATAATCACTTCATGATGATTGTTAGTCAAATTGTTATGCTGTATGCCTTACATCTATACAGTGCTGTGTGTCTACATCTCAATAAAACTGGAAGAAAATAAAGTAAAATCCTGAAAAAAAGAAACAATTGTCCTTAACAAGTGGTTTCCATTTTTCCAGTCTTTTCCGTTGGACAGTGCAGTGGTGTGTGTGTGTGTGTGTGTGCACGTGTGCACACAGCAGAGGATGGGGTAGGAAGCCTCCAGGGCTGTGCTCTTCTGTAACCTGATGTCCCCACAGGTGGACACAAAGGTCAGTCCTCTGTCCCTCTTCCTTTATAGGTAGCTGCACATCACAGGTTACTCAGCAGCCCCAGATGTGCGCAACTGGGTCATTCCCAGTTTTTCACTCTCCTAATTGTACTGAAGGTATATCTATATCCATCAATCTCTACTTTTTTAGGACTGGTCCCTATAAGTGGAATTTTGGGAACACAATTCGTATGCACTTTTAGGTGTTGGTTGCAGTTTCCAATATCTGGGGTCTCTTCATCAAGTTTGAGTCTTGTTTGGGAAAGCAGGGACTCTGGAGAGCCTGGAGGTGACATCTGAGGCAGGGAGGTGACTGAGTAGGGAGTGGAGGCCTTTAGGGTGCCTAAGAGTGACCCGCAGAGCCAGGAGGGCCCACCCCAGTCCCCTGGCCCCAGGTGTCCTGCCACAGCCCCTGCTCCATTCCCGGGAGCACATCTCACTCTGGCCCCTTCCTGTGACACACCCAGCCCCTTCAGCTCTGAACTCAGCTTCTGAGCAAAGAAACCAGGCCCTGCTTCCCAGTCAGCGGAGGGTTCAGTCTGGTCCACTCGCTCCCTCCCTCTCCAAGCCCGGCCTCCTTCGTCTCAAGAGAGCACCTCTCAGGGCAGTCGGTGAGTTATAGACATGGCCTTGACTGCGCTCAGTCCAGATGGAGTTTTGAGCTGAGACTGCAAGAACCACTGTAGCTTGTGTGAGCAGGAGAGACCTTAACAAAGCACATGGGGGGCTCTGGGAGCTGTGGGAAGGTCAGAGCCTCAGGGTGGCACATATATACAATGGAATATTACTCAGCCCCTAACCACCCTTCAGGCTCCCCCAGCTGTGACCCCGGCTTGGCATCTGCACAGCCCCCAGCCTTGGCACCCCTCACATTCAGCTTCTACGTGGGAGGAGCTCTGCTCCCCACCCAAGATCCCAAGTGAGAAGAGTGGGAGCCCTCACCTCCCTCAAAGTAAGGCCAGAGTGAGACAGGAGATAGATGGGCTCCAGGCTGGGCACTTACAACTAGCCTCCTGTTTGCATTTCCTGAGACAGGAAGTAAGTGGGCTCCAGGTTAGGCATTTACAGTCAGCATCCTGTTTGCTCTCTGAAATGGAAGTAACAATAGAAACAGGGTAAATAGCCAGGCTTTGTCTCCTGTGGACACCTTAAGATAACAGTCATGGCAGAGACAGAGAGGGGCTAAACCCTGTTGGAGTGAAGATCAAGAGGTCACATATCTCCCATCCTTGGGGCAAGGGAGACACTGCACACGCGCAGAAAGGCTCCTTGGGGGTCAAAAGTCAGGGGACAATGCCATGCCATAGTGAGTCTTGTTTCTCCCGGACACCTTCACGTCAAGATCCAACTTGGCTGAGAGATGTGTGCGCACCTAAGGGAAGGGTCCTGAGACAAATTAGCCACGGGGGACAAAGCAAGATGATTGGCCAGAAGGGAGACAAAGCCATGGAAAACTGCCTCCTTATAAAGGATTTAAACTTCCCAAAGGTGCAACTCTCTGAGTTCACCCGTGCGTCTTTCTGCATGTACTTTGTTTTCCAATAAACTATTTATTTTTCTCTTTACCTTCTGCCTCCTCTCTTGAATTCTTTCCGACAAGGCAGGCAAGAACTAGGGATCCAGGCCCTAGCCCTGTGGTCTAGTGGTTAGGACTCCTAGTCTGGGAACTAAGATCTTGCTTCCAGCTACCGCTCACTGCTGCTTACTGCAGACTGCCGCTTACTACTATGTGCATCTGAAATCAAGAGGGGGCACTCTCTCTGCGGCTGTAGGCCAGCCACCTCTCTCTTCTCTGCCAGGAGATGGTTCCCCATGCACAGAATGTAAATCGTCACAGGGAGTACACTCAGGGCTCCCCAGGGAGAGAGACGCCCCTGATGGAACAGGGAGCAGCTGGGGTGGAGAGCAGTGAGGACCACGAGGCAGGGTTGCCACGGTGGGGCACTGCTGTCAAGGTTAGGGATTCAGGCTCGGTGTTGGTTTGTAAGAAGTGGTCCCAATTCTTCCCAATGTTGTTTCCATTAAAAATTAAATTCTTCTCCAGAAACTGACTTTCAATATTGATGCTGGCATCCCACTCCTGGGCATATACCCAGAGAAAACCATAATTCAAAAAGACACATGCACCCCAATGTTCACTGCAGCACTATTTACAATAGCCAGGTCATGGAACCAACCTAAATGCTCACTGACAGATGAATGGGTAAAGAAGATGTGGCACATATATACAATGGAATATTACTCAGCCATAAAAAGAAATGAAATTAGGTCATTTGTAGAGATGTCGATGGATCTAGAGACTGTCATACAGAGTGAAGTAAGTCAGAAAGACAAAAACAAATATCGTATATTAACGCATATGTGTGGAATCTAGAAAAATGGTACAGATGAACTGGTTTGCAGGGCAGAAATAGAAACACAGATGTAGAGAACAAGCATATGGACACCAAGGGGGGAAAGCGGTGGGGGTGGGGGGGTGGGATGAATTGGGAGATTGGGATTTACATGTATATACTAGTGCATATAAAATAGATAACTAATAAGAACCTGAGGTATAAAAAATAGATAAAATAAAATTCAAAAAAAAAATTATGCTGGCCGCCCTGGTGGCTGTGAAACCCTGAGATGCTGTCTCGGGGCGAGCGCACAGGAGAGGTGGGAGGCGCCCCAGGGAGCTCAAAGCAGCTCACTTTGGCTACTTGGAAGGAGGGAGGCCCTTTCCTGGGCGACCTGATCTGTGGTCCGAGGAGGAGACGGCACTGTGCACGGAGCTCCAGGGTCAGCTCTCAACACTCAGAACCTCATCGTCCTCAGGCACGGGCTCATGTGCAGCTCCAGGGATGCCCTGGGTCTGATGACGTGAGCCCCAGTGCTATTTCCCACTGCCGGCCAAGGGACACCCCACCCAAATGGAGGGTGGAAAAAGGCTTTCTGGAGAATCATCTGAGTCTGAGGGAGTTGGGCCCTCAGCAGAGGGAACAGAGTGGGCAGAGGCAGGGAGCCCAGGGCAGCAGCGGGCTTGCAGGTTCATATCAGCAGGTACAGCTAAGGGTGAACGAGTCCTTTCCTGGGTCTCTTTTTGGGACATGAATCATCTCATTGAATCTCTTAACAACTCCAAGAAGAAGGTAAAAACACTGTCCCTGTTTGACTGATGAAGAAATGGAGCTTAAAGAAGCTGCCCCCTTTTCTGCCCCACAGAAAGGCAGAGGCAGGATTTGAACCCAGTGTTCAGTAGATGTCTGCAGGGTCCACTTGACGAGCAGGCGGCGACAAGATGCTGCTGCAGGGGGACCATTCAGCTCTGAGGATACAGGAACCTTTACTCCTCCTGCCTGTAGAGAAACCTCTTCCTGCCCAGATACAAGCTGAACCTGGGACTGGGAGTGTCCCTCGTGACCAGGGCAGGCCATTCCTGGCCAACAGGCCTAGTCCTAGCCATAGATGGTGACCCTGCCCCAGAGGTCAGTGATTTCTCAAGGCCTGGGGATCCAAGCTCTGGAGGAATCCAGGGAGAAGCAGTGTGGAAGGAGCACAGGGTCCAAAGGCAGACAGACTAGTCTAGTCCCTGCTCAGCCTCTCTTAGCTGGGTGCTCCCAGCAAGGCCGTGAGCCCCAGCGGCCCCATCTCTAAAATGGAGAAAATAACAGGCACTGCTTAATGGGTTTTGGGAGAATTCCTGGAGAAATGCCGTGTGTAATTCTTGCCTGGCGCCTGGAGGGCATTAAGAGCCAAACGGAAAGCAGCCACATTGCTGACCCTTTATTCAATGTGTCTGTTTTAATTTTTGTTGACTTGGTGTCACCTTTAAGAAACTGACACCAAATCCAAAGTCATGAAGATTTGTTCCTATGTCATCTTCTATAAGTTTATAATTTTTTTTTATAAGTTTATAATTTTACCTCCTAAATTTAGGTCATTGATCCATTTTGGATGAGTTTTTAAATTTGATGTTAGGCAAAGGGCCACCTTCATTCAGACACTCATAATTTTATGTGTCTGCATGTGTACGGAAGGGCTTCTTCCATCCAGTGCACTACCTGTAGTTGTTATTTGTAAGGAGTTTTCATTAGATTCCAAAGGATTGAAGAATAAAAGGAAATGAAATAATCCTCAAAGAAATTCTTTAAGGATATAAAACATGTTCTGAGGAAGATTAACTGGTAAAACGTTTGAAGTGGGACAGTGTGATTGTCACAAGCAGCCACTCACTGCCCTCTGGTGGTCATGTGAGGAATGGCAGGCGTGCTGAGGGTTCCCTGGTTCTGTGGCAAAAGAAGCCGCCTTCAAACTCAGACATCTTCACAGAATTGCAGGTAGATCAAAACCAAATTTGTAAGATTCAAGGTTTAGGGGGTATCTTTTCAGTGCAAGTAATTTTCCTGTTCTTTCACACTATGGGAAAATTGGCTTATTCCCAAGTGCAGTATGTCAGGGAGCATTTATGGAGCCCCTGAGTCAGGCACTGGGGTCCAGGACAGAAAGTCAGTGCCTCCCAGGACCCACAGGGGATGGGGTGGGAAACACCTGGACTGCATCACAGCTCTGTGTGTCTGGTTGCAAGTAAATAGAATACCAAACCAAAGCATATTTATAGAATCTTTCCGATTATATTAACAGTAAACCATTTTTTTTAAAGTTGAAAACTATCACTCAACATATCTATACTTTTATCTAAACTAGATGGGATCATCCTATATTCCTAGTTACTTTTTCACTTTATATTAGTACTTATCCATGTCATTAAAACTTTTTGAAAATATGATTTTAATAGCTACATAATATTCCTTAATAGCTTATATATAAATTACATAAATGTCAGCTTCACAATAGAAATATTGTGCCAAAAACTTTCAAATTTTAACCTAAAACTTGTCTTTTAAATTTATTTTAATGAGAATTCCTCTTAAGAGCTAAAATTCTTATGAAAAGTAAGTTATTTGGAATCCTTTTTCCTTTCATCTGTTATGCCTTATTATCATTTACTTCTAAAGACTCTTTCACTTTCTTGATATTTTTGCATTTAACTTTTCACTGAGATAACATTTTAAATTTGGTTTTTAAGAATTTCAAGAAGGACCCTGATGTACATGGATGCAAAACTCCTCAACAGAATATTAGCAAACCAAATTCAAGCATACATTAAAATCATGATTAAGTGGAATTTATTCTAGGGATGCAAGGATGATTTAATATCTGCAAATTAATCAATGTGACACACCACATGAACAAAATGAAGGATAAAAATCATATGATCATCTCAATAATTGCAGAAAAAGTTTTTGACAAAATGCAACATCTATTTATGATATCAACTCTCAACAAAGTGGTTATACATGGAATACACTAAAGGCCATATAAACAAGTCCATAGCTAACATCATATTCAGTGGTGAAAAGCTGAAAGGTTTTCCTGAAAATCAGGAATAACACAAGGATGCCCACTCTCACCAATTTTATTCAACATAGTATCGGAATACTACCCAGAGTAATTAGGCAAGAAAAGGAAATAAAAGGCATCCAAATTGGAACAGAAGAAGTAAAACTGTCACTATTTGATTATGACACGATATGATGTGAAACCCTCAAAACTCCACAAAAAAATAACTATTAGAACTAATAAACAAATTCAGCAAGGTTGCAGGATACGAACTCAGTATACAAAAATCTGTCACGTTTCTCTACACTAAGAATAAACCATCAGAAAGAGAAATAAAGAAAACAATCCCATTTACAACTGCATCCAAAAGAATAAAATACCCTGGAATAAATTTAACCGAGAAGGTGAAAGACCTGTGCACTGAGTCGTGGAGTCTGAGACGTGGAGTCTGGGGCCACACAGCTGGGTTCAAATCCCAGCTCATCCACTGGCCTGCTGAGTGACCCTGGGCAAATCACAGAATGGCTCTGAGCCTATTTCTCAACTGTAAAATGGGAACAAAAACAGTATCTCCTCACAGGGTTGTGAGAGGCTCCAAGGAAATGCTTATCTAGACGAAGAGATTGGAGGGGCTCCAACAGCTTCGCCTTGTGTGAAACTGTCCTGGAACTGGGCCCTCCTGACCCTGTGGGCAGGGGTCAAGAGTGGAGCCTGGGAGCCAGATGGGGCTGGACGAGAAGCAGGGCAGAAAAGCTAGGGGGCTGGACCAAGTGTTCACTACTGGTTGTGGTTCAGGGAGGGGAGGCCACCTCCTTTCCAGACCTCAGAGTATGGCCTGGGCCAAGGGCCCGGGGGGTGGGGGTGGTGCCTGATCAGAAGCCATAACTCCAAACCCCCAAGCAGGGTTGGAGCCTTCCTGGTGAGAACGTGTCTCTCTGGTCCAGCCTCATGCGTGATGGAGTGCTTCTCCCAGAGTTCTCCATCTCCTACAAGGCACAGAGCTGGCGGAAGTGAGAGGGGGCAGTCCATTAAACCACACATTCCTGACTGTCAAAATGACACACTGACTAACAGGACATTGAAAATCTACTATATTCCATAAAAAAAAAGACACAAAGAGAGATGAGGCAGGGGATGAGAAGCAGAAGCATCGGGCACCTCTCAGGCCTTTAGGAGAAATGTGTCAGAAACGTCTCCACACCAGCTCAGCGGAGCCCACAGGAGGAAAATGAATGGAAAAGCAGGTTGTGTGGTCTAATCTCTCCAGTGCCAGCCCCAGAGACTCAGGTCCCCAGCCACCAGCCCTACTGTGCACAGCCAGACACCAAGAGGAAGAAACACAGACCATGCCTCAGGAAGACCCAGCCAGACCCCATGTTGGGGGTCACTCAGCATGGTCACATGGTCGTTATGGACTCAGCCCCTCCTCCATGCTCACATCCCCTGTCCTCACAAAAACATCCATGGGCTTTCTGGGGCACTTGTGTATATTAGAAATTTTAACGGTAAAAGAGGGGTGAAGACAGTCAGGAGGCATGACCGTGAGGTGCTCTACAAATTACTGAAGACCTGAAGTCCTTGATACTCAGGATTTTTAAAAAGGTTTCTTAATATGTAAATGGAGAAAGGAGACCCATTTAGTAAATGGTGCTGGGACAATTTGGTATCCCTATGGGAAAATAAGTTTGATCCCTACTCCACAAAACACCACCAAACCAATAACAGACACATTAAGAACCTACATTTGAAAGAAAAACCTTACAACTTTTAGAACAATTTTCGATGAGGGAATTTTTTTTTTCTTATTGAGGTATAGTTGATTTACAATGTTGTGTTTGTTTCAAGTGTACAGTAAAGTGATTCAGTTATTCAGTGATTCAGTGCCTGAGGTGCTTCCTCATACAAAATTCACTCCATTTGGGAGGCTGCTGGGTGATGCCCAATACTCAGAACAACTAACCATCCTGAGAACCCACAGCAGCATGTAGTAGGTGCTCAGTGGATGTTTGTTGACTCAATAAATGACTGTAATGGGACACAAAAAGCAAGCTTAGAGACTGGGAGGGGGTCCCCAATTCTGTCTTCAAACAGGAGGTCTTGCTTCTTTTTGGTGTGGGTGGATGAAACAGGGCTTGGGAAGGCAAGAGGTGTGTCAAGAATTCTTTTGTAGGGCTTCCCTGGTGGTGCAGTGGTTGAGAGTCCGCCTGCCGATGCAGGGGACGCGGGTCCGTGCCCCGGTCCGGGAAGATCCCACATGCCGCGGAGCGGCTGGGCCCGTGAGCCATGGCCGCTGAGCCTGCGCGTCCGGAGCCTGTGCTCCGCAACGGGAGAGGCCACAACAGTGAGAGGCCCGCGTACCACAAAAAAAAAAAAAAGAATTCTTTTGTAAATAGAGGACAATGGGGTGTGGGAAGAGGATGTGAGCAGGCACATCACAGGAAACTGAGCAGAGGACGCAGCGCTGGACCCTCAACCCTGCTCTCCGTGCATCACACTGCCTCCCACCCCTACACAGGGTGAACAGCTCACAAGTTTCCTGGAGAGGATGGTCACATGACCTCAACCTGGCCAATCAGCATGTTCCATCCTCCCTAGACACCGTGATTTGCTCAGGGCTGGGTGAGTGGCCAATCAGGGCCCAGGGCAGGGCCTTGTGCTGGAATCATGGAGAAGAGAAGCTCTATTTCTGTTGGGACTGGAAGGGATGTGACATCAGCCTGTGACAGTTGGTAGGGACATGACGTCACCCTGTGGCAGTTGGTGGGCATCTTGCTCCCATAAAGTCAGAGCCACCTGTGTGAGGTTGACACCAGTAAGCAGGACTGAGAAGTAAGAAGAGACGGTTCCTACTGACGTCCCTGAGCTCCAGCTGCAGCCCTGCTGGAAGCCAGCTGCCTGTGGACTTAGTTACATAAGTCATTCTCTCCTGCCTTGTTTGTTAGCCTGTTTGAGCCACCTTGGGTTTTCTGTCCAGCTGGCTAAGTGGAGACCCTGGAACTGCAACAGTGTGGGTTTTGTCTGTCTTCAGGGAAGAACTGCCAGATAACGCTGTGAGACTCCAGTTTAATCTGGAGATCCAAATGGATTCAAGCGGTATCTGTTGGGGCCAGCTATTAATTCTAGGATTACCCAAATTAGTCCTCACAGGATACGTCCTGTTAAGGTAGCAACCGATGCCCCCATTTAGAGGACAAGACTGAGGCTCAGAGAAAGGAGGTTACTGGGCTACAGTGAGGAAGTGTGGAGCCAGACACAACGCAGACCCTGCTGCTTGAACTCTGGGAAGCCACATGGTGTGGCTTGTCTGTGTGACAGGGCCTAAGGCACCCAGCCCCACGCTGGCTACTGTGGGAGCCTGAGGCTTGGTAATTGCCATGTGGCTGCTTTGAGACTCACAGAAGCAATTCACACTGAAGGGAGGAGGGGGAACTTTCTTCATCAGCCCCCCACACTTCTGGCTCCCTCTCACCCTGCATCCCTTTCTCTTGCTTTGCATGACAATTACAGAGTTATGCTCATGTGACCACGTGGGTAGTCCTCCATTCATGGGCTGCCATCTGGAACTGCTACAGGGGAGGCCAAGAGCCTTTGGGAAGTCCCCACCCTACCTGGGACATCTCCTTCCTTTGGGCCTTGGTGAGGATCTATTCCCCACTTGCTCACCAGAGTTATTTTCCAGAATGTGCAGGGAACCTCAATCAGTTTGGAAGAGAATGCATCCGTCATTGTCCTTTCCACATCTCCCTTGAAACTCTGCCCCTGTACTCCTTCCTCCACATTGTGTCCTCCTGTGGTGCCACGGGAGAGACTGAGCTGACAGTGAGTTAGCTCAGCATGGAAAGGCACATGTAAAGTGAGATCTGACAGCTGGGAAGCTGTTTACAAGGGTGCTTGCTCTTCATGATGTAGAGGCTGTAGAAGCCCCCAGGGGTCTAAAAGCAGTGCTTGGGCCAAAGTGACTGCACAGGTGTTTTGATGGCTGGAAGCTTCTGTCTATGGTGGTGGGGGGGTGAGGTCCCTTAGGCTCTGAAGGCCCACTGTGTGCAGGCTCAGGGGGCACAGAGAAGAGAATGCAGAGGCCCACCCTGGAGGTGTTCACAGACCAAATATGGGTGAACCAGACAGGCAGACAGGGCCCCATAGCACCTGAGCTGCTTTCATGGGTGAAGGGTGTGGGGACAAAGGCAGAGACCCAAGTCTGCTGGGGAACTGGTGAAGGACAGATCATTTTCAACTGAGATTTGAGGGCTGTAATCAGTTAGTTGTGTGTTTGGCTGAAGTGACAGAAATCCCAACTGAGCGTGACTTAAACTACATAGTTAAACTACTTAAACTACTGAACTGCATACTTAAACTACTAAACTACTTAAACTGCATCTAACATTTAATGTTTAAAGACAGTGTGAGAGATGGGAGCTCCAGAGGTGGTCTGGTGGCCCAACAATATCATCAGTGACTCAGATGCCACCCACCTCTCTACTCCACCATTACCAGAATGTTGGTGTCAATCCCTCATGGATGCATTATGGCTGCCTCTGTTCCAGCCATCACGTCTGCATAGTTAACCCTCCATCCAGAAGCAAGGGGGCACCTTTCCCCTGCCTATCTCTTTCATTTCAGGAAGGAAAATCTCTCACAAAAGCCCCTGTAGACTTCTTCTAGGATCTCACTGGCCAGAACTTGGTCACAAGTCCTTGTCCTGACCAATCACTAGTAGGAGAATCAGTTCCCATAACAGAGTTGGAATGACCGTGATTCCTCCTCAGTGAGCATCCACAGGAAGAAGGCAGGGTGGGCTGGGCAAAGCCTCTGGGTGAGCAACGAACACCGTCCTGCCATAAAGGGGAAATGACGCGGGGGCTGAGAGCTCGAAGGAAAGGCAACAGGAGAGCAGGAAGAGAAGCACAGGCAGAGGTGCAGAGGATGACCTGGGGGCTTGGGTCACTGGTGGTTCCTTGCTGCAGGAACACAGCTCAGCTGGGGAAGGTGGGCAGGGCCTTGTATGACCTTTTACACCTGGAGCCCTGGAGTGGGGCAGGCCTTGGGCAACGGGGAGCTGCTGGGAGGTGCTGAGCAAGAGAGGGAGGGCAGGAGCAGATGGGAGATTGCAGTGCACAGAGGCCCCCTGTGCTTAGGAGCCGAGCAGAGCCATTCTGTGGTGGGCAGCAATGTTGCTAATAAACTCCAGAGGCCTCTGTTCAAACAGACAATTGTAACTGACAAGAGGGAGTAAACGTGGTCTTAATGAACGGGTTTGCTAGTGGCAACCGCCTGTGTCTGGATGTTAGACCGCCCACTCTCAGCCGGTTCTTAGACAGCTCTGCTGTCACACCTGCTACACCCACACCTCTCCTCTCCCACCTGCCCCCTGCCTGGCCTCGGGCCCACACACCCCAGGGCGCCTGAAACAACCCAGCGCTTTGTGTTGTAATTAGCACAGGGTGGCCCCCACGCCTGAGGGTGAAGGTGACTGGGTTCCAGTTTACAGAGGGGAACACAGAGGCTGGGCATGGGTGGGGGGCTTGCTGTGAGTTGGGTGTGTGTGTGTGTGAGTGTGTGTGTGTGTGTGTGTGTGTGTGTGTGGGATCCCAATCAATCATCCCCTTTATGACTTCAGAGTGGGGCAGCCTCCCTACCCCCAGCCAGGCTGCTGGCTAAACCGAGGGGCTCAGAGCTGTGCTCACCCCAGCCCTGGACCTGGGGGTTGGGGAGGGAGGGCTCTTCTCTGTGTGATGCTCCCTCCTGCAGAGGGCACAAGAGACCCCACAGACATATCATTCCTTCCTTATGACCTGAGCCTCCCACGTCTGCATCAGGAGTGCCCTGACCCGTGGGGACCGCAGCCCACAGGAGCACACATGGGCAGGTGTGCCCATGACTGAGAGGCCAGCACCTCCCAATTAAGGACCCCCAGTGCCCAGACAATCACATCCTGGAATTGAGGGGAGACCCGGGGTCAGGGAACCAATTGCGGCCTTAAAGGGCAAGTTGTTGTCATTCAGGGGGCTGGTGTGTTTTTATTCAATCACACATCTGCAGTCCCACACAGTAGTCACCCCCTTTCTCAGCAGCCTGGGAGCCCTCAGCCTGGCAGCTTTTATTTCTCTTTAGTCCTAAGTTCTTAACCTCAAATTGAGTCCCATTATGGACATAAATACTGTCCCTTTCCTGTCCCTTCAGTATGAGAGGCCACCCCAAACTCCCCCTCCCTTCCCCTTGTCAAGGCCTCCACACAGGTGAGCATGGCTCTTTTAAGGCCATTCTGCAGATTTGTGAGCGAAGGATTTAGAATAATAAGGCGAGGAATGTCTGCCCCACGTGGCAGGGCGAGTGGGCAGGTGGTGATAAGTCACCTGTAAAATCTCAGCTGACTGAGGTGTCAGCAGCAGCAGAACAGCAGCCAGGGGCTGAGCGTGTGCAGAATAAGTGGATTGTGTTCATCCAGCAGCCTCTGGGGTGGTGGGCCCTGGAGCACGACTCTAAGTGTGGAAGAGGGAGGGTCCCCAGTGCCTGGATCCCACCTTCTAGAAATTGGGGTTGAGATGTGGCTTTGAAATCAGAACACTGGGGTTCAAAGCTGGCTCCACCACTGAGTTATAAAAGCAAAACGAGCCTCCGTTTTCTCATCTGTAAAATGGGAGTATTGAAGTCTCTCCCTCTCAGGGTGGGGAGGGGTTTAAATGGGGCGACAGGTAGAGCACAGGGGCTGGCTGGGCCGAGCCTGCACCCAGGCACGCTGTTACGACCACTATTCTGGGGCAGAGTCTGCACACTTTTCCCATAAAGGTCTGTTTTAGGCTTTAAGAGACCTGCGGCCTCTGTCACAACTACCGCTCTCTGCTGTTGTAGAGCAAACACAGTTTCGGCAATAGGTCGTCCATGCTCCCACCCCTGCTTACTGAGATGCAGATTATTGGATATGATGGTCACATAACACTGTTGGTTTTAGGCATCCAGTGTTTTTTTTGTTGTTGTTTGTTTTTTTCAAGTCACTCGACTTGTGGGATCTTAGTTCCCGGACCAGGGATCGAACCCGGGCCCCTGGCAGTGAGTCCGCTGTGTCCTAACCACTGGACCACCAGGGAACTCGCCCAAGGCCCACTTTTCAAATACAAACCAACCACCTCCTCTGTTGGGGACTCGTATTCTGAGGCACTGTCCACCTGCCCTGCTCCCCCAGGGTCAGGTCCCAGGCTGCTTGGGACCACACAGCCCAGGGCCCATGAAGTCACTCAGCCCGGCCGGCCTTAAGTCTGCTCACCCTGCCTGCCACTGCCTCCACAGAAACACGATGAAGGCTCCCACCCATCCCCAGCTGCGGGCTTCGCCGCCTCCTGCCCTCTCCGTGTGCCCCCGTGTGGGGAGGCCCTGCCTGCTGTTCCGTCCCCTCTCCCGGGAGTGTGAGTACAGATACTCTTTTCAGTGGCAGTTGTCTCCTGATCTGCTGGTCTTAGTGAATCTCAAATTTTCTACTAAACATTCTATTTTAAACCAGCCTAGGAGACACTTTGCAGACACAGAGTAAACAATTGAAGAACAAATAAACTGTATGCCTTTTTATAATATCGTCAACAAGTTTAATAATTTAATATGTATTAGAATTCCTTTTCCCATAAAATCGCAGACTGCATCAGGGTGGAGGGCATATAAAAATCACATGGACAGGACCAGACACCTGTGAGGTCCTTACTTTCCATCTCCTCAGACTGAGGGCCCAAGGCCAAGCTTGACCAAGTCCCAGTCTCTGCCTTCACACTGTGAGTGAAATTTGGTTGGTTTTTCAAATTAAACTTTTACACTTGTCAGCGTAGCAGGGAGATTGTTGGTTCAAAACTCATCTTTCCAGCAGTAATCAAGTTATACCACACATGAGACAGCCTGTTCCCTGGGTCATTTGACTAGAATCTGTAGATATCAACAGGGATAGAGTCAGGGAAGCATATTTCAAAACCAGCTGCACCTCTGGGAGAGAGTGGGGCTGGCGCGCCTGGAAGGTAGCAGCTCCTCAGTCGGGAGCATCTGTCTTCCCGCATTAGATTTCCAGAGAAACGCCCGGAGAGGACAGCGGGCTGGAGCTGAGCTTTGCTGCCACCCATGGAAGGGAGGGCTGGAAACGTCAGTTAACTGCAGTCCTGGGAGCAGCCAGACCGAAGGGAACCACAAGAAATGTGCCCTCCAGGACTGCTGTCCTACTTAGGAAAAGGCTCCGCGGCTATAACAAAGGGCCCACGGCAGAGTGGCAAACGGAAGCTGGCATCCCTCATGCTGGGTCTGGAGGCAGACAGTCCAGGGGTGGTCCAGGAAGCTCCTGTCCCTGTCGCCGTGTCATCCCAGAGGAGTTGCCTCGTCCATATGGGCAGGACTGAGCTCCAACCTCAGAGCTCACATTCCCAGCAGCAGGACAGAGGGAGAAGAAGAAAGGGCCTGCTTCTCTCTCCTAGGACATACTCTAGAAGTTGTGCAAATCGCTTCCCTTCCCGTCCTGGAGGGAGAGTTTGGTCATACGAGCAGCCTCGCTGCAGGTGGGAACTCTATAGTCGTGGGCGGCCGCACGACCAGCTAAAGGTCGGTGCTCTGAGAAATGGACAAGGCTATCGGGAGCCACCTGGACACCTCAGCCCCACCCCTTCTAATGTTCCCTCCCACCACCTGACCACTCTTGACCCTAAGGTCATGTTTTATGAGAGATTGTCCGTTAGACAAATTGCATTAAGCAATTCATAATTCAGGAACCAGTTGAAAATCATGGGCTGGCGGGTGTTTTCATGAGTTTTGCTGGCAAATTGCCGGTGGGGCTCCGACACTGACCCTGAAGCTCTCTCCCACCCAGAGCCCACTGGGCACCAGAAGGCAGAGGCATCTTGTCTGGTGGAAGGCGACCATGTCACTCCCTGCTCATGGATCCCCTGCTTTTCAGAACAAAACCCACAGTCCTCCCTGTGGGACTGAGCTTGGACTAATGAGGGCGACCAGAGGCAGCCGTGGCCCAGTCATCCCAGGCCCAAGGCTTACAGAAGAGGAGACAGTCTCGTGAGCACAGTGTTCCATCATCAGAGCTGACTGCTTTCCAGGCCTGAGCTGGGGGATGTTTCAGTTTGGAGATGCAGAGCACAGTGCACCAATGGGGGTGGTCCTGGAAGCAGGGGTTGGGGGGCCGATCCAACCCCCCACTCCCCAGCCTCATTCCCGACCTCTGTCCTGTGTGTGCCTGACACTCCAGCTTCCTCCTGCCAGGGTGCCTGCCCTCCAGTCCCTGTGGTCAAACCCACGCATCAGGGCCCCACCCCAGACGGGAAAGGGAGAGCCTGACTCCTGCATGAGAGTCAGGAAACTCAGCTGCACAGGGACCTGACCACACCATACACAGGCTGGTTCACAGGACCTTGTTATCCTATTATGGGCATCTCGGTCATAATTCACACATGCCTCAGGACCAAAAGTTCTGCTCGGGCCGTCTGAAAATGTTCGGTAATGTTAGTGCAGGAGGGTAATACACACTTTCTGCATTTCTGCCCTGCAGTGCAGCAATTGTTGCTGTTGGAAGTCATCGTGCTAATTCTCTTAGGTCGTTTTTCCATTTAGTTGTTCCGAGTAACTCCAAGTACTATGTGACTATGTGCATCTCAAACTGGAAAATGCACAACCCCAATTCTGTGCAGGGAGGATGCAAAACAGAGTGTGGTACATCCTTCTGGAGCATCAAGCTTAATAACAAGACTTGGAAGAACCAAGGAGTTGATGAGAACTATCCCCCTCCCCCACCAACATGGAAGACAGAAGAGTGGGGGAGGGGAGAAGTGCCCAGGAACGACAGTCCAGTCTCTGAAGTTTCACCCAAGTGCGGGTCAAGGGGCAGACCTGCAGCCAGGGTGGCCTCTCTTCTGGTCTCCCAGGCCACTCTAGACCATCCTCTGAGCTGGCCACGTGTTTGAATACGATGCTTCTGAAGGCCGTGGAGGTTCTTGATCCCAGGTCCCAGGTCCCAGGGAGCACAGCCTGACCTTCCTGCTTCAGTCATCCATGGGGTGTTACACTGGGCTCACTTTGTGGTGATGCTTCTTGCTGGGCAGCCTACAACATAGGTGTTTTAAAATAAAGTTCCACGTTCTCCCAGCCACCCACTGCTGTGCCTGGCTGCGGCCAGAGGGAGTGGCTGGGAACACACTCTCAGGCTGCCCAGCATGGGAGGAATTTCCAAGATTGGACACACCTGGAGGGCGGCAGGTTCCCTCTGGGGCTCCAGTCCTGCTGCTGATGCTGCTGGTAGAGGTGGAGGCCGCAGGGCCACACTGGGGGCTGGGCTGGAGGTAACGGTCCTCGCCTCCAGGCTGGTCGGGGATTGGCAGTCTTGCTGGTCTTCTGCCCTGGCTTCTGGTCCTCCTGCAGCTGCTCACTTTCTTCCTGGTAGAGCCACGTGGGGAGGAGTGGTTCACTCTGTGTGGACACCTCAGGGCTTGGGGAAGGCTCAACTTCATGGCTGTTGAGGTCAGCGGAAAGGGAGGGCCTCACGCTGATGGTGCAGCCCCCCGCCTCGGGTTCCTCGGAGCTCACACTGTCGTGCCTCCTGCCTGCTCCTGAGTCTTGGATCTGGTCCCACCTCGAGCCCAGAGTCCTTATCACAGGACAACTCACAGTATGGCCTGAGTGGCTCCTCCTACCCCATGTTCACCCATGGATGCCTCATTAGGTCAGTGAAGGTGCTTCTGTCACTAGGGTTGAGGGTCACCTTATCTTTTAAGAGATTTTTTTATCTCTGAGGAGAAATACAGTGGGATGGGGTATTGCCCTTTTAGGATTCACTGCCACAGCTCCCAGAAGTCCCAACACCCAAAAGGCAGGGATCCAGTGACCATGGAGTAGAGAACTATTCCCAGACTCCATACATCCATTGCAGGGCCGTCATAGCTCTGCCCCAGGAAGAGTTCCAGGGCAGCATAAGCGGGGCTGCTGCAGAAGGAATCAAGTTTGCCACTCTCTTTACATTCATTGCTGAAGGCCAAAGTTCATAATTTTGATGTTTATCTCGGCATCAGAGAGGAGGTTCCTTGGCTTCATGTCCCGGCAAATGACGCCCCTCTGGTGGCAGGCCTGCAGGGTGGAGACCACCTGCTGGAATGGGCCTCAGGCCTCCACCTCTGTCATGCGGCCGTGGTCCTCCAAATGGCTGGACATGTCCCCCCCATTGAGGTACTCCATCACCAGGAACATTGTCTCCTCCATGTCAATCACCTCCAGTAGCTTTACAATATTGGGGTGATTCAGAGCCTTCATACTGTTCACTTCCCGGAAAAGTTCCTGGAGGCTGGAGGAGCTCTGCTACCTTTTCTTAATGACCTTGACAGCCACCTCCCAGTCAGAATGTGCCAGGCCAACTTCACCTTGGCGAACCTACATTCATCAATGGAGGATCTCGTAGTTGTCAATATGAGCCTCCTTGTCAGCAGAGAGGGTCGTGAGGCACTGCATCATGGTGACCTGCTGACTACACTGACAGATAGCACTAACTAGCAATGCTAATTATGCTAACAATGCTAACTATACTAACAGTGCTAAGTATGCTAACTATACTAGCAGTGATGACTAATACGAATGATACTAACTATGCTAATAAACTATTAACTTTACCAGTTACACTAACTAACTATACCAACGATACTAACAATGCTAACTTTATTAATACTAGCAATACTAACTAAAAAAATAATTTAAGGGCTTCCCTGGTGGCGCAGTGGTTGAGAGTCCGCCTGCCAATGCAGAGGACGCGGGTTCGTGCCCCGGTCCGGGAGGATCCCACGTGCCGCGGAGCGGCTGGGCCCGTGGGCCATGGCCGCTGGGCCTGCGCGTCCGGAGCCTGTGCTCCGCGACGGGAGAGGCCACAACAGTGAGAGGCCCGCGTACCGTAAAAAAAAAAAAATAATAATAATTTAAGATAAAATGAGAAAAAGAACAAAGGAAAAAAAGAAAGCAGAATGAAAAAATTTAAAAATTGAGAAGAAAAAAATTTTAAATAAAAGAAAAAATGATTAAAAAGACAAAAATAAAATGAGAAAAAGGCAAAGAAAAATGAGAAAAATAAAAAAAGAGTAGAGAGAAAAGGAAAATATCAACAAAATGACAAAAACATGGAAAAAGCAGGCTAACTGTGGGTCCAAGTCCGTCAGGTCACCAAAAGCAGCTTCCTGGGCTCTAAGGACCAAAAACCTGGGCCCAGCTGGGGACATATATAGGTACTTTTGTGAATTTAATCGCAGTGGTGCCCTGTGAGTTCAGAGCAAGTAACACCAATCACAGCTGGGGACAAACCACAGTGGTTTTCTCACTTTTTGGGTTCAAGACTCCTTTACATTAGGAAAAAGGATCCCAAAGAGATTTTTCTTCATGTGCATTATTAGAGATTGGTATTCACTTTGTTAGAATTTAAAATCTGTGGGATGCTTCCATGACATTTTCATTTCTAGTTTGAAAATCTGTAATAATTTTAAAGACCTCATAATGTCTACACTTGAAATAGACAATTCCTTTTCCTTAAACTCTGGCCTCAAAATAATGTTACAACTTAACTGACTTCACGATACTATAGGAAAATGCTCTGTTGCATAAGACATGATAAGGTACATTATGAATGTCTATGAAGCTGAGAGAAGATTTGCTAGGAAAATCATGAGCAGATGTCTTGTCAGGACCCTCGGAGGCCAGATGGCATGGGTTGATGTATTTGAAGTGTTGAAGGAAAGAAGCTGTCAACCAATTATCTTATATCTAGCAAAACTGGCCTTCGAAAATGAGGGAGAAATTAAGACATTCCCAGTTAATCGAGAGTTGAGAGAGTTCTTAACTACCAGACCTGCCTGCAGCAGGGAGTCCTTCAGGTTTGAGTGAAGGACCCTGGACAGTAACTCAAAGTTTTATGAAGAAATAAAGATCTCTAGTAAAAGTAGATAGTTGGGTGATTAGAAAAGCTAGTACCACTGTAGCTCCACTTTTTGTTTTCTATTTGATTTAAGAGACTAATCTATAATAAAAAAAACTCCACAATTATTAGTCTGGTTTTGGACACACAGTGCATAAAGATGCAATTTTATGACATCAGTAACTGAAAGGGGGTGGAGTCAGAGCTGTATACGAGCAGGGGTTTTATATGTTATTGAAATTAAGCTGGTTTAGAAATTGAGCTATTTGTAATGAGGTGGATAGACATAGAGTCTGTCATACAGAGTGAAGTAAGTCAGAAAGAGAAAGACAAATACCGTATGCTAACACATATATATGGAATTTAAGAAAAAATATGTCATGAAAACCTAGGGGTAAGACAGGAATAAAGACACAGACCTACTAGAGAATGGACTTGAGGATATGGGGAGAGGGAAGGGTAAGCTGTGACAAAGCGAGAGAGAGGCATGGACATATACACACTACCAAACATAAGGTAGATAGTAGTGGGAAGCAGCCGCACAGCACAGGGAGATCAGCTCGGTGCGTTGTGACCGCATGGAGGGGTGGAATAGTGAGGGTGGGAGGGAGGGAGTCACAAGAGGGAAAAGATATGGGAACATATGTATATGTATAACTGATTCACTTTGTTATAAAGCAGAAACTAACACACCATTGTAAAGCAATTATACTCCAATAAAGATGTAAAAAAAAAGTTAAAAAAAAGAAATTAAGCTGGTTTAAATTGGCATTAGAGTGTTATAACTTTAGGATGTTATTTGTAATCTCATGGTAACCACAAAGAAAATAGCTATAGAATATCCACAAAAGGAAATGAGAAGGGAATTAAAATGTTTCACTACAAAAAATCAACTAAATGTAAAAGAAGATGGTCATGAAGGAAATGAGGGACAAAAAAGTCAAAAGGCATATAGAAAACAAAGAGCAAAATGACAGAGGTTACTCTTTCCTTATCAGTCATTACTTTAAATGTAAATGGGTTAAACTCTTCAGGTGAAAGATTGACAGAATGGATAAAAACATACAATGCAACTATTTGCTACCTATAAGAGACTCACTTTAGATCCAAAAAATGGAGAAAAGTTGAACTCAAAAGGATAGAAAAAGATAGTCCATGCAAATAGTAACCAAAAGAGAGCAGGGGTGGCTGTACTAATATCAGACAAAATAGACTTTAAATCAGAAAAGTTTACAAGGAACAAAGAAGGGCATTATATGTTAATAAGAGGTTCAATACAGCAAGAAGATAAAATCGTAAACATTTACACACCTAATGACACCATCAAAACATATGAAGCAAAAGCGGACACAACTGAGGGGAGAAATAGTTCTACATAATAGTTGGAACCCTCAATACCTCACTCTCAATGATGGATAGAACAACTAGACAAGATGAGTGAGGAGGTAGGGAATTTGAAAAACACAATCAACCAGTTAGGTCTAACAGACACACACACCAACAGAACACACAGTCTTCCCAAGGGCACATGAGGCCTTCTCCAGGACAGACCATGTGTTAGGCCACAATTAAGTCTCAGTAGATTTTACAAGATATCATACAAAGTATCTTCTCCAAGCACAATGGGATAAAGTTAGAAATCAGCAAGAGAAGGAAAAGTGGAAAATTCACAAATTTGTGGAAATTAAACACACCTTAAAGAAACTTTGTGTCAAAGAAGAAAGCACAAAAGGAATTAGAAAATATTTAGAGATGAAGGAAAAGGAAACACAAACTTATGAGAAACAACAAAGCAGTGCTAAGGGGAACATTATAGCCATAAACACACTACAATAATCTCAAACCAATAACCTAACCTCATGCAACTTAGGAAACTAGAAAGGGAAGAACAAACTAAACCCAAAGCTAGAAGAAGGAAGTTAATAATAAAGATTAGAGCAAAGACAAAGTAGAGAATAGAAAAACAGAGAAAATCAACGAAACCCAAAGTTGGTTTTCTGGAAAAATTAACAAAGCTGACAAGCTGTTAGCTAGACTGACTAAGAAAAAAAAGGGAAGACAAATTATTAACATCAGAAGTGAACATGGGGCAAAAAAAAAAATGATTATAGAGAGCACTATACATAATTGTTCTCTAACAAATTGGACAGCTAGATAACAGGGACAAAGTCCTAGAACTACAAACCCTCCCAAGACTGAGTCACAAAGAACAGAGAATCTGAATAGATTCATAACTAGTAAGGTGATTGGATCAGTAATCAAAAACCCCTCTACAGAAAAAGCTCTGTGCCCAATTGATGGCTTCACTGGTGAACGCTACCAGACATTTAGTGAAGAACTAACACCAATCCTTCTCCAACTCATCCAAAAAATTCAGGAGAAAGAACACTTCCTAACTACTTCTATGAATTATAATAAACTGGTTCCCTGAACTCTGTTAGCTGCTCTAGTAAATTACTCAAACCCAAGGAGGGGGTCGTGGGAACCTCTGATTTATAGCCTGTTGGTCAGAAGTACAGGTAAGAACCTAGGCTTGCAGTTGGCATCTCAAGTGGGGCCGTCTCGTGGGACAGAGCCCTTAACTATCTCCAGGTAGACAGTGTCAGGACTGAGCTGAATTATAGGCACCCAGCTGGTGTGGAAGAGTTGCTTGGTGGTGTAGCAAACATCTGCCACCACACACACACACACACACACACACACACACACACACACACACACACACGTTGGAACTGGGTACTAGAATCATTACCAGGTGAACTCACCGTGTAAAACAGACCCTGCCACAGACTCAGTACACAAGCACTTTTCAGTACATGTGCTGGTCTATAAAACATTTGAAAAAAAATATGACAGTGAGGAAGGTGGAAGTGGGATAGATATTATGAGACCAGCCATGAGCTGATAACTGTTGAAATTGGGTACGTGGGGATGGGGGTCATTATACTGACATGCCTACTTTTGTGTATGTTCAAAGTTGTCCACAAGAAAAAGTCGAAGAAACAAAACACAAGAGTAAAGTGCACGTGTTGCCTGCGTCACTGGACTCCTGCTAATTTAGCTGGTGAGTGGGGCGTGAGATAAACCGTGGCTTCTCTGAGGTGGGCTCACAGGGCTGGACACACTGTCCACCCTCCACAGCCACGACACAGAGAGGGGTTCACATCAGATCCATCGTCATGGTCATGCACCCTCTCCTGGGTGAGAGACCGCTCAGAGAATCTGATCATAGCCAAGCACCTCACTCGTGGTCAGCAGGCACACACTCAACTGCAGCTCCAGTCATGGAGCCCGTGTGCACTGGCCACAAAGGAACCGGCCACAGATGAGGGCATTTGTGACAGCTGGCTCTGACTTTACAGCTCTTGTGTTCTCCAGCCTGGTGTCTTTTAACCATCTGGGGCTGTGCTGGCTTGGGGAAAGAGCTGGCCAACGTGCACTTCAAGGTCAAGAAGATAGGGCTTCCCTGGTGGGGCAGTGGTTGAGAGTCCGCCTGCCGATGCAGGGGACGCGGGTCCGTGCCCCGGTCCGGGAAGATCCCACATGCCGCGGAGCGGCTGGGCCCGTGAGCCATGGCCGCTGAGCCTGCGCATCCGGAGCCTGTGCTCCGCAACGGGAGAGGCCACAACAGTGAGAGGCCCACGTACCGAAAAAAAAAAAAAAAGGAGAAGATAAATAGGCCAGGAGATGTGCTGTGTTTCCTGCAGCGCGTGGCTGAGAGAAGACGAGGTCCATGTGTCACTGGGGGTGGTGTGGGAGAAATGGGGAGAGGTTGGTCAAAGGGTAAAAGTCACAGTTCTGTAGGCTGAGTGAATCTAGAGATGCAACGTACAGCACGTTGACAGCAGTTAATGACACCACGTCATGTGGGGAAAACTCGCCGGGAGAGTAGACTTGAGGTGCTCAGACCACACCAAAAAGGGATAGTTAGCTGAGCAGGTGGACATATTAATTAGGTCGCCTGTGGTAATCATTCCACTATGTACACAGACATCAAAACGTCATGTTGTACACCTGAAATTCATGCAAGTTTTATTAACAGTGAGGTCTGTGACATGAGTGACCAGCAGCTGTACCTGGACACTGTGACTTCATCAATGGCAGAAATGACACTCCTGCCAGGGTGGGCCCAACCTGCAAAGGGACAGGTGGGTGTTGCTTCCTGGTTCTTGGAAACCAGTCCCCAGGCTGTGAGGAAGCCCGGCAGCCACACAGAGGAGGACGAGGCCCGGCCACCAGCCCAGCTGAGCCCCGGATAGCGGCCACTGAGTGAGGCCTCAGCAGCGCTCACATGTGGCAGAGAGGAGCCATCCCCCGGGCCATGCCCAAAGCATGAAATTCCGTGGGAATAAATGATGATTATTTTAAACCACTGCGTTTAGGGGCAGTTAGTTTGACAGCGGAAGGTACCAAAACGCTGCCTCCCCCTGCCCCACGCCCGCTCCAGACCCTCCACCTCCTCTCACCCCTGTTATAGATGGACTGTTCCTGGCCCCCAGTTTCATATGTTGGGGTCCCAACCCCCCAGTGTGGCAGTGTTTGGAGATGGGGCCTGTGCAGAGGCGCACCCTTGAACGCAGTTCTAAGGGTGGAACATAAGCCAGTAAAGCCAAGGTCCTGACATAAGGGGAAGGGGCTGCAGGGCTCCCCCCACCACAAGAGGACACAATGAGGAGGCCGCCGTCTGCTGGCCACGTGGAGAGTCCACACCAGACACTGACCCCGCCGGACTGCGATCTGGGACTTCCAACCTCCAGAGCTGTGGGAAGACACACTTCTGTTGTTCAAGCCGCTCAGTCTGTGGCCCGTGTCGTGGCAGTCACAGCACATTAATCATACACCCTCCAGCCTCGAAGCCTCTGCACGCACCCTCCCTCCTGCCTGGACGCTTCACGCAGCTCACACCTCCTGGCCACGGTCGCTCTCAGCAACTGTGCTCCTAACTCGGGGATGGGCTGGGAGGCGGGGGTCATCAGCCAGGCCTCCGTCCCTGTTCACCCCTCTCAAAGCAGCCTGCCCTCCCCTCCAGCATGGGTCAGTCTGCAGCTGCAGCTTCGATTTCTTTGAATAATGGTTTGACGGATGTTCCCCCTCCTCCCAGGTCTGCACAGGGTCTGTCACACATACCTGCCCCATTTTTAGAAAAGATACTGGCCTTGACCGAGAAAGTAAAGCACCCTTTGACCCAGCCATTCTGGTCCTGGATGTAAGTGCTAGTGAAACATGGGACATGGCTGGGAGGTGTGTCTCAGGGCCCTGGGCTAGAACAGGCCTTGCCTGTCCCATCAGGAGAATGGATGCCTGTGGCCCATCCAGATGAGTGACACTGGGCAGCCACGGGAACGCTCGAGCCCGGCCACCCTGAGCAGCAGGGGAGAGTTGCCCAGACAACCAGTTCCCAAAGAGGGCACATGTCACAGTCCATCTGAATGAAATAACACAGAAAATACCAGTGCAGCCTGGGAGTCAGACAATGAGGCCGAGCAGGGACAACATAGTCACAAATGTCAGGGCACCAGTCACCCCAGGGAGAGGGTTGTTTTCAAGAAGGGATGCGATGGAAACACCCATTTACTGACTTGGGTGGTGAATACCCTTGTCTAAACTACAGTGGAGCTTTAAACTATATGTAACACACACATACACGTGTGTGTAGATAAGTTTTGTATGTCTTCTGTGTGTACACCAACAAGTTTTTGTGTTTTTTTAATAAATTTATTTATTTTATTTTTGGCTGCATTGGGTCTTCATTGTTGCATGCGGGCTTTCTCTAGTTGCTGCGAGCGGGGGCTACTCTTCGTTGTGGTGCATGGGCTTCTCATTGCGGTGGCTTCTCTTGTTGCAGAGCACAGGCTCTAGGCGTGCGGGCTTCAGTAGTTGTGGCACATAGGCTCAGCAGTTGTGGCTCATGGGATCTAGAGTGTGGGCTCAGTAGTTGTGGTGCATGGACTTAGTTACTCCACGGCATGTGGGATCTTCCCGGAACAGGGCTTGAACCCATGTCCCCTGCATTGGCAGGTGGATTCTTAACCACTGTGCCACAAGGGAAGTCCCACACCAACAAGTTTTAATGGAAAAAATGAACAATTGTTCGACAAAGTGGCAAACTGTTATTTTTAAAAAGGGGACAGAGTTCCCAATTGCTCCTCAAACACCCAGGTCCAATGTCACAGGTGGATGAACCTGGGCTCCCCTGGCAACACCCACCCACCTCGATCTCACCAGTAGCAAATGAGTGACCAGTTGCCTAAGTGTAAACCCATTTTCCAGAAAGACCCTGGACTCCCTGCCCAGCATTTCCAGGTGGGCATCTGCGCCCACCAGCACAGCATCAGCGCCCGGACGCTGGCAGGTGACAAAGACCAGATGACCAGCAGATCCTGTGCTCTCTGCCTGGGGCAGCAACAAGGCCAGACCAGCCCCCTGTCAGCTGGAGACTCTCTACAGCCATTCTCAGGACAGCTTCCCCACCCCTCAGGGTCTTGGAAGTGACCTTGTCTATGTCTGTTTACTGCCCTGTCTTCTTCCATGAGGACAAGAGGTGTGTTAGGTGCACTGCAAGGTCTCTGGTGCTAAGACTGGCAGAGGCTCCTGACTAAATGGCTGAGGGGCAGCGACAGAGCAATGCCAGGAGTCCCGTGGTCCTGGGATATCCTGTGTCTGAGAGGCAGGGACACACCAGGAAACAAGAAGGGACCCTGAGCAGACCTTCCTGGTTCCTTCCCAGCCCCACCTCTTACTGTCTGCCAAGCGCCCCCAGAATGTCACTCAACCTCCAGGAGCCTCATCTGTGGATTCGAGATGTCAGGAATGATTAGCCCCAAGAACGTGGAAGGACATAAGGCAGACACCCGGCCTGGGGGTGCTGATGGATAAAGCTGCTTCTCTCACCAGCTGCCTGAAGGTGTAGCTGAGGATGTGAGCTCTGTACCACGGGGCGTTGCTCATGGGCAGCCCTGAGGGGCATGGAGGGAAGGGTGACTTCTGTGGTGGGTGATGCAGGGCCTGGTGCCAAGTTGGCTCCAGGGAAATGTTTGTTGCCTGAATCTATGAAGGAGATGGACAAACCTCACATGCTAACAGCAGAGTCACATTTAAAACAAGGACTGCATGTTCAGAGGCCACTCTTGCCGGTCCTAGGGCAGAAGGAACAATGCATGACATGGAGAGGGGGTGGGCAGAACGCCTGCATGTGCATGGACAGGGCAGCAGGTGGTGGGAGTATCCCAGAGCCCTCTGCTTTCCTGCCCATGAGGATGAAAACCAGAAGAGGGTGACTTCAAACTGGTGTGAATGGATACGAGGTCACAGAAGCAGCCTCACAGGCCTTAACCCACCCCCAGGGGACTGTCCCCAGAAGGTCTTTCAGAGCCAGGATGAGGCTTTACATGTGCATGTGCACAGGCCAGAGATGTTTTAGTCTGAGCTGCCCAGACACACCTGGAGATAAGGATTCTGGCACAAGGAGTTTATTTGGGAGGTGAAGGCAAGGGTGTAGGGAAGTGACAAGAGGAAGGGAAGGTGACTAATTATACCTGTTATCAAGCTGTTTCCACTGCGGAGCCCCCACTACAGGATTCCCCCTAATACATGATGCCCCCCACTACAGGATCCTCCCACTGCAGAATCCCCTGATTGCAGGATGCCCCCATTGTGAGCAACAGGAATCGGCACACCAGGGAGCCTGGGAGCCAGCGCAGAGAGGTGGCTGGGGTCCCGGCTGAGTCTGCTCCTGGGGATGCTACGCCTGCCCCAAGGAGGCCAAGGGGTCTCCGGCAGCAGAGTAAGCCCCAGGCAGAGAGGTGCTGGCATCTGGAAGTGAGAGGAGGCCAGGGTGAGGGGCTCTGGCCGCCAGCCCTCGCTGGACTGAGAGAGTCTCCTGCTGTCCTTATCAGAAGACCATGGGTCTTCTGAGCTGCCATGTGGACTTCAGAAGGTCAAGGTTACGTGTTATAGTTTTGTCACCCTTGTCTCACATCTGTGGGGGATCCTGCAGACTGACTCACTCAGCATGTATGCCATCCCCTCTTTCCATGCCTCGTATCTCTGGAAAACCTGAAATCTACATTTCCTAGACACCCGTGCTGTTAGGCTTCTGCAGGTGGCTTCAGCTCCTCTGCACAGATGCCTACCTGAGATCTAAAAGGTGGAAGTGAGCAACACAGGGAGGTGGAGAGATGGGGCTCCAGGCTGGCAGGAAACAGAGGGGTCTGGTTCTTCGACAGCAGCAGCATCACAGACAGTGGGGTTTCCATGGCAACAGTCTTGGGTGGAGTCAGGTGATTGTCTAGGCTGTGTTGTCCTTGGCTATGGGGCCTCTACTCTTGGTTCCCTTGTGGTCCTGGAATCTCAGTCTTAACACCCAGGAATAAGAGAATAAGACCCCTCTGCCCAAACCACAAAAGAGTGGATTTTGCCACCTGTAACTAATCACTGTGACCAGTACAAATTCAGATTCTGAAATCACCTCCATTGTTTTTCCTGTGCAGAAGAAATACAGAAAACTTAAGAAAAACAAGTAAGAATCATCTGTAATCCCACCATCTGGAGGTAATCTCTGGAGTCTTTTTGCATGTTTTCTATTTTTTTCTATAGTCAAAATGACACAGTTTGTATTATTCTCTGCCAGCTTTGCTCACTTAATGTGGATTATAAATGTGTCCCAGTGGCTTTGTCCATGAGGCCTTCAGCTCCCTAGACCAAACCAGGTTCTATTCACTTTTTTAAACCACTGTATTGATGTACAGTTGACACAGAAAAAGCTGTACCTATTTAGTGTATGCAACCCGATGACTTTGGATATAAGTATACATCTGTGAAAGCACCACCAGTCTATGCCATAAATACACCCATCACGACCAAGTTTCCTCAACCCTCTTTATTTATTATTGTGACAAGAACACTTAACAGAAGATCTACCCTCTTAGCCAAGTTCTAAGTACATAATATGGCTTTATGAACTATAGGCACGATGCCGTGCAGATCTCTAGAACTTGGCATCTTGCATACCTGACACTTTGTACCCTTTGACCATCACCTCCCCATTTCCCTCTCCCCAGGCCCTGACGACTACCCTTCTACTCTCTTCTAAGGGTTTGGCTATTTTAGATTCCTCATATAAGTGGTATTATGTAGCATTTGTCCTGTGTCTGGCTTACTTGACTTAGCATGATGTCCTCCAGGTTCATCCATGTTGTTGCAAATGGCAGGATTTCCTTCCTTTTTTAAAAGCTGAGTAATATCCTATTTTGTGTATATACCACGTTTTCTTTAGCCATTAATCAGGCAATGTGCATTTAGGTTGCTTCCATGTTTTGACTATTGTGAACAATGCTGCAATGAACAGGGAGTGCAGATACCTCTTTGAGGTCCTGATTTCAACTCCTTTGTGTATGTAGGTGAGATTTCTGGATCATATGGTAGCTCTATTTCTGACTTTTTTGTCTGGCTTTGGTGTCAGGGTAATGCTACCTTCATAAAATGAGTTTGGAAGTGTTCTTTCTTTCATTTTTGGAAGAGTTTAGAAGGATTGGTACTAATTCTTTAAATGTTTAGTAGAACGGTAGAATTGCCTGTGAAGACCTGGCCCTAAGTTTTTCTTTGTTTAGAGGTGTTTGGTTAATGATTCAATCTCCTTATTTATTATTGGCCTGTTCAAACTTTCAATATCTTTTTGGTTCGGTCTTGGTAGGTTATATGTTTCTAAGAATTTATCTGTTTCTTCTCAGTTGTCCAGTTTATTGGTATATAATTGTTCATAACAGTTTCTAATAATTTTTTTATTTCTGTGGCATCTGCTGTAATGTCTTCTCTTTCATTTATGATTTTATTTATTTGAGTCTTCTTTTTTTCCTTAATCTTGCTAAGGGTTTGTTGATTTTGTTTTATCTTTTCAAAAACCACCTCTTAGTTGCATCTATGTTGTCTGTTTTTCTATTTTTTAATTTTATTTATTTATGATCTGATCTTTATTTTTTTTTCTTTCCTTCTGCTAACTTGTGCCTTAGCTTGTTCTTTTTCTAGTTCCTTGGGGTGTAAATTTAGGTTATTTGGGATTTTTCTTTTATGATGTAGATATTTATTGGTATCTCTTGGTACTTTCCATTTGTCTCAAAATATTTCTAATTTCCCTTTAAGTTTCTTCTTTGATCCAACGTTATATTGTTTAATTTCTATGTATTTATGAATGTCTCCATTTCCCTTGTTATTGATTTGTAATTTCACTCCATTGTGGTTAGAAAAGACATTTGGGATGATTTCAATCTCCTTAAATTTGTTAAGACTTGTTTAATGATCTGGTGATCTATAAGGTGATTTATCCTGGAGAATCCACCTGTGCTTGAGAAGAAGGTGCATTCTGCTGCTGTTGGATGTTCACTACATATCTGTTTGGTCCATTGTTTTATAGTGATGTTCAACTCTGCTGTTTCCTTACTGATTTTTGTCTGGATGTTCCATCCATTATTGAAATTAGAGTATTCAAGTCTCCTACTATCATGTCATGGCCATCTATTTCCCCTGTTATATCTGTAGATGTTTGCTTTATATATTTAGGAGTTCTGATGTTGGATACATATATTATTTGTTTATTTATTTATTTATTTTTATATACATTTAAAAAATTGAAGTATAGTTAATTTACAATGTTGTGTTAGTTTCAGGTTTACAGCAAAGTGATACATATATCACATATACATCTGTATATGTGCTATATGTATATATACACATATATGTATATGTATATATACATATATATATGCTTTTTCAGATTCTTTTCCATTATAGGTTATTACAAGATATTGAATATAGTTCCCCATGCTATACAGTAAGTCCTTGTTGTTTATCTATTTTATATATGGTACTATGTATATGTTAATCCCAAACTTCTTATTTTATTTGTTTGTATTAAAATTTTTTAAAGGTTACTTTACATTTTTAGTTGTTACAAAATATTGGCTATATTCCCCATATTGTACAATACATCCTTGAACATATCTTACAACCAGTAGTTTGTACTTCCCACAGTGCTACCCCAATATTTCTCCTCCCCCCAATGGTAACCACTAGTTTGTTCTCTGTAACTGTGAGTCTGCTCCTTTTTTGTTATATTCACTAGTATATTGTATTTTATAGATTCCACATATAAGTGATTTCTTACAGTATCTGTTTTTATCTGTCTGACTTATTTCTCTTAGCATAATGGCCTCCAAGTTCATCCATGTAACTGCTGCAAATTTCATTTTTTTGGCTGAGTAGTATTTCATTGTGTGTATATACACACACACACACACACACACACACATATATATACCACACTTTCTTTATCCACTCATCTGTTAATGAATACTTAGGTTGCTTCCATATCTTGGCAATAATAATGCTGCTATGAACACTGGGGTGCATGTATCTTTTTGAATTAGTGTTTTGGCTTTTTTTCAGGTATACACCTAGGAGTGGAATGGGTGTACAGATAATTGGTATATCTTTGTCCACCTGCCTCTGGGGAGCCTGATAGACATGCCTCATGTGGGGCCCCTACAAGCAGAACTGGAAACACTTGATGCCCTTTTTGCTCAGAAGCTTTGCCCCAGGTTAGTCAGACTCGCATAGCCTGGTAAAATCCTTGGCATTCTGGAGGAGACAGCTGTGGTGAGGGAAAGTGGATGGAAAAAAGATGGATCAGAGGATCCTGAAGATGGCAGTGAAGAAGCTCAGAGGACATGGCTCACTATGGGAAATGCTTTCCAAAGCTTATGAGTGCTTACGATGCAGGGGAACCTGAAAAAAGAAAAAATCATGTCCCACCTCCTCTCAGTGATGCTTAAAGTTACCAGAAGTGGAGAATCAGAAAGGAGGGGTGGGGAAAGGGAGATGGAGGAAAGTGAGGTGGAGAGGAAAGAAGACAAGGCAGCAGTTGATATCAGGAGTCTGAAGTTACAGTATAGGTGGGCAGTCTGTTGTCACATTTTGAGGCTGTTGCTTCATTCTGTGTTGATTTTAATACATCCCCACCAATCTCCTTTTTCCTCATAGGGAGTGCAAACTTCAGGTGCAGGATTTACAGGATACTGGCCAGAACTTCTGGAGCATGTGGTCTGGAGCCAACACTCATGGATACTGAAGCTCAGGAATAGCACAAATGGCTGAGCACAGTTCGAGGACAAAGCAGCCTTTGGCTCCCTTGAAGGCATTCATAAACTTTTGCAAAGAAAAGGACCCTGGTTAACTTCTTCACCTACCTCCTGTGATGGGTGGAACAGAGAAAAGTTTCCATACACCTGTGCTGTAAGGAGCTGAAGTTCATTTCAATGCCCGTGAGAATATTATGAAGGTCCCGAATATGGTGCACCTGGACTGTATCCAGGAGGTGCAAGTGGACTGCACTTGACATCTCTCCACCCTGGCCATGTTTGCTCCTTTCTTGGGCCAGATGAGTAATTTGCAGAGACTCCTTCTCTCCCACATCCACATGTCTGGCTTTGAAGAGCAGGAGCAGCATTAACTTGTCCAAATTACGTCTCAGTTTCTCAGGCTGCACCACCTCTGGGATCTTTATCTGGAATCTCCCTCCCTCCTCGAAGGCTGCCTAGACCAAATGCTCAGGTGAGAGTGCACCAGTGGCCAAGTACTTGTGAACACAACACTAGAATGTCACCTGGACTGCCTCCCTTGCTGCTCTATCCTGAGTGGTGGTACCCCACAGCCATACAAAACAAGGTAGGGGCTAAACTGGTACAGTGGCTCTTGAAAGGGACACCCTGCTAGAGAGGTACAGATTATAGACTCTGATGTTTGGATCTAGAAATGGAGGGTTTGTGATTTCTTCCTTTGGAAAAGGTGTATATGTTCAAATGACTTAAAAAAATAGGTAAGTAAAGAGGACATTGAAGTGGGGAAACCACATCAGACCAAAGCATTTCTGAAGAGAACCTCTATGCTCACAAGGTTTGTGACCACAGTGAGCCTGTCTTAAATTCCCTGTGTGTAATAATTGTTGCGCCAGATAAGGTAATTAATATATGGGAAAAGCATGATTCTGGAGATGGTGGTAATGGAGCAGAGCCCAAAGGACAATAAACAGTGATAGAAGGTTTGTAGATCATGCAGGGAAATAAGTGAGCCCCTGCAGACTGGCAACCCCCATTGATGTTGCAGGACCTTGTGCACATTGGTTCTTTATACATGTCTCCCTAGAGCCTCACCTGGCCAGGGATATAGGCATCTGGAGCCCAAGCAAGGACTGAAGGAGTCTGAGTTGAAATCATTTTTTATCTCATCTCCCGATACCAAAATTTAGTGATGTTCACACTTGATTGAGACTGTCTCAGACTCTCCTCTTAGCATGTTCTAGTACATTCCATTATCTTTGTTCATCCTCATAAGGAAGTGGAATATGTTGTACTCAGCTTGACGATGGAAAAGAGAATTTTCAAGATATTGTGAAGCGACTCAGTCACCAGGACTCAGCCTAGAATGAGACGAGGCAATCAGTATATTGACCCTCATCAGATGGTCAGATTAACCTTGGCCCTGTAGAAATCATTTGTCTCTCACCTGGAGCTCACCTGCCACCTGAGTTTCCAAGAACTAATCGCTCGGTTTCTCTCCAGGCACCTGAGGGCCACCTTGGACAACCTCTCAAAAACTAACTGAAGGCTTACAGAATCAGATTTGACCCATCTGTCCCTATGCCCAAACATCAGTCAGCTAGCTAAAAGGCCTGTATCTGAGTGGTGTCACTCTGACCAACTTTAGTCCTAAGCTTCTCCAAGTTCTGCTGGAGAAAGTTGCAACCGTGCTCCAGGATTGGACTTAGATTAGTGTGGGATCATGGACTTCCAATTTGAGGCCATCCTGCCTGCCCTGAGCCATTGCTCCCAGCTCAGGTCCTTCAGCCTGTGTGGGAACCTCCTCTCCATGGCTGTCATGGAGAAGATGCTGTTACATACCACTGGGCTGCCCTGTTTAAGTCAAGAGTTTTATCTTGTCCCTCAGGAGAATGATAGCCCTCAGGGTGTTCTGCTCAAAGGGAGACTTGCTCAGCTTGGGGCTGAGCTGTTTGAGATTCTGAGAGACTTATCACAGCCCAGGACCATCTGCCTTAGCCTCAGCCCCTGTCCTCACTATGATGATGACATATGCAATCACATGGTGCCCATTATATACTGCTGTAATACTCATGTCTAGTTGGCTGCTTCTATCAAAAGCTTTCTTCTGGGCACATGGAAACTGAAATCTAGGACATAGGTACATTATGAAGGGAAAACACACTCAAGGTTTCTGATACCTGCTCAGTGTGAATAGGTAAAGGAATGGTGATCCAGGATGGGTGCAGGATTGCACTGGAAATGTAGGCCCTGGGAGGTGATGGGACTTTCAGGAATATGTGCTTTTACAGTCAAATATGAACCTAAATTTTTGGAGGTGGGTACGGGGTTGAGACCTACATGTTAGAGTTACCCCTGGGTGGCTAGCTGTAAAGGAATAGTCAGAAATAAAGAGATCCACAGTGAAAACTGACTGCTGCCCTCCACGGTATATTATTCTGTTTTCTCATTGTGTACCTCAGGAATCTCCAGTTATTGATGAAAAAATAAAAGGCACTGAGTTGTCTATGATCAGCAACCTTACCATTGTTACAAGTTCCTTATTTTGTCTGGGGCATCTTACATCTTTGCTTATTTCTTTGGCTATTCAGAAGGTTAATACAAACAAAGGAGAACATATTCAGTGTCCAATGAACCACTGGAGTGAAGAGCTCTTGGCAAGGCTCTCATTGCTGACTCAGGCTATGACCCTGGCCATGAGTATTTTTCACGGTTCTACCAGTGGGTCTATACACTTCAGTTCCTGGCCTTTGCATGTGCTGAGAAAGGCTTCACTGCAAAGAGCAAGGTGCCAGTTCTGGAAGGTGTTGTCAACACTGTTAATAAGACTCTGGTCCTCACCATTCCATGACTGTCATGGGTGAGTAGAGGTCCTTATTGATTTAATGTAGTTTTGGCCAGACATCCAAATTCCTTTTAGCAAAATACTAAAATAATACATGCATTTAACATGATTTTATTATTTCCATTCCATATTAAAAATTGTATCCTTTTGTGGGGTTGTTCACTTCAATAAGAGATGATATTATTCCCATTACAACTCCTGTTTCTCCATATCAGGGAAGACAAGGATAGCATGTTTGACATCAGTATTTCAAAATATATAACAAAATATCTGTTATGTATTGATTACATATAACTCATAGTTGGCCCTTATCATCATCCGTTCAGGTTCCTCAGATTCAACCAAGTACAGACGGTGTGGAACTATATTTACTATTGAAAAATATCCACGTGTAAGTGAACCTGAGCAGTTCAACCACATGTTGTTCAGTATTCACCTGTATATATAGACACACACGTATTATGAGAAGAGGCTTACAAGGTTACAGAGGCTGAGAAGTACCACAGTCTACTGTTTGTTTGCTAGAGAACTAGGAAAGTCTGTGGTATAATTCAGACCTAAGCTTAAGGCTGAAAAGCAGTGGAACTGATGGTGTAGCTCCAAGTCAAGGCTCAAGGCCTGAGAACCAGGGAACCACTGGTGTATGTCCTGGAATTTCAAGGCTAAAGAGCCAGTAGCTCCAATATTCATGGCCAAGAAGACAGAGAGGGAGACAATTTGCCCTTGTTGTTACATTCAGGACCCCAAAAGATAGTATGATGCCCACCCACATTGGTGAGGGCTGATCTCTTCACTCAGTCTACTGATTCCAATGCTAATCTCTTTCCAGAATGCGCTTACAGATCCTCCCAGAATTAATGTTTGACCTGTACTCTGGGCATCTCTTCTCACAGTGAAATTGACACATAAATTTAATCATCACAGTGGGTCTAAAAAAAGTGCATTCAAATGAAGGCTCCCTGATAAGGATTCAGATGATAGTATTGTTGACTCTGGGGAGGAAGGGGATATAGGGCTGGGCGGACATTAGGCAAGAGCTTCATTTTCCCCCTAAAATGAAGATAATGATGCATACCCAGCTTATGGAATTTTTAGTAGGATCCAATGAGATGGTGCTTGTTGAGGACTTCACCCTGGAGCTGCTGAGTAAGAGTTCATTATTGACTAAGAGGTTATTTTTCCCTTCTAGTGGACATCACAAGTATCTCATCCCTCTAGCTTAGCCTCTATTCCTTACAACAGTGAGAACAGCAATACCCAGGGCCTGAAAGGGAGTCAGATTTTACATATGGCCATCAACAAATCATGATTCACCAAAGCTGCTCTAGCAGCCAGTGCAGGGAGAGGGAAGGTGAGAGCATTGGAGAGATTAGATTCATCTCTACTGATAGACATTCTGAGCCTCAGATCTCCTAGGCCACTCACTGGTCCATCAGACCAGAGGATATAAAGTAATTTTGTAAGCAGAACTGAACACTTCAGAATTTCAAAAACTTTTTCTGTCCTGCAAATGCTAGTTGAGCATAAATATTTTCAGAGTGATTTATATAATATCAAATATACAAATTATAGAGGTAATTTAGTACTTTTAAAGAATGCAAGTGAGTAATTTAAAAAATGTCTTACTTGGTTTGGAGCCTCAAAACAAACGAAATTTTAAAACTTCTTTTAAAGATCAATGAACAAAAATTGTTTCTTTTTCTTTTTTTTTCTTTTTAATGTTTATTTTTTTAAAATTTTTCTTATTAGTCATCCATTTTATACACATCAGTGTATACATGTCTATCCCAATCTCCCAATTCATCCCACCACCACCACCACCCCCGCCGCTTTCACCCCTTGGTGTCCATATGTTTTTTTCTCCACTTCTTTGTCTCAATTTCTGCTCTGCAAACCGGTTCATCTGTACCATTTACTAGGTTCCACATATATGCGTTAATAGACGGTTTGTTTTTCTCTTTCTGACTTACTTCACTCTGTATGACAGTCTCTAGATGCATCCACGTACCTACAAATGACCCAATTTCGCTCCTTTTTAAGGCTGAGTAATATTCCATTGTATATATGTACCACATCTTCTTTATCCATTCGTCTGTCGATGGGCATTTAGGTTGCTCCCATGACCTGGCTATTGTAAATAGTGCTGCAATGAACATTGGGTTGTATGTGTCTTTTTGAACTATGGTTTTCTCTGGGTATATGCCAGGTAGTGGGATTGCTGGGTCATATGGTAATTCTATTTTTATTTTTTATTTATTTATTTTTTAACATCTTTATTGGAGTATAATTGCTTTACAATGGAGTGTTAGTTTCTGCTTTATAACAAAGTGAATCAGTTATACATATGTTCCCATATCTCTTCCCTCTTGCATCTCCCTCCCTCCCACCATCCCTATTCCACCCATCTAGGTGGTCATAAACCACCAAGCTGATCCCCCTGTGCTATGCGGCTGCTTCCCACTAGCTATCTATTTTACGTTTGGTAGTGTATATACATCCATGACACTCTCTCACTTTGTCACAGCTTACCCTTCCCCCTCCACATATCCTCAAGTCCATTCTCTAGTAGATCTGTGTCTTTATTCCCATCTTACCCTTAGGTTCTTCATGGCCTTTTCTATCTTTTTTTCCTTAGATTCCATATGTATGTGTTAGCATACGGTATTTGTTTTTCTCTTTCTGACTTACTTCACTCTGTATGACAAACTCTAGGTCCATCCACCTCACTACAAATAACTCAATTTCATTTCTTTTTATGGCCAAGTAATATTCCATTGTATATATGTGCCACATCTTCTTTATCCATTCACCTGTTGATGGACACTTAGGTTGTTTCCATGTCCTGGCTATTATAAATAGAGCTGCAATGAACATATTGGTACATGACTCTTTTTGAATTATGGTTTGCTCAGGGTATATGCCCAGTAGTGGGATTGCTGGGTCGTATGGTAGCTCTATTTGTAGTTTTTTAAGGAACCTCCATACTGTTCTCCATAGTGGCTCTATCCATTTACATTCCCACCAACAGTGCAAGAGGGTTCCCTTTTCTCCACACCCTCTCCAGCATTTGTTGTTTGTAGATTTTCTGATGATGCCCATTGTAACTGGTGTGAGGTGATACCTCGTAGTTTTGATTTGTATTTCTCTAATAATTAGTGATGTTGAGCAGTTTTTCATGTGCTTCTTGGCCATCTGTATGTCTTCTTTGGAGAAATGTCTATTTAGATCTTCTGCCCATTTTTGGATTGGGTTGTTTGTTTTTTTAAACAGCTGCATGAGCTGTTTATATATTTTGGAAATTAATCCTTTGCCCGATGATTCATTTGCAAATATTTTCTCCCATCCTGAGGGTTATCTTTTCATCTTGTTTATGGTTTCCTTTGCTGTGCAAAAGCTTTTAAGTTTCATTAGGTCCCATTTGTTTATTTTTGTTTTTATTACCATTACCCTAGGAGGTGGATAAAAAAAGATTTTGCTGTGATTTATGTCAGACTGTTCTTCCTATGTTTTCCTCTAAGAGTTTTATGGTGTCTGGTCTTACATTTAGGTCTCTAATCCATTTTGAGTTTATTTTTGTGTATCGTGTTAGAGAGTGTTCTAATTTAATTCTTTTTTCCAGTTTTCCCAGCACCACTTATTGAAGAGACTGTCTTTTCTCCATTGTATATTCTTGCCTGTTTGTCATAGATTAGGCGACCATAGGTGCCTGGGTTTATCTCTGGGCTTTCTATCCTGTTCCATTGATCTATATTTCTGTTTTTGTGCCAGCACCATACTGTCTTGATTACTGTAGCTTTGTAGTATAGTCTGAAGGCAGAGAGTCTGATTCCTCCAGCTCCATTTTTTCCCCTCAATATTACTTTGGCTATTCGGGGTCTTTTGTGTCTCTATACAAATTTTTAAGATTTTTTTGTTCTAGTTCTGTAAAAATGCCATTGGTAGTTTGATAGGGATTGCATTGAATATGTAGATTGCTTTGGGTAGTATAATCATTTTCACAATATTGTTTCTTCCATTCCAGGAACATGGTATATATCTCCATCTCCATCTTTCATCAGTGTCTTATTGTTTTCTGCATACAGATTTTTTGTCTCCCTAGGTAGGTTTATTCCTAGGTATTTTATTATTTTTCTTGCAATGGTAAATGGGAGTGTTTCCTTAGTTTCTCTTTCAGATATTTCATCATTAGTGTATAGGAATGCAAGAGATTTCTGTGCATTAATTTTGTATCCTGCAACTTTAATAAATTCATTGATTAGCTCTAGTAGTTTTCTGGTAGCATCTTTAGGATTCCCTATGTATAGTATCATGTCATCTGCAAACAGTGACAGTTTTACTTCTTCTTTTCCAATTTGTATTCCTTTAATTTCTTTTTCTTCTCTGATTGCCATGGCTAGAATTTCCAAAACTATGTTGAATAAGACTGGCGAGAGTGGACATCCTTGTCTCGTTCCTGATCTTAGAGGAAATGCTTTCAGTTTTTCACCATTGAGAATGATGTTTGCTGTGGATTTGTCATATATGGCCTTTATTATGTTGAAGTAGTCTCCCTCTATGCCCAATTTCTGGAAAGTTTTATCATAAATCCGTGTTGAGTTTTGTCAAAAGCTTTTTCTGCATTTATTGAGATAATCATATGATTTTTCTTCTTAAGTTTGTTTATATGGTGTATCACATTGATTGATTTGCATATATTTAAGAATCCTTGCATCCCTGGGATAAATCCCACTTGATCATGGTATATGATCCTTTTAATGTGATGTTTTATTCTGTTTGCTTGTAGTTTGTTGCAGATTTTTGCATTTTTTCATCAGTGGTATTGGTTTGTAATTTTTAAAGTAGACTTTATTTTTAAAGCAGATTTAATGTAAGAGTAATACTAAATGGAATGTACAGAGTTTCCATCTAACTCCTCGAAATCAGGTGAGTGATAAAAAAGGCACAACCTAAAATTTGAGAAATATTTTATTTGGTGGTCTTACTGAGTATTATAGCCCAGGAATATGGCCTCTGAGATAGCTCTGAGGAACTGTTCCAAAGGGATATGGGAAGAGCCAGAGGATATAAGATCAGTTGCTGAAAAAAATTTAGGAAAACATCAAAAGGTTACTGCTTATGTCAAAAATGACACATCTTGAGTTAATGACTTTTATGCTTTACTATGTATGGAAAGATGCAAGAGTCTGGGCTTATCGAATTTATTCATTTGATACGCATCTTAACTAACTAGGGCCTCTATCTTGTTTTCTCCACCCCTGAATTCCAGTCAGGGCACATTATCTTGGCGGCCTGCAGTGGCTGATGGCTTTTTGGCTGCAATATCCTTTGTTTACTGAAATGGCAGGCAGTTACTTTGTCCACAGGCAAAAGCTTAGGAGAAGAACACAAGTGCAACTGAGAGAGAGAAAGTCTATTGAGTCCCATCTGAGATGCACCTGCTCCCTGGATTGTGGAAATGAATCTGGGACTGGAGAGCAGTTGGCATCAGGATTGGTCTAAAGCTCTTCTCCAGGGCCTCTCATCAGACTGGCATATGTATCTATACAGGAGAGGATGCTGGGCCTGGTCTGGTCAGTTGTCAATGAATGTCCTGAGTGCTGCACTCTGAGTCACCTCCTTCCTGCAGGATCGTCTCGTCCATGGGCAGAGGCTGGGTGTGAGGGGGTCCTAGAAAGGGGTGACCTCAGAATACCACACAGGGGCTTAGTGACACTAAGAGGACTGGGGGATGGGTGTGTGAGGCTGACTCAGTCCTCAGGACACGTCACAGTGTCTCAGCCCACCCCACATGTCCGCTTTTCCAAGGTCTAAAGAACTGTTTCCTGAGAACATGGAAATTCTGTAATAGGAAAAAAACCTTTGTATTCTGTTTCATAATAGCCCGTGTCTGGAAGTTTTAATGAGCATTAAGCTAAAATACCTTTGTTTAGCTCACAGGAAACATCCTGACCAGGCCCACTGGTGAACGGCTGTAGGAAGGAAGAAATTAACACATCTTCTCTGGAGTCTGGCCAGGGCCAGAACTTTACCTCTTCCCCATTCATTATAAAAGAAGCCTGAATTCTAACTCAGGGAAGTTAGTTTTTAGAGACACTAGTCCACCATCTTATTGGTCTGCTGGCTTTCCAAATAAACTCGTGATTCTTTTCCCCAGCAACTCGTCTCTCAATTTATTGGCATGCTGTGCAGTGAGCAGAACAAAGCTTGGGCTCAAAATCAATTCCAGTTATAGAGTCGGGTGTGCTTCTATATATACATTCAGGGGACATAATTTGCTTTCCAAGAACACTATGAATTTTGTTGACTTTTTTTTTTGGTGGCTTTCCTGGAGGCAGTGTGTTGCAAGTGTAAACCACAATAATGAAACTGCAGCACAGGTGACCATCAGAGGAACCACCAGGCTGGGTGTGCTGGCCTGGTTTGCAAAAAGTGATGGAATGCATTCTCTTGTGTCCCATGATTGAGAAGCTTCCAGGCAGAGCTACACATCCATCCCACCCTTGATATGTGACCACCCCCAATATCTGATCAAAATTCCTCACTTCATGCTCTTGGTATCTAGTCATCATGGGCTGCCTTCAGTTGGAATCCTGTTAAGTTGATTAAGCCAGAATCACCCACCCCCATCAGTCCCGATGTCCCCTCTTAGTAATATGCCAACCACAAACACCCCTGTTCTCTGGCTGTAAATCCCCACTTGTCCCTATTTTATTTGGAATGCAGCCCTGTTCCATACTGGGGTCTCTCTTCCACTATTGCAACTGTCCTTCATAAAATTTGCCTTCACCACTTTACCACTGTCCGTTTCGTGATTTCTTTGATAATTCTCTCATAGCTGGTTTCTCCTCAAGCAGACAGGCACCTCTGAATATCCTAAATAAAGAGAGTGACCAAACTTGGAGCCTTTCCAAAGGAGTTCCTTCATTTTCCTAAGAGAATTAGTAACAACTTGCCACTTTAAAAACTGGTTCTTCCTGTTTGCTCCTTTAAATCTACAGCCTGAGCTGTAGATCGTCAATCACTGAGGGCTGTGTCACTGCATCAGCAGCCACTCAAGGAAAAATGCTTGTTGAATGTGTTAAGGCTGCAGCTCCCAGGTGAGAAAAAGGGAGCGTTTGACCAGATCGTCCATGTGATAATCCAGGTGCAGTGGGGCTGACCTCATTTGTGTGTTAGAATGTATGTAGACACACTTAGAAGTAGTCATGACCCTCTAGGATGGAATGCACCACATGACAGAGAAAAACAAACAGTCCTCAAATCCCTGCCTGGCCAATGCTAGGAAGGGGTGCAGGAAAAAAGGATTGGGATAGGAGAATATGACACAATTGGGTGAGAGCAGCCCTCATTTAGAGACTTGTTAAAAGTTGAAATTGACACATGGAAGACCTGCAACCCTCCCCCTCCACATAAGACCTTGGCTGAGCCTGGCCTGATTTCCTGGTGCAAGAATCCCTAAAGGTCCTGGAGAGAAGGAAACCTGTTACAACTTCAGTGAATGGGGAAGGGGGAAGTTCTTGTGGACATATCACCCCCATTCACAAGTTCCAGTGTCCCCCTTGATAAATCTTGGATCCAGGTGGATTCTGGGGCCCTCTCCTGCACAGGGTCAGGGCCAGGTGTGCTGCAGGTTAATCTTCTCCAGAGCAGGGACCCAAGAATATGTGAGGACCCCTAAGCCATCTGGTTCCTTACTCTGCACTTGATAACGGGAAATGGGTGACCTGCACTAGTGCACATGTGGTGTTTCCTAGTCTCACCTCCTCACCTTCCCTGAGTTCCAGAGTCCAGTGAGTGTGGCCTCAAACCTGCCCCAACCCCGTGGCTTCCCAGCTCAGAGATGAAACTCCTTCCAACTCCCTGGTCCACCTGATTGCTGATCAATAGAGCCCTGTGAGTTTCTGCCTGGAAAGAAAAAACAGTTCTCATCAGACACACCATACTAATACTGGTAGAAATGTCTCCCTCCTGCTCTTCCAGCCACTCGATTATCTGCACACTTTCTCCCTCAATGGAACTAACCTGCAAGGGGAGCCAATGTGGTGAGGCACCTCATGTGACTACAAATCATGTTAGGACTTCCCTGGTGGCGCAGTGGTTGGGAGTCCGCCTGCTGATGCAGGGGATGTGAGTTTGTGCCCCGGTCCGGGAGGATCCCGCATGCCGTGGAGCGGCTGGGCCCGTGAGTCATGGCCGCTGAGCCTGTGCGTCCGGAGCCTGTGCTCCCCAACGGGAGAGGCCACAGTGGTGAGAGGCCTGCATACCGCAAAAAAAATAAAAAATAAAAAATAAAGCATGTCAATCCAGACTGTTCTTCCTCCATTTTCTTGCATGTGATCTTGAACTAGTCAAGGGTGACCTTCTCTCCATAGCCTCTGTTCCTCTCAGGCTCACATCGCTCTTCTCCCTGAAGTGCAAGAAGGAGGAAAGTGTGTGAAGAAAAGGATAAAGAAGCCCCAGAGGAAGTGACACAGTCTGGAAATTTCTGACTAACGAAACTCTGAGGGAACTTCATGACATCTGAAAGACAAAGGATCCAATACGGAAGGCTGATCCAAACTTAGAAAGGAAGATGACAATTTACAAAGCATAAAAAGATGTTGACTCCCTGTCATCAGTTATGCCATGAAAAGGCAGTCACTGTTCACACTACTCTTGATACGTTTACTGCAAAGAAATAAAATGATTAAATTCTCAATGTTTTAAAGCACACCTTTCTAAATAAATATTCCTTTTACTGTTTTTACATTTACCTATATATGTATAACCATGGCAAGGGAGTTCTTAACTGTTTAAAAAGTCACAGGATAATTATAGTTTTTTCCTTTAGATTATTAAGATTGTGTTTTAGTTTCATCTTGCACATTCATTTTTATCTGTCTTAGGGAGGAAAAAGTTTTCCTCTACCCTTCTATGATCTTCAACTAGCCTAATAATCAAATTGATATGAGACATAGTAACAGGAGAAAAACAAATTTAAATGCAAGCATATGGGAATCCCACAAGTATGGTGAGACTCAAGGAGAAGCCAATTAATTGAAGCTTCCATGAGATCTCAGGACACGGAGATAAGGATAGGGACTGCAGCCTTCAAAGAGGAAGAGGTGATTCACAGAAGAGCAAGTGTTTGGTAATAAGATGTTTGTCCTGCCACACAGATACATAATTCAGATAAAGTTATCTCTTGGTAATAGCTCTCTTTCAGGGTCAGGGTCCCATCTAAATTCTTTAAGGTAGTTCATGAAGAGGTAAAGGTTTCTTTTTGATTCTGCAGTGTCTTGATTGCCTTCAGCTAGAAATAGTTTGCAGGCCAAAGTTGTACACTCTGGGGAGGCTAGTTCTTAACGCATTGAGCTCCCTGCACCGTGGCCTAGAAAGACAAATACTGTATGGTATCACTTATACATAGAAATTTTAAAAACAGTTTTATAGAATCAGAGAATATAATAGTGGTTGCTAGGGGTTGGAGAAGGGGGAAATGGGATGGGACAGTTTACAGGGTAGAAATTTTCAGTTATAAAAAAAATAACTGTTCTTAAATGACCCAAGGAAAAAGGAGTGAGGGGGCCTTATTGGGTTTTGTGTATTGTGGGAGTGTCATGTGTGCTGGAGACATCTAAGTGAACGTGTCCACAGAATTCCCACACCCCAATGGCTCCTGATGGTTCTCAGCCATGCACGTTAGAGGATTTCTACCACAAGGGGGAGACCAGTGCCCCCAAGGCCATGTGTGTCCCTGGGTTCCTTCTTCACTTGTGCCAGGCAGTCAGTGTGTCATGATTTGACTTTCACCTCCCATAACCATTCTTTGGCTTAAAATATCAATTTGGCATCTCTTGGGTGACAGGAACATGGTGCCAGACCTCATTCTTTCTTGTTTCCTCCTTAAAAAGACAATTATCAGAGTCTGGAGGCTATGATGAATTAGGAGACTAAACTGCAAAACTTGCAAAAAGCATCCCTTTTCTTGGGCTAAATGCCAAGGTGGGGACCTGTTCCTTCCCTCTTTACCTGCCTATCATCTTTGCACCCAGAATGGATGCTCTCAACTCTCTCTCTCTCTCTAGAGTATCCATTGGCCAGACTTTGTGCCCTTCAGGTAGGAAGAAGTCAACGCTATGCTCACCAGGACCAGGTAGATTCCAAGTTTCCATATCAAATATAGAGATCACTTTTGGACATCCTTCAGGCAAAATGACCCATGGTTTACAATTCTGTTATCAAAACTTCCAATTAGCGAATCTATCAATGAAAGCACAGTAGGCGGAATTACCTCTGCTCCCTCAGATTTTTTTCTTCATATGTAGTATGGGAACCTACCCACCTTCCCAAGTGTAGGCACATATATTTTTTAATAGATGGCAAGTAGAAGGTTTATGCTTATTGTGACATTATGTTACTTCATCATCTATGTATAAAAAGAGAGATGGACCTCCTTTTCCTCCCCATTACAGAGTCAAGGGATCCATGCTAACAGGATACTAAGATACCAGGTGGAAAATTCTTTTGGGTTTCTATGCTCTGAGCACATGAGTATATGTAAACAAGGATATGCTTAGAAATCTATCAGCCAGCATTCTTCAAATGGCTGAAGAAACCACAAGAAGCATTGCAGCACAACAGAAATCCCTAAATTCCTTAGCTCAGGTAATATTAAATAATAGAATTGATTTATCTACTGGTCAAAAAAAAAAAGGCATTTGTAGGGGCTTCCCTGGTGGTACACTGGTTGAGAGTCCGCCTGCCAATGCAGGGGACATGGGTTCATGCCCCGGTCCAGGAGGATTCCACATGCCGTGGAGCAGCTGGGCCCGTGAGCCGTAGCTACTGGGCCTGCGCTTCCAGAGCCTGTGCTTTGCAATCGGAGAGGCCACAATGGTGAGAGGCCCGTGTACCGCAAAAAAAAAAAAAAAAAAAAAAAGGCGTTTGTAATGTCAGTCACATTACTTTTTGCATTTACATCAACACATCTGAAGAAGTTGAGACACACCTAGGAAAATTTTTCCTAAAGGTAAAATGGTTACAACATATAAGGAAACCTGGGGCTTCCCTGGTGGTGCAGTGGTTGAGAGTCCACCTGCCGATGCAGGGGACATGGGTTCGTGCCCCAGTCCGGGAAGATCTCACATGCCACGGAGCGGCTGGGCCCGTGAGCCATGGTCACTGAGCCTGCGCGTCTGGAGCCTGTGCTCCACAACAGGAGAGGCCACAACAGTGAGAGGCCCACGTACTGCAAAAATAAAACAAAAAAAGAAAACCTGGCCCTTTGAATGACTTGTTTAGTTGGTACCCCTCAGGACCAGGCAACATTTTCTGTGCTGCTTTACAGACAATTGTTATTTTTATAATATGAATTATTATCCATTTCTCATCTATCAACTTATTCATGATACATACCCCTGCTTGTTTTAAGTCTGCTGCCAAAAGTACACATACAGTGATCCTATAGCAATCCAAGATGATTGAACTAATGTATAATGTATAATCTATAAAACTTCTCTCTCTCACACTAAATATATATTTTTTCTATGCCTGCTTACTGCATTTAATTAATTGACTCATTCTAAAGTTCTGTGATGAGAAAAATAGTAATCCTTAAATAAATTGTAACTACTGATCACATCTATAGTTTTACAGAAGGTAAAGGACATGCATAACACACATAAATGTTAATATTAAATTAAATGCTGTTGGACATTCTAGAATTGACTATCAGCCTTTGCCAATCACTCTACTAGCATAACCTACTAAAAGGAAAGGAATAACTGGGCTATGAAGACCCAGCAACGAGGGACATATTGGATCCAGGGCAGATACAAAACCACCCTGGCATTGAAGGACCAAATATGTGATCACCTAATGCTTTTATCCACAGATTTATGATCAGAAGTGTGAAGGTGATGAAGAAAAATCATACGGTGAGACAATCAAACAAACACAGAAAGAAAAATAATTAAATAACATGCCCCTTTTGTGGTAGGCCTTTCCCAATGTGCATCTGCAGTATACACCAGACCTTCTGAAAACAGGAGGATATAATCAATGTTTAAGAAAAATGGACCCTTTCTTCAGATGCTAGTATTGTAATCTTAAGATTAATATTTCTTTTTCATGCCATATAGGGGGTCACATTGACCAGACTCTTACTCTGTATATGCATAAATGATCCAAAACATCTTTGATGAACTTTATATACAATGCTACTTCGGTCAATATGATACATAAATTCTCTGTCTCAAAAATGTATAAAACTGCATCTCTATCTCCTAACCAACGGAAGAGTCCTCAGAGCTTCTGAGAATCTGTTTCCCAGGGAGTAATCCTCAGTTTGTCTTGAATACAATACTCTTTTCTTTCTTCTTACCTTGATTGCTATTTGATTTTCTATTGACAACACCTAAAATGAATACAATATTACATGTCAATTATACCTCCACAAAACTGGAAAAAAAAGTATTCTGGCAAAACATGCCAAATAGAAAATGGAAAATAGTAATAAACGGGACAAGATTTTTACAATGGAAATGACAGATACAAATATTTGCACTTTGCCAGCTGAGAAGGAGTAGAGTGACTGTGGCTGTGTTGCCCTGTGCTAATCCTCACCACTCAGAACATACCAGTCTTGCTTGAATGGTGTGTACAGGATTAAAACAAGATAAGGAGGAAAGTGCTGTCACCTAACTTTCTCACCAGTAGGGAAAAACCACTCCTCTTATTTTTGGTAAACTTTCTTCCTAGATCAGCATTCTCAAATTTGTGCTCTCAAAACTCCTTTGTATTTCTAAAATAAATCAAAGATCCTAAAGAACTTTTGTGTATGTGGGTTATGTATTTTAATATTTACCATTATAATTAATCTTGAAAATGAAAATGAATATAGTAATATATTTTTACCAAAAGTAGTTATGTTTCCAAAATTTTTAAAAAATTGTATAACAGCTCTGCAGAAGACATGATACTCTTCATAGAAAATCCTAAAGATGCTAACAGAAAACTACTAGAGCTTGCCAATGAATTTGGTAAAATTGCAATATACAAAATTAATCTACAGAAATCTGTTGCACTTCTGTACACTAGAAAAGAAAGATCAGAAAGAGAAATAAAGCAAACAATCCTGTTTACCATCATGTCAAAAAGAATCAAATACCTAGGTATAAACTGACCTAAGGAGGCAAAAGACTTGTACTCTGAAAACTATAACACACTGATGAAAGAAATTGAAGAGGACACAAACAGGTGGAAAGATATACCTTTTCTTGGATTGGAAGAACCAATATTGTTAAACAACTATACAATGCAAGGCTACTTCAGATTCAATGAAATCCCTATCAAATTACCAATGGTATTTTTCACAGAACTAGAACTAAAAAATTTTAAATAACTAAAACAACTTTGAGAAATAAGAATGGAGCTGGAGGAATCAAGCTCCTTGACTTCAGACTATACTACAAAGCTACAGTAATCAAAATCGTATGGTACTGGCACAAAAACAGAAGTAGAGATCAATGGAACAGGATAGAAAGCCCAGAGACAAACCCAGGCACCTATGGTCACCTAATCTATGACAAACAGGCAAGAATATACAATGGAGAAAAACAGTCTCTTCAATAAGTGGTGCTGGAGAAAAGTGGACAGCTACATGTAAAAGAATAAAATTAGAACATTCTGTAACACAATATACAAAAATAAACACAAACTAGATTAAAGAACTAAACATAAGACCAGATATTCTAAAACTCCTAGACGAAAACATAGGCAGAGCACTCTTTAGCATAAATTGCAGGAATGATTTTTTTGATCTGTCTCATAGAGTAATGGAAATAAAAAAACAAAAATAAACAAATGCTACCTAATTAAACTCAAAAGCTTTTGCACAGCAAAGGAAATCATAAACAAAATGAAAACACAACCTACAGACTGGGAGAAAATATTTGTAAACAATACAACCAATAAGAGATTAATTTCCAAAATATGCATACAGCTCAATAAAAAAAATTTTAAATGGGCAGAAGATCTAAATAGACATTTCTCCAAAAAAGACATACAAATGGCCAACAGGTACATGGAAAAAAGCTCAACATCACTAATTATTAGAGAAATGTAATTCAAAACTGTGATTAGGTATAACCTCAAACTGGTGAGAATGGCCATTGCTAAAAAGTATACAAATTATAAGTGCTGGAGAGGGTGTGGAGAAAGAGAGACCCTCCTACACTGCTGGTGGGAATGTAAATTGGTATAGTCCCTATGAAGAATGATATGGAGGTTCCTTAGGAAACTAAAAGCAGAGTTACCATATGATCCTGCAATCCCATTCCTGGGCATATATCCAGAGAAAACCACAATTTGAAAAGATACATGCACTCCAGTGTTCATTGCAGCACTATTTACAGTAGCCAAGATATGGAAGCAACTTAAATGTCCACAGACAGATGAATGAATAAAGAAGATGTTGTGTATATAGAGACAATGAAATATTACTCAGCCTTCAGAAGAATGAAATAATGCCATTTGCAGCAACATGGGTGGGCCTGAAGATTATCATACTAAGTGATGTAAGCCAGACAAAGAAACATAAATATCATATGATATCACTTATATGTGGAATCTTTAAAAAAAGATACAAATGAATTTATTTATAAAACAGAACTAGACCTACAGACATAGAAAATAAACTTATGGTTACCAAAGAGGAAACGGGAAGGAAAGATAGAATCCTATATGCTGGATTCCTTTCTAGTTATTCTGCCAGGTCTCTCCAGGAGTGGAGTGGATCTGAGTCCTCAGGGACTGCAGGCGCTGGAGGTGAGGGGTGTAGACTCTGTGTGTAAAAAAAAGGGAAGAAGAGCAGCTCTAGGACCAGCTAGCCCCTCCCTCCTGAACATCCGCCAAGGGTGACTTCTGGGTTGAGCAGAGAATTGCTCCGTGCTTTCCCTGCCAATTCTTCAAGTATGGGAGCTGGCATGTGTCCTCATGGAAAAGCTTCCTCTCTGGAGAAAAACCATGTGGAGTTCTCAAAGTCTGAGCACCTGCAGAGGCAGGGAAGGGAATAGGAATCCAAGGGTCACCACTGGGAAGGTCTGCAGGGTCACTGCCTACTCAGAAAGAAGGTCCTACGGGCACCCTTGAGTCCAGGGCTGAGGCCCCAGGGCTGTGCACCCACTGCAGACAGATTTTCTTTATGTGGACACTCAGATCACCTACCTCCTGTGTCCAGTCCCTTAAGAAACTGTCAGGATTCCTTGGTACAGCCAGGTACTTCTGCAGCCTGGGACGTTTTGTGAGCTCATGGAGAACCACACATTTTAAGCCACAAATTCCCTTCTGGTCCCCGGGTCTTGGCTACTCGTGGGGTTTTTCCAGAGCTAATGGAGCAGAAGGTTTTCCTCAGGCCCTGTTGAGATCCAGTCCTTGGGAAATTGGAGCTTTCTCTTACAACAAGTCCCTGTAAGCACATGTCTGAGGCACTGCAGCTAAAAGAGCTGGGTTCCCAGTCCCATGGTTCCTCCTACCTGTAACTCTGTGCTGTCCAGCCTGCTTCAGTAAAATGGGAATCTCCACTGTTTGCCCCAGGAGGACAGAGGGTCCTTATTACCATTGAGCCTAGAGCTGGAATTGTTGGAACTAGGCTCCCTCAGGTAGCTGGATAACGGAACCAGGAACAGAAATTAACCTTCCTTGAAAGTTGGCCTTCACCTGCCCTGGACCTGCATGACACTTACTTCTGTGTCAGATTATGGAGGTGCATTTTCCCTTGCATGGCTCCTGTTAGTTCCAGGGACCAAATCTAAATATACTCAATATTTTTCTATAGATTGGCTTGTAAATGTAGTTAAGTATTTTTCCAAAGAAAATGTCATAAAGCTCAATGAGGTCAATATGATTTACATTTATTAACCTAACACATAAAATCAGTGAAATCCATGTGTCTAAATAAACAGTACAATAAAAATGAGACAATAAAATACAAATACATTTAATAAAATTTTGACAATGAATACCAGACTACAAAATTTTGAAAAGGGTTGGAGGTATTTTGACTCAGGCCTTATAATAATTTATTTTAGATATATATTTATTTCTGTTATTTCTTATTTATTTAAACAACAGCTACTACATTGGATGCAGAAATAAGCTCTTGTTAAGCAGCCAATTGTCAATTTTCTCACAGGTAGATACTAATTCATTTTTGAAGAAGAGGTCAAATTTTTATGCCAAAGATAAACAACTTGAAATATTAACATTCTCATGAGATATGCAATAAAAAACAATTAACTTTATTCTACAAGATATAGAATAATATAAATAATAATTCTAAGTAATAAAAATACAATAATACAGATTAACTTCCTTTTTTAACTGAGTGACAATTTACATATTATCTGTAAATTCTGCTGACAGCCATTAAAACTCTCCAGCCACAGATAGTGTCAGCCCCCTAACAGCTTTTCAGTAACCTCCAGGGTCTCTGTTTGTTCTCAGGTTAGGCTGATGGGACCCTAAGAAAGCATACAAGTAGCAGATGACAATGCAGGAAAGTCCAGGCCACAGACTAGGTCACAAGAATTTTTTGTGGCTCCATTGGCCTCAGAAGCCAAGACCCTGCAGGTTCACTTACCACATGGTTCCATGCTTCTGCTGCAACCAGGAGAAGAATCTAGAATCACATCCATAAGAATGCTCTGTGTGTGGGGGGGGAGTCAAGCACACTGGGGAAGACTGATTGGAATCACCACAAAACTATTAATACACTGGATATAAAATTAAAGGTTAAAAGCACTGATATCTGTCAAGCTCTCATAAGGTGATTTGAAATAACAAAATTTCAGTATTATCATTATTAGTGTTACCATATTATTAGCACTGCAATAAGAAATGTTTACTAAAATGATGCATTTATTGAGAAACAGAGTGAATATTCAGGTCATTCTCTGGGTAGGTAATCCTGTGTAGTAAGCCTAAAATGAGAGAACTTTTTTTTTTTTTTTTAACATCTTTATTGGGGGTAAAATTGCTTTACAATGGTGTGTTAGTTTCTGCTTTATAACAAAGTGAATCAGTTATACATATACATATGTTCCCATATCTCTTCCCTCTTGCGTCTCCCTCCCTCCCACCCTCCCTATCCCACCCCTCCAGGCTGTCACAAAGCACCGAGCCAATATCCCTGTGCCATGCGGCTGCTTCCCACTAGCTATCTACCTTACTACGTTTGTTAGTATGTATATGTCCATGACTCTCTCTCGCCCTGTCACGGCTCACCCTTCCCCCTCCCCATAACCTCAAGTCCGTTCTCTAGAAGGTCTGCGTCTTTATTCCTGCCTTACCCCTAGGTTCTTCATGACATTTTTTTTCCTTAAATTCCATATATATGTGTTAGCATACGGTATTTGTCTTTTTCTTTCTGACTTACTTCACTCTGTATGACAGACTCTAGGTCTATCCACCTCATTACAAATAGCTCAATTTCGTTTCTTTTTATGGCTGAGTAATATTCGATTGTATATATGTGCCACATCTTCTTTATCCATTCCTCCAATGATGGGCACTTAGGTTGTTTCCATCTCCGGGCTATTGTAAATAGAGCTGCAATGAACATTTTGGTACATGACTCTTTTTGAATTTTGGTTTTCTCAGGGTATATGCCCAGTAGTGGGATTGCTGGGTCATATGGTAGTTCTATTTGTAGTTTTTTAAGGAACCTCCATACTGTTCTCCATAGTGGCTGAACCAATTCACATTCCCACCAGCAGTGCAAGAGTGTTCCCTTTTCTCCACACCCTCTCCAGCATTTATTGTTTCTAGATTTTTTGATGATGGCCATTCTGACTGGTGTGAGATGATATCTCATTGTAGTTTTGATTTGCATTTCTCTAATGATTAATGATGTTGGGCATTCTTTCATGTGTTTGTTGGCAGTCTGTATATCTTCTTTGCAGAAATGTCTATTTAGGTCTTCTGCCCATTTTTGGATTGGGTTGTTTGTTTTCTTGTTATTGAGCTGCATGAGCTGCTTGTAAATTTTGGAGATTAATCCTTTGTCGGTTGCTTCATTTGCAAATATTTTCTCCTATTCTGAGGGTTGTCTTTTGGTCTTGTTTATGGTTTCCTTTGCTGTGCAAAAGCTTTGAAGTTTCATTAGGTCCCATTTGTTTATTTTTGTTTTTATTTCCATTACTCTAGGAGGTGGGTCAGAAAGGATCTTGCTGTGATTTATGTCATAGAGTGTTCTGCCTATGTTTTCCTCTAAGAGTTTGATAGTTTCTGGCCTTACATTTAGGTCTTTAATCCATTTTGAGCTTATTTTTGTGTATGGTGTTAGGGAGGGATCTAATCTCATACTTTTACATGTACCTGTCCAGTTTTCCCAGCACCACTTATTGAAGAGGCTGTCCTTTCTCCACTGTGCATTACTGCCACCTTTATCAAAGATAAGGTGTCCATATGTGCATGGGTTTATCTCTGGGCTTTCTATCCTGTTCCATTGATCTATCTTTCTGTTTTTGTGCCAGTACCATACCGTCTTGATAACTGTAGCTTTGTAGTATAGTCTGAAGTCAGGGAGCCTGATTCCTCCAATTCCTTCTTTCGTTCTCAAGATTGCTTTGGCTATTCGGGGTCTTTTGTGTTTCCATACAAATTGCAAAATTTTTTGTTCTAGTTCTGTGAAAAATGCCAGTGGTAGTTTGATAGGGATTGCATTGAATCTATAGATTGCTTTGGGTAGTAGAGTCATTTTCACAATGTTGATTCTTCCAATCCAAGAACATGGTATATCTCTCCATCTATTTGTATCATCTTTAATTTCTTTCATCAGTGTCTTATAATTTTCTGCATACAGGTCTTTTGTCTCCTTAGGTAGGTTTATTCCTAGATATTTTATTCTTTTTGTTGCAATGGTAAATGGGAGTGTTTTCTTGATTTCACTTTCAGATTTTTCATCATTAGTATATAGGAATGCCAGAGATTTCTGTGCATTAATTTTGTATCCTGCTACTTTACCAAATTCATTGATTAGCTCTAGTAGTTTTCTGGTAGCATCTTTAGGGTTCTCTATGTATAGGATCATGTCATCTGCAAACAGTGACAGCTTTACTTCTTCTTTTCCGATATGGATTCCTTTTATTTCCTTTTCTTCTCTGATTGCTGTGGCTAAAACTTCCAAAACTATGTTGAATAAGAGTGGTGAGAGTGGGCAACCTTGTCTTGTTCCTGATCTTAGTGGAAATGCTTTCAGTTTTTCACCATTGAGGATGATGTTGGCTGTGGGCTTGTCATATATGGCCATTATTATGTTGAGGAAAGTTCCCTCTATGCCTACTTTCTGCAGGGTTTTTATCATAAATGGGTGTTGAATTTTGTCAAAAGCTTTCTCTGCATCTATTGAGATGATCATATGGTTTTTCTCCTTCAATTTGTTAATATGGTTTATCACATTGATAGATTTGCGTATATTGAAGAATCCTTGCATTCCTGGAATAAACCCCACTTGATCATGGTGTATGATCCTTTTAATGTGCTGTTGGATTCTGTTTGCTAGTATTTTGTTGAGGATTTTTGCATCTATGTTCATCAGTGATATTGGCCTGTAGTTTTCTTTCTTTGTGACATCCTTGTCTGGTTTTGGTATCAAGGTGATGGTGGCCTCGTAGAAGGAGTTTGGGAGTGTTCCTCCCTCTGCTATATTTTGGAAGAGTTTGAGAAGGATAGGTGTTAGCTCTTCTCTAAATGTTTGATAGAATTCGCCTGTGAAGCCATCTGGTCCTGGGCTTTTCTTTGTTGGAAGATTTTTAATCAGTTTCAATTTCAGTGCTTGTGATTGGTCTGTTCATATTTTCTATTTCTTCCTGATTCAGTCTTGGCAGGTTGTGCATTTCCAAGAATTTGTCCATTTCTTCCAGATTGTCCATTTTATTGGCATAGAGTTGCTTGTAGTAATCTCTCATGATCTCTTTTTTTTCTGCAGTGTCAGTTGTTACCTCTCCTTTTTCATTTCTAATTCTATTGATTTGAGTCTTCTCCCTTTTTTTCCTGATGAGTCTGGCTAGTGGTTTGTCTATTTTGTTTATCTTCTCAAAGAACCAGCTTTTAGTTTTATTGATCTTTGCTATTGTTTCCTTCATATCTTTTTCATTTATTTCTGATCTGATTTTTATGATTTCTTTCCTTCTGCTAGCTTTGGGGTTTTTTTGTTCTTCTTTCTCTAATTGCTTGAGGTGCAAGGTTAGGTTATTTATTCGAGATGTTTCCTGCTTCTTAAGGTGGGCTTGTATTTCTATAAACTTCCCCCTTAGAACTGCTTTTGCTGCATCCCACAGGTTTTGGGTCATTGTGTCTCCATTGTCATTTGTTTCTAGGTATTTTTGATTTCCTCTTTGATTTCTTCAGTGATCACTTCATTATTAAGTAGTGTATTGTTTAGCCTCCATGTGTTTGTATTTTTTACAGATCTTTTCCTGTAATTGATATCTAGTCTCATGGCGTTGTGGTCAGAAAAGATACTTGATACAATTTCAATTTTCTTAAATTTACCAAGGCTTGATTTGTGACCTACGATATGATCTATCCTGGAGAATGTTCCATGAGCACTTGAGAAAAATGTGTATTCTGTTGTTTTTGGATGGAGTGTCCTATAAATATCAATTAAGTCCATCTTGTTTAATGTATCATTTAAAGCTTGTGTTTCCTTATTTATTTTCATTTTGGGTGATCTGTCCATGGGTGAAAGTGGGGTGTTAAAGTCCCCTACTATGAATGTGTTACTGTCGATTTCCCCTTTTATGGCTGCTAGTATTTGCCTTATGTTTTGTGGTGCTCCTATGTTGGGTGCATAAATATTTACAATTGTTATATCTTCTTCTTGGATCGATCCCTTGATCATTATGTAGTGTCCTTCTTCGTCTCTTTTAATAGTCCTTATTTTAAAGTCTATTTTGTCTGATATAAGAATTGCTACTCCAGCTTTCTTTTGGTTTCCATTTGCATGGAATATCTTTTTCCATCCCCTTACTTTCAGTCTGTATGTGTCTCTAGGTCTGAAGTGGGTCTCTTGTAGACAGCATATATAAGGGTCTTGTTTTTTTATCCATTCAGCTAATCTGTGTCTTTTGGTGGGAGCATTTAGTCCATTTACATTTAAGGTAATTATCAATATGTATGTTCCTATTCCCATTTTCTAAACTGTTTTGGGTTCGTTATTATAGGTCTTTTCCTTCTCTTGTGTTTCTTGCCTAGAGAAGATCCTTTAGCATTTGTTGTAAAGCTGGTTTGGTGGTGCTGAACTCTCTCAGCTTTTGCTTGTCTGTAAAGGTTTTAATTTCTCCATCAAATCTGAATGAGACCCTTGCTGGGTAGAGTAGTCTTGGCTGCAGGTTTTTCTCCTTCATCACTTTCAGTATGTCCTGCCACTCCCTTCTGGCTTGTAGGGTTTCTGCTGAGAGATCAGCTGTTAACCTTATGGGGATTCCCTTATGTGTTATTTGTTGTTTTTCCCTTGCTGCTTTTAATATGCTTTCTTTGTATTTAATTTTTGACAGTTTGATTAATATGTGTCTTGGCGTATTTCTCCTTTTCTTTATCCTGTATGGGACTCTCTGTGCTTCCTGGACTTGATTAACTATTTCCTTTCCCATATTAGGGAAGTTTTCAACTATAATCTCTTCAAATATCTTCTCAGTCCCTTTCTTTTTCTCTTCTTCTTCTGGAACCCCTATAATTCGAATGTTGGTGCATTTAATGTTGTCCCAGAGGTCTCTGAGACTGTCCTCAGTTCTTTTCATTCTTTTTTCTTTATTCTGCTCTGCAGTAGTTATTTCCACTATTTTATCTTCCAGGTCACTTATCCATTCTTCTGCCTCAGTTATTCTGCTATTGATCCCATCTAGAGTACTTTTAATTTCATTTATTGTGTTGTTCATCGTTGCTTGTTTCATCTTTAGTTCTTCTAGGTCCTTGTTAACTGATTCTTGCATTTTGTCCAATCTATTGTCCATTCTATCTCCAAGATTTCGGATCAACCTTACTATCATTATTCTGAATTCTTTTTCAGGTAGACTGCCTATTTCCTCTTCATTTGTTAGGTCTGGTGCATTTTTATCTTGCTCCTTTATCTGCTGTGTGTTTTTCTGTCTTCTCATTTTGCTTATCTTACTGTGTTTGGGGTCTCCTTTTTGCAGGCTGCAGGTTCGTAGTTCCTCCTGTTTTTGATGTCTGTCTCCAGTGGCTAAGGTTGGTTCAGTGGGTTGTGTAGGCTTCCTGGTGGAGGAGACTAGTGCCTGTGTTGTGGTGGATGAGGCTGGATCTTGTCTCTCTAGTGGGCAGGTTCACGTCTGGTGGTGTGTTTTGGGGTGTCTGTGGCCTTATTATGATTTTAGGCAGCCTCTCTGCTAATGGGTGGGGTTGTGTTCCTGTTTTGCTAGTTGTTTGGCATAGGTTTTCCAGCACTGTGGCTTGCTGGTCTTTGAGTGAAGCTGGGTGCTGGTGTTAAGATGGAGGTCTCTGGGAGATTTTCGCCGTTTGATATTATGTGGAGCTGGGAGGTCTCTTGTTGACCAGTGTCCTGAAGTTGGCTCTCCTACCTCAGAGGCAGAGCCCTGCCTCCTGGCTGGAGCACCAAGAGCTTTTCATCCACACGGCTCAGGATAAAAGGGAGAAAAAGTAGAGGGAATTAGTAGAAGTATGAGGAAAGAAGGAAAGGAGGGTAGGAAGGAAGGAAGAAAGAAAGAAAGAAGCAAAGAAGGAAAGAAAGGAGGGAGGGAGGAAGGAAGGAAGGAGGGAAAGAAGGAAAAAAGACAGAAAGAAAGAAGATACAGTAAAAATAAAGTATAATAAAGTTATTGAATTAAAAAATTCTTATTTAGAAAAAAAAAAAAAAGGGACGGATAGGACCTTAGGACAAATGTTGGAAGCAAAGCTATACAGACAAAATCTTACACAGAAGCATACACATACACCCTCACTAAAAGAGGTAAATGGGGAAAAATCATAAATCTTGCTGTCAGAGACCACCTCCTCAATTTGGGATGATTCGTTGTCTAAAGGAGGGAAGGAAAGAAAGAAAGAAAGAAAGAAAGAAAGAAAGAAAGAAAGAAAGAAAGAAAGAAAGAAAGAAAGAAAGAAAGAAAGAAGGTAAAGTATAATAACGTTATTAAAATTAATTATTAAGAAAAACAAAAAATTAAAAAAAAATGGACGGATAGAACCCTAGGACAAATGGTGGAAGCAAGACTATACAGACAAGATCTCACACAGAAGCATACACATACACATTCACAAAAAGAGGAAAAGGGAAAAAATCATAAATCTTGCTCCTAAAGTCCACTTCCTTAATTTGGGATGATTGGTTGTCTATTCATGTATTCCACAGATGCAGGGTATATCAAGTTGATTGTGGAGCTTTAATCCGCTGCTTCTGAGGCTGCTGGGAGAGATTTCCCTTTCTCTTCTTTGTTCTCACAGCTCCCAGGGCTCAGCTTTGGATTTGGCCCTGCCACTGCGTGTAGGTCGCTGGAGGGCGTCTGTTTTTTGCTCAGACAGGATGGGGTTAAAAGAGCCGCTGATTCGGGGGCTCTGGTGCACTCAGGCCGGCGGGGAGGGAGGGGCACGGAGTGCGGGGCGGGCCTGCGGTGGCAAAGGCCGGCGTGACTTTGCACCAGCCCGAGGCACGCCGTGCGCTCCCCCGGGGAAGCTGTCCCTGGATCCCGGGAACCCGGCAATGGCGGGCCGCACAGGCTCCGCGGAAGAGGGGCGCGGAGAGTGACCCGTGCTCGCACACAGGCCCTCCGGTGGCTGCAGCAGCAGCCCCAACGTCTCCCGCCCGCCCCTGGGGTCCGCGCCCCCAGCCGCGGCTTGCGCCCGTCTCTGGATTCCGCGCCCCCAGCCACGGCTTGCGCCCGTCTCTGGATTCCGCGCTTTCAGCCGCGGCTCGCGCCCGTCTCTGGATTCCGCGCTCTCAGCCGCGGCTCGCGCCCGTCTCTGGATTCCGCGCTCTCAGCCGCGGCTCGCGCCCGTCTCTGGGGTCCACGCCTTCAGCCGCGGCTCGGGCCCGTCTCTGGGGTTCGCGCTTTTAGCCGCGGCTCGCGCCCGTCTCTGGAGTTCCTTTAAGCAGCGTTCTTAAACCCCTCTCCTCACGCCCCAGGAAACAAAGAGGGAAGGAAAAGTCTCCTGCCTCTTCGGCAGGTGCAGACTTTTCCCCGGACTCCCTCCCGGCTAGCTGTGGTGCACTAACCCCTTCAGGCTATGTTCAAGCCGCCAACCCCAGTCCTCTCCCTGCGCTCCGACCGAAGCCCGAGCCTCAGCTCGCAGCCCCGCCCGCCCCGGCGGGTGAGCAGACAAGCCTCTCGGGCTGGTGAGTGCCGGTCGGCACCGATCCTCTGTGCGGGAATCTCCCCGCTTTTCCCTCCGCACCCGTTGCTGTGCACTCCTCCGCGGCTTCGAAGCTCCCCCCTCCGCCTCCCGCAGTCTCCGCCCGCGAAGGGGCTTCCTAGTGTGTGGAAACTTTTCCTCCTTCACAGCTCCCTCCCACTGGTGCAGGTGCCGTCCCTATTCTTTGGTCTCTGTTTTTTCTTTTTTTTTTCTTTTGCCCTACCCAGGTACGTGGGGAGTTTCTTGCCTTTTGGGAGGTCTGAAGTCTTCTGCCAGCCTTTAGTAGGTGTTCTGTAGGAGTTGTTCCACGTGTAGATGTATTTCTGGTGTATCTGTGGGGAGGAAGGTGATCTCCGCGTCTTACTCTTCCGCCATCTTCCCTCCAAGCCGAGAACTTTTTTTTTTTTGCGGTACGCGGGCCTCTCACTGCTGTGGCCCCTCCCGTTGTGGAGCACAGGCTCCGGATGTGCAGGCTCAGTGGCCATGGCTAAGGGGCGCAGCCGCTCCACGGCATGTGGGATCCTCCCGGACCGGGGCATGAGCCCGCGTCCCCTGAATCGACAGGCGGACTCTCAACCACTGTGCCACCAGGGAAGCCCGAGAGAACTTTTATATTTTTTATACTTTTTAATGCTAAATGGCATATGTCCTTGTAATGGATTTCTAGTGTGTTAACCTGGCTAGGCTGAACTACAGGGATTTAAGGGAGTGCACCAGCCACTTTCTAGCACGCTCACATCTCTTGCAGTTATTTAAGCAAATATTAATCTAGGTGCTGTTGTAAAGAGATTGTATCCATATATCTTTTCCAGTTTGTCCTTTTGATTTCTTCTAATAAATATACAGAAGTGAAATTAATGGATCATGTGGTAGTTACGGATCATATGAATCATGGTAGGAATGTACTATTACATTGACTTTTAAGATTTTATTAACTTTAGAAACCTTTTAAATGCAATTTTTTTCTTGAATATTCTTCATTTTACACAGCAAAAACGTTACTGTCCTTTGAGATAGGTGAGAATTCAAGATTTGTGACTACAGGTTTCTTCATTAAAATTTCTGAAACTTCTGAGGTATGCAGTCTTATTTTCTCGATCAATTTCATTCTGTTAAGATATGTGTGCATTTATATTTAGTGTGTCTGTAATAGAGAATTTATCTAGTCTATTTTTACAGGTAGCCTATTTTGCATACTTGGTAAATTACAGCCTCCATTTTTCCATCTGATTTTTGTTACATTTAACAAGATTTTAAACAGTCGTAGATCATGTTTTCATTTATGACCTTGTACCTCTATTAACTTAATCAGACAGATGTATTTAAGGCAGGTAGGTGTGTTCTACTTGCCTGTAACTTATCGGTACATATTGCACATGTAAACCTTCTTCCAGCAGGTAAATTAGAGGGGAAAGCCAGTATTAGGCTGTGAGTTTTATGAAGAAAAATATAAGATTTGCAGAGTCTATCCAACAAGATGCTCTCATTTAGTCTGGAAGCTTTAAAAATAAATCCCTGAGGGCTTCCCTGGTGGAGCAGTGGTTGAGAGTCCACCTGCCGATGCAGGGGACACGGGTTCGTGCCCCAGTCCGGGAAGATCCCACATGCCATGGAGCGGCTGCGCCCGTGAGCCATGGCCGCTGAGCCTGCGCGTCCGGAGCCTCTGCTCCCCAGCGGGAGAGGCCGCAACAGTGAGAGGCCCGTGTACCGCAAAAAATAAATAAAAAATAAATCCCTGAAAAAAATATTTAAAAACTGAGATTTGATGAAGTAACATGATTTAGCAGATGCATAGCAGGGAGAAGAGAATTCCAAGTCTGCCAGTGAGAAGAACACTGTGCTCTTGCTTTAACCTACTAAACTGGATAAACAGGCCAAGTATTGTTGACCTCCGCTACCTTAGAAATCAAGTGAACAGACCAAGACATAGAATAATGAATGCACAGCATTCCAAGAGAGATTATTTTTATTTAAAGAAAACAGAAACAAATGTATACCCTTAACATATCCAACCTTTTAAGAAAATCAATTAATGCATTTCATAATGGAAGGAGAAGTTACAGAAAATCAAGTGGGCACTAAATTAACAATCTCAGTTATTGACATTCCTGATACCTGTGGTCAGATTTTTGACCTGTCCATGATCAGGGGTGTCCAGAGCAAAGAAAAGGTTTGAGAGGAGAAGAGAAGGAGCAGGAGAGGAAACGACAAATTAGGGAACTATTGGCCACATTGAAAAAGCTCAGGAAACCACCATCATAATCCAGGAACAACCCCACCCGGCCTAGAGGCCTTTTGACATATTGAGGTGATAGTGGGGAGGAGGTAAAGAGACTGCACTGGTTGTTCTCTTTGATACAAAGAAGTAGAAAAATTCCCTCCGAGTCAAGTACCATGTCATTCTTTCTTGCCCAAGAATCATTACAAAATCCAATTGCCCAGCTGCAACAGCCTGCTACATCCACCTCCCAGTAATGTTGACCGGAAGTGAATGACTCAGCTCCCCAGGCAAGAAGATATTTAGATCCTGGTGGAGTGTTGTCAACAACAGGATGATCAGGACCAGTCAGCAGACGTCTCAGATCTTCAAACACAGGGACACGACCAGTGACTATTTCATTATCCAAGGCAATGTGCACTGCAGGAAGAAGGAAAAAAATTATATTAACAAACAGTGTTATAAATTCCTGATGGACAAGAGCTTTATATAGTGTCTGGGTTTCCCAGCTTATTATTAGAAATAGGTGGCAAGACAGAAGAGAGCTTTAGAAATCTTTTGCAGTCCAAGGTCTACTGGTCTGTCTTCATAATAAGATTTTAGCCAGACAAAAATCATAATTTAAAAATAAATATATATGACATATTGCTAGGTTTTAGCCATTATTTTACCTGGAACATTTGAAATTTGCAATTAACTGTCAGAAACAAAAGTAGCTTGCCCATCTCCTAGAAAATGTACAATAATAAAATTAATAGGGCTTCCCTGGTGGCACAGTTGTTGAGAATCTGCCTGCTAATGCAGGGGACACGGGCTCGAGCCCTGGTCTGGGATGATCCCACATGCCGCGGAGCAACTAGGCCCGTGAGCCACAGCTACTGAGCCTGTGCGTCTGGAACCTGTGCTCTGCAACAAGAGAGGCCGCGATAGTGAGAGGCCTGCGCACCGCGATGAAGAGTGGCCCCCGCTTGCCACGACTAGAGATAGCCCTCGCACAGAAACGAAGACCCAACACAGCAACAATAAATTAATTAATTAATAAACTCATACCCCCAACATCTTAAAAAAAAATTAATAGTTATGATAACTCCTACAGAGTGAGCACTTTTACTGACATAAGGAGTTTTCACTAAAGCATGCAAAGTTAACATAAAACAAAAGAAAAATTCATACTTTTGAAGTGTTTTTTTTTTGTGAGAATTGTTGGCCAGCATACCTTGAAAAAAAGGGACAAATTTAATGAAACAAATTATCAGTTTACCTTGCCAATGTGCACAAAATTTCATATTATGTTTGTAGTAAAATTGATCATACCGTATTTTTGTGTGATGTGAATAAAATATCTTTTGTATTTTTTATAAAGTCTTTTTTTAAATACTAAATCCTTACTCTATCTACAATTTCCCCTTTCTTCTTTGCCTTTAATATTTATTTATTTATTTATGGCTCTGTTGGGTCTTCATTTCTGTGCGAGGGCTTTCTCTAGTTGTGGCAAGTGGGGGCCACTCTTCATCGCGGTGCGCAGGCCTCTCACTGTCATGGCCTCTCTTGTTGTGCAGCACAGGCTCCAGACGCGCAGGCTCAGTAGTTGTGGCTCACGGGCCTAGTTGCTCCACAGGCATGTGGGATATTCCCAGACCAGGGCTCGAGCCCATGTCCCCTGCATTGGCAGGCAGATTCTCAACCACTGCACCACCAGGGAAGCCCCTATTACAAACAGTTTTATAAACCAAGTTAAAACTCTCTAAGCATCTCACAACCACTGATAACCCCACTTTCCTAAGACTTGGAATGTACTGAATGTACATGCAGAGTTGCATGTTTCATGTGAACAGTCAACACCATACCTCAGCCTACTGCAGGCCATCAATTATCCCTTCCTATTTTTTTACCCTCCAGATAGCTTACTACAACCCATCATAAATGGCTTTTGTTTTTCCAGATACCAATTTGTTTTTTTTTCCATATATGTTATTCTTCTATAAGGGTAAATTTGGTTATAAAAGTTCCCAGCAAAAAATCCACAGATTGAGAAATGGGGAAGGTCACCCACAGGACACTAACAAAGGGGAATGTACAACTCTCCCACCAGAGGGCTACCTGTTACCTTGGAATTGGTTGAGCCAGTCTACCAGTCCAGGAATGGGCCATGAACTGAGCTGTGGGAATACAGGCTGGGGCATGTGCAGCTGTGCTGACTCACTTCTGCAAGGAACAACATGTGGTTGCTCTTTTGAGCTCACAGTTTTCATCACAGTGATTATATCTACATCCCTCTGAATACACTTTATTTAAATCCCAATAATTAGGTTCAGGGGCCGTGAAAGTAAATCCCCAAACTAGGGAATGCAGCAAATGACAATTTGTTTTATGAAAATCAAAGAAAATCCTATCCCATCTGCTAAGACTGCAATCCTAGGATCCAATTCAAATTAATCATGACGGGGTCCTCTCAGCAAATCACAGAGCTATGCAACATGGTTCAAAATTGTGGACATTCAAGAAAGGCATTATGAATTTTAATCCACAGTAGTTACCACTGAAATGCTCAGTGTCTGTATAAACAAACTAGTGGTTGAGGAGCTTAGCTAGGGCAGCAATTTTGCTTCCTAGGACTCAGTTTCACTAAGTGCATTGTACAGCCTTTCCATTTGAAGTTGCCTTGTGCTACACATGGAAAGCCAATACCCTGATGAACCTCTTTAAGCACATTCTCTCCTTGCTTCTACATTAGGTTTCTCTGAAACCCTTATTTTTTGCACACAATCCTGTCCTGACTTTGGGCACATTCCCCCTGTGTTTTTATATTTCTAAAAAATGGTAGTTGTCTTCATGTAACCTTTGCGCAGAACCTTGTAAATAAACCCTCTACCCAGCTCCACCTTAGGCAAAACAAACAAGGACACTCTTTCTACCTTTGGAGAAAGGGAAATATAAATACTTTATGAAAGAAGTTATACTGTCATGATAACTTATGCTCCTATTTCAGCATCAAATGGCTGATCACAGTTACAGTTCTTAAAACTTGAAAAGGAGAGAAAACTTACCTTTTCAACATGTTGTCATAATGCTGTAAAGAGGGAAACAGAAAAGATGGTCTTAGTACACTTCACAAGATTCAGAGCGAAGACCTAGTTTCTTATTCTCTGGGGTGGATGAACCCAAATTTCAGCAAATTTTATCATGGGCAAAGAAACAGAAAGGGGAAATGAGTTGTCAAGATTCTCAAATTTTTCATTATTGCCAGGTCCAGATATAAATTCATATATCTTCCAACAAGCTTCTCTGTTGCAGTTGTTCAGTAATTGAATGTCTGTTAGGAGAATTGAAAAAGAATGACTCTAGGATTTCTTTCACTTACCTTTCCACAAAGCTTTGTTATTCTTGTGTATGGCAAGAATGGCCTTTGGTCATTAGCATTACCTGGACAGCATCTTATCACAGCATCAGAAAGCATGATAAGAAAGCACATGATGGACCAAGGAAAGGTGGATATTATCCAAGCAACACCATGAATCTCCAGTCCTCAGTCCTTACCTGGAGCAGCTCCATGTCTGGTTTATGGCACAATTCCTTGAGTTCCTCATATATCTGACTTAAGAGTTTCCCCTTTAGGTACATATTGTGTTGACTTCCTTTGAGTTGCTGAAAAATCTCATCGCTTTCCTCTTCTATTTTCCTTAAATAATGTTTCTCTTCATGGTGGACAAAGGGGCAAACCTTCCAGTATTCAGGCCGGATCATATTCCTACACAGTGTCACATAACCCTAGAGTTACAATGAATTAATTAGGTCACATATTTTAGCAGATTTCATTCCTCTCAGTTATCAATAATTTGTCTTCTGATAGTTAGAAATTTGGTACTTTCATTAAGAACAGCTTTTTTGGGACTTTTTTTTTTTGTTCAACTCACTTTTTAATTTCATTGAACCTGAAGTCAGTATCTTGATTCTAAACACTTTGCCTCAAATATCCACACTTTCTTAAAAACAGGTACTTGTGATTTAATAATTGTGTTATGTAATACACACAGTACTCTAATGACTAAATCAATTTAGTCTCTTAACCTCAGATATTTCCTCTGTTTTTAGGAAATAATAGCAAATATTACTTCATACAGTTAGATAAGACCTTTCTAAAGTATTAACATCCAGTTCCACAAACTTCATGCAGGCCAGAACCTTGTGTGCATGGATGCAGCTTGACTCCTCCTGCCTGAGGCTATACACTCCACTTCTTAGCTGACCTCCACCCAACCCTTAGAGATGCTGGTCCACAGACAACCACCTTTTGGTCCTAATTCCCATCTTCTCTCTCTCTCTCTTTTTTTTTTTTTTCACTTTCTCTTTTCCTTCTTTCCTCTCAACTTTTAAAAATATTTGACTCACATTGTTTTAGGCAAAACAAAACATGGACCATTGACCCAACATCTTCATTTGGTTCTTGGGCTGTCATTTTTACCTCCAAGAAAGCAAAATTTTTGATCACAGGTGTACATTCACTGTACACATTAATGAAACTCAATTTTCCATCAAAGCAATGAACTCTCTTCAATTCACAGCTCTTGTTTGAAACCACATTCATCATATCACCAGGAACCTCCTTTATTGAATCCACATAATTCTTCCTATGCATGTTACTAAGAACTTCTTCCTATTACCACCAATCTTTCATTCCATAAAACTTATAAACCTTGGGCTTCAAACAAATCCCTCTCTCTGTATGTCCCTCCATCAATTTACATTGACCAGCTCCTCTTTCCCTGCTGGACCCATTAATACAGAGATCCCTCCAGTTATCTTTTCATGTAAAAATTTTATTCTTTTCATTCTTAAAACTCTCCTGTGGTATCCATCTAATGCTTAGAAAATAGAGACAATTGTGAAATGTCCCTGTCCAGACAAAATCTTTCATGTAAGCTCCAACCTCATTCATTCGATTCCTTACGACTTATTTTTGTGAGGATATCTCCCCAAAACTCAAAGTGCAACATTTCTCAAACTAAAATTTTCTTAACCCAAAGCAGCATTTCTTCCTTTGTTTCCATCCTCAGTGATGTTTCAACTTCAGAGAAGAAACTGGTTCTCAGTTTTTAAATTTTATCTTCTTAACATTACAATCAAATCAATCCTATTTTCTCATGTTTCTCTACCGTAAAGAATATCTCTTGAGTCCTACAGTTTCCCATTATCTGTGGCCAAGTTAATCCTGTACATTCTTTCAAGGATTCTCCAACTTTAAGGTCGGACTTCCAATTTCACTACTCTTTCTCATTCTCCTTCATATCTAGCTTACACAATGGAGAAATAAAGGCAAGTGTGGTATGAGAAAAGGATAGGTTAAGTCTGAGATGTGTTGAGTTTAGTTATCTCTTCCTAAAAAGCTCTTTCCCCAAATAGCCGCCCGCCTAGACACCTCACGCAGATGTCAGCCCAAATGTAATCTTCCATTGTAACTTTTTTGTGATCATATGTAAAATTTAATTTTATCAAAATTACTATTCTTATTTACCTTTACTGCTAAATTTTTCTCAAAAACACTTAGCACAAATGATCATGCCATAAAGGTTATATTTTGAATTGTTAATTGGCTCTCTCCACTACTCCATTAGTTCCTTGAGTACAAGGAAATCTGTTCTTTTTGTCTATTTCTATAGTGACTTAGAAGAGTTATTATGACATGGCACTCAACATTTCAAAGGGAAAATATTGTAACTGATAACCTTAATTATATCACCTTTAAATAATTGAGTTAATTTTCCTATATCTCCTTGTCATACAGACAGCCCCATTTAAATTTCCTTTGTAATGGTGAGAAGTATATTTTAATATTGCTTTTTTATATGTTTCCATCATGAAATCATTACTTCCTTGAGAATCTATATGTACTGTTATTTCACCACTCCTATTAGTGGTGCTCAATTCATATTTTTGAATCAACAAACGGTAGATCCAAATTTCTCAGCCATGCATTTAGGTCACATTTTGAACTGACCTATCCTCCATTTCCAGCCATATCTCTCAGCACTGCCTCTCTAATAGTATAGGTATCAACCAATATGAACTTTGTAGAACCTCAATATCCACATGATCCTCTAGTTTCTAGTCGTCAGCTTGTGCACATTTACATGCCTGTCATCCTCATGAATTTCCTACTTCAAATTGTTCTTTACCATCCAAATAGTCCGAGAAGTTCTCCCTGAATTTTCAAAGATTTTCCTTCTAAGAAACCCTGAGTTTATCTCATTCGCTAATTATGGTATACCTTGTTGATTGTGATTTTTCTATATATGTTGGTGTGTTATGGTGTTGCCCAGGAAATAAGATCTTTTACTTCGATATTTTGATTTTAGAAAGAAATCCTATAAGGGGACATACTTCTTTCTACATGAGTAGATGAAAGCCTTTTGCTATTGGATAGTTACCCATAGAGAAACATAAATATTATGATTATTAGTTCAAGATCTTATTGAATAACCACCAAGTGTCCCAAACTGGTGCTGAATGAAACAGAATTTCTTGTTTACCTCCCATGTCCTGAGTTTGCTGACTTCTCTCTTTAGATTTCTTTTATTTTCTTGTATCTTTTGCCACATAGACCTCATTTGCTTCAGAAGCTTTTGCTGCAAAAAAACCAACAGTGTGAATATCAGAGAAGCTGATATTGAAAATTTCAGATCCTAATGGATGAAGAATGGCAGGGAATATCTTATAAGTGATCACTCAAGAAGACAAAGGGAGAATTTATTTTCACTGTTAAGCCAAATTATCTAATATGTAGGACATTTATAACCACAAAATAGGCCGGTAGTTGGAAAGGGTGTTTCTCCATAGAGGAAACTTGCCCCAAAAGTTTATTTCACCTAACCCATTTTCATTACGTAAATCCTGTGTCAGATTTTAGTTGTCCTGCTGATAGTTCTTGTCTCCTACTACTCTATTATTTTAGCTAAAGGACAATGTTTCTAAATAGACTCTATGAGATTAGGCTTGTTGAAATCATGGCTATAGTGACCAATAACCACTGAAATTAACAGATTTGTCCATCTTGGTTTTACACTGACTAATCACAGTTCCAAACATGATCAACCTCATTATAACCAAGAACTCAGGTTGTAAGATTTTAAAAAGTAAAAAATTTAAGCACTTAAGATTGAGAACATATTTTCTTCAATAGTTTATCCTAGGACCAGGCACATAATACTAGTTAGTATCTGCTTTATATTTTACATGAATGGAGAATAATTAACTTCACTTTCTTTTGCATTCTCTCTCAGGTAAAGTGCCCCCCAGGTTCAAACTTCTCTCTCAGCCATTGCTTACCCGGTATTCCTCAGCCATCCACTCAATGGAACAATGTCTGTGAGCCCCATGCTCCTCAGACTTACAGCAAGGTAAACAAAGCACGTCTTTGGTGACCTCACAGAAGAAGTTTTTTGTTTTCATGTGTATCTCACATATCTCTTCTGCATAGTTTGATAAGTCATAGGGTCCTCTCCGTCTGGCAAGGAATACCCTTGTCTTCAAAACGATATTGGTTTTCAAGTTCATGTGATGGGATGGTTCCCTGCACACAGGGCAGCAAGGAGGACGTTGGGCTTCCTCCCAGCAGAGACAGAGACATGGCATGCAAAAGCTGTGCTGACAGATTAGAGTGACCGGGTCTATGAAATACTTCGCACATAGGAAACAGGTGAATTCATTCCAGAAGATGACGGAACCCATGTTTCTGAGGAGAGAAAAGTAAAGAAAGGGAATATTATGTTGTCATGAGCCTTAAAAGAAGTGCCTTTTCAAAGCCATTAACAATACCAAGGAGTATAAGAATTATTTACTTCCAACTCATACCAATAAGGTAGTGTATATAGTTGTATTGTATGTAACATATATGTATTGCATATAACAGAAAGAGGATGCTGAGTAACAGAGTGTCCTCATTTTATTCAGACAGCATATTGATGTGTCAAACACAGCTTTTCCATCAGGATTTCAGCTCTCTAATACAATTCCAGTACAATCCCCTGCCAAAGAGTATTCCACCTAGAGCAACCACCATTATCCCTCTTCCAGTGATAGGTTATATGGTCATTTGACCCTATTAGGTCAATGAAATTTGAAGAAAATGTTATTAGGAGGGTTTTGTCAATATTTCTTTTTGCTCATGCAGAGAAACATAAGGAAGAGTCAACTGTTTTAGGTTCATCTGGACGGTGTTTGAAGGTGATGCATGGGTCTGTCTTTTTGTGACCACAAAATGCATTTAGAGACCAAAGCATACAACCTGAGGGCGACAGAGAAATGGAAGACATGGTTTTGGACAATGTCATCGAGGCAATAAATTAACCAACTCTGAGACTGCCAATCATAAGTGTAACAGGAATCAAGGAAATAGAAAAATCATTTCACAACCATCAGAATTAATATATTTAGACCAGAATCATCAATGGATGTGAAAACCATTTGGAAAAACAGTATCAGCCCCAAAATTGTTTGTTAATAAGTTCCTCACTTTATTACCATCATGTCGTATTAAACTGGTTATTCAAATTAAAGAAGATATACTTTCAGTTATCATACATTGTGACTAAATATTTGGTTTAACTATATATGATTGCTGTTATCTTCCCTGTCTATAAGAAGTTGAATGAAGGAGGCTACTTCTTTCCAAGGCTGAGAATTTTGTTCTGGTCAAAAAGAGACAGAAAGTAAACAATTGCTTAACTGAACAACTATAACATCAGCTTTAAGATGCCTTTTGAAAAATGATGAGCAGTGAAGCAATGGTGCACAGATTTATAAGTAAAAATTCTTGACAGGGAAGTTATGGACTTCTGATCGATGACCACACAATTTTCAGTGGTATAGAACAGGGGTCCCCAACCCCCAATCCGGGGCCTGTTAGGAACCGGACCGCACAGCAAGAGGTGAGCGGCGGGTGAGCGAGCAAAGCTTCATCTGCCGCTCCCATTACCGCCTGAACCATCCCCCACCACGTCCGTGGAAAAATTGTCTTCTACGAAACCAGTCCCTAGTGCCAAAAGTTGGGGACCACTGGTATGGAACATAAAGCCATTGACTCAAACATGGGTCAAATGAGGAGATAGTTTGATGAACAGTGAGAAAATATAGATAAGCCCTGTGTAGAGTGGGCTAGAACCTGGATAAGAATTCATTATGAATACAATCATTTCTAGATTGATAACATAAATGATCATTTTAATATTAAAACGATAATAGGAAAACCTAATATGTGTGTGTTTACTATTTCTAGGCATTGGATTAACTCCTTTTATATGGATTAGCTATTTTAATCCTCTTAACAATATTAACTAATTTTCTATTTTATAATGAGGTTAATTAACATAGTGTAGGTAAAATAAGTTACTTGTCTACAAATCACACATGGAATAAATGTTGGATACAGTACTCACACACAGATATTTCTGATAGAAAAAACAACTTAGCTTTCATGCTCACGATTACCATTAAAGTCTCATTTTTAAGTGAACATAGTGGAAATTCATTGTACCTTAGTCAGAACTCACCTTTGGGTATAGTTAATGAACTGTTCCACTCTTGTTCAGTAAATAACTCTGTTAAAAATTCAGTTCAGGGATGAGGTGCTCACCTCCTGGTGGCAGTACTTTCAAAAGTCTCCACAGCCCAGCCAACTCCAAACACAACAGTTCTGGGTTCTGGGGAAGAAAGAGCTTGGCTCTTTGCTGGATGTTTTATATATTCTCTGAAGACCACACCCATTTCCTCTAAGTGATAGTGTTATCAAACCTTAGAAAATGTATAAGTGCATGTGATTAGATTTTGGCAGAGTTGAAAACACACCCTGATGCCAATGATTGAAGTCAAACCTTTTGAAATCTACTTAATCCAATTGCCACAATCCAATCTCTGGTAAAAAGTCACACCTTAAATTCATACTTGTAATCCATGAAGTTGTCGTTTGGAAAATAAATGCACTCCCCAAATACCAATTTCTTATCTGCATTTAAGGAACTATATTTTAGTCCTAACAGCAGTGACCCATTATTACCCACTCTATTTGGTTACCTGTCTGAATCTGTCTGCATTACTTCCTTGATATTTCTTCAGAAAGAGGAGTCCTTCACATTCCATTTTTCAACCCAATTCACTCAAGCTCCCCAATAATACCACTTACTTCTCTGGCAGAGATAGCCTTCTAATGTTTGATGTTTAACCTCATCTGAACTAAAATTCTCTGAAATTTTATACTTTTCACTCAGTTCTCTATGAAATTCTTCCCTCTGAGTATTTACTGTTTGTTTTATTTTTATTTATTTTTTGGTAACACACTATTGCTATTTTTCTTTCCATCTATAACTGTACACACAATAGCTGTTAATGGTTCTTCTCTGAGACTCTGTCCCTTTTTCTTGTTCCCTACATATCTCTCATACCCTCTCATTCTATTATTCAATATGTATGCACAATTGAAATATTGATGCTATGTTGTGGATTTAATGATTATATGATATTTGTATAATACATGATTGACTAAAATGAATCATAGACATTTTGTAAAAGAAATATTATACTGTCTGTTAAATTTGAGCAACTATCTTTAAGGTTTTCTTTATCTTGGTTTTCTTTATCTTGACTGGATTTGAATTCTACTTCTCAAAGCATTTTCCTATTTAATCAATGATGGGCCCTGGTTCTTCAATCAAGGAAGGATACGTGACAGAAAATTTTATTTATATATTTATTTATTTTAAAATTTGTATTGGTGTACAGTTGACTTACAATGTTGTGTGTGTTTCAGATGTACAGCAAAGTGAATCAGTTATACATATACATATGTCCACTCTTTTTTAAGGATTCTTTTCCCATTTAGGCCATTACAGAGTATTGAGTAGAGTTCCCTGTGCTATACAGTAGGTCCTTATTAGTTATATTTTTATATATTGTAGTGTGTATATGTCAATCCCAATCTCCCAATTTATCCCCCACACCTTACTCCCTGGTAACCATAAGTTTGTTTTCTACATCTGTGACTCTGCTTTGTAAGTAACTTCATTTGTACCATTTTTTTAGATTCCACATATGAGCAACATCATATGATATTTGTCTTTATCTATCTGACTTAACTTCATTCAGTATGACAGTTGCTAGGTCCATCCATGTTTCTGCAAATGGCATTTTTTTGTTCTTTTTTATGGGTGGGTAATATTTCATTGTATATATGTATCACATCATTATCCATTCACCTGTCAATGAACATTTAGGTTGCTTGCATGTCTTGGCTATTGTAAACAGCATGGCAATGAACATCGGGGTGCATGTATACTTTCAAACCATACTTTTCTCTGGAAATATACCCAGGAGTGGGGTTGCTAAAGAATATGGTAGCTCATTTTTAGATTCTTAAGGAACCTCCATACTGTTATCCCTAGTAGCTGTATCAATTTACATTCCCACCAACAGGGTAGGAGGGTTCCCTTTTCTCCACACCCTCTCCAGCCTTTATTGTTTGTAGACTTTTTGATGATGGTCATTCTGACTGGTGTGAGGTAATATCTCATTGTAGTTTTGATTTGCATTTCTCCAATAATTCGCAATATTAAGAATCTTTTCATGTGCCTCTTGGTCATCTGTATGTCTTCTTTGGAGAGATGTTTATTTAGTTCTTCTGTCCATTTTTGATTGGGTTGTTTGTTTGTTCATTTGATACTGAGCCACATGAGTTCTTTGTAAATTTTGGAGACTAAGCCGTTTTCGGTCACATTTTTTGCATATATTTTCTCCCAATCTGTGTGTTGTCTTTTCATTTTGATTATGGTTTCCTTTTGCTGTGCAAAAGCTTTTGAGTTTAATTAGTTCCCATTTATTTATTTTTCTATCTCCATTACTTTAGGAGAAGGCTCGAAAAAGATATTTCTGCTATTTATTTATTTATTTATTTATTTATTTATTTTGTGGTACGCGGGTCTCTCACTGTTTTGGCCTCTTCCGTATGTGGAGCACAGGCTCCAGACGTGCAGGCTCCACGGCATGTGGGATCTTCCCGGACCGGGGCACGAACCCACGTCCCCTGCATCGGCAGGCGGACTCTCAACCACTGCGCCACCAGGGAAGCCCTATTTCTGCAATTTATGTCAGAGTGTTCTGCCTGTGTTTTACTCTACGAGTTTTATAGTATCCGGTCTTACATTTAGGTCTTTAATCCATTTTGAGTTTATTTTTGTGTATGGTATTAAAGAATGTTCTAATTTCATTTTTTTACTTGTAGCTGTCCACTTTCCCCAACAACATTTATTGAAGAGACTGTCTTTCCTCACTTGTATAGAAAAGAAGATATGGATGGCATGCACAGAGAAAATGGCCATCTGCAACCCAAGGCAAGAGCTCTCACCAGAGACCAATCCTGCTGGCCCAGGGGTCTTGGACTTCCTGTCTCCATAACTGTGAGAAGATATTTCATAGAAATGGAATCATAGGAGGAACCAAGATGGCGGAGTAGAAGGATGTGCTCTCACTCCCTCTTGTGAGAACACCAGAATCACAACTGCTGCTGGACAATCATCGACAGGAAGACACTGGAACTCACCAAAAAAGATACCCCATATCCAAAGACAAAGGAGAAGCGACAATGAGATGGTAGAGGGGCGCAAACACATTAAAATCAAATCCCATAACTGGTGGCTGGGTGACTCACAGACTGGAGAACACTTATGCCACAGAAGTCCACCCACTGGCGTGAAGGTTCTGAGCCCCATGTCAGGCTTCCCAACCTGGAGGTCCAGCAATGGGAGGAGGAATTCCTAGAGAATCAAACTTTGAAGCCTAGTGGGAATAGATTGCAGGACTTTGACAGGACTGGGAGAAACAAAGACTCCACTCTTGGGGGGCACACACAAAGTAGTGTGTGCACTGGGACCCAGGGGAAGGAGCAGTGGCCCCGGGGGAGACTGAACCAGACCTACCTGCTAGTGTTTGAGGGTCTCCTGCAGAGGTAGGGGGTGGGTCTGTTTCACCGTGGGGACAAGGACACTGGCAGCAGAATTTCTGGGAAGTACTCCTTGGCATGAGCCCTCCCAGAGTCTGTCATTAGCTCCATCAAAGAGCCCAGGTAGGCTCCAGTGTTGGGTTGTCTCAGGCCAAACAACCAACAGGGAGGGAACCCAGCCCCACCCATCAACAGTCAAGCGGATTAAAGTTTTACTGAGCTCTGCCCACCAGAGCAACAGTCAGCTCTACCCACCACCAGTTCCTCCCATCAAGCCTCTTAGAGAGTCTCATCCATCAGAGGGCAGACAGCAGAAGCAAGAAGAACTACAATCCAGCAGCCTGTGGAATAAAAACCACATGCACAGAAAGATAAACAAAATGAGAAGGCAGAGAGCTATATACCAGATGAAGGAACAAGATAAAACCCCAGAAAAACAACTAAGTGAAATGGAGATAGGCAACCTTCCAGAAAAACAATTCAGAAAAATGATAGTGAAGATGATCCTGGACCTCAGAAAAAGAATGGAGGCAAAGATTGAGAAGATGCAAGAAATGTTTAACAAATATCTAGAAGAATTAAAGAACAAAAAAACAGAGATGAACAATACAATAACTGAAATGAAAACTACACTAGAAGGAATCAATAGCAGAATAACTGAGGCAGAAGAACGGATAACTGATCTGGAAGACAGAATGGTGGAATTCACTGCTGCAGAACCAAATAAAGAAAAGAGATTGAAAAGAAATGAAGGCAGCCTAAGAGACCTCTGGGACAACATTAAAAGAAACAACATTCGCATAATAGGGGTCCCAGAAGGAGAAGAGAGAGAGAAAAGACCCGAGAAAATCTTTGAAGAGATTATAGTCAAAAATTTCCCTAATATGGGAAAGGAAATAGCCACCCAAGTCCAGGAAGCACAGAGAGTCCCATACAGGATAAACCCAAGGAGAAACATGCCGAGACACATAGTAATCAGATTGGCAAAAATTAAAGACAAAGAAAAATTATTGAAAGCAGCAAGGGAAAAATGACAAAAAACACACAAAGGAACTCCCATAAGGTTAACGGCTGATTTCTCAGCAGAAACTCTACAAGCCAGAAGGGAGTGGCATGATATACTTAAAGTAATGAAAGGGAAGAACCTACAACCAAGATTACTCTACCCAGCAGGGATCTCATTCAAATTTGATGGAGAAATCAAAAGCTTTACAGACCAGCAAAAGCTAAGAGAATTCAGCACCACCAGATCAGTTTTTCAACAAATGGTAAAAGAACTTCTCTAGGCAGGAAACACAAGAGAAGAAAAAGACCTACAAAAACAAACCCAAAACAATTAAGAAAATGGTAATAGGAACATACATATCAATAATTACCTTAAATATAAATGGATTAAGAGATCCAACCAAAAGACACAGACTGGATGAAGGACATCAAAACAAGACCTGTATATATGTTGTCTACAAGAGACCCATTTCAGACCTAGGGACAAGTACAGACTGAAAGTGAGGGGATGAAAAAAGATATTCCATGTGAATGGAAATCAAAAGAAAGCTGGAGTAGCTATACTCATATCAGATAAAATAGACTTTAAAATAAAGAATGTTACAAGAGACAAGGAAGGACACTACATAATGATGAAGGGATCAATCCAAGAAGAAGATATAACAATTATAAATATATATGCACCCAACATAGGAGCACCTCAATACATAAGGCAACTGCTAACAGCTATAAAAGAGGAAATTGACAGTAACACAATAATAGTGGGGGACTTTAACACCGCACTTACACCTATGGACAGATCATCAAAAATGAAAATAAATAAGGAAACAGAAGCTTTAAATGACACAATAGACCAGATAGATTTAACTGATATTTATAGGACATTCCATCCCAAAACAGAAGATTACACTTTCTTCTCAAGTATGCACAGAACATTCTCCAGGACAGATCACATCTTGGGTCACAAATCAAGCCTCAGTAAGTTTAAGAAAATTGAAATCATATCAAGCATCTTTTCTGACAACAGCACTATGAGATTAGAAATGAATCACATGGAAAAAAATGTAAAAAACACAAACACATGGAGGCTAAACAATACGTTACTAAATAACCAAGAGATCACTGAAGAAATCAAAGAAGAAATGAAAAATACCTAGATACAAATGACAATGAAAACACGATGATCCAAAATATATGGGATGCAGCAAAAGCAGTTCTAAGAGGGAAGTTTATAGCTATCCAAGGCTTCCGCAAGAAACAGGAAAAATATCAAGTAAACAAGGTAACCCGACACCTAAATGAACTAGAGAAAGAAGAACAAACAAAACACAAAGTTAGCAGAAGGAAAGAAATCATCAACATCAGAGCAGAAATAAATGAAATAGAAAGAAAGAAAATAATAGCAAAGATCAATAAAACTAAAAGCTGGTTCTTTGAGAAGGTAAACAAAATTGATAAACCATTAGGCAGACTCATCAAGAAAAAGAGGGAGAGGACTCAAATCAATAAAATTAGAAATGAAAAAGGAGAAGTTACAACAAATACCACAGAAATACAAAGCATCTTAAGAGACTACTACAAGGAACTCTCTGCCAATAAAATGGACAACCTGGAAGAAATGCACAAATTCTTAGAAAGGTATAACTGTCTGACACTGAACCAGGAAGAAATAGAAAATATGAATAGACCAATCACAAATAATGAAATTGAAACTGTGATTAAAAGTCATCCAACAAACAAAAGTCCAGGACCAGATGGCTTCACAGGTGAATTCTATCAAACACTTAGAGAAGAGATAATGCCTATCCTTCTCAAACTCTTCCAAAAAATTGCAGAGGGAGGAACATTCCCAAACTCATTCTATGAGGCCACCATCACCCTGATATGAAAACCAGACAAAGATACCACAAGAAAAGAAAATTACAGACCAATATCACTGATGAATATAGATGCAAAAATCCTTAACAAAATACTAGCAAACAAAATCCAACAACACATTAAAAGGATCATACACCACGATCAAGTGGGATTTATGCCAGGGATGCAAGGATTCTTCAATATATGCAAATCAATCAATGTGATACACCATATTAATAAATTGAAGAATAAAAACCATATGATCATCTCAATAGATGCAGGAAAAGCTTTTGACAAAATTCCACACCCATTTATGATAAAAACTCTCCAGAAAGTGTGCATAGAGGGAACCTACTTCAACATAATAAAGGCCATATATGACAAGCCCACAGCAAACATCATTCTCAATGGTGAAAAACTGAAAGCATTTCCTCTAAGATCAGGAATGAGACAAGGATGTTCACTCTCACCACTATTATTCAGCATAGTTTTGGAAATTCTAGCCACAGCAATCAGAGAAGAAAAAGAAATAAAATTAATACAAATCAGAAAAGAAGAAGTAAAACTGTCACTGTTTGCAGATGATATGATACGATACATAGGGAATCCTAAAAATGTCACCAGAAAACTACTAGAGCTAATCAATGAATTTGGTAGAGTTGCAAGATACAAAAGTAATGCACAGAAATCTCTTGCATTCCTATACACTAATGATGAAAAATCTGAAAAAGAAATTACAGAAACACTCCCATTTACCATTGCAACAAGAAGAATAAAATACCTAGGAATAAACCTACCTAGGGAGACAAAAGACCTGTATGCAGAAAACTATAAGACACTGGTGAAAGAAATTAAAGATGACACCAGCAGATGGATAGATATACCATGTTCTTGGATTGGAAGAATCAATATTGCGAAAATAACTATACTACCCAAAGCAATCTACAGATTCAATGCAATCCCTATCAAATTACCAATGGCATTTTTTAGAGAACTAGAACAAATCATCTTAAAATTTGTATGGAGACACAAAAGACGCCGAATAGCCAAAGCAGTCTTGAGGGAAAAAAACGGAGCTGGAAGAATCATACTCTCTGTCTTCAGACTATACTACAAAGCTACAGTAATCAAGACAATATGGTACTGGCACAAAAACAGAAACATAGATCAATGGAACAAGTTAGAAATCCCAGAGATAAGCCCACGTACCTATGGTCAACTAATCTATGAAAAAGTAGGCAAAGATATACAATGGAGAAAAGACAGTCTCTTCAATAAGTGGTGCTGGGAAAACTGGACAGCTACATGTAAAAGAATGAAATTAGAACACTCCCTAACACCATACACAAAAATAAACTCAAAATAGTTTAAAGACCTAAATGTAAGACCGGACACTATAAAACTCTTAGAGAAAAACATAAGAAGAACACTCTTTGACATAAATCACAGCAAGATTTTTTTTGATCCACCTCCTAGAGTAATGAAAATAAAAACAAAAATAAACAAATGGGACCTAATGAAACTTAAAAGCTTTTGCACAGCAAAGGAAACCATAAACAAGACCAAAGGACAACCCTCAGAATGGGAGATAATATTTACAAACAAATCAATGGACAAAGGATTAGTGTCCAAAATATATAAACAGCTCATGCAGCTCAATATTAAAGAAACAACAACCCAATCCAAAAATGGATAGAAGATCTAAATAGACATTTCTCCAAAGACATACAGATGGCCAAGAAGCACATGAAAAGCTGCTCAACATCACTAATTATTAGAGAAATGCAAATCAAAACTACAATGAAGTATCACCTCACACCAGTTAGAATGGGGATCATCAGAAAATCTACAAACAACAAATGCTGGAGAAGGTGTGGAGAAAAGGGAACCCTCTTGCACTGTTGGTGGGAATGTAAATGGATAGAGCCACTATGGAGAACAGTATGGAGGTTCCTTAGAAAACTAAAAATAGAATTACCATATGATCCAGCCTCCCACTACTGGGCATATACCCAGAGAAAACCATAATTCAAAAAGACACCTGCAGGCTTCCCTGGTGGCCCAGTGGTTGAGAGTCCACCTGCCGATGAAGGGGCAGGGGCTTGTGCCCCGGTCCGGGAAGATCCCACATACCGCGGAGCGGCTGGGCCCGTAAGCCATGGCCCATGAGCCTGCGCGTCTGGAGCCTGTGCTCCACAACGGAAGAGGCCACAGCAGTGAGAGGCTCACGTACCGCAAACAAACAAACAAACAAACAAACAAAAAAACACATGCAACCCAATGTTCACTGCAGCACTATTCACAATAGCCAGGTCATGGAAGCAACCTAAATGCCCATCTACAGATGAATGGATAAAGAAGACGTGGTACATATATACAATGCAATATTACTCAGCCATAAAAAGGAACGAAATTGAGTCATTTGTTGAGACATGGATGGATCTAGAGACTGTCATACAGAGTGAAGTAAGTCAGAAAGAGAAAAACAAATATCATATATTAACGCATGTATGTGGAACCTAGAAAAATGTTACAGATGAACCGGTTTGCAGGGCAGAAGTTGAGACACAGATGTAGAGAACAAACGTATGGACATCAAGGGAGGAAAATTGCGGTGGGGTGGGGATGGTGGTGTGCTGAATTGGGCAATTGGGATTGACATGTATACACTGGTGTGTATAATATTGATGACTGATAAGAACCTGCAGTATAAAAGAACAAACAAATAAATAAACAAAACAACTAATACTAAACTTTCTTTGTGTTATTTGTATGGAAATATGTTAATATAAATGTTTCAGACATTACATGAAATTTCTAAAAATCTTATATGTTTTGTTATAATGTTATAAGTCATAATTCTAGTTGTTACTTTAAAATGTATATCTCAGAAATAAAAAAAAAAGTAAAAGAAGATATTTTAAAATAATGATTTAGGATGTGATATGTTTTGTGTGTGTGTGTCTGTGTGTGTTAGCTAAGTGATTTATTAACATTCTGAGACCAGTGCATCTAACTGACAACAACGATCACTAGTAAACAATTCATACACTGAAGAGTATAAAATTAAAGATTAAAAGTCACTGATATAAGTCAAGCTCACTTAAGGTGATTTAAGATAACAAGATTTCAGTTATTATCATTATTAGCATTACCATTTATTAGCATTGAAATAAGAAATGTTTACTAAAATGATGCATTTATTGAGAAACAGAGTTTATATACAGGTCCTTCTCTGGGTAGGCAATCCTGTGTAGTAAGCCTAAGATAAGAGAATTTTTCTATTTTTTATGCTAAATGGCATGTGGCCTTGTAATGGATTTCTAGTGTGTCAAACTGGCTAGGCTGAACTACAGGGATTTAAGGGAGCACAGCAGGCACTTAGTAGCACACTCACATCTCCTGCAATTATTCAAGGAAATACCAACCTAGGTGCTGCTGTGAAGGGAGTTTGTGGATATAAATTCCCTGATACTGACCCTAAACTAGGGAGACTATCCAGGTGCACCTGATTTAATCAACAGGCGGTCTTAAGAGGAATATTTAGAGACTCCCTGAATAAAATCCCAAACAGCATGTAGATCTACATTACTTCCTTTGCTCCAACTGCCTGTGGGCAAAAACTTTGTCCTGAACAAGTTAGGTTCCAGCCTGCTTGTGTTTTCCCTCCCCAAGTAACCGCCCTACTGTTCTCAGACTTGCTTAGCCAGTTTCCATAACCATCACATGAAGTAATCCCTTATAAATGTGAAATCTTTCTCCTTCTCTCTCTCTCCCCTACTTTTTCTGCTTCTCTAGTGGAACCCTGACTGATACAAACCTGATAGATTTACCAACACTATTAGGATAAGTTTGACCATAAATCATATAGTCCATTGGCTAACAACTCTTCTGGAAATATCAGGATAGTCACTCCCCAAATTTTCATCTTCTTTATGAATTTTCTTATAAAAACACAAACCTTTGGCATACAGAGAAAAATAGGTGTAATATATATATGCAAATATATATATATATGAAAGATATATACATCTACATTCATATATATATGAGAGGAATTTGTATGCACATGAGACTCATGAGATTTGAACCATGCTGGACCCTCTCTTTTCTTCCTCCAACAATCCCACTGTCTGATTCAGGTTCCTGCTTGTCCCATTCCTAACACCAAGCAGGGCAGGTTGTCCAGGAATTTACAGCTCTTTAATGGAAAGATTTAAGAGATTTTTCTTTTGATTCCCAAATTTTATTTCACTTAATATCTTCCCATTTTACCACAAACTCTTTAGAGTTGAGCCTTGCAAGTTAATAGGCTATATTGGGGTCCAAATCTTATTACCTTGGAAGAGTTTAGGAAATTTTAGAACGTTTCTCAAAAACTCAGTTTATAGTTTGGAATGAAGTCTAATAAAAAAAGAAAAAAAACTAAATGACATATTTTGGGGAGACCAGGAGAGGGCGCTGTCATGTCCTGTGACCAGAGCAGAGCCCACCAAGAAGAAAGACTACTTTCCTGGAAACAAGCCAATGAAAAGCCCAAGAACCTTTGTTTACCATAGCCTTCCCACTTCTTTTTCCCCTTTATAGAAGAGTTTTTCTTAAAATATAATAAAATATTACTTATTTGCTTCAGCTAAGAACGACAACTTCAGATATGGAGTTCCCAGGCAACCAGTCAGGTTCCTGATTAATCCCTCATCATTTGTGTCCAGCATAAAAGAAAGGTCTGGGATTTCCCTGACGGCACAACGGTTAAGAATCCTCCTGCTAATGTGGGGGACATGGGTTCGAGCCCTGGTCCGGGAAGATCCCACATGCCGAGGAGCAATACAGCCCGTGTGCCACAACTACTGATCCTGTGCTCTAGAGCCCACGAGCCACAGCTACTGAGCCCACGCGCCTCAATTCCTGAAGCCTGCACACCTAGAGCCCATGCTCTGCAGCAAGAGAAGCTTCCACAGTAAAAAGCCCGCACACCACAACGAAGAGTAGCCCCCGCTGGCCGCAATCAGAAAAATGCAAAAATGAAGACCCAACGCAGCCAACAAAAAAAAAAAGGAAGATCTGACAGGGAAACTGAAGGACTCCTCTGAGTATGAGGGAATTCTGTTTTTTTTTTTTAACATCTTTATTGGAGTATAATTGCTTTACAATGGTGTGTTATTCTCTGCTTTTTAACAAAGTGAATCAGTTATACATATGTTCCCATATATCTTCTGAGGGAATTCTTGGAAGCATTCAAGAAACCAACACCTGACAGCCTGGAGGGGTGGGATAGGGAGGGTGGGAGGGAGGGAGACGCAAGAGGGAAGACATACGGGAACATATGTTTATGTATGACTGATTCACTTTGTTATAAAGCAGAAACTAACACACCATTGTAAAGCAATTATACCCCAATAAAGATGTTAAAAAAAAAAAAGAAAAAAAAAAAAAAGAAACCAACACCTCTACTTTCAACCTCAAGGAACACACCAACTCTGCCCAGAAGTTTCTCTAAGGACAAAACATTGGAAGGGTGGTTCAAAGACTATGAGGAATACCCTTTTTCACACATAAGAAATATACCTTTGGATTCAATCAGTGTGCTATCTTTCTTATCCAGGAATCCTTACACAAGGCTGGACCTCAGTCCCAGGAACCCACTACATCCTGCTCCCAGTAATGTTTGTATAGAAGTGAAGGTCTTGGCTCCTCCTACAGCAAACTAGTTAGATCTTTCAGAATTCAAAGATGCATCCTGATGGTCATGTCTACATCTCTAACTTATCACATTGTCAAACAGCCTGTGTTTGTAGTTGGATATTTTATTATGTTAGGAACTTTACACTGTGGAAACAAGAGTCCAGTAAATCAATATTAAATATAAAATCGTCTTTGACAGAAGAGGGTCTAATTAGAATCTTCCTGGAAAGAACAAAAAAAGCAGGCTTAGACTTCATGGACAGTTCTGGCTAGAAAAATATCAGACTCAAGCCCTATCAGCAAAACTGCAATAGAAACAATAACTGCAGAGAACAAACTTCCTAAAATTTGGAGATTAATAAGGGGAGGGAGATTATGGCTACTTCTCTCTGTTTACTTTTCCTGCTGAAAAATTGTGATCTTTGCATTGCTGCATGTTCTTAGTAATATAACTTACTTTCACTGCTTCTTCTTGCGTCAAAGAAGAAGGGGACCATTGTTAGATCTAATTAAGTGGTGATTACCTTGCCACGGTTATTATGAGATGCTAGTTGAGAAAATTTACACTTAAGAAGATCTAAATGTGCCTTATTAGAAGAGATTTCTCATTAGCAATTTTCTGTCTTTTTCTCCTGGTTACATACGATGTGTAGTTTTCCTCTGCCTTCTAGTTGCCCTCCAGTTTTGGATCTATGTACTCCTTCATCAACTTGCATTATTTTGTTGTTCATAAAAAAATTGCTTTTTACACTTATTTTATTTTATTCATATATTTTTATGATTGTTATCAACTATAGTGCTCATTGTAACAAATTTAATTGCTAAGAAGTTTTTAAAGGAAAAAATTTACAAAGTAAAGCACCAATCATAATTATTAATTGCACTTAATTTGAAATTCGAATGTCCTGAATTAATTTGTAGTTTTCTGTGACTCATTGAGTCAATCTAAGAATGATTGATTCTAGGTTTCAAGCAACGCTTTTTCAAAGAACTTATTTTTTCTCATTATAGAATAAATGTATTATAGATTTGAATCTCATTATCATTTCATTACCTTTCATGGGAATGTCCATATTGCCATAGTGAAATATGTCTATAAATGCCTATTCACAGGCTGCTCTCCTCTTCTAAACTGAAGATCAGTAAAGAGGGAAAGATTGTCCATGCAGAACCATTATTGATGGACATGGAAGTGTGGTTCCACCAATGGGCTACACTCATCTTGAAAGTGGTTGACCCTGTCCATCAGTCCAGTGGTGACTCCTGGACTGAGTTCTGGGTTCAAAGACTGGTGCACGGACAGCAGCATTGACTCATTCCTTCAAAGAGATTCCTGCAAGAGTTCCTCTTTGGAGTGCCACAGGCTTCATCATAGTGTTTATGAATGACATACACATCTACCTGAAAATGTTTCATCAAAACCTCTTTCTCATATTGTACTATACATGCTCAAACATCAGATAGGTTTGTATCATTCTTAGAGAATCTATCTAACTTTTCTCTTTGCTTGTCTGCTTCCACTCTCCTGTCTCTCAGAGGTACTTGCCTCTCTCACCTACTACTGAAACAGAGCAGGACCTATGGTCTTTCCCACCCCCCCACCCCCAGTGTCCTCAGCCTGACTTTTGTCTATAGAAAAACTTTAGTCAAAGAATAAATTTAATCAAAGAAGTGAGAAAACCCAGAAACAAAGGAAACGCAATCAAACAGGACAAAATAATAGTTTAGTCATTAAGCAGAGTCAAGGACATCTAGTTCCTCTTCAAAGGCTATAGATCATATTCTGAGCCATATTTGAGCTGTTTTGTAGAAACTGAAACCCCCACCAGACGGCAGCTGTTAACTACATGATGACCAGGCTGTAGCCATGACATATGCTGCCACAGTTCTGAGAACTGACCTCAAAGAAATGGGAACAAACTGACCCTGGATCTGAAGATTATCTCTACTTAAGACAATCAAGATGAAGCTGATCAGATTCCTTTCTAGTTATCTAGGTTTGAGAAAACAAATGCCTTCGTGAAATCAGGTGTCATCAAGGAAGAAAAGAAAAGTCCATTCCTGGGACCAAATTTACACAGGATTTGTGATTAGGGTGAAATGCAGCCAACGACTGCAAATCAGAATGATTGCCATGTATAGCATGTCACATAAGTGTCTGGTAGAGGAGGCACCTCTGGTACTCAATGTCCAATCCCAAAACTTGAGAAGGTATCTCAGGCTTGGGATGGCTCCAGTTGCAGCAACTGTCGAGGAATCTGCTAGGACAGTTGTCCCCACAGGGCCAGGAAGTTTTTGGTCTCCTTTGTGCACAGGTATATCCCATGTGACAGGACAATACCTGTTGGGTGACAGTTATTCAATGTTCATCCAGCAGGAAGAAAAAGAAGACACCATTAACAATTAAGGTAACCTAAGATCTGGTAAATAAGATCACATTGGACTGGGATATGTGGTACAAAGAAAAGAAAATGGGTAACAGGGAGAAAGTGAGGTGAGTATGTTGTTTCTCATTTGGGTGGGATGACCAGGAACAGTCTTTCTGAGAGAGATAGCTGAGTTGAGAAGGAGGGAGCCATGCAGGAACTGCGGGGGGAAGAGTATTCCAGGGAGGGCATAGCAAGTGAAAAAGCTGCAAGGCATGGGTAGCGGAAGTCCACTTAGGGGCTCATAGGCCACAATAAGGAGTGAGGATTTTGTCTTTCCCACAGTAACAAGACTTTGAACAGAGTTACCAGGAGGGTACCTTGATCTGATTTACATTTCAAGCTACACCCATTGTTTGCACTTATCTTTTTGCATTGTACCCTTCGAGGTGAAGAGACATAGAACAGAGAGTGAGCTGCTTGTCACAACGCATTTCTTTTGCAAGAGTTTTTCCTGCAGATCACTCTCACAAGCTCATGCTGTTCCCTTCCTTACTGGGGTGGGACAGTTATTATCCAGGAGCTGATGGGGTCACACTCAATCAAGTCATGGGACTAACTTTTCCAAGGCCTCTGACAATTCCTGGTCCCTCCTGAGTACACACCCTCCTGAGGCTCTCAGGGGTTGGCTGAACCATCACTCTCCTGCAAATCTCTCTCTCCCCTCTGGTGCACTGCCAGTCCAGGTCCCTGGTACAGCAGCCTGGGAGAACCTCCAGGGTCCAACCATCCATTCTCCTGTCCCACTGATGCTGGTCTCCTCCTCTAAGCCTTGTTCACCCAGAGACTGGTTTGTCTTGTAGCTCCCCCTACAAACTCCAGACTCCATTAATGGTTGAAGCAAAGATGGCTCCCATCACCTGAGGTCACTCAGAGGGAGAGCACTTACACTTCCTCCTACCCTAGACCATCATCATGTGCTATGTCCCAGCAGGTCAGCCTCCCACTTGCCTGCATCTTGTTCCACACTTCTGAGAACTGCCACCCCATCACAGCACAAGTGGAGTCACCTGGAGACCCACTGCACCTTCAGACCTGCCAGACAGCAGGTGGCTGCAGACATACCCAGAGTTTTAAATCTGGCCCATCTGAGGGACCTTTGGAATCATGGTCTGTGTTTTATGGTTCCCACTCCTCCTCCAAACCCACAGATTCCTTGCTTTTTCAGCCCCCAAATAAAGCTCTTTTAACAAGGTGTCATGTATGTGCAGAAGACTTGAATTTCAGGAGAAACTGCAAGGACCCTTAAGTTCCACTCCATCATTTCAAACAAGGGGAAACTGAGGACCAGAGAGGTAACATGACTCCAGATTCTCACAGCTTAGGACATTTCTTCCAGGAGTAATGTGTTTTGAATGAACGAGTGACAGGAGGAATGGGGAACAAAGCAAGGTTATGGCAGAAGACGCAAGTGACAGCTGAGGTGGAGCCACCTGACCTCCTCATACCTCCTGCACCATTCATTAATCTCACAAACATCTGCTGAGCCATGGTCAATCCAGCCTCTGGCCTCAGAGCCTTTAGTGTAGCAGGAAAGCAATGCTAAATGAATACTTATAGTACAGCGTGGTGTTAAGGGACAGGCTTAGAGAAGTGGGAATTTTGGGGGCCAATGGGTCATAAGGGAGATCCCTGGATGTATGCTGAAATAAAGGGGTGTGTGAAAGCAGTAATGGGGGCCATGAAGACATGAGTTAGTCAGGGTAAGCTTCGATGAGGAGGGGACATTTAGGCTGATACTAAAATGCTGAGAGGGATGAGCCAGGTGCAGGGTCAGGTAGGGAGGGAGGACAGGGTGGCTCAGACTGCAGGGATGGCATGTGTGAGGCTCTGAGTTAGGAAGGAACTTCGCCTTGTTAAAGACCCAGAAAGATGGTATATTAAGTCCTATTGTGGCTGTAACAATTACAACAAACTCAGTGTCTTAAAGCAACACAAGTTTATTCCCTCACAGCTCTCAAGATGAGAAGTACACACTGGGTCCTTGGGGCTGTGCTCTGTCTGGAGGCTCTAAGGGTCCATTGTTTCTTTGCCTTTTCCAGCTCCCAGGGGGCACCTATATTCCTTGACTCCTGGCCCCTTCCTCCATTTCCAGAACCAGCAGTGTAGCATCTTCTTTCCTTTCTGTCTCCTGCTCTAAGGACCCTGTGATTACATCAAGCCCACTGGATAATCCAGCATCATCTCAAAATCCTTCATCACAGGGAGCTTCCCTGGTGGTCCGATGGTTAAGACTCTGTGCTTCCACTTCAAGGGGCATGAATTCAATCCCTGGTCTTGGAACTAACATCTGGCATGCCATGTGGCAAGGCCAAAAAATTAAATAACATTAAAAAAAATCTGTCATCACAACTGCAATATTCTTCTTGAATATAAATGAACATATTAACATGTTCCAGGGATGAGAAAGTGGACATTTTTTTTGGGTGGGGGGGGGACATTATTCATCTGCAGTTCTCTGCATTCAGTACATGTTCCATCACTTAAAACTCAATCCATCTAAGTCCTTTCCGGGCAGTTGAAAAAGTGGAGGGACACTGGTTGGGGGTGGAGGTGGGGCTGAGTGCCTATGGCTGCCCAGGGCTCCATGACCTCCTGCGTGCATGTGTGTACACGTGCACACACACTCAGACACAGACATACACAGAATCTAAAAAATTGTTGGTAACACTGCAGTGGCTAGAAGTACTTGAGTCGGAACACGAAGCGTTCAAAGGTCAGAGGAAAACATTGCAACCAGATTAGCAATTGGGCTGCACAACCAATAGCAGTGGCCCAGTTGGTGGAGGAGTTCCCTAGCTTTTGTAAAGAGTAGAAAGGAAGAGGAATCCAGCCAGTGTGGTCTTTTTCCCACATCCCTGCTTCACCTGGACTCTCAAAGGTGTGGACACGCAGCATTCCTGGCAGATGTGGCTGGGATTGGGGTAGGTGCTTATTAAACACCAATGTTGACCCCAACCTCTGAGTTTCTGGATCAGTAGCTCTAGGTGGGTCTGAGAAATCACATTTCTAAAAATTTCTCAGGTGATGCTGTGTTGCTTGTCTGGAGACCCCACATTGGGAACCACTGCAGTAGGTGGGGCTACTCCACTTTTATTTTATCTAGGCAATTTCTTCAGAATAATAGATTCTGTAGTGAAAACAACAGGGTAAACCTCTGAACCTCATACTCTTTCATGCTTCCTCCTATGAGAGAGGAGCCTATGACTCCAGTATTTTATTACAAAGCTTAAAGTGGACAGGACACTGCCAGGTGCTGGGACAGCATAATGCAGTATTCAAGAACACTGATGAACAGAATTTCCAATTCTACCACTTACAGGCTGTGTGCCTTGGAAGAAGTTACTGCCCCTCTCTGAATCTATCTATTTCTCTATTGACAGGGTACCATATAATCTCTAATTCAGATGAAAACACTGAGCCCAGAGGTTGACACAGAATAAATCCTGAATAAATGACAGGGCTGTTGTTTCATATTCAAAGGCTACAGGCATAATCAAGAAAACAGCCAAGGCCACAACTGACGACCCAGACCTGAGGCAGAATCTCACATGCCAACTCTTCCCTCTGCCAAGATGTGATGTTTTGACTGTGGAAGCCAGCAACTTAGGAGCAAACCCTGGGTGCCCCTGCCTGGAGTTCAGCCCATTGGCTGGGACAAGCCTGTTCTCTTGTGGCTAATTTGACAATTATTTACAGTTGGCTGTAGTTTCAGTCTAACGGTTTCTCTGATTGACATTAACTCTGGGATCAGATGTGAAAGTAAATCAAAACCAGATCTCCCCACCCAGTGATTTTCTGTTTTTTCTTGGAAACCATCTGGTGCCTGTTGGTGATTGTAGGTGTATGGACGCTCAGAGATGTCATGTCTGAATTGGAAGGCTAAGCCCCATTGACCTACAAACTCTTTGGGGCTCACTCCAAGGTCCCATTTCTGGCCAGAACTTACCATGCTGGCAGCTCGCTTCATGCCCTGGACCTTGGGTTCTTTGAGAAAGAAATTGTTTCTGAGGTTCCTGTGATGCTGTAGGTACCCCGGTTTACTCCTGAATCGGACTTTTATTCTGGGTTTGGGTTATCCTGGACTTGGACCCCCACAGCCACTGGAGAAGAAGCTTGGCTGCATGTGGTTTCTGACCAAAACCCCCAAGTCCCACCTGGGGGTCTTCCTACCCATTGCCCACTGCAGCTTTGGGAGAACAGTCTCCTTTTCTCCCTGGTAAAAATCCCCAGCCTCAGGTCAAATTGTCTGGCATCTTCCTACATGAGATAAGAACCCCACATCCCCCAGGGCCACGTGGGAGTGAGTGAAGGATTGCAGGTGGGGACCAGGGAGTCCTGGAAAACATGTTATGAAAGTTGTCCCTGAGTTCATGCCCAGTGAGGCTCTTTAGGGATGTGGGTTCTGTGTTGCTACTATTTCTTTTAATATTTTCCCCCAGAGGACATTGAAGAGTATATTGTGATATAAAACATGATTTTTATCCTCTGGCCACAAATTTTATTTGTTGCAACATTGTTCTGAAAGTTGTGTGTGGGATATATTTGGCCACCATGTAAACTCTGCTATGAGAAAACTGTTCACATGGCACTCTAATCTGACTCACAATGACTCTGATGATATCAGAATAGAAAATGCATGCCTCTGTTGTTCTGGACTTGAGACCTAACTGGCTCAGTGGGCCTGGCTTTGATATTTTTCTGGGGCTGGAATTACCCTTGCACACCACAACCCTGCCACACCAGGTGTAAAATATAAATTCCATGGGAGGCTCTAAAGAGACCCACTTCAGACCTAGAGACACATACAGACTGAAAGTGAGGGGATGGAAAAAGATATTCCATGCAAATGGAAACCAAAAGAAAGCTGGAGTAGCAATTCTCATATCAGAAAAAATAGACTTTAAAATAAAGACTATTAGAAGAGACGAAGAAGGACACTACATAAGGATCAAGGGATCGATCCAAGAAGAAGATATAACAATTGTAAATATTTATGCACCCAACATAGGAGCACCACAATAAATGAGGCAAATACTAACAGCCATAAAAGGGGAAATCGACAGTAACACATTCATAGTAGGGGACTTTAACACCCCACTTTCACCAATGGACAAATCATCCAAAATGAAAATAAGTAAGGAAACACAAGCTTTAAATGATACATTAAACAAGATGCACTTAATTGATATTTATAGGACATTCCACCCAAAAACAACAGAATACACATTATTCTCAAGTGTGCATGGAACATTCTCCAGGATAGATCATATCTTTGGTCACAAATCAAGCCTTGGTAAAGTTAAGAAAATTGAAATCGTATCAAGTATCTTTTCCGACCGCAACGCTATGAGACTAGATATCAATTACAGGAAAACATCTGTAAGAAATACAAACACATGGAGGCTAAACGGTACACTACTTAATAACGAAGTGATCACTGAGGAAATCAAAGAGGAAATCAAAAAATACCTATAAACAAATGACAATGGAGACAGGATGACCCAAAACCTATGGGATGCAGCAAAAGCAGTTCTAAGAGGGAAGTTTATAGCAATACAATCCTACCTTAAGAAACAGGAAACATCTCAAATAAACAACCTAACCTTGCACCAAAAGCAATTAGAGAAAGAAGAACAAAAAAACTGCAAAGTTAGCAGAAGGAAGGAAATCATAAAGATCAGGTCAGAAATAAATGAAAAAGAAATGATGGAAACGATAGCAAAGATCAATAAAACTAAAAGCTGGTTCTTTGAGAAGATAAACAAAATTGATAAACCATTAGCCAGACTCATCAAGAAAAAAAGGAAGAAGACTCAAATCAATAGAATTAGAAATGAAAAAGGAGAAGTAACAACTGACACTGCAGAAATATAAAAGATCATGAGAGATTACTTCAAGTAACTCTATGCCAATCAAACGGACAACCTGGAAGAAATGGACAAATTCTTAGAAATGCACAAGCTACCAAGACTGAATCACGAAGAAATAGAAAATATGAACAGACCAATCACAAGAACTGAAATTGAAACTGTGATTAAAAATGTTCCAACGAACAAAAGCCCAGGACCAGATGGCTTCACAGGCGAATTCTATCAAACATTTAGAGAAGAGTTAATACCTATCCTTCTCAAATACTTCCAAAATATATCAGAAGGAAGAACACTCCCAAACTCATTCTATGAGGTCACCATCACCTAGATACCGAAACCAGACAAGGATGTCACAAAAAAAGAAAACTACATGCCAATATCACTGATGAACATAGATGCAAATATCCTCAACAAAATACTAGCAAACAGAATCCAACAGCACATTAAAAGGATCATACACCATGATCAAGTGGGGTTTATTCCAGAAATGCAAGGATTCTTCAAAATATGCAAATCAATCAACGTGATACACCATATTAACAAATTGAAGGAGAAAAACCATATGATCATCTGAATAGATGCAGAGAAAGCTTTTAACAAAATTCAACACCCACTTATGATAAAAACCCTGCAGAAAGTAGGCATAGAACTTCCCACAACATAATAAAGGCCATATATGATAAACCACAGCCAACATCATCCTTAATGGTGAAAAACTGAAAGAATTTCCACTGAGATCAGGAACAACACAAGGTTTCCCATTCTCACCACTCTTATTCAACATAGTTTTGGAAGTTTTAGCCACAGCAATCAGAGAAGAAAAGGAAATAAAAGGAATCCAAATCAGAAAAGAAGAAGTAAAGCTGTCACTGTTTGCAGATGACATGATAAAATACATAGAGAATCCTAAAGATGCTACCAGAAAGCTACTAGAACTAATCAATGAATTTGATAAAGTAGCAGGATACAAAATTAATGCACAGAAATCTCTGGCATACCTATACACTAATGATGAAAATCTGAAAGTGAAATCAAGAAAACACGCCCATTTACCATTGCAACAAAAAGAATAAAATATGTAAGAATAAACCTACCTAAGGAGACAAAGACCCGTATGCAGAAAATTATAAGACACTGATGAAAGAAATTAAAGATGATACAAATAGATGGAGAGATATACCATGTTCTTGGATTGGAAGAATCAACATTGTGAAAATGACTATACTGCCCAAAGCAATCTACAGGTTCAATGCAATCCCTATCAAACTACCATTGGGATTTTTCACAGAACTAGAACAAAAAATTTCACAATTTGTATGGAAACACAAAAGACCCCGATAAGCTAAAGCAATCTTGAGAACGAAAAACGGAGCTAGAGGAGTCAGACTCCTTGACTTCAAACTATACTACAAAGCTACAGTAATCAAGACAGTATGGTACTGGCACAAAAACAGAAAGATAGATCAATGGAACAGGATAGAAAGCCCAGAGATAAAGCCAGGCACATATGGTCACCTTACCTTTGATAAAGGAGGCAGGAATGTACAGTGGAGAAAGGACAGCCTCTTCAAAAAGTAGTGCTGGGAAAACTGGACAGATACATGTAAAAGTATGAGATTAGATCACTCCCTAACACCATACACAAAAATAAACTCAAAATTGATTAAAGACCTAAGTGTAAGGCCAGAAACTATCAAACTCTTAGAGGAAAACATAGGGAGAACACTCTATGACATAAATCACAGCAAGATCCTTTTTGACCCACCTCCTACAGAAATGGAAATAAAAACAAAAATAAACAAATGGGACCTAATGAAACTTCAAAGCTTTTGCACAGCAAAGGAAACCATAAACAAGACCAAAAGACAACCCTCAGAATGGGAGAAAATATTTGCAAATGAGGCAACTGACAACGGATTAATCTCCAAAATTTACAAGCAGCTCATGCAGCTCAATAACAAAAAAAACAACCCAATCCAAAAATGGGCAGAAGACCTAAATAGACATTTCTCCAAAGAAGATATACAGACTGCCAACAAACACATGAAAGAATGCTCAACATCATTAATCATTAGAGAAATGCAAATCAAAACTACAATGAGATATCATCTCACACCAGTCAGAATGGCCATCATCAAAACATCTAGAAACAATAAATGTCGGAGAGGGTTTGGAGAAAAGGGAACACTCTTGCACTGCTGGTGAGAATATGAATTGGTACAGCCACTATGGAGAACAGTATGGAGGTTCCTTAAAAACCTACAAATAGAACTACCACATGACTCAGCAATCCCACTACTGGACATATACCCTGAGAAAACCAAAATTCAAAAAGAGTCATGTACCAAAATGTTCATTGCAGCTCTATTTACAATAGCCTGGAGATGGAAACAACCTACGTGTCCATCATCGCATGAATGGATAAAGAAGATGTGGCACATATATACAATGGAATATTACTCAACCATAAAAAGAAACGAAATTGAGCTATTTGTAATGAGGTGGATAGACCTAGAGTCTGTCATACAGAGTGAAGTAAGTCAGAAAGAGAAAGACAAATACTGTATGCTAACACATATATATGCAATTTAAGGAAAAAAATGTCATGAAGAACCTAGGGGTAAGACAGGAATAAAGACACAGACTTACTAGAGAATGGACTTGAGTATATGGGGAGGGGGAAGTGTAAGCTGTGACAAAGTGAGAGAGTGGCATGGACATATATACACTACCAAACGTAAAATAGATAGCTAGTGGGAAGTAGCTGCATAGCACAGGGATATCAGCTCGGTGCTTTGTGACCACCTGGAGGGGTGGGATAGGGAGGGTGTGAGGGAGGGAGACGCAAGAGGGAAGAGATATGGGAACATATGTATATGTATAAATGATTCACTTTGTTACAAAGCAGAAACTAGCACAGCATTGTAAAGCAATTATACTCCAATAAAGATGTAAAAAAAAAAAAATTCCATGGGAGGCATTTGCCATTAGCTCTTGAGTTAGTGTATATATATGATTTTATTTTTATTTTTTTAATTTTTTTTTATTATTTATTTATTTATTTTTGCAGTACGCGGGCCTCTCACTGCTGTGGCCTCTCCCGTTGCGGAGCACAGGCTCCAGACACGCAGGCTCAGCGACCATGGCTCACGGGCCCAGCCGCTCCGCGGCACGTGGGATCTTCCCGGACCGGGGCAGGAACCCGTGTCCCCTGTATCAGCAGGCGGACTCTCAACCACTGCGCCACCAGGGAAGCCCTATATATATGATTTTATATGAATAGAATTGTGTTGCATGTGCTATTCTGTACTTGATATGTCTTTTCACTCTATGTAATCATCTCAAATCTAACATGGCCCAGCAGACTCCTTACTTTCTTTTTCCATACCTGTTCCTTTCCCTTCCCTCCCAACCTTAGGAAGTCATGATCAAGTTCTAGGAGGTTCATCCAAACCTGCCTCTTCCTTATGCCCCAACCTCACTGTAAGAGCAAAATGCTACTGTTTCTGCCTCCAGGACATCCCCAAAGCTGTCCTCAGGCCCATTCAAGTACAAGCCAGGATCCCCTGCCAGGAGTAGCAAAGGGTCTACTGTTGAAGTCCTGCTTCCTTGTTAACCCTCACAAAATGGTCCAACAGCAACCAGGGAGACTAGGAAATATGCATCAGGTCACATCCCTATCCTACTCACAAACTTTCATTAGTGCACTATTAAGCCTCTGCCTGGATGGTCTCGCCCCACCTCCCCAGCCTCCTTTCCCTGGTTTCCCCCAAATTCAAGGCCGTGCAGGTTCTCTCCTCTTCCTCTGGGACCCTGCACAGCAGCCAATATTAGGCCCACAGTGCCCCCTTGTGGCTAGAGATGCAATATCCTCAGGACAGCTGGGCAAGTGGTGAGGCCTCACTTGGAGGAGGTCACGTGAGAGGACTGGACACTGGGTTTGAAAAAGGTCTTGGAAGAGGGAAAGCTTAAGAGAAGACCAAGAATGTTAGATTTAGGGAGGAAAGTCTAATTGAATCCACTCTGGGATGGCCCTGCTCATTGGGTTATGGAAATGGAGCTGGAACCAGAGAGCAGTTGGCCTCAGGGTGGGCCTGAAGCTCAACTCCAGAAACTCCCATGAGAATTTTGACAATGTCTGTGCAGGAGAGGATGCTGAACATCCTGGGGCCTGGTCTCTGAGTCACTCCTTCCTGCAGGCTCCTCTCTTTTGTTTGCAGAGGCCGGGTGGGAGGGGTTCCTGGAGAGAGATGTGGCATCAGAGCTACACAGGGGGTCAGTGTCTCTAACAGGAGGGGGAGATGGGAGTTTGGGGTGACTCAGCCCTGAGGACAACCTTGCAGCATCCCAGGCCTCTCCAAGTTTTTACTTTTCCAAGGTCTGAAGAACTGTGTCCTGAGAACATATGTGGGAAGAGTTTGGAGGTGGCTTTAGTGACTGTGCACAGTAAGAACCAGAGGTGCTGGGGAGGAAATTCCAGTTAAAGAGATGAGGACTTCTGTTCAGAAGTTCAGGGAACATCATTTACTTCCCAAGATCCCTGTGACTTTTGATGACTTTTTGTTTGTTTTTTTAGGGTTTTTTGGTGGTGCTCCAGGTGGCAATGTGTGTTCTAAGAGTAAAGGCCAATAATGGAACAGCAGCTCCAATGACCCGTTCAGGCACTGCTGGCAGGGTGTGGTTCAACATCAGAGCCAGGGGATGACACCAAATCTCTTGGGCCCCACCACGGAGAGCCCTTCAAGGGAAGTTACTTCCCCACCCCAGACCCCAAGTCCTGTGCCTGGTTTGCCTTCTCCTACAGAAAACATACTTCAGTTTTACCTGTATCCTCTACATTCTGTCTATTTGCAGGGGATTGAATGTTTCTGACCTCACAATTCATACTAAATATCTTTCTGGCAAAACAGTCATGCAGTGGCCAACAGGTACTGAAAATATGCTCAGCATCACTAATCAGGGAAATGCAAATCAAACCCAGAAGGAGATATCACTTCACACCTTTTAGAATGACTGTTTTCAAAAGGACAAGGGTTAACAAGTGTTGGGAATAGTGTGGAGAAAAGGGAGACCTAGGACGCTGCTGGTGGGATTGTAAGTTAGTGCAGCCACTGTGTAGAAGAGTACAGAGGTTCCTCCAAAGATTAAAAATAGAACTACGATAAGATCCAGCAATTCCAATTCTAGGTATATATTGAAGGAAATGAACACATGTTCTTAAAAGGATATCTGCAGCCCCAAGTTCACTGCAGCATTATTTGCAATATGGAAACAACCTAAGTGTCCCTCAATGGATGATGGAGAAAATGTGATGTATCTATATAGAAATTTATATAGAGAGAGACAGAAATGTGTATATATATATATATATATATATATATATATATATATCATACAAAGAAAAAAAATTCTACCATATTCCACAAAAAGAATGGACTTTGAGGGCATGATGCTAAGTTAAATACACGTGGGATCTAAAAAAATCAACTGCTCTTTTTCTTCCTTCAATGGAAACTTCTTAAACTCTGTCTCTTTATCTCCAATTCACTGTATGTTGGTTCTTGATTTTCCAAAAGGATGATGCCTTTATTTTCATCATTGGTCATGTAAAAAGATCTGATAATAGAAAATGTTCAATAAAATACAGAAAGGGTGAGTGGAAATATAAAGGAAATTCACAGAACTTTATGATCACTGTTGCTTTCATCTTAATGGTCGCCTTCTGGACATCTCAGCATATTGATCTAAGATGCTCACAAATATGAATTACATCATTTTCTAACCAATCCAGGTTCATTTGCCCAGCTGTCAGCAAGGCAAATGCCAAGATTCCAAGGTTTGCAGGAGAGAAAGGGTTTATTTACAAGGGAGTCAAGGTAGGATACAGGAGGACAAGTCAGCGATCTATCACTTCAAAGGGAAAGGAGCAGGGATATTTATGGGTGAAGAGTATAAGGAGTTTGGAGGTGCAGGGAAAAGTGATTGAAGGCAGGAAAAAGGTGAGGTAATTGCTGCTCTGTGCAGGCTTCTCTGAGTTACATGCTACTTCATGAAATACATATTCAGAAGATGGTGGCTTTCGCATGATCTGAGGATGTTGGTTTTGGCCCCCTCACGTCAAATGATCTTCCACTGTGAACTTATGCAGGCCCATTGAATGGTCGATGGTCTTCACTGGCTTGAACTGAGCAAGACTCGAGACATGACCTGAGAAAACAAACAACCATTACTATAGTAACCCATATGTCAGAGGTGTTATCCATAAGGGGAGGTTAAAGGAGCCTTGTAACATATTGTCTAAACTATACACTTTCAGGGTATGCAATTTGCAGGAACAATGAAGGTGAGCTTGACAGGTGAGGGCATGTTACAAGAGGAGGGTTTTAAGCTGTTCCCTCATCTGCTGTTCTGTGAGACAAACTCAAGAATTTCTATTAGTTACCAGTTTCCGTTAACCCTGTGAGGTGGGTTTCAATTCCATGAGGATTGGATCCATGTAACTTTCACTTCCTAAACTCCATCTAGGCCTAGTGGAACCCTGGGAATATAATAAACCTCATTAAGACATGACCTGAAATAATGAATGAAAGAATGATTGTTATCTTCATAGGGAATTTTATTTAAGAATTGATTACGTTATAAAGTAATGTAATCATGGGACCTGTATTTTACCTTAATCTACTATGGACAGCACCACCTTCTTACTGTGTTTTGTGTGATTTGTCTAAGAAAAAAAAAATCATGAGTCCACAAAGACCTTATACCTTCCTGTTCACTCTTTCTATCCCATTCATATATGTCTTAGTTGATTCCGACTACTATAACAGAATACCATGGACTGAGTGGCTTAAACAAAGAAAACATTTATCTTACAGCTGTGGAGGCTGGAGGCCTGAGATCAGAGAGGGAGCATGGTCATGTTGAGGGACCCAGCTTCCTAGTTTCCTCACATGGTGGGGGGAGGGGGAGTTCAGGTCTCTTCATTTCCTCCATTTTTTTTTTCACATGGATGACTCTCTCCTTTTTTCTTTTTTTTAATTGAGGTAGAGTTGTTTTACAAAGTTGTGTTATTTTTTACTGTACAGCGAAGTGGAGTTCCCTGTGCTATACAGCAGGTTCTTATTAGTTATCTATTTTATACATATTGGTGTATATATGTCAATCCCTCAATATCTCAATTCATCCCAACCCCAACCCCCACTTTCCCCCCTTGGTGTCCATACGTTTGTTCTCTACACAGTTGTCTCTATTTCTGCCTTGTAAACTGGTTTATCTGTACCATTTTTCTAGATTCCACATATGTGCATTAATATATGAAATTGGGTCATTTGTAGAGATGTGTATGGACCTAGAGACTGTCATACAGAGTGAAGTAAGTCAGAAAGAGAAAAACAAATATCTTCATTTCCTTCTAAGGGTGCTAAACCTACCGTGGGGCTCCACCTTGACTCATCCAAATCTAGTTACCTCTTAAGGTAACTCCAAATCCCATCATATTGGGGCTAAAGGCTTCAGGATATGAATTCATGTGTGGGGGAGTTGGAGTAGGAGTTGGGGGAAAACATTCATAGCAACCTGTCACCATAATGAGATGACAAGATTCCAGTGGACCAATCAGCATTCCAATTGCCATCCTCCTCTCTTTGTTTCCCCCACACCCACACCCATGCCTCTTGCAAACTGCCAATGCTATGACACCTCTTGTGTCTGTACACCTCTGAGTCTCCAGCAAGATTGCTTTGTCCAAGCCAAGATGTGGGCTGGGCTCTCTCACTGCTCTCCCTTCTTTCTCCTTTGCTCACTATGACTTCATCTCCATACCACCATCGCAGAGAGCGTGAGAGCATTAATCACACCATGGACATCTTTCAAAGGATCCCCTCTTCATTCCAAGTGCCACATGACCTGCCTGTGCCCTCCCTGCCCAGCATCAGTGACTTCCACCTGTTCCTAAGTTGGTCGTGCACTTCACGACATCAGCATTTGCACAGCCCACCCAGTGCCTTAACACAATCCCTTCAACCGCACACATTTTTTGTTTGACCGAAATTTATTCAGGCTCCTGAACTTCTCCTAGGATTGTTTCTGGACTTTCTTGTAAAATCCAGTTTGAACAAGAATTCTAAGCAAGTTAAGAAAAAATTCCCACACTTGATATCTGATCACCCCGAAAAATCTGATCAAAATTCCTCACTGCCCACTCTTGGTATCGGGTCATGCTGCTCTGCCTTCAACAAGAAATCTATTAGATTGGTTCAGCCAGAGTCCCTCCCAGAACTGATGTCTCCTCTTAGTAATTTACCAGCCAAAAAACCCTCTGCTTCTTGGCTGTGAATTCATGCTTGTATCTGCTGAATTGTGAATGAAGCCCAGTTACATGCTGGGGTATATTTTCCTCTATTGTCATATTCCTGAATAAACTTTGCCTCCACCACATAAACCTGTGTCTGTGTCTGATTTTCTTTGTCACAACTCCCACAGTTGATTACTGCTAAGGCAGGAAATGTCCCTCCAATTATTCTTCAAATTCTCACATAACTGAGAATGACCAGTTTGGAGTCTGGCCACTTTTGTAACTTCCATATAATCCCTCGAGTTTTCTTCAGAGAATCAGTTTCAACTTACCACTTTAAAACAATGCTCTTTTTGGATCTCATAGAAAACTGTGATCTCATAGAAACATCCCCACATTAGACTCTGCCATTTCCACATTTTCACTAATAACACATGAAGTCTCTCAGACACTCATTTCCAACGTTTAGGTTGTTTGCCAACTCTAGGGGTCCTTCTGTTCCCATCAGCTAATTATTCGCTGCACGGAAAGTGGGCAGATTCCTCTACCTGGCAAAGACCTTGGTTCACCAGCCTAAAATTGGGGTAAATAGCTGTGATATTTAGATTTACTGTGAAGGTTATCTGATGTAGTGAATAAAAAGAGCCCACACCATTGCTCACCCACTTTGTGTTCAATAAACAGAGATGCTTATAATTATCGTTGTTACTAATCTCACTCTATTGCAGCTCATTAATAAAAGGGATTGATGGCCTGGGGGTTAAAATGTCTATTGATAGAATCTAGTTTACCCCTCTTTTATGTCAAGGCCATTTATACCCATGGCAGAAATGTAGTGAAAGGAATCTTCCCGAAAGTGACCAGGAAAAAGAACACCCTTCAAAGAGTCTTCACCTTGGTGGTGGGTGGTATATAAGAATTGTTTGGGCATCAAATAAATGGGGTGGGAGAGAGGCATGCAAAATTCTTGAAGTTGGAAAAAGGGTCACCCTTTATTTGTGACCTTAAACTTCAAAAGAATCTCTGTGTGATACAGCCCAGGGTGGGAATTATCCCTGGATGTGGCAGAACTTTACACACCAATTAGAGCTGAATTTAGTGAAGGAAAGGTGTTGGTATTTATAAAGAGAAAAACAGAATTTTATTTCTGTGCCTAATGGCATCACGTTGATCAGAAACTGTGTTGAACTCAGCTAAGTTTAAGGAAATAGTAATTATCTAAATACAAATAGAAAGGGACCAATGGGATTATGGTTTGTTTTCCAAGACCCCAGGAAAATATCTGGGACTATTTGCCATCTGGAAAGTGTCCTCGGTGCAAAAAAAAAAAAAAAAAACTAAGAAAACCTCTCCTGGTAGCACCTGTCCCTGGATGACAGAGTTATTTGCAACTGACCCAGGTTTCTTTCTTCCCAGGATCCAAGTCCCCAAAGAGCCCACAGTGCCCACCTTCAGTGCCTCTTGGCCTTGAAAATATCTGATCCCAGGACTCACACCTCTCCCTCTTCTCACATTCTTAGATTTAGTCTTTTCCTGCCACTTGCTGTGCTGATCCCAACTTTCTAGGAAGAAACACTATCTCAGATGACACTGTCTGCTCTGAGCCACTCTCTTTTACTTTCTGAATATCACTAAGAAAAATGCCTAAATCTCCCTCCTTCCTAAAAGAAAAAATAAGCCTTTATTTTACACTGTTGCAATCATTCATGTGGTCCATTTAGGAATGCCCAGCTCCAAAATGCCCAGCCCCACTCTTACTTCTCACTGTGATTTTGACCTATCTTAAGAGAGGTCTTGGCTTAAGGATGGAAGACCAACCACATTTCCAGAAACTCTTCCCTTGCTGCCTGAATAGGCTCACAATCTTCTGTTTCCTACCTAATAGTAAAGTGTCAAATTAATACAGGGAAGCATTTATTTTTTTTTGTTTTTTTCATAAAGTTGTTTTAATTCAGGGACATTTTGATAATTTTGATATAGTCAAAGTTCTGCAAACAATGATGCATTCAAGATTTGTTTTTTGTTTTCCAATGTTAGGAACCAATAATCCCTTTTTTGATCATACTCAGGAATATAACTGTCGGTACTGATAGAATTCAATCACTGTTTGTCAAGTGAATCAATGAATGAGTCCTTGATTCCCCCTCCATCATTCTTTCTGTTTCCTGAATGTATACCTTATTCAATCAACTAATCTGGAGAACAATGAAGATACAGTCAGGATCAATCCAATGTGCAGTCTGAAATCGAATCAGGTATCTCTTTCTGTTTGAGTTAGTAGTTGGACAGAGAGATGATGGGATTAGAAAGGTCTATCAAAGTTTCAAGCACTTTGAAGAAGAAAGGCAGAATCTTCTGGCTCTGGAGTCACCAGCTGGGTTCTCCACAGGGTATGAGGTCTGAGCACCACACTAACCACATCAGAGCAGTACGTTTCCAAGCTCATATAAGGACACCCTCTTCATACCCATGGATAGCTAATCTTGAAGGGTGTCATTTATCTCTGGATGGCAGGTAGAGTTTTTAAAAAATTGTTTCTTTCAGATGAACACATTTCAGGTTTTGGTTTTGCCTCTCAGTGTAGTTTTGCCTGAATCCCAAATATTTGGATTTGTACTTTGGCTGATATCATTTTAAATGTCTTAACTAAGCAGATATTTTTAATGAAAAACATCTGTTTGGAATTTTATTTCTTGAAATTTAAAATACATATTTTGTGCACGAATGGCATTCATGTTAGGAGTATCTCCTCATTTTTATAAGTCAGGTTAACTGGAGCAACTGAGCATATAGGCTGTGTTGGTCGACATGACACTCCTCTTCCCACAGATTTAGGGCTCTAAGTGACAGTCTGAAAGTCCTCCCCAAATAAATATTGAAGTCAGCTTTCAGGCTCCTTGACACTCACTACCCAGTGGGACATTAATTAATCAAAGCAATGGATGGAACTGAATGGGCTAGTGTTTGCCTTTTTCCTCATCAGTACTTATAAGATGATTGTTCTGAATCCAGTAGGGAAAGAGTTATAGCTCTGTGACCACTGAGCCCAGAGTGTAACATGGACTAAGTAGGGCACTTCCACCCCTGCCAGAGCAGTGACCTTGGCCCTGAGTAGATTCCTCTGAAGGATATGGAGATAGTCTAAGGTATACTCATGCTTGGCCTGAAACGAATGCCTTGTTCCCTGGCAGTTTCTACAGGATTCCCTTTGGCATAGAGTCAGGATGACTGTCCGGACCCCACCCAGACTCCTGCACCTGGTGGGAATGAACCTGATGAGGGAAGAATCCTTGGCCTTTTCTGCTCTGGGAGATTTGCTCATGGAGCTCTTCCCACCACTATTCATGAAGGCTTTTGAAGGGAGACACATTGAGACCATGAAGGCCATGGTGCTAGCTTGGCCCTTGTCCGCTGCCTCTGGGGAGCCTGATAGACATGTCTCATATGGGGTCCCTACAAGCAGTGCTGAAAGCACTTGATGTCCTCCTCTCCTGAAAGGTTCACCCCAGGAGAGTCTGGTTCAGGTAGCCTTGGAAAATCTAGGGCATCCTGGATGAGACATCTGGGGCGAGGGAAAGTGGATGGAAAAGGGATGGACCAGAGGGTTCTGAAGATGGCAATGAAGAAGCTCAGAGGCCTTGGCTCACTATGGAAAATGTCTTCTGGAAGCATAGGAGTTCCTACGATGCAGGGGATCCTGAAAGAACATGCCACACCTCCTCTCAGTGACACTTAAATTTACTAGTAGTGGATAATCAGAAAGGAGGGTAGGGGAATGAGAGATGGAGGAAAGTGAGGCAGAGAGGAAAAAGGGCAAGGCAGCAGGTCATGTCAGGAATCTAAAGTTACAGCACCAGTGGGCAGTCTGTTGTCACATTTTGAGGTTGTTTCTTCATTCTGCGTGGATTTTAATGCATCCCCACTAATCTCCTTTTTCCCTATAGGAGGTACAAACTGCAGGTGCTAGATTTATGGGATACAGGTCAGAATTTCTGGAGCATGTGCTCTGGAGCCAGCACTCATGGGTGCTTAAGCTCACAAATGGCACCAGCAGCTAAGCATAGGTCAATGACAAAGCAGCTGTTGGCTCCATTGAGACTTTTCATAGATCTTTGCCTGAAGAAAAGGACCTTGGATAACTTCCTCACCTACCTCATTAAGTGGGTGGAGCAGAGGAAAGTTTCCATACACCTGGGCTGTAAGGAGCTGAAGATCGTTTCAATGCCCATAGAAAATATTATGAAGATCCTGAGCATGATGCAGCTGGACTATATCCAGGAAATGGAAGTGAATTGCATTTGGCATTTGTCCACACTGGCCATGTTTGCTCCTTTCTTGGGTGAGATGAGTAATGTGCAGAGACTCTTTCTCTCCCAAATCCACCTGTCTGCCTTTGAAGAGAAGGAGCAGCATCACGTGCAAATTATGTCTCAGTTCTTCAGGCTACACCAACTCCAAGATCTCCACCTGGAATCTCCCTCCTTCCTAGAAGGCTCCCTGGACCAGATGTTCAAGTGAGAGTGGAACACTGGCTGGGTAACACTGAACACGCAAAACATTGAAAACACTAAAATGTCAAACACACTGCCTTATTTGCTGCTCTATCCTGAAATGTGGTATTCCATAACTAAACAAAACAAAATAGGAGTCTAAACTAATACAGTCGCTCTTGAAAGGGACACCCTGCTAGGGAGGTACAGATTATAGACTGGGATATTTGGATCTAGCAATGGGGAGTTTGTGATTTCTTTCTTAAGAAGAGGTGTCTATGTTCAACTGACTTAAAAAATAGGTAAGCAAAGAGAATATTGAAGTGGGGAAACCACATCAGACCAGAGCGTTTCTAAAGAAAAGTTCTTTGTTCACAAGGTTTATGACCACAATGAGCCTGTATTAAATTCCCTGTTTGTAAAATGTTGTTTTGTGTTCCAGATAAGGTAATTAATATATAGGAAAAATATGATTCTGGAGACGGTTGTAATGGAGCAGAGCTCAAAGGATAATAAATAGTGATAGAAGTTTTGTAGATGAGGTAGGGATGTAGGTGAGCCCATGCAGACTGGCAACCAAAGTTGATGTTGTGGGATCTTGTGCAGGTTGGCCCTTTATGCATGTCTCCCTAGAGCCTCACCTGGACAGGGATATAGGTATCTGGAGCCCAAGCAAGGACTGAAGGAATCTGAGTTGAAATCATTTTTTATCTCATCTCCCAGTACCAAAATTCAGTGATGTCCACACTTGACTGAGACTCTCTCAGGCTCTCCTCTGAGCAGGTTCCAGTGCATTCCATTAACTTCATTCATCCTCATAAAGAAGTGGAGTATGTTGTATCCTCCTTGATAGATGAGGAAAGAGAGCTTTCAAGATTCTGTGAAGTGATTCAGTCACACAGTGAAGGTTACAAGACTCAGCCTGGAATGAAAGTAGGCAATCAGTGTATTGACCCTCATCAGATGGTCAGACTAACCTTGGCCCTGTAGAAATCATTTGTCTCTCACCTGGAGCTCACCTGGCACTTCAGTTTTCAAGAGCTAATTGCTCAGTTTCTCCCCAGGTGCCTGATGACCACCTTGGACAACGTCTTAATAATTAAAGAATCAGACTTGACCCGTCTGTCCCAATGACCGAACATCAGTCAGCTAAAAGGCCTGGATCTGAGTGTGTCACTCTGACCAACTTTAGTCCTTGAGCTCCTCCAAGTTCTGCTAGAGAAAGTTACAGCCACCCTCCAGGAACTGGACTTAGAGCTGTGTAGGATCATAGACTCTCAATATGATGCCATCCAGCCTGCCCTGAGCCACTGCTCCCAGCTCAGGTCCTTCAGCCTGTGTGGGAACCTCCTCTCCATGGCTTTCATAGAGAAGATGTTGCTACACACCACGGGGCTGCCCTGTTTAAGTCAAGAGAGGTGTCCTACCCCTCAGGAGAGTTACAGCCCTCAGGTATTCCCCTCGAAGGGAGACTTGCCCAGTTTGGGGCTGAGCTGTTTGAGATTCTGAGAGACTTAGGACAGCACAGGACCATCTGGCTTAGGTCTGCCCCTGTCCTCACTATAATGATAACATATGCAATCACATAGAGTCCATTATATACTGCTGTTAATACTCATGGCTATTTGGTTGCCTCTATCAAAAATTTCTTCTGGGCACATGGAAACTGAAATCTAGGACATAGTTACATTATGAAGGGAAAACAAACCCACAGTTTCTGATATCTGATCAACATGAATGGGAAAAGGAACGTTGATCCAGCATAGGTGCAAGATTGCACTGGAAATGTAAACTCTGGGAGGTGATAAGACTTTTGGGAATATGTGTTTATACAGTTAAATATGAACCTAAGTTTTTGGAGGTGGATACAGTTTCGAGGCCTACATGTTGGAGTTATCCTTGGGTGGCTAGCTGTAAAACAATGGTCAGAAATAAAGAGACCCTCAGTGAAAACAGACTGCTGCCCTCCATGATATATTATTCTCTTACCCAGAATTAATGTCATATAAAAATTATCACAGTGATGATAAACAATGGGCCCCCAAATGAAGTCTCTCTGTTGAGGATTCAGGGGCTGGTGTTGTTGGTTCAGGGTACAGAGTGGATATAGGGGTGGGGGGACATTAGACAAGAGGCACAGCTTCGTATTTCAACATTACCTCTTGAAATGAGAGTAATGGTGCACACAGAGCTTATGGAAGTTCTTGTAGAATCAATGAGATGATGCTCACTGAAGGCTTGGTACTCAACCTGGCATATAGGAAGAGCTCATTAAATGGGTATTCTACTTCTATTTCCCTCCTAGTGGACACCCCCAGGGTTCATCATTCTCCAGGCTCACCCTCTATTCCTACATCAGCAAGGAAAGAAGGACGTGCTCAACAGATACATGAGGCCACCAATGAATCATGATTCACCCAAGCTGCTCTTTTTTACCCCCCTCAGGAAATGACTTTTTTGTGCTGCAAAATGGTGTTTCTCCCTCTCGCTTCCCAATTTCTACCAAAAATAACCTTGCTAGCAACTCACTTCATGCCCTGGGTCTTCGATTCTTCATCTGAGAAGTAAATTGTATCTGAGAATCCCTGGACACTGGAGTGGAATTGTAGGTAGTTCAGTTACTCCTGAATTTGGCTTTCATTTTGCATTTGCTTTTTTTCCTGGTCTAGCACTCCCACAGCTACTGATGAAGGCTGAGCTTTGTTGCATGTGGTTTCTTGGGACCCATGTCCTGAAAACACACATTGGGGATCTTCCCACTTCTTGCCCACTGCGTAATTGTTAGAAGAGTTTCCATCTCTGTCTGGTACAAAACCCCAGCCTCAGGTCAAATTGCCTGGGTACATTTCTCCATGAGACACAGATTCCACAAACTCGAAGGCCAAGCAGAAGTTGAGTGAAGAATTGCCAGCATGGACCAGGGATTCCTGGATGGCACAGGATTCAGCCTCATATATCCACATTCCGTGTTGACATACCATTTTCTGTCCCTTTTCTTTCCCATCTGAGCCAAGTTGGGAGGGCTATAGCAAATGAAGAGTCCAAGGCTATTCATTGTCTGAGTTATTGGCAGAAAAGAAGAGGAGGTCTTTGTTTTTGCTATTGGGCTCTGCTATCCTCATGGGGCATGACAGATCCCCCTTCTTGTCTCCTGACTCTATTTAATTGTGGTTTCTGTGTATTCAATTTTCACATTTTCCACTTTTGATCAAGACCTTTCTCTGTAAGCCTTGCTGACAAAGAGTCAAATTTTCTGCTTTCAATAACCTCTTGTCCCTGAATGCTATGAAGGACCTTTCCTGAGTGTAGTGTCTTACATCAGAGGATATGTGCAGAGACTGAAAACTTATTGTGATCACATTGCAGTACCAGAAAGATAAGAGGGAGAACTCTCTAGTACTTTTTGCCTAAATTTCAAATATTATCAAGATTATAAACATTGGAAGTCATCTGAAACACTTTCATCATCAATGGTTTGGCAACAACCTTCCAACAAGCCTGTCTAAATATGTTGGGAACGTTGTCTTATCAGATACTTTCTGCTTCAATTCTGGGAAATTTAACTTTCAGTTCTCAGGATGATGTGAAGGTCTAGTCAGTGTTCACTGCTTTCTTTAGGTGAAGAAATGAGGAGGTGATCCCTTGGAGTTTGCCTGCACAAGGGTCAGTTAGCAATACTTGTTAGGGAACTTTCCAGTGAGGTTGAAGGGAGTCTTTCTGGAGGTGTCTTTTCCAATAGGCAAAATCTTGTTGTAAGGTGTAATGCTTAAGATCTGTGTCTCCCAGGAGCACACTGTGTAAAGATCACTCCACCAAAGCATAGTTATTTTTAATAAAAACAATAAGGCATTTACATTACTGGAGTATCTCTCTTTTTATTAGTGTCTGGACAAAAGAGACAGGAGCCAAGTGCATTTGGCTCCTGTGACTATCCTAAAGAGTTACAGTATATGAGTTCCAAAAGAATAGATTTAAGATTTAGAAGGACTAAATTCAGTGCTTTTGGTCAAGGTATTTGGAGGGTCTCTACAAATTTTGGCAATTATTTCTTAATAACACCATTAGTGTATTTAACTCAACCAGAATTGATATGATGTAAGAACAGTGAATATATTGGAAAACATGCCAAAGAGTGCACTGGTTGAAGAACCTGATTAGTGAAATGAGTTCCTCCATCACTTTGAAATCTGAAAGGAGCACCCTGGGTAGGAATAATCTTTTTCAAAGGGACTTTAGCCACAAAAGAGGCAATAGCCTACCTGTAAAGGAAGGATTCTCAGTCCAGTGTGAAAATATACAGACCATGACTAAAAGCATGTTTATATCCGTGTAACCTGCCGAGGGCCATTCAGCAAGCAAACGGGTGAAGCAGAACATGAACTCAGTCTGTCTGACTAAATCCAATGCATGACACTGTGTTCTTGTCACAGTTTTGTAAATCTGTAATGTGTAGGTTGCAATACACATTAATTGTTATGCTTTGTTTTATGCTGTAATTAATTTAAAGGTTTTGCAATTGAAATAATCCAAAAAAATTAAAAACCGTGAAGTTTTAAAATCTACTAAGTAAAATTATTTTCATGGAGGTAGAAAATAAAAATCTTTTCCAAGTTCCACTATGAAGTAGATTTCCCTTTTATAGCGGGAAAATCTGCCTTAAATTACCATAAAACTCTGAATTTGGAAAACAAGGTTTATTGGGGTTTTTTCTGCATATTTGTGGGATGGGCTAGAGAAATAGTCTCTCACATTCATCTCCCTTCCTTTCTTTGTAGTACTCCCTGTTATCTACGGAAAGCCACACTTTTGTCATTTCCAATCCATCTTCAGTGCCATGGTGGGTGTATACCTCTTGTCTGACCTCTCAGAGCACAGCATTCCTCTGCTCATGGATGGATTTAGGGATGGGGATGTGATCCAGTCATGGTCAATCAACTGGATAGGATTGTTCTGAAATTACTGTAAGAGAAGCATGTTCTCACATCTACTAGACTGAGAATATATGAATCCAGGTCTGTTGCAGTCAAGCACTTGAAATCTGAGAATAAATGAGATGGGAGGCAGAGGCAAGAAATGGAAAAAAAAAAACTTGAACCTTGAAAAAAAATTATTTGAGAACATAGATCAAGCAATGCCTGATGTTATATACTTTACTTTTTGCGATATTCATTGCAGTTAAAAGAGAAACAGAGAGGAAAGACAGCAAAAGCAAGAAGAACTACAATCCTGCAACCTGTGGAAAAAGACCACATGCACAGAAAGATAGATAAGATGAAAAGGCAGAGGGCTATGTACCAGATGAAAGAACAAGATAAAACCCCAGAAAAACAACTAAATGAAGTGGAAATAGGCAACCTTCCAGAAAAACAATTCAGAAAAATGATAGTGAAGATGATCCAGGACCTCGGAAGAAGAATGGAGGCAAAGATCAAGAAGATGCAAGAAATGTTTAACAAAGACCGAGAAGAATTAAAGAACAAACAAACAGAGATGAACAATACAATAACTGAAATGAAAAATACGCTAAAAGGACTCAATAGCAGAATAACTGAGGCAGACGAACAGATAAGTGACCTGGAAGACACAATGGTGGAATTCACTGCTGTGAGACAGAATAAAGAAAAAAGAATGAAAAGAAAAAAAGACAGCCTAAGAGACCTCTGGGACAACATTAAACGCACCAACATTCACATCATAGGGGTTCCAGAAGGAGAAGAGAGAGAGAGAGAAATGACCCTAGAAAACATTTGAAGAGATTATAATCGAAAACTTCCCTAACACAGGAGAAGAAATAGCCACCCAAGTCCAGGAATCACAGAGAGTCCGATACAGGATAAACCCAAAGAGAAGCACACCGAGACACATAGTAATCAAACTGGCAAAAATTAAAGACAAAGAAAAATTATTGAAAGCAACAAGGGAAAAACGACAAATAACATACAAGGTAACTCCCATAACTCCCATAAGCTGATTTCTCAGCAGAAACTCTACAAGCCAGAAGGGAGTGGCATGATATACTTTAAGTGATGAAAGGGAAGAACCTACAACCAAGATTACTCTACCCAGCAAGGATCTCATTCAGACTCGATGGAGAAATCAAAAGCTTTACAGACAAGCAAAAGCTAACAGAATTCAGCACTACCAAACCAGCTCTACAACAAATGCTAAAGGAACTTCGCTAAGTGGGAAACACAAGAGAAGAAAGGGACCTACAAAAACAAACCCAAAACAATTAAGAAAATGGTCATAGGAATGTACATATCAATAATTACCTTAAACATGAGTGGATTAAATGCTCCAACCAAAAGTCACAGGCTTGCTGAATGGATACAAAAGCAAGACCTGTATATATGCTGTCTATAAGAGACCCACTTCAGACCTAGGGACACATACAGGCTGAAAGTGAGGGGACGGAAAAAGATATTCCATGCAAATGGAAATCAAAAGAAAGCTGGAGTAGCAATACTCATATCAGATAAAATAGATTTTTAAATAAAGAATGTTACAAGAGACAAGGATATGCACCCAACATAGTAGCAGCTCAATTTATAAAGCAACTGCTAACAGCTATAAAAGAGGAAATTGACTGTAACACAATAATAGAGGGGGACTTTAATACCTCACTTACGCCAATGGACAGATCATCCAAAATGAAAATAAATAAGGAAACATAGGCTTTAAATTACACAATAGACCAGATAGATTTAATTGATATTTCTAGGACATTCCATCTAAAAAGAGCAGATTACACTTTCTTCTCAAGGGCGCATGGAACATTCTCCAGGATAGATCACATCTTGGGTCACAAATCAAGCCACAGTAAATTTAAGGAAATTGAAATCATATCAAGCATTTTTTCGGACCAAAACACTGAGATTAGAAATGAATTACAGGGAAAAAAAACCTTAGAAAACACAAACACATGGAGGCTAAACCATACATTACCAAGTAACCAAGAGATCACTGAAGAAATCAAACAGGAAATCAAAAAATACATAGAGACAAATGACAATGAAAACACGATGATGCAAAACGTATGGGATGCAGCAAAAACAGTTTTAACAGGGAAGTTTATAGCTATACAAGCACACCTCAAGAAACAAGAAAAATCTCAAATAAACAATCTAATGTTACACCTGAAGGAACTAGAGAATCTATGAGGCCACCATCACCCTGATACCAAAATCAGACAAAGATATTAAAAAACAAGAAAATTACAGACCAATACCATTGATGAATATAGATGCAAAAATCCTCAACAAAATACTAGCAAACAGAATCCAACAACACATTAAAAGGATCATACACCATGATCAAGTAAGATTTGCATCCCTGGGGGGTGCAAAGATTCTTCAATATATGTAAATCAATCAATGTGATAAACCATATTAACAAACTGAAGAATAAAAACCATATGATCATCTCAATAGATGCAGAAAAAGCTTTTGACAAAATTCCACACCCATTTATAATAAACACTCTCCAGAAAGTGGGCATAGAGGGAAACTACCTCAACATAATAAAGGTCATATATGACAAACCCACAGCAAACATCACTCTCAATGGTGAAAAACTGAGAGCATTTCCTCTAAGATCAGGAACAGACAAGGATGTCCACTCTCACCATTATTATTCAACACAGTTTTGGAAGTCCTAGCCACGGAAATCAGAGTAGAAAAAGAAATAAAAGGAATACAAATTGGAAAAGAAGATGTAAAACTGTCACTGTTTGCAGATGACATGATAATATACATAAAGAATCCTAAAGATGCCACCAGAAAACTACTAGAGTTAATCAATGAATTTGGTAAAGTTGCAGGATACAAAATTAATGCACAGAAATCTCTTGCATTCCTATACACTAATGATGAAAAATCCGAAAGAGAAATTGCAGAAACACTCCCATTTACCATTGCAACAAGAAGAATAAAATACTTAGGAATAAACCTACCTAGGGAGACAAAAGACCTACATGCAGAAAAATATAAGACACTGATGAAAGAAATTAAAGGTGATACCAACAGATGGAGAGATATACCATGTTCTTGGATTGGAAGAATTAATATTGTGAAAATGACTATACTACCCAAAGGAATCTACAGATTCAATGCAATCCCTATCAAATTACCAATGGCATTTTTTATGGAACTAGAACAAATCATCTTAAAATTTGTAATGAGACACAAAAGACCCTGAATAGCCAAAGCAGTCTTGAGGGAAAAAATCGGAGCGGGAGGAATCAGACTCCCTCTCTTCAGACTGTACTACAAAGCTACAGTAATCAAGACAATATGGTACTGGCACAAAAACAGAAACATAGATCAATGGAACAAGATAGAAAGCCCAGAGATAAACCCACGCACCTATGGTCAACTAATCTATCAAAAATGAGGTAAGGATATACAATGGAGAAAAGACAGTGTCTCTTCAATAAGTGGTGCTGGGAAAACTGGACAGTTACATGTAAAAGAATGAAATTAGAACACTCCCTTAACGTTATACACAAAAATAAACTCAGAATGCATTAGAGACCTAAATGTAAGACCAGACACCATAAAACTCTTAGAGGAAAACATTGGAAGAACACTCTTTGACATAAATCACAGCAAGATTTTTTTTGATCCACCTCTTAGAGTAATGGAAATAAAAATGAAAATAAACAAATGGGACCTAATGAAACTTCAAAGCTTTTGCACAGCAAAGGAAACCGTAAACAAGACCAAAAGACAACCCTCGGAATGGAAGAAAATATTTGCAAACGAATCAACAGACATAGGATTAATCTCCGAAATAGATAAACAGCTCATGCAGCTCAATATTAAAGAAACAAACAACGCAATCCAAAAATGGGAAGAAGACCTAAATAGACATTTCTCCAAAGAAGACATACAGATGGCCAAGAAGCACATGAAAAGCTGCTCAACATCACTAATTATTAGAGAAATGCAAATCAAAACTACAATGAGGTACACCTCACACCAGTTAGAATGGGCATCAACAGAAAATCTACAAACAACAAATTCTGGAGAGGGTGTGGAGAAAAGGGAACCCTCTTGCACTTTTGCTGGGAATGTAAATTGATATAGCCACTATGGAGAACAGTATGGAGGTTCCTTAAAAACTAAAAATAGAATTACCATATAATCCAGCAATGCCACTACTGGACGTATACCCAGAGAAAACCATAATTCAAAAAGACACATGCACCCCAATATTCATTGCAGCACTATTTGCAATAGCCAGGTCATGGAAGCAACCTAAATTCCCATCGACAGACGAATGGATAAAGAAGATGTGTTACATATATACAATGGAGTGTTACTCAGCCATAAAAAGGAATGAAATTGGGTCATTTGTTGAGATGTGGATAGATCTAGAGACTGTCATACAGATTGAAGTAAGTCAGAAAGAGAAAAACAAGTATCATATATTAATGCATATATATGGAACATAGAAAAATGGTACAGATGAACTGGTTTGCAAGGCATAAATTGAGACACAGATGTAGAGAACAAACATATGGAACCAAGGGGGGGGGGAAGTGGTGGGGGTGTGGGGGTGGTGGTGTGATGAATTGGGTGATTGGGATTGACATTTATACACTGATGTGTATATAATTGATGACTAATAAGGACCTGCTGCATAAAAAATAAAATAATATAAAATTCAATAATTAAAAAAACAAAACAACAAAAATAAAACAAAAGAGAAACTACTGGTCCAGTTTGATGACCTAGATTAATAGAGATTTTGGTAAAGCAAGTTTAGTGTGAAGTTATTGGTAAATTTGCTAACACAAATCATTGAAATAGAATCTCATGCTTTGTTTCAGAACATAACTTGGTGTCTTCGGTAAGTTCCATATAAGAAAAAAAAAAAGTCAGGCACAAAGTATTTGAATTTTTTGTCATTGATATATCTTGAGCTGTACAACAAAGTACCAATCCTTTTACTACTCAGATTAAGTTTTTCTCAACTTCAACTTTCCTTTTGTGAGAATATCTTTCTTCTCTGAAAAATGAGAACATTCTCTGGGTTCCCTCAGATCCAAGGGCCAGTCCTGGTTGATATCCCTCCAAGGAGAGAAAATGAGAAGCATGCTCAGTACCTGAGGATAACGTGCCCTTCTAGTCATAACATTGCCCACATTGCTACTGGCAGTTTCAGGAGTTAGTGATTGAAAGTGTCAGGAAAATATCCAGCCTGGAAAGAGTTTCCCTAGATGTAGGAGAAAAGGACGACGCTCTTCTTCCTCAACGTGATACTTAAATATTATCACTGCATGTCAATACAGACAGGGGCTTAGAGTGCCAAAATGCTTTAGAACCACTATACCCTTGTATGAAGTCACAAGATCACAAGACTTACAAGCTTACAAGAATTACAAGATTGAGTGTCCGCAAGACCATCTTCAGGTTCAATATTCTCTAGGACTCACAGAACTCAGCAAAAACTGTTATTCTCACAGTACATATCATTATAGTAAAAGAATCCAGCTTAATTTCAGCCAAAGGAAGGCAGACATGGGGTAGAGGTGAGGAGAGTTCCAAACACAGAGCTTCTAGTATTTCTCTTCCCAGTGGAGTCTCTGACAGCATAAACTTTCCTGGTAATGATGTGCAGCAACACACACAGAATATTCCCAACCAGAAAATTCACATAAGCCTTGGTGTTTAAAGTTGGGACTTCAGCACATAGACATAATCAAACGTCAAATACATGGCTGAAATTTTGTTTCTAGCCCCACTGGAGGTGGAGCTGATACCTTGTGGCCCAAACCCCCCCACCAAAAATCACATTGTTAGACCACCTGGCATGGCCCAAGCCACCCAGGCAAAAAAAAAAAAAAAAAAAAAGATACTCTTATGAGACAGGATATTCCAGGGGCTTAGAGATTACCTCCCAGGTGCCAAGGTCAAAGGCCAGACCTCTCCTTGGGCAAAGCTAAATTCTTCACCAGAAGCATTGGCTTAATGCCTGTGTGCTTCAGTGTGCGTGCGCGTGTACACACACACTCCATTCTGGAGGTGTGCCCAAAGTTCCAAGGTGACTGGACTAGAATGAATTCAACCGTGAACCACATACTGTGTCTAGAGCTAAACCTTCCTTAAGGTCATGGAGGGAGAGAGAGAGAGAAAAAGAGAGAGATTAATAGAGAGAGAGCCTTTCTTGGGTCTAAGAGGTCAGTTACAGTTTTTCTCACTGATCGCTGACAAAGCTGGAATTCTGTAGCAAACATGGGGGGTACGAGTATGTGGGTGGGGCGGGCTCAGAGGGGCTGGGCAGTCAAGATAATAACCGCCCCCCCAATCCACATAGTCCCCAGTAGACCATGATGCTTCATCATACAGTCTGACGTAGATATTCTCCCAGAACAGTAGGTTTCGGAGCTCATTCAATTTTCCTGGTAACATTCAGAGCAGGATATATTTTCTGTGATGAGTCATCTCTGTACTACATTATATACTGTGGCAGGCAGCATTACCCTCTGCATCTTGTACTACTTTATTCTTCATCCCAAATAGTGCTGCCTATTCTAAAACAACATTCACGTTCAGTTCGTGCATAAAATGCACCTACCTCACTTTTCACCCTGTGTTATATGTGCAGATAATGCACCTGACAACCACTCTAAGATATTAATATCAATCCAGGAATTATCCCTGTTTTCCACCCCAGGCATGCTATTTACCGTCAAATAGGTATTGGAAAGTTTGCACACCACACTTCTCCACTGCCAGGGAAGAATTGACACCACCACCAACTACTCTGATTCTGTGTTAGAATAAGCAACACCCAGAGCTCCAAGTCCCATTAACAGGCAACCTTGATCACAATAGTGAAAACTGCAAGCCCTAAAATGAGTGAGGTGAGAAAATTCCAGACTGTTGATTAAGATTACATTTCTGGGAAAGCTGGAAACTGCAGTTAGTTTAGGTATTAAAGCTAGGTTTGGTATCATGAACTTAGCATAACTGTTGCAAACTTGGGCCTAGGTTTTTTCTCTTTAACAAGGTCCACCTGGGCTCATAACTCACCCACATGTCTTCCATTGCGTTCTGTTACTCAAAGCAAGATTCAAATGATGAGAAGGTAGATTCTACTCTTAAAAGAAAAGGCTGAAAATTAACTTGGCACTGGGGCATGAGTGACACAGTTGTGACACACAGAACACAGTTTTGCCAGCAGTTGACCAGAATCCATTGTACACCAGCAAGAAATGGACTATTTCATAACTTTGGCATGAATTCCTATTGAATACATAGATCTGAATTACTGAACATTGAATTATCCACACAGCACTCTGAAGGGAATCTCCATAGAGAAGAATACTATTCTTTACTCTGGAATGAATTCTACCAAGTTTAACTCCAGAAATCACCCAAGTACTCCAGATATTTTCTGGCCTCCTGACTTACTAGGAAATCTTCAAACCTAAATGGGTTGAAGGACAAAGGAGAGTGGGACACTGAGGAAGGAGACCTGAAGTTAGTAGTTAAAGCAGAGCACAATGATATTTGTCCCTAATGACAAGCAGAGTCCTTTCCTCACAAAAATAATGTAAATGCCTACTAGAAGGGATTCCACCGAGCTGCCTAGAATATTGATAAAAGGATGCATTCAGTTATGCAGAAATTCCTTTGTGTAAGAAATGCCATACCAGGAGGAGGCTGTAAAATTATTAATCAGCCCAGTTGTTTCCAAATTCAGAGCAATAAGAAGGCTGGATTCCCACAGCAATATTTTCTTATGGAAGATTCCCGTCATATTCCCATTGAAATGTTGTTGAAGCCAGATTCGAGTGCCTGATGCACAGTGAAGCTGAACAAACTGGAATGTAGGAGTTAACAGCAGAGAAATGTTTATTAGTCAAGGAGGTGCCTACCCAGATGATGGGAGACTTGCACTCATCTCAAGTCTATCTTGCTGGCTAGCTGGGGTGCAAGGTTTTTAGAAGCAAAAAGGTAAAGTGGGGGGAGTCTTTGCAATTTCAACTTCCTGATAAGACCTCCATTGCAGACTTCCCAGCACCATCTTGTGACTCAATGTGTCAGTGGTGATTGTGATTGATCTATGTGTTCCTGCAAAGCAAACCAGTAAATCATGATCTTGTCATCTCTTAACTTCTCTCTAGAAGAAACTAAGGCAATGGGAGAGACATTTTATTATTTTTTATTTATTATTATTCCTGATGGTTCAGGAGTTTCAGTTCTTAATCCACCCTCCCTGGGTCAATTTAAAGTCTGCTTCGGGCCAGCTGGTTGAAGCCATGGGACATTATCTTGATAGTTTGGGGTCATAAATCAAGGCATGAGTTAGTTAACAATCATGGAAAAGATTATGTTCGACATGCTTCTCGTTTGTTTCTGCATTCCCTCACTTCCCTAGTTAGTAACTTAATCTGCTCTTTGGAACTCAGGGAAGGTCTAGGAGACTGAAGTCTTTTCACAAACATGAGGCAGGCAGAGGACATGAGGGCAGGGTGGTCTGTTCTGGGAAGACCCCATAAGATTCTGCTGGACTAAAATATAATATAATTTGCATTGATAAGAAAGAATAAATTTTATTTCTAAATATGATTTAGATAAGCTGCATTACTGTTATTCCAAACTACATTCCTTTCCTTAATACCTCTGCTAGGAACGAGTTTCTAGGAAGAGAGGACTTTAACCTCAATAAATTTCTCATTCAGAAATAAAATATTTGTACATTGTATTTTATCCTGGTAAATGTAATATCCTTACCCTCTGGTTCTTTTGAATCTTAAGTAGAAAATTTACTACTAGAATCTGACTAGTGCATAGTTCACTCTCAAGTTCACTGAAAAGACAAGGATGGCAAAGGGTATAATGATTATAGGTTGTGTGCACTGCTCAAGTCATTTTTATTTCTTTCCATCCTGTCTTGTCAAATATGGGTACTGAAAATAAGAAATTTCAGTAACCAAATTCATTTTACGATTTTATATATATATATTTGATATGATACTTGGATTTTTCTAAAAACAGAGAAATTCCATCCTCTATTAGAAAAACAGTGTAACATCAAGACCAAAGCTCTTTAATGGCTATTTATAGTTGCAGAAGAAGAAAACTTTAGTCAGTAGGGACCTAAAACTGAGAAAAGCTGTATTCAAGGGATTGTTTTTCTGAAAAAGAAAGGGGATAGATATCAGACTTAGCATTTTATTTTCTCACCACTAATAAGCTTTGAAATATAATATCCCCTGAAGGTTCCTGGAAGAAAACATTTCCAGGAATTTTTTTTCCTCACATTTTTCCTTTCAGATCTGACAAGGTCTTCAAATTCTAAATAAGGAAGCATTCATACTACTGTAACAGAGCAGGACCCTATGGGGCATTTCCAGGACAGACCCCACCCCATCCTATGTCCTCCACCTGCCTCTTGTCTGTAGAAAAACTTTAGTCAAAGAATAAATTTAATCAGAGAAATGAGAAAATGAAAAAACAAATGAAAACAGTCCAACAAGAAAAAACAGTAATAGTTTGGCCATTAAACAAAGTCAAGGACCTTTAGTTTCTCCTCAAGGGCTGTGGATAATATTCTGAGCCATATCCTTTGAGCTGTCTTGCAGATACTGAAATCCCCACCAAGTGGAAGAAGTTAACTACATGATGACCAGACTATAGCCATGACATAAGCTGCTCCATCTTACACAAATCCAAGAACTGGTCTAAAGGAAATGAGAACAAACTGACCCTGGAGTTGAAGATTAACTGTACTTAAAACAGCAAGATGATGCTGATCAAACCACTACATGATCAGTTTCAAGATGATGGTCAGGGCTGACTGTGCTGCTTGGCACATAGTCTCCTCCCTCCACCTGTGCACCCCTGAAACTCCCCTTTAAAAGCTCTTGTCCCCTGATGGGCTGTGGGTAGTTTGTTCTTTGGGACATGAGTCCACCTTCTCCCCAGGATTGCTGTCTTCTTTCAAAAAGCTATCTTTCCTCTTATCCAACACTTGTCTCTCAATATTGGATTCTTGAGCAATGAACAATGAAACCTGAGTTCAGTAACACTACTTTGTCACACCAGGAGACCAAAGGAACATATATTGTTAATGAAATGCAAAATTCTCTTCAACAACAGAATGGAAGCAGGCCATAACCAGACAGCAAACAATCCAGAGATACCTGTAGACAAAGGCTGCCCTCTCAGATCAGCAGAGACAAATGGGTCACATGCCCTGAGCTATGGGCTGAGTCAGGGTAAAGGAAGGGAGTCAGGACAAGCCCACGGTGCAAGCCCTGCAGAAATAGGAGGCCAAGGCAGCCATTAAATAAAGACTTTCTCACTGTGATGGGAGATCATGTGCTTCCTATTTCCAAATGGAGACTTTAAAATATGCAGTTTTTTCCGTTTTTGTTTTTAACATTTCCTTCAATATGGCCCTTCCTCTGGTTAGTAAGAGGAATTGCCTCCATGTTGCCTTGAATGAAATTAGGTTGCTATCACAGGAATGCAAGAAGAAAGAAAACGTCTGATGTTCTCCTATTTTATATTTTCAAAATGGGCTTGAGTCCAGCTCAGATGGTTCTTTTGAAAGGCAATCCCTTTAAGTTGAAAGAGATAAAATTTGCTGAATGAAGACAAAGCCCTAGAAAATAAGAATGAGAAGCCTCTGACAGAAGTGGTGATACCCTGCCAAGGAATAGGAGGGAGAGAACAGAGAATGACACAGACCACCCTGTCCCAGGAGAAGAGACACGATTCATTCTGCCTGAGAGAAGAGAAGAGGGTGAACTGAGGGCTGATCTTGGAGGTATTTATAGGTTCAGGGATGAGGGGACCCTACCTGGGTTTGCTGATGGGGGATCAGAATCAGCATGGAGACACAGCATCCCTCACCAGCAGAGTAGGAGGGGGGATAATGAGAACAAAAGGGAATGGAAAGTCATTTCAAAAATCCTTTTTGGACTTAAACTTTGTAAAAGAATGGAACCCAGTTTCAGAAGGGAAGGGAAATCCAGCAGTGGCAAATGAGGCTCAGTGCTGGCTTGGGACTCATCTGGAGGAAATACTCTGAAGTAGAGCCTAGGATCCATATGAAGGCTGGAAAGAGAGCCCATAGCTGACAATGAGCACCCAGATCCAGAACAAGAGCTCCTGCGAGACTGATGGGCTGGGGTGGTCTCCACAGCACCCACTTCCTCTTCACATCAGCTGATGCCCACAGGCTGGATAATGACTCTCAGGGGAGGAAGGCTTGGCTGGAGGTTTAGCCAGGGAGGAAGTCCACAAGTTTCTCACTGCATTAAGGACAGCTGCTCATCTTCTGGGGCTGCCAGGTCATCTGAAATGTTTCTGTTGGAGGGAAATTCTGCCTGAACTTATGGCTGAGGCCTGAGCTCTCTTGATTGAGACAGGAAAGTTGGTGGGTCTGTGCTGGAAGGAAGCAGATTCTGCTGGGAAATTAAGAAAACTGGGGATGAACATGGTGAGATGAAGAAATGATTCTATTCTGCACCCCTTAGAATGGGAGGTTCACCTAAGTGACAGATGCATTTGGATGGGCACACAAGTCTACCCAAGGGAGGATAGAATGGGAATAATTTTTATTTTTTAAATACTAAACTGAAGGCTCTAGGCCCTACATGGTTCTCCAGAGATAAGTGTCATGTGGAATCTACATTTGTGCTTGGGAATCTATTGAGGCCCTTTGGGGTTGCCCTGAGTGGACTCACCCTACTTCACATGGCAGAATACCCACCAGGTCCCTGAAAACAGGGCATCCATCTAACTCAGAAGAGGCTGATGTTACTGAAGGAGCCCCCAACCCCTGTCCTTGGATGAGAATCGCCCACTGGCAGATGTCTCAGTCATGTGACAATGGGGAGGATGTACTGTTTTTTGGCTTCACTGTACTGTACTCTGTCTTAACTTTATTTAGACTTAAGTTTTGGTAAAGACTATAGAGAATGAAATAAAATCAGGAATAAGTGGAGTGGGCACCTCTTTGCACCTGCTCCACTTCCTTTCTGGAATTAAAAAAAAATTCCAATTGGGCCAATGTCTGAGATAAAATTTGGAATATCTGGTATAATCACCATTAAATCTCTACTTTCCATGGGCTGAAAGTGACCTGCATCTCACATGTGCAAATTAAGGCAGATGAACTGGCTCATGTGTGACCCATGTAATGGCAGCAGTAAGAGAAGGAATGGAATCAATGAGGGTTAATGATCAGGTGTGATTTCTTATTTCAATTCCATGAGTCTCTGAGAATTTTGTGAGTTGTTTAAACTTTGTCATTGCTGACCTGAGAAGTTGTGTGAATTGTACTTTATCAATGGGGGAATGAACATGGGAGAGATGAGTCCAAGGTCAACAGTACCCAGAAGTGTCATTGGTTATAGACAGATCCAGAAAAAGATACCAGATCATTGTTGGCTCTTTCAAAGCATGTATTAGCTGCTTGGATGTCTGATGTTAGTGCTGCCCACCTAGACTTTAAATGCAGCCTTACCCACCTAGGTATCTGTTGACCTTATAAGTGAGGAGGTGTCTGAGTGGTGTTTGGGCAGTGACTTGGATTCTAATTTAACAAGCACCCTTTGCTGTGGGCTTGGTGAAGTTCAGCTCCTCAATACACAGTATTCTCTTTCTTCATGGTCTGTTTCTGACTCCTTGTGACTAGGTTTCACAAGTTTCATCTTTAGCAGCATCCTCTGCTTTTACCACAAACCCCTAAAGATCACCTCCTTTCAAGGGGTCTCCTGCTTCTCCATCATCTGTGCTGGCCTAAGACTGCCCCCTGCCCAATGGCCTTTTCCAAGCCCTTTCCTTCTGACTCTCTCATGGCTAATGCTCTGACCCACCAAATGTGAGACCTCCTCTTTCTGTTCCCTGCTCAGGGTGAGCCTTCTACTTCTGGGTGTGATTTTCCCTTGATAGTTTCTGTCTACAGCCACCACCAGGACCAAGCACGTGGGACTCTTTTCCATTCATCACTCAGCTCTGCTGGGGGCTCTGGGGCTGACTATCACATGGATTTTGGGCTGGGGATTACACTGTGAATGCATTGGCCATGGAAGGTCATATATATCCATTTTGGATTTTTTTTAATGTAATGTGGAGATACCTAATTGATCCAGCCGCTATTGTCATATATAGAATTCATAGATTTCTTCAAAGTAGGCAAACATCAGTGGCACAGTCTAACCATAAAGAAAGTTAAAGGCTCCATGTGCACCATGCAATAACCAGAAAAGAGAAACTTTGATGAAAATCAAGGCAAGAACAGTGTTACTCCTCTTCTATCCAGCAGACAGCACTGTAATCAGCTCCTCATGGATTTAAACCTGCTCCTTTGGGTGCTCCTTTTGTCAATCTTTTGTTTTCCCTGGTCTTTGGTGACACCAGGGGCCTCCTCCTGCTGAGGAGGGTCCCTAAACTTAAGAATCCTGGCCTGATTGTGAAGGGGACCCACATAAAGAGATAATTGAGTGGGCAGCTTAGGCCAGTCTTGGGCTCTGAGGAGACTGACTTATCTCCTTAGCTTACTCTCTCTGTGCAGTTCTTGTCACAGAGCACTGGGACATATGGGAACAAGGTTCATGGTGGGCTTAAAGCAGAGGGGCCAAGGAAGCTGTTTAGTTGGCTTTTCATGCAGACCTTAAGGCAGAGAGGGGCCAGGAGCCTTGGAGCTGCTTCTGCTCAGTTACGCAGATTCCCCAGAGTGGGCATTTCCCTGGAACCCATTGTGATGACAGGTGACTGAATCACAAATTTAAGATTTTGACGTCCTGCTTCTCTTGAATACTGATTATTTGGTTGAGAGTAAAAGAATATGAAATATTATTTTACATACTCATGGATATCATACAGATCTCAAGGGCAGAACATATTGCTTAGCTTAATAATTGACTAAAGCAAAAACTAAGCTCATTAATTATGATCACCATTTCCATTGCTCTGCCATAGTTTCTCTGCGTCAGGCTTCTCTCCTGGCAGGAGCAGTAGAGATGTAATATTATAATTGACCTAGTTTCACACACATGCATTTCTGTGCTGTAGAAAAACAGCACATGTTTTCATTTATTCATAACCAACTTTGTTCTGATGGGGAATTAATGTGGGCTTGTTCTGTGCTCCTATGACCTTTTACCTCTTCCTCTCCTGTGATGCAGAACTCCCTTAACTTTGCAGTGATAGTCAGCCATATGGCTCATGTCCCCACCACACTGAAAGCTCTTTGAGAGCACTTTGATATATGTCATCTTAGCATCTCCCACAGAATCTGGGTTGGAAGTTGACAATATGGACAAACAGGAGAGGAGGAGTTTCTAGGGGAAGTTTAGCTGAGAGTTCTCAAAAACACACCAAGCAAAGGGGAGAAAAAGAGGCACCAACAGTAGAGGTGAGGTCAAGAGCAAGAAATACTGGGTCATGCACCGACATGCATCACCACGATGAGTGTAAGGGGTTTGTGAAGATGGCATGGAAGTAGAGAAAGAGGATCGGGGGATGAAGGAAAAATTGAGAGGGTCAGGGAACACAATTCAATTCCTTAACATGGGGCAAGTGGTCAGCTGAAAGGGGCCACATGGCACCACCCAGTGCTGGTGTGTTCCTGACTCCTAATGGAGAATTACTAGATGGATAAACAGAAGAATGAATATTCATTCTTCACACTGGTCATTTTTGATAAGTTGAGTTATATATTTTGCTGAGTTGGCAGGATTTAACCTGGACAGAGCTGTATGGAATGTAAGGTTATCTTATTTCTCAAGATATTTTTACTTCACTTCTATTGTACTTGATATAATAACCATAGCTATCCAGGCTATTATGCTACAATAGACTACTTGATCAGTTCCAAGCTCTGATTCTTCTTTGCTCTGTGACATAGACACAATATAACCTCTCCATGCCTGGATTTCCTCATCTGTCAAATGGTCCTGATATGATCTAATTCAGATGGTTACTGAGAAGATTAGAAGAGATCATGAATGCGAGGTATTTATCATAGGGCCTGAAACAGTAATTTCTCAATACATATTAACCACTATCATTGTAGATGATTCATTAGGAAGGAAAAAAATGATGGAATTTTGGGGAGAAAAACCCAGATCTGGGTTCTAAAACCACAGACAGTTCTTAAAAATTGTATATTCAAAATATCACTTAATTCACTTATTTAGTCCTTTATCATTTTTTACCAATAATATTCTAGCAAATTCCTACCTGCTTTTTTACTTCCTGTCTATCTTGATTCAAACTACTCACACTGCTATGAGTGTGTCCTTCTCAACCACAAGTCTCATCAGACTGCTCCTCTGTTTAAGAATATTGAATCTGCAGAGAAGAGTCTGAACACTTGCACTGATATCCAGGACTCCCTGTCCTCCAGGCTCATATTTGACCACTCAGGACACCAGGCAACTCAATGCTGTCCAGCTCCATATTCCTTCCCACAACTATTCTTTTCCAAGAGGTGTTTTTTCCTGTAATACCCCCTCCATTTCTCTACATTGTCCCTTACTAATCAAGTCTCAACTAAAGTATCCATTCTTCTTGCAACATTTCCATGACCTCCCTGACCCTTGACAAAATTCACCACTCGCCTGTCTGGGCTTGTGTGTGTGGTGCATTTCACATTGTATTACTAGGTGTTGTCTCCCCCCTGCGAGACCATGAATTCTTTCAGTATAAAAACCATTTTATATTTACCTTTGAATTCTCAGTGGCCAACACAAAACTGTTGTGTATGTACAGGAAATAATTAGTTGAGTTAAAAAATTTATCTCTTGGACTTCAGTTTTTTTTAACTATAGAATAAGGGTGTTGATCTACTTCCACTTTGAAATTTTAAAATATTTTAAAATAAATAACATCCCAAGCAATATAATTTGTAAAATGTTTTTAGCATTAAAAAAAAAGAAGAAGACTAAGTAAAATAATTCACAACCATCTACTCTAGATGTAGTGAGGACCCTTTCCCGGGGCAGTTGCTCTCAGGTGGGGTTGGATGGCAGCTCTGACTTAGGTGTTGCCAGCAACCTCCACCCAACATCCTAGACATGCTTCCACAGTGAGGATTTAGACTGTTCTTGTGTAGTTGATAACTGTGCCGACAAGTAGTTAACCACATAAGTGTGGTTGATGAGGCTCTGAGAGAGATACCTCTGTGGGAAATGAGCGTGACCTCGTGAGACAGTATTGGGAAAAAAGCCAATGACCAGAGAGGTTCAGCGCTTCCAGACAAACCTGGTGGTTGTTACAGACGCAACCCAGCCCCTCTGCATCCAAGATCCAAGTGTGAACAAAGCCACAGGAGCAATAGGACCAGGGGCCTGAGTCAGTCGGCTCTGCTCCTCTCCCAGCTGCAGTCCTAACAAACCCCAAATAATGCCTCTTTATTTCAGTCTGGTCTCTGTTTCTGAGACTGTTAACAAAGCAAGAGAAAGTGGACTTTTAGTCAGAAACAGCCAATATAGACAAAGAAGACTATTACATAATGATAAAAGGGTCAATTCAACAGGAAGATATAACAATTGTAAATGCATATGCACCCAATATCAGATCACTTAAGTATATACATAAAATATTGACAGATCTGAAAGAAGAAATTAAGAGCAGTACAATAACAGAGGATTTCAATACCTGACTTTCAGTACTAGACAGAAGAGTGAGACAGAAATCAATAAAAAAATATCAGTGAACCTGAATAAAACTTTAGACAAATGAACCGAATAGACATATACAGAACTTTTCATCCACCAGCAGAATAATTCACGTTCTTTTCAAGCAACCACGGAACACTCTCCAGGACAGATCACATGTTATGGCACAAAAACAATTTAACAAATTGAAGAAGATTGAGATCATACTAAGTATCTTTTGTAACCATAATAAAAGGAAACTAGAAATCAAAGCACAAAATTAGAAAAACCCACAGATGAAAAAGCTAAAGAACACAATCTAAAACAACTGTTAGCTCGAAAGGGAAATAAGGAAAACAACTCATTACAAAGTTTGAATTTGAGACTATATAACTCACCTCTTCTCTCTGAGAGTTTCAGGTAAAACTACACTCATCACAAGGCAAGAAATATCCATTATTTATAACTTATTAGCTGTGACTAAGGGCAAATTATACCCCTACGTAAGTATTATTCATGTGAAACATTTGACTCATCTGTTAGGAGTGTTGATTTATAAGATGAGCTCCTGTTTAAAGTGTTTCATGTATAGAAATCAATTAATGAACTTTGTAAGTCTATTATTCATTAAAATGTCAGAGAGTCCTGAAGAATTGCCCAGCCCTGCACATGACCAACAGGCTTTATGCAGATCTTGGGGTTAGCAGGTGCTGATTCTCTAATGACTACACAATTCAGATGTCCATCACCAGCTGTGTGGACAAATTCAACATCAGAAGACAGTGGCTCCAGGGAAGCACTCTCCTGAAAAATGGTCCTTGTCTGAGCCCTCCTGTGACCAGAGATCTCTCATTCCTTCCTGTTTTCTTTGTGAGCTCTCAGCACTGATTATCAGACAGCATTGTCTCACCTGTATCTGAATCCACCCTCACTGCTCTAATAGTAATAGAATTTTTACAGTGGGTGCACGTATCTTAGTCCTTCAAAAATTTCCACAGGACCTACATTTTGTCCTATCTAGTGCACTTGTTCTCATCAACACACATCCACATTTAAGGCAACAATATTCTTTATACATTGTTTCTGGTGTTCAAATGTGAAGGAAGCTTACTTACAAAAGGAAGAGGATGGTTTTGTAGAGAAGGGGAGAGAAGTATTTTAGTTACAGTTTTCAGACATGTTCAAAGTAGTCAAGTATTATTACTCAAAACTTTAGGGAATTTAAATTTGCATCGAATCAATAAATGATTCCTCAATAACTTCTGTGTTCCAAACTTACAGAAGTGCTTTTGTACTTCCCTCAACTTTACACTTTTTTCCAACCAGAGCGCTCGCCTGGTTTTTCGGTTTGCTGGCTCCCGCCTTCCCTTCCTCTCTCCCTCTGGCCGGGGAGCCCGGGATCTCGCCCGTGCCCTTCTGGGTAGCCGTGCTGGTCGCCTAGGGCCCCGCGCTGGAATCGCGCGGGGAGCGCGTCTCCTTCGCGGCAGCCTCCCGGCGACACCTTCCCAGCTCCCCTGCCCCGTCTGCTGCCGGGGTCGCGCCGTGTCGTGCCGAGTCGGGAGATAGCACCGAGACGGAGGCCTCGGGGCCGCGCCAGACGCCCACCGCCTCGCCCTGGGGTTGAGCTCGGGCGTTTGGGAGCAGAGCGCTGCTCTTTGCCTACCGCTGTCCGCGCCTCCCCTCTCCGAGTCGGGGGAGGGTCCCTCCGGGCAGGGGTCTGGCGCGGGGCCACGCGTGCGCATGTGCGTGTGGTGACCCCATGGCGGGACCAAGGCGGGGACGCCCAGTCCAGACTCCTGTCCCACAGCCACGAGGAGCCTGTCACTCCTGCCCTCGTCCTGAGGTGCAGCGGTGGCGGTTGTGTGGGCAAGGGTCGGGCCGCCTCACTTGGGAGCGTTTCCACGGGACGTGAGCCCTGGGGTCGGACCAGAGGAAGACGGATCTGTTTAGGACAGATGGATGGTTGGGTGGACAGGTCCCCCTGCGGCACTTGGGGGGAGGCACCACACGCGGAGCCCTGCGGCAGGGCCGGGTCGCGGGAGGCTCCAGGGTGGCCGGCCGGCATCCCAGGCGTGGTGGGACGCCCTCGTGTGTGTGGCGGTGGGACCCCGCATTTGTTTTCCTGGTGGCCCGGCAGTGCCTCAATCCTTCCTCTCTCTGGGAAGCGCCCGCGCCTCTGCCCCCACGGCCCTCGCTGTGTTCGTGCTGCACCTCTCCGTCGCCGCCCCCTTCCCCGTCTGGGACTTAACCGGCCTCGCTCCGTGCGGGTGTCGCCCCCTGGCCACCACGGCCGGTGGTAACCCCGGGTGGAGTGCTCTCGGTTCCCGAGGGGGGAGTGGGGCGTGGCGGATGCGTGTGGGGCGTGGAATCCCTGGTACTGGTCCAGGAGAGTGTTCTCGCGGGCCGGCCGCGTCTCTTGGCTGTTGGTGGTGGTCACAAGCCCTTGGAGAAGGTCCGCGGGGACCAAGGAGGCCAGCTGGCATCCTGGGTGCCGCGGGACCGCCACTGTGAAGGAAGCCTTTGGCGGTGAGACCCCCTGTCGTGCCCTGGCGCCCACCTCGCGTCTGGGTCTTTTCTACGGCCCCCGGCCCCTAGCAGCGGCGCGCGGCCGCCCCCTCAGCAATCTCTCCGCCCATCCGCCTTGTCTCTCCTGCCTGTCGACCCCCGGGCGACGCCCCGATGCCTCTCGCTTCCCGGGCCCGCCGCAGCCCAGATCTGTGGTACGTCGTCGCTGCCCGTCCGCCGATGTTGGTGTGTGCTGAGCCAGGGCGTCCCCCGCCGCTCCCCGCCCTGGCGCGCTTTCGCGAGCGCGGGTGGGTCCCGGCCAGCCTTGGTGAACTGGCCACGTGTCCGCACCGCCCCCGGTGGGGGCGGCCGGGCCTCCGCCCTAGCCCCCTGTCCTTGCAATCGCGAGCACGCGTCGGCCGGTCTCCACGTGACCGCGTGGTGCCCAGATCCAGCTTCTGGGCAGCAGGGGTTCGGGCCGCGCCGGGGGGCGCTCCCTCGGCCCTCCACGGCGCTGTAGAGGCGCGCTGTGCCCCTCGTGGTCAGAAAGTAGGTGGTCTGCCGTACTTGCTGTAGTCGGGGCGGGCCCGGCCTGGTGTTCGCCTCCCCTCTTTCTCTCCTCTGGGGTCCTGCTGCCACCGCTGCGTTGCCCGCCACCGGCATGCCCGGCTCCGTGTGCTCGCTCCCTTACCTGGTTGATCCTGCCAGTAGGTTATCTTTGTCACAAAGATTAAGCCATGCATGTCTAAATTCGCAAGGCTGGTACAGTGAAACTGCGAATGGCTTATTAAATCAGTTATGGTTCCTTTGGTTGCTCACTCCTCTCCTACTTGAATAACTGTGGTAATGCTAGAGCTAATGCATGCTGACGGGTGCTGACCCCCTTTGAGGGGGGATGCGTGCATTTATCAGATCAAAACCAACGCGGTCAGCCTCCCTCCGGCCCCGGCTTGGGGGTGGGCCCTGGCGGCTTTGGCGACTCTAGATAACCTCTGGCCAAACTTGCACGCCCCCCTTGGTGGTGACAATCCATTCAAACGTCTGCCCTATCAACTTTTGATGATAGTTACCATGCCTATCATGGTGACAACGGGTGACAGGGAATCAGGATTCGATTCCAGAGAGGGAGCCTGAGAAACAGCTACCACGTCTAAGGAAGGCAGCAGGTTACCCACTCCTGACACAGGGAGGTAGTGACGAAAAATAACATCACAGGACACTTTCGAGGACCTGTAATTGGAATGAGTCCACTTTAAATCCTTTCCTGAGGATCCATTGGAGGGCAAGTCTAATGCCAGCTGCCGCGCTAATTCCAGCTCCAATAGCATATATTAAAGTTGCTGCAGTTAAGAAGCGGGAGCGGGCAGTCCGCCGTGAGATGAGCCACCGCCCATACCGCCCCTTGCCTCTCGGCGCCTCCTTGATGCTATTAGCTGAGAATCCCACGGCCTGAAGCATTTACTTTGAAAAAGCAGGCCCGAACCTCCTGGATACGACAGCTAGGAATAATGGAATAGGACCTCAGTTCCATTTTGTTGGTTTTCAGAACTGAGGCCATGATTAAGAGGGATGGCCAGGGGCATTTGTATTGCGCCGCTAGAGGTGAAATTCTTGGACCGGCGCAATATGGACAAGAGCGAAAGCATTTGCCAAGAATGTTTTCATTAATTGAGAATGAGAGTCGGAGGATTGAAGACGATCAGATACCGTCGTAGTTCCGACCATGAACTGGCGATGCGGCGGCCTTATTCCCATGACCCGCCGGGCAGCTTCCGGGAAACCAAAGTCTTTGTGTTCCGGGGGCAGTATGGTTGCAAAGCTGAAACTTAAAGGAATTGACGGAAGAGCACCACCAGGAGTGGAGCCTGCGGCTTAATTTGACTCAACACGGGAAACCTCACCCGGCCCGGACACGGACAGGACTGACAGATTTTTTTTTTTTTTCATTTTAACACCTTTATTGGAGTATAATTGCTTTACAATGGTATGTTAGTTTCAGCTTCACAACAAAATGAATCAGTTATATATATACATATGTTCCCATATCTCTTCCCGCTTGCGTCTCCCTCCCTCCCACCCTCCCTATCCCACCCCTCCAGACGGTCACAAAGCACCGAGCTGATATCCCTGTGCTATGCGGCTGCTTCCCACTAGCTATCTACCTTACGTTTGGTACTGTATATATGTCCATGCCTCTCTCTCGCTTTGTCACAGTTTACCCTTCCCCCTCCCCATAGCCTCAAGTCCATTCTCTAGTAAGTCTGTGTCTTTATTCCTGTTTCACCCCTAGGTTTTTCATGACATTTTTTTCTTAAATTCCATATATATGTGTTAGCATACGGTATTTGTCTCTCTCTTTCTGACTTACTTCACTCTGTATGACAGACTCTAGGTCTATCCACCTCATTACAAATAGCTCAATTTCATTTCTTTTTATGGCTGAGTAATATTCCATTGTATATATGTGCCACATCTTCTTTATCCATTCATCCGATGATGGACATTTAGGTTGTTTCCATCTCTGGGCTATTGTAAATAGAGCTGCAATGAACATTGTGGTACATGACTCTTTTGGAATTATGGTTTTCTCAGGGTATATGCCCAGTAGTGGGATTGCTGGGTCATATGGTAGTTCTATTTGTAGTTTTTTAAGGAACCTCCATACTGTTCTCCACAGTGGCTGTAACAATTTACATTCCCACCAACAGTGTAAGAGGGTTCCCTTTTCTCCACACCCTCTCCAGCATTTATTGTTTCTAGATTTTTTGATGATGGCCATTCTGACTGGTGTGAGATGATATGTCATTGTAGTTTTGATTTGCATTTCTCTAATGATTAGTGATGTTGAGCATTCTTTCATGTGTTTGTTGGCAGTCTGTATATCTTCTTTGGAGAAATGTCTATGTAGGTCTTCTGCCCATTTTTGTATTGGGTTGTTTGTTTTTTTGTTATTAAGCTGCATGAGCTGTTAATAAATTTTGGAGATTAATCCTTTGTCACTTGTTTCATTTGCAAATATTTTCTCCCATTCTGAGGGTTGTCTTTTGGTCTTGTTTATGGTTTCCTTTGCTGTGCAAAAGCTTTGAAGTTTCATTAGGTCCCATTTTTTATTTTTGTTTTTATTTCCATTTCTCTAGGAGGTGGGTCAAAAAGGACCTTGCTGTGATTTATGTTATAGAGTGTCCTGCCTATGTTTTCCTCTAAGAGTTTGATAGTTTCTGGCCTTACATTTAGGTCTTTAATCCATTTTCAGCTTATTTTTGTGTATGGTGTTAGGGAGTGATCTAATCTCATACTTTTACATGTAGCTGTCCAGTTTTCCCAGCACCACTTATTGAAGATGCTGTCCTTTCTCCACTGTACATTCCTGCCTCCTTTATCAAACATAAGGTGACCATATGTGCGTGGCTTTATCTCTGGGCTTTTATCCTGTTCCACTGATCTATATTTCTGTTTTTGTGTCAGTACCATACTGTCTTGATTACTCTAGTTTGTAGTATAGTCTGAAGACAGGAAGCCTGATTCCTCCAGCTCCATTTTTCGTTCTCAAGATTGCTTTGGCTATTCGGGGTCTTCTGTGTTTCCATACAAATTGTGAAATTTTTTGTTCTAGTTCTGTGAAAAATGCCAGTGGTAGTTTGATAGGGATTGCATTGAATCTGTAGATTGCTTTCGGTAGTAGAGTCATTTTCACAATGTTGATTCTTCCAATCCAAGAACATGGTATATCTCTCCATCTATTTGTATCATCTTTAATTTCTTTCATCAGTGTCTTATAATTTTCTGCATACAGGTCTTTTGTCTCCTTAGATAGGTTTATTCCTAGATATTTTATTCTTTTTGTTGCAATGGTAAATGGGAGTGTTTTCTTGATTTCACTTTCAGATTTTTCATCCTTAGTGTATAGGAATGCGAGAGATTTCTGTGCATTAGTTTTGTATCCTGCTACTTTACCAAATTCATTGATTAGCTCTAGTAGTTTTCTGGTAGCATCTTTAGGATTCTCTATGTATAGTATCATGTCATCTGCAAAGAGTGACAGCTTTACTTCTTCTTTTCCGATTCGGAATCCTTTTCTTCTCTGATTGCTGTGGCTAAAACTTCCAAAACTATGTTGAATAAGAGTGGTGAGAGTGGGCAACTTTGTCTTGTTCCTGATCTTAGTGGAAATGCTTTCAGTTTTTCACCATTGAGGACGATGTTGGCTGTGGGTTTGTAATATAGGGCCTTTACTATGTTGAGGAAAGTTCCCTCTATGCCTACTTTCTGCAGGGTTTTTATCATAAATGGGTGTTGAATTTTGTCAAAAGCTTTCTCTGCATCTATTGAGATGATCATATGGTTTTTCTCCTTCTGTTTGTTAATATGGTGTATCACGTTGATTGATTTGCGTATATTGAAGAATCCTTGCATTCCTGGAATAAACCCCACTTGATCATGGTGTATGATCCTTTTAATGTGCTGTTGGATTCTGTTTGCTAGTATTTTGTTGAGGATTTTTGCATCTATATTCATCAGTGATATTGGCCTGTAGTTTTCTTTCTTTGTGACATCCTTGTCTGGTTTTGGTATCAGGGTGACGGTGGCCTCATAGAATGAGTTGGGGAGTGTTCCTCCCTCTGCTATATTTTGGAAGAGTTTGAGAAGGACAGGTGATAGCTCTTCTCTAAATGTTTGATAGAATGCTCCTGTGAAGCCATCTGGTCCTGGGCTTTTGCTTGTTGGAAGATTTTTAATCACAGTTTCAATTTCAGTGCTTGTGATTGGTCTGTTCATATTTTCTATTTCTTCCTGATTCAGTCTTGGCAAGTTGTGCCTCTCTAAGGATTTGTCCATTTCTTCCAGGTTGTCCATTTTATTGGCATAGAGTTGCTTGTAGTAATCTCTCATGATCTTTTGTATTTCTGCAGTGTCAGTTGTTACTTCTCCTTTTTCATTTCTAATTCTATAGATTTCAGTCTTCTCCCTTTTTTTCTTGACGAGTCTGGTTAATGGTTTATCAATTTTGTTTATCCTTTCAAAGAACAAGCTTTTAGTTTTATTGATCTTTGCTATCATTTCCTTCATTTCTTTTTCATTTTTTCTGATCTGATTTTTATGATTTCTTTCCTTCTGCTAACTATGGGGTTTTTTTGTTCTTCTTTCTCTAATTGCTTTAGGTGCAAGGTTAGGTTTTTTATTCAATATGCTTCCTGTTTCTTAAGGTAGGATTGGATTGCTATAAACTTCCCTCTTAGAACTGCTTTTGCTGCATCCCATAGATTTTGAGTCGTCATGTCTCCATTGTCATTTGTTTTTAGGTATTTTTTGATTTCTTCAGTGATCAGTTCGTTATTAAGTAGTGTATTGTTTAGCCTCCATGTGTTTGTATTTTTTATAGATCTTTTCCTGTAATTGATATCTAGTCTCATAGCGTTGTGGTCAGAAAAGATACTTGATACAATTTCAGTTTTCCTAAATTTACCGAGGCTTGATTTGTGACCCAAGATATGATCTATCCTGGAGAATGTTCCATGAGTACTTGAAAAAAATGTGTATTCTGTTGTTTTTGGATGGAATGTCCTATAAATATCAATTAAGTCCATCTTGTTTAATGTATCATTTAAAGCTTCTCTTTCCTTATTTATTTTCATTTTGGATGATTTGTCCATTGGTGAAAGTGGGGTGTTAAAGTCCCCTACTATGAATGTGTTACTGTCGATTTCCCCTTTTATGGCTGTTAGTATTTGCCTTATGTATTGAGGTGCTCCTATGTTGGGTGCATAAATATTTACAATTGTTATATCTTCTTCTTGGATCGATCCCTTGATCATTATGTAGTGACCTTCTTTGTCTCTTTTAATAGTCTTTATTTTAACGTCTATTTTGTCTGATATGAGATTTCTACTCCAGCTTTCTTTTGGTTTCCATTTGCATGAAATACCTTTTTCCATCCCCTTACTTGCAGTCTGTATGTGTCTCTACGTCTGAAGTGGGTCTCTTGTAGACAGCAAATATATGCGTCTTGTTTTTGTATCCATTCAGCCAGTCTGTGTCTTTTGGTGGGAGCATTTAGTCCATTTACATTTAAGGTAATTATCGATATGTATGTTCCTATTCCCATTTTCTTAATTGTTTTGGGTTCGTTATTGTAGGTCTTTTCCTTCTTTTGTGTTTCTTGCCTAGAGAAGTTCCTTTAGCAGTTGTTGTAGAGCTGGTTTGGTGGTGCTGAACTCTCTCAGCTTTTGCTTGTCTGTAAAGATTTTAATTTCTACATCAAATCTGAATGAGATCCTTGCTGGGTAGAATAATTTTGGTTGCAGGTTTTTCTCCTTCAACACTTTCAATATGTCCTGCCACTTACTTCTGGCTTGCAGAGTTTCTGCTGAAAGATCAGCTGTTAACCTTATGGGGATTCCCTTGTGTGTTATTTGTTGTTTTTCCCTTGCTGCTTTTAATATGCTTTCTTTGTATTTAATTTTTGACAGTTTGATTAATATGTGTCTTGGCGTATTTCTCCTTGGATTTATCCTGTATGGGACTCTCTGTGCTTCCTGGACTTGATTAACTATTTCCTTTCCCATATTAGGGAAGTTTTCAACTATAATCTCTTCAAATATTTTCTCAGTCCCTTTCTTTTTCTCTTCTTCTTCTGGGACCCTTATAATTCGTATGTTGGTGCGTTTAATGTTGTCCCAGAGGTCTCTGAGACTGTCCTCAGTTCTGTTCATTCTTTTTTCTTTATTCTGCTCTGCAGTAGTTATTTCCACTATTTTATCTTCCAGGTCACTTATCCATTCTTCTGCCTCAGTTATTCTGCTTTTGATCCCATCTAGAGTATTTTTCATTTCATTTATTGTGTTGTTCATCATTGTTTGTTTCATCTTTAGTTCTTCTAGGTCCTTGTTAAATGTTTCTTGCATTTTGTCTATTCTATTTCCAAGATTTTGGATCATCTTTACTAGCATTATTCTGAATTCTTTTTCAGGTAGACTGCCTATTTCCTCTTCACTTGTTAGGTCTGGTGGGTTTTTATCTTGCTCCTTCATCTGCTGTGTGTTTTTCTGTCTTTTCATTTTGCTTACCTTACTGTGTTTGGGGTCTCCTTTTTGCAGGCTGAAGGTTCGTAGTTCCTGTTGTTTTTAGTGTCTGTCCCCAGTGGCTAAGGTTGGTTCAGTGGGTTGTGTAGGCTTTCTGGTGGAGGGGACTAGTGCCTGTGCTCTGGTGGATGAGGCTGGATCTTGTCTTTTTGGTGGGCAGGTCCATGTCTGGTGTTGTGTTTTGGGGTGTCTGTAGACTTATTATGATTTTGGGCAGCCTCTCTGCTAATGGGTGGGGTTGTGTTCCTGTCTTGCTAATTGTTTGGCATAGGATGTCCAGCACTGTAGCTTGCTGGTCGTTGAGTGAAGCTGGGTGCTGATGTTGAGATGGAGATCTCTGGGAGATTTTCGCCATTTGATATTATGTGCAGCTGTGAGGCCTCTTGTGGACCAGTGTCCTGAAGTTTGCTCTCCCACCTCAGAGGCACAGCACTAACTCCTGCGTGCAGCACCAAGAGCCTTTCATCCACACGGCTCCTTAATTTGGGATGATTCGTTGTCTATTCAGGTATTCCACAGATGCAGGGTACATCAAGTTGATTGTGGAGCTTTAATCCGCTGCTTCTGCGGCTGTTGAGAGAGATTTCCCTTTCTCTTCTTTGTTCTCACAGCTCCCAGGGGCTCAGCTTTGGAATTGGCCCCGCCTGTGCGTGTAGGTCGCCTAAGGGCGTCTGTTCCTTGCTCAGACAGGACGGGGTTAAAGGAACCGCTGATTCGGAGGTTCTGGCTCAGTCAGGCCAGGGGGGTAGGGAGGGTCACGGAGTGCGGGGCGGGCCTGCGGTGGCAGAGGCCGGCGTGACGTTGCACCAGCCTGAGGCGTGCTGTGCGTTCTCCCAGGGGAGTTTTCCCTGGATCCCGGGACCCTGGCAGTGGCGGGCTGCACAGGCTCCCCAGAAAGGGGGTGTGGATAGTGACCTGTGTTCGCACACAGGCTTCTTGGTGGCGGCAGCAGCGGCCTTAGCGTCTCATGTCTGTCTCTGGGGTCCACACTTTTAGCCGCGGCTCGCGCCCATCTCTGGAGCTCCTTTAAGCAGCGTTCTTAATCCCCTCTCCTCGCACACCAGGAAATAAAGAGGGAAGAAAAAGTCTCTTGCCTTTTCGGCAGGTCCAGACTTTTCCCCGGACTCCCTCCGGCTAGCCGCGGTGCACTAACGCCCTGCAGGCTGTGTTCAGGCCGCCAACCCCAGTCCTCTCCCTGCGCTCCGACTGAAGCCGGAGCCTCAGCTCCCAGCCCCGCCCGCCCCGGCGGGTGAGCAGACAAGCCTCTCGGGTGGTGAGTGCCGGTCGGCCCTGATCCTCTGCACTGGAATCTCTCCGCTTTGTCCTCCGCACCCCTGTTGCTGTGCTCTCCTCCGCGGCTCCGAAGCTCCCCCACTCTGCCACCCGCAGTCTCCGCCCGCGAAGGGGCTTCCTAGTGTGTGGACACTTTTCCTCCTTCACAGTTCCCTCTCGCTGGTGCAGGACCCATCCCTATCCTTTTGTCTCTGTTTATTTATTTTGCCCTAACCAGGTACATGGGGGGTTTCTTGCCTTTTGGGAGGTCTGAGGTCTTCTGCCAGCGTTCGGTAGATGCTCTGTAGGAGTTGTTCCACGTGTAGATGTATTTCTGGTGTATCTGTGGGGAGGAAGGTGATCTCCGCATCTTACTCTTCCGCCATCTTCTCGGAAGTATCAGGACTGACAGATTGATAGCTCTTTCTCGATTCCGTGGGTGGTGGTGCATGGCCGTTCTTAGCTGGTGGAGCGATTTGTCTGGTTAATTCCGATAACGAACGAGACTCTGGCATGCTAACTAGTTAATGAACACTGAGCGGTTGGCATCCCCAACTTTTTAGAGTGACAAGTGGTGATCAGTTACCCGAGATTGAGTAATAACAGGGCTGTGATGCCCTTAGATGTCCGGGGCTGCACGCGCGCTATACTGACTGGCTCAGCGTGTGCCTACCCTACTCTGGCGGGCGCAGGTAAACCACTGAATCCCATTTGTGATGGGGATGGGGGATTGTCATTATTCTCCATGAGTGAGGAATTTCCAGTAAGTGTGGGTCAGAAGCTTGCATTAAGTCCCTGCCCTTTGTACACACCGCCTGTCCCTACTACTGATTGGATGGTTTAGTGAGGCCCTCCGGCCATGCTGGGGTCAGCCCTGGTGGAGAGCTGAGAAGACTGTCGAACTTGACTATCTAGAGGAATTAAAAGTAGCAAGGTTTCCATAGGTGAACCTGTGGAAGAATCATTAATGTGGTTGCCAGAGCGCGGTGGCGGACACGCCCCTGCAAGCCTCCACCTGTGCCGCACGGGATGGGAAGGAGGGAGGGTCTGGAGCCGCACTTGTGGGATGGTGCCGCCTGGGCCGCTGGCAGTCAGGTCGGCGGTCTTCCGGAGGGGAGGAGACGAAGAGGGTGTGGTGTGAAGGGATTGGGTGGGAGGGCGGCTCATCGCCTCCCCCCACCCACCCATCTCCCCGCCCCACCTGCTGTCTTCCCCGCCTGGCCTCCCGAGGCGACCCCCCAACCCTGCGGCCCCCGAAGGGGTCTCCGGCATGTCTCTCCCCTCTGACAACTCCGCCACGTCCCTCGAGGTTGTGTCCAAGGGTTCCAGGGGGCCGAACCCCCTACGCGCCTTCGTCTCAGGAGCCGGTCACGTCCCCGTTCGCGCCTGCCCGCGCGGAGGCTCCGGTGTGTCTCGGAATGTGCGGCTTGGCGGTGGCGGCTCCCCGTGGGGGTGCTCGCCCGCCGTGGCCTCCCGCCGTCGGCCCTGGACCATTTCCCCGGTCGTCGGTCCGCTGCTCCGAGCCCGCCGCCCTCCCCAGGTGCCTCTCCCCGACCTCCGAGCCCGGGGCCTTTCCTCCGTCCGGCTCTCTCTTTTCTCGCCCTCCCCTGTGTGCCCTTGCCCGCTTGTGCCCAGCTTCCCGTCAGAGCCTCTCTTCCGCCCTCGACGGCGAGAAGGGTGATCGGGACGCGGGTGCGGGGAGGGCCCCGGGGGTGGGGGAAAAGAGAAGGGAAGTCCGGACGCCGGGGGGCTCTATCTGCACTGTTTCGAAGACATTGGGGGGGTCGTCTGGCGGTGGCGGTGGGGACTCGTGCGGTGGTCAGCCGGCGCCCGGCTGGCCCCGCGTTCGGGCCGGTAGCGCCGAGAGGCCTGCGTGCCTGCACTGGCGCTGCGGGCGGAGCATGGTGGTCGGTGTCAGGCGGCAGTGGCCGTGGGGCGCTCCACCCCCACCTCGCCCGCCTCCCCCCTTTTCCAGGTACCTAGCGCATCCCAGCGCAGAGGTTTAAAGACCCCAGGGGGGGTCTCCAGTCCACCTTGAGGCGGTTGGGCCTGCAGGGAGTCGGGAGGCTCCTTTCTTCTCCCCAAACTCCGCCCCCAACCACCTGCAGGGGCGCTGCGCCGTGCCCCTTGTCCCCGCACCAGGGCCGTCGGGCGGGGAGGGTGCTACCCGGCGGCCTGAGGCCGTTGTGTAGCGGGGGCCATGGGCGCGCACTGCCTCCGTGGGGGAGATGGTAAGCCCCATCGGCGCCTGTAGGGTGTCCGAGCCTACCTACCCCTGCCGGTGGGTGCCAGAGGCCCTGTCCTGAAACCTTCCGACCCTTCCTGTCCGCTGTTTCTGTCTGACTTGGCCGCCGGAAGCAACCCCTCTAGGGGATGTGCTGTGCCAGGGGCGAGGCTTTCCCCTCCCTGGGGGACACCACAGGAAACCAAAAAACAAACTTGTAAGACTCTTAGCGGTGGATCATTTAGCTTCTGCATTGATGAAGAAGGCAGTTAGCTGTAAGAATTAATGTGAATTACAGGACACATGTGATCACTGATGCTTCAAACGCACTTGCGGCTGGGTTCCTCCCAGGGCTATGTCTGTCTGAGCATCACTTGATCAATCGCCATCGGTGTGTGTGCACCTTCCCGGGGTCCAGCGGCTGGGGGTGACCTTGCAGGGCTGCTGGGAGCTCCGGTCCCTAAGTGAGGACACGGTGCCCCCGCTTCGTGCGGAGACCCTGGGGCGCTGCTGGAGAGAGAAAAGAGGAAGAGAGCTCGCGCTGAGGCCCTGGCCATGGCGCCTGTGGTCGTCCCCTTCGAGAGCTCCCTCCCACCGGAAGCGGTCTTTGGGCGTGCCCTCATGGTGTTGGGGTGGATGGTCCCGCGCCCGCTTGGCCGGGCTGTGGTGGTGGTGGTGCTCGTGGTGGCGCTGAGTCTGGTCCGCAATCTTTCGCCGCCAGCCGCACGCGGCGTCGCGGCGGCCTCCTGCCGGCCCCCCATGCGTCTCCCCGCCAGCGAGTCCGGGGTCCGTGCCCGTCCCCGCCGTCTCTGGGTGGGGGGCTCACGCTGAGCCGGAGTCGCAGGAGCGCGGCCACGCCCCAGGGACGCGTGCCCTGGCGGCGACCAGCGGGACGCCGTGGCGTCGTCCGCTACCGGGCTCTTTCCCCCGGGCTGTGGCCGTGCCGCGCTTCGCGCCCCCGAGGGTGGCTGTGGAGCGGCACATGGCACCTGTCGCTCGCTGAGGGCGTCTGGCGGCCGCGCGGAGGATGAGTGGGAAGAGGGGTGGGGCGGAGAAGGAAGGGGAGGAGGGCCCGGCGGTCGGCGACCGCCGGGGTTCTCTTCCCTCCCCCCTGCCCGCCACTCACCTCCCCTCTCCCGGCGCCCGCCACTCCCCTCTCCTCCCCACTGCAACGACACCGCTGGGCTCCGCGACGTGCGTTGCCCCCTCTCCGCCCCACCCGGCCGTCCCGTGACCGACGGTTGGTGCTCCCGTCCTCACCCCCGTTCCTCTCCCTGCCCTGCCCCTGTGCACGACTGGGTGAAGGACACGTGGCTTAGGCGCGGAGTGTCTGGAAATGTGGCGTACAGAAGACCCACTTCCCGGCGCCGCTCGTGGGGGGCCCAAGTCCTTCTGATCAAGGCCCAGCCCGTGGAAGGTGTGAGGATGATAGCGGCCCCCGGCGCGCTGGCCCGTGTCTTCCCGATTGCTTGGGAATGCAGCCCAGAGCGGGTGGTAAACTCCATGTAAAGCTAAATACCAGCTCGAGACCCATAGTCAACAAGTACTGTAAGGGAAAGTTGAAAAGAACTTTGAAGAGTGAGTTCAGCAAGGTGTGAAACTGTTAAGAGGTAAATCGGTGGGGTCTGCGCAGTCCACTTGGAGGATAGGGCCAGGCGGCAGGTCTGGCTGTGCTGGTTGCCTGCAGGATATTTCCACCTCCCAGTTTCTCCTGACCCCTCCCCTCGCCCTCCACGTCTCTGCGGGGGTGGGCGGGCAGGGCCCGGGGTGGGGTCGGCAGAGGACCACACGTTGCTGGCGACTTACTGCCGCCGGGTGCATTTCCACCGCAGTGGTGTGGCGCCCTGGGTTCCGGGATGGCTGGGAAGGCCAGTGGGGAACGTGGCTCAGGCGACCCGGCTTCGGCTGCGGTGGGCTCACCCCCCTGAATGTTACAGCGACACCCCGCCCCCGCCCCCCCCCCCCCCCGCAGCAGAATTTGCTGAATCCTAGAGAGGAGCGACCCAGACCTGTTGCCACTCTCGCCCCCCTCCCGGAGCCCACCCTCGCCGGGGCTGTCCCGTGAGGGTGCATTCCCCGGGGGTCGCACCAGTTTGTGCGGGGGCGGGGGGCTGGCCGCTCCTCTCATGGCGTGATCGCTCTCCCACCCCGGCCCGCCTCCAACCGAGTGGGGCGGGGGGTACTGTCCCCAGTGTGCCCAGGGCGGGTCGCGCCATCGGCCCGGGGTGCTGTGGTTCTCCCCAGAGGCCACATCGTCTGGTGAAGAGAATGCAAGTGGTCAGTGGTGATGTCGGCCACCCACCCGACCCGTTTTGAAACACAGACCAAGGAGTCTAACACACCTGTGAGTCAGGAGCTCCCACGAAAGCCGCTGTGGTGCAATAAAGGTGAAAGCCACCTTAGCCCGTGGCTGAGGTGGGATCCCAAGGCCTCTCCAGTCCGCCGAGGGCGCACCACCGGCCCCTCTCGCCCGCCGCGCTGGGGGGTGGAGCATGAGCGCACGTGTTAGGATCCGAAAGATGGTGAACTATGCCTGGGCAGGGCGAAGCCAGAGGAAACTGGTGGAGGCCCGTAGCGGTCCTGACGTGAAAATTGGTCATCCCACCTGGGTATAGGGGCGAAAGACTAATCGAACCATCTAGTAGCTCGTTCCATCTGAAGTTTCCCTCAGGATAGCTGGCGCTCTTGCACCAACCTCGAACCCCACGCAGCTTTATCCAGTAAAGAGAACCATTAGAGGTCTTGGGGCTGAAATGATCTCAACCTATTCTGAAACTTTAAATGGATAAGAACTCCGGCTTGCTGGTGTGGAGCCGGGTGTGGAATGCGAGTGGCTAGTGGGCCACTTTTGGTAAGCACAACTGGAGCTGAGGGATGAACCGAACACCAGGTTAAGGCGCCCGATGCCAACTCTGACCAGACCCCAGAAAAGGTGTTGGTTGGTATAGACAGCAGGAAGGTGGCTATGGAAGTCAGAATCCGCTAACGAGTGTGTAACAACTCACCTGCCGAATCAACTAGCTCTGAAAATGGATGGCGCTGGAACATTGGGCCCATACCCGGCTATCTCCGGCAGTCAGAGAGCGTGAGAGGGATGGGAGCGGGCATGCGGCTGGCTGGCATTCGCTTCTTGGGCGCCGCCGCCAGAGACCTCTTCTCCCCACCGCCCCGCTGACTCTGCCCAACGGAAAGGATGGCGAATGCGGTGAGTCTTGAAGCCCAGGGCGTGGGCCCAGGTGGAGCCGCCGCAGGTGCGGATCTTAGTGATAGCAGCAATATTCAAACAAGAACTTGAAGGCTGAAGTGGAGAAGGGTTCCTTGTGAACAGCAGTTGAACATTGGTCAGTCGGTCCTGAGAGATAGGCAAGCGCCGTTCCGAAGGGATGGGCGATGGCCTCCGTTGTCCTCGGCCGATCGAAAGGGAGTCGGGGGACTTCCTTGGTGGCTCAGTGGTTAAGAATTCGCCTGCCAATGCAGGGGACACAGGCTCATTCCCTGGTCTGGGAAGATCCCACATATCATGGAGCAACTAAGCCTGCATGTCACAACTACTGAAGCCCGCACGCCTAAAGCCTGTGCTCTGCAACAAGAGAAGCCACCACAATGAGAAGCCCATACACCACAACGAAGAGTAGCCTCAGCTCGCCACAGCTAGAGAATAAAGACCGCGCACAGCAACGAAGACCCAAAGCAGCCAAAAATGAATGAATGAATGAATGGAGAAAGAAAGAGAGAGAGAAAGGGAGGGAGGGATGAAGGAAGGAAGGAAGGAAGGAAGGAAGGAAGGAAGGAAGGAAGGAAGGAAGGAAAGAAGGAAGGAAGGAAGGAAGGGAGTCCGGTTCAGATCCCCGAATCCAGAGTGGCGGAGGTGGGCACCACGAGGCGTCCAGTGCGGTAATGCAACCAATCCCGGAGAAGCTGCGGGAGGCCCAGGGAGAGTCCTCTTTTCTCTTTCGGTTCCCCCTGATAGAGAGGCCCATGCCTTGTAAGGCATCCTGGTTCTGGTGTCTGGGTCTTGAAAATCCGGGAGTGCAGGTGTAAGTCTTGTGCTGGGCCGTACGCATATCTGCAGCAGGTCTCCAAGGTGAACAGCCTCTGGCATGTCGGAACAATGTAACTAAGGGAGGTCAGCAAGCCCAATCCCTAATTTCAGGATAAGGATCGGCTCTAAGGGCTGGGTTGGTGGGGCTGGGGCGAGGCTGGGCGTATCATTTTCAAGATGGAAAGGACTATGCCAACGATGGTCTCAACGATGAAAGGAGTGTGCAAAGAGGTAGAAAGAGAGGTTCCCAACTGGGGGTGTGAGGGGAGAAAAAAGCCCAAACCACGTCATCTCTTCCTCGATCCACCCCAATCAGGGTCACGGGCAGAACACAAGGGACAGCTTCCCTCACTGGGGGCTCCCGACTTAGAAAACTCTCATCTCTGCCAAAGGCAAGCAGTGCTGGGTGGGGGTGGCAGACTCTCTTCTTCTCATGGGGCTGATCTTGATCTCCATAGCTCAGAAAACACGTGCAAACACTCAGAAGATACCCAAGCACAGTGTCCTTTACCTGGCTCCCTCTCGTTCACTCTCTGCCTCTCTCTATCTGTCTCTGTCTCTGTCACTCGCTCTCTGTCTCTATCTTTCTTTCTCCCGGTCTCTCTCTCTCTTTCTGTGGCTCTCCACCACCCCCACCCCCACTCTTCCCCCTCTTTCTCTCTTTCTTCCCCCTCCTCTCTTTCTTTCTCTCTGTCTCCCTCTCTCTCTCTTTCTCCCTGTCTCTCACTTTTTTCCCTCCCTCCCTCTCTCTCTCTCTTTCTCTCTCTCTCTCTGTCTCTCTCTCTCTCTTTCTCTCTCTCTCTCTGTCTCTCTCTCTCTCTCTTTCTGCCTCTCTCTCTTTCTTTTTCAAAATTTATTTATTTTTGTCTGCGTTGGGTCTTCATTGCTGCGCGCGGGCTTTCTCTAGCTGCGGTGAGCGGGGGCTACTCTTTGTTGCGGTTCGCAGGCTTCTTATTGCGGTGGCTTCCCTTGTTGCGGAGCATGCGCTTTAAGTACATGGGCTTCAGTAGTTGCAGCACGCAGTCCCAGTAATTGTAGCTCACGGGCTTAGTTGCTCTGCGGCATGTGGGTTGTTCCCAGATCAGGGCTCAAACCTGTGTCCCCTGGGCTTCCCTGGTGGCACAGTGGTTGAGAGTCCGCCTGCCGATGCAGGGGACACGGGTTCGTGCCCCGGTCCGGGAAGATCCCACATGCCGCGGAGTGGCTGGGCTCGTGAGCCATGGCCGCTGAGCCTGCGCGTCCGGAGCCTGTACTCAGCAACGGGAGAGGCCACAACAGTGAGAGGCCCACGTACCGCAAAAAAAACCAAAACCAAAACCAAAATCAAAAAACCCGTGTCCCCTGCATTGACAGGCGGATTCTTAACCACTGGGGAAGTCCCCTTTCTTTTTCTTTCTTTCTTTTTCTTTCTTTCTTTCTTTCTTTCTTTCTTTCTTTCTTTCTTTCTTTCTTTCTTTCTCTTCTCTCTTTCTCTCTTTCTCTCTCTCTCCTCCCCCTCCCTCTCTCCCTGTCTCTCTCTTTCTCTGTGTGGGTGTGTCTCTCTCTCACCCTCCCTCTGCCTTTCTCTATCTCTCTCTCCCTGTCTCTCTTTCTCTGTATGTCTCTCTCTCTCTCCCTCCCGCCATCTTTCTCTCTCACTCTCCCTATCTCTCTCTTTCTCCCTGTGTCTCTCCTTCTTCCCTTCCCTCTCTTTCCTCTTCCCTGTCTCTCTTTCTTACCCCCTCTTTCTCCTTCTCTCTCTCTCTCTCTCTCTCTCTCTCACTCATCCCCACTCCCGCCATTCCCATCCCCGGTCATGTGGCATCCTCATTTTTCATGAGAAGTCATGAAGATGGAAGGGATGTTAGACTGATGTTCGCATGCTACCGAATCCCCCTTCCCCAGGGATAGTTGCACTGCCTTTGGCAGGCCATGGTGGGTGGGGGTGGTGTCTTTTCTTCTGTATCGGTAGAAATGATTTAAAGAGGAGGGAGGATGGGCATAGGTCCACTGCCTCACACCAAGGCCTTTTGGGAGCTTTTCAGTGAATCGGGACAGAACATTTTTCTCCTTATGGTGAGGGAACCGGAATAGGGCACCCCGAAATGGACCGCTTTGGCACATAGATGAGTTGGAATTTAAGGCGCTTCAGAAATGACGGGTGGGCGACAAGGACGCTCTGCTGCTCTGCCTCTCCCTCTTCTTCCTGACCTGAAAGGAGGACAAAAATCTTCCTCGAGAAGCTCAAGCTCAGAGCCCGCCGTTTCGAGTGACTTCTGGCTTGGACTTCTGTGTTGGGGGCACAGTGTACGCGTTCCTCAGCCGTGGGTTGCTCTCTTCTCTAGCTGCCTTTTGGGGACACGGGCTTCTCAGGCAAGAACTCAGAAGGATCGCTGAGGGAACATCGTTTTTGCTCTCCCACGCCTGATGAATGCAGACAGACACACAGGAATCTCGCCCCCTCTTCCCCCCCCCCCAAGTGAGAGGAGTCGCTGGACATCCTTGGGGTCACACACAGCCTCCGTGGCTCTTCTATGTTGCCAGGCGCTCTGGCCTTCACTGCCCCCCCCCCGCTCCCTGCGCATCTCCCCCCATCCCCCACCCCGCCTGCCCACCCCCAATGAAGTTGCATCATCGTTCATAGTGTAAATGCTGTGAGAAGATAAGCTTTTCACAATAAAATTCTCCCTGCCTTTCCTTCCTAAGGACACCATGAACACCTACTGTCATGTGCAGTGCTTATTGACCCACCTGGAGCAAAGGACTCTCTCCGACAGACCCAGGAACTTACTTGCTCCGAGTCATCGAGAAGAGGGTGTTTGGTTCTGTGTTTTAAACTGATGGGCCAATGACACATCATCTCCTAGTAAGCCATCAGGTTCACCGGTTCGGTGACATGAAGTACATTTACATCTTCCTTGAGTTTGACTTTGAAAGTCTCGGGGGGCCGGAGTAGGCCACCCCCAAATGTGGCATAGGGATGTTTTGGAATTAGAGTGGCAATACCACGAGAGGGACCCTCCTTTACTTCTCCCCTCTGAAATCAGGAAGAAAATCTCTCATGTGAAAGGAGAGGGGGCCGGGAGGTGTAGAGATCATGACGAAATGAACTGCTTTCATGTCTCATGAAATGTTCACGAATCATCTAAGTAGGATTGTTCATAACAAATAAAGGACATAGATGTTGACGAGATAAGAATGTTTAAGGGGAACTTTTCCCCCAATGATTGTTTTCCACAGGCCGACTTTAAGACTTTCCAACATCTCTGGTCAGCTCTAGGCTTAAAGGTTGGCTAAGTGCCATGACAGGGTGAAATCTCAGCGAGTGGCTACATCACCTCCACATAAGATAAAATACTGAAATGTTCATGGCTCCACAAGTCTACGGGTCTCCCTGCTTTGGAACTTTTAGGGAGGAGAGATGAGCATGTTTAGTTCCATGTCTAGATAGATCTTGTGCTTTAGGGAAAGAGTGTACTAGGTAGGAGCCTAGACTTCTACAAAATATTCCATGTTCACATTGTTCACTGTGGTTGGCTTCCTTACTTTCACTGAAGAAAAAAAAAAGAAGACAGTGTCCAAGGATGAGGCATTCTAAAGAAGGAACGTGTGAGGTCCAAGCTACCTGATGTCACTATCCTCATGGTAGGAAGAGGACATGTTTGGGGGAGGGGAAGGGGGAGGCAAAGTAGAAGGTATGGAGATAAGGTTTGGGGGAAGGAAAAAGAGATTTTAGTCCTAAAGGTAGTTATTTCTCAAGGGAAAAGAAAGAAAACAAGGGACAGGCCAAAAAATGGGCACAGACAATTGGAAAAGGTGTGTAAAGAAAAGAATCTTTGGAAAGGAATTGGATCCGTGGTCAGGACTGGATAAGATGAGGATGGATTCAAAGACAGAAATGAGTTTTCGTATCAACATGAAACCAGTGCAAAATTAGAATTTAGTTGTCTCTCTGTTAAAAGGACCAGGTTTGGGTTTAGGGTTTGGGTTTTTCTTCTATCGGCCTGCTATGTCCAGCATGAGAGATTAGATTAGATTAGGAAAGTTTTTTTTTTCCTTTATCTTTAAGGAGAGGAAGAAAGAAAGAAAGAAAGAAAGAAAGAAAGAAAGAAAGAAAGAAAGAAAGAAAGAAAGAAAGAAAGAAAGAAAGAAAGAAAGAAAGGAAGGAAGGAAGGAAGGAAGGAAGGAAGGAAAGGAGAAAGGAAGGGAGAAAGAAAGAGAGAGAGAGAAAGAAAGAAAGAAAGAAAGAAAGAAAGAAAGAAAGAAAGAAAGAAAGAAAGAAAGAAAGAAAAAGAAAGAAAGAAAGAAAGAAAGAAAGAAAGAAAGAAAGAAAGAAAGAAAGAAAGAAAGAAAGAAAGAAAGAGAAAGAAAGTCTACCAAAAGTCATCACTTATTTTCTAGGTTGCCTTTATCAGGTCTTGGAGGATTCACATCAACTTAGTCCTCTCGATATTCAAAGAACCGGGTTTGGCTCAGAACTGAAGAAGAAGCTCCTCTCTCTGCCTAGCAAGTCTCTCCTTGGGATGTTGGTGACATGGCTAGCGAAGCACTGTTTCACAGTGACCTATCTGATTAAGTGCTTTACAATCTTTTGGATATTTTGGACACACTTGCCCAGAAATTGAAGGACAGATGAAGTCCTTTGGACTTAGAACACACTTTGGGATAGGATCCAGGAGGAGAGGGCCCCTGAAATAGCTCAAAAATGTGTTCTCTCTCCTGAGAAATGAGAGATGAAACTGAATAAGTTTCTTGGAGAAGTTCGATGACACGGGAAGCGTTATCAAAGAGGAAAGAACAACGTGAAGACTTCTTTGGCTTGTGACTGTACACAGATGTGTTCTAACTGTTCCAGAAATGAAGACTTCTTCCTGGAAGTCTTCTCTGCCCTGGCATGAAGGGGTGTCTGTCGTCAAAATGGAGGCTCAAACGAAAGGGACTGAACCCAGTATCAGGGAGATGTTCTAACCGACTTTCACGCCAAGGCAGCAACAACAGCCTGTTGAAAGATGGTGGGGGGTGGCAGAGCACACGTGGATCAATTCCATTCTTTCCTTTCAACAGCCGGTCGGGGTTATGGCAGACGGGAGATGGCAGCCCAGCCGGTTACTCCCTGGCCAACCTCCCCCCTCCCCCCTACCTTGCATTCCTTCACCCTCATGGTGCCTTGAAGATGACTCCAACTGTAAATAGACATTGGCGGGAAGATTTCTACAGTCTACCGGCAACGTCTGACCTGTCATGCTTGTAACACTGTGGGAAAAATATAATTTTTCTCTCTGGAAAGAAAACCTCCTCTCTCTGGACCCTCTGAACCCCAGCCACTGGACTTCATTCCACGGCCACTTAGTAGGGGTCATCCAAACATTCTTGTGACTAGGTATGTTTTCCGTGTGTGTTGAAGTCTTGCCTCGCTGCAAGACTGATGTCTTCACCGTGGCACAGAGACTGTTAAAAAATATATATATGTTTGCCACTTGGGGTCTACGTTCCACAGCCTCGTGTGTGATCAAATCAAGGCACCCACTTCGCTGGGAAAATCCTACAATCCTTCACAAAATCTCTTGCAAACTTCTTGGAACCGTCACTCGTCCAGTCACGCTCAATCATCAGGCAAGGTCGGCAGAACCGATGGAAAAATTGGACTCCAAGAAGAACAAGAATGACTTACATGGGGTTGAATGAACTGATGAATAGGATGATAATGTGTATGACTACTTGTCTAAAATAGGACTGATTGGGGAAGTTGGGAATAAATTAGGAGGTTGGAATGAACATATACACATACTGTACATAAAATAGGTAATCAACAAGCACCTCCTACTATACAGCACAGGAAACTCTACTCAATACTTTGTAATAACCTATGAGAGAAAAGAATCTGAAAAAGAATATCTATATAAAATATTGTTATATATATATAAAGAGAGATAGAGAGTGAGAGAGAGAGAGAGAACTGAATCACTGTGCTGTACACCTGAAACTAACACGACATTGTAAATCAACTACATTTCAATTATTTAAAAAAAAAAAAAAACTAAAAAAAAATCCCCTAACCGAAGTGAAAAAGAGAGAGAGAGAGGGAATAGGACTGATTGTTAAATCTTTTGTTTTCCAGATACAAGGAAAAACAAAATCAAACAAACAGAACTCAATTTTCTTTTTTTATTTTTAAAGATGGACATCGATTTGGTAACTTATACGTCTGTCAGCGAGATGGAATCAACTGATCTTTTTCTCCCTACCTTCCTTACTTCAGAAACTCTCAGTGAGGCTTCTTGTTTCCTTGGCAATAGAGTTATCTGCATATGTTACTTGGAGGCCAAAATTATGTTTCCATAAAACGGGGATACTCACTTGTGGATATGAAATTCTGGTGCTACTCGTTTCCCTTAGGGTGTTTTCTTAACCTGAAAACTGGACTGCGTCCTGAAGTTTTTTGAGTTCCCTCCAATATCTGGCTACGACTCTCTCCATGAACGTTTGCCATTTTCTCCCACCCTTTTGACTTGGCGTCACTGAGAATTAAAACGGCCCTTTGCCTGAAGCCCTGCAAACGGAAGCTAGAGAACTTGACGAAAACCTTAGAGAAATGGCCACAACAGCTCCTATGGAAACAATCCTCATGCCTGTTTCTGTGAGAGCCACTCCGAAAGTTAAACCAAACACCCGACAACATCATCAGAGGTATTTCAAACTTCTAAAGTTGCTTCGACCCTGACATCTAGAAATCTCCTTGACTCACACACACACACACACACACACACACGCACGCACACGCACATGCACACACACACACACACACACCTCCCCAAATGGTTGATGATCTGCTCCAGAGATGAACCTTTGTGTTTCCTTGGTTTCCATGGAAGAACCTCTTAGGAAACACCTGACTGCTTGCACTATAGGCCTAGCTTTGGGAGTCCATCAACATCACCACCTCCTGAGAGGAGATACTATAACTGTTTCACTGAACTGACCTGTTCTCAGAACTAAGAAATGGTTTCCAAGAAATGGAGGCCCCTACTAACCTATTTTCTCCCTCTTCCTCCCTCCCTCTCTCTCTCTCTCTCTCTCTCTCTCTCTCTCACACACACACACACACACACACACACACACACGAGTCACCAGCTCAGCTTTAATATGTTCTAAGGAACTTTCAGAGGACGGAACTTTTGGGGTCCAGAGGAGGCCGCCCCAAAATGTGCCTCCATGCTCTATTGATTATTTTGCATTCAAGTGACTTAAGAACCGGCCAGCACAAAAGGGACACACTGGCCCTCCTTTCTATCCTCCCGCGGAGGAAGATCTCAAGTGAAGACATCTGCTTCCACGCATTTCCATGATTCTCAAATGGTTTAGCGGGGTTTCCCGGGTTAGGAAAAAGAGGGGACAATTTTGCCTGGAAAAAAGGCCTGTATCTCACACATCTTCCTCCCATTCCTTCCTCCCTCCCTCCCTCCCTCCCTGCAGTTTGGAGGGGGCAGCCTAAGGTTGGGGAAATTGGTGAAAGAAAAAAGAAAAAGCCATTCATTAAAGAGAAGCTCGAGGCAAAGTGAAAGGCTCCGACTTTTCTGCATTTGAATGAAGCTATTGAACGAGGCCCCGCCCAATGAATCCTCGAGACCTCCCCTCCCCAGCTCCTGGCAAAGGTCAGTCCAGGGGACTTAGGAAGGAACTCTGGAGAAGGAACGGGGGTGGGGGTGGGGGTGGGGGCGGGACCAACAGACAATAGCCGCTGCCTGCCTGCCTGCCTGCCGGGCTGCCTGCCGTGGCTGAGGGCAACGCTGGCTCCTGCAACACAATCCCTTCCAGGAAACATCTGTGATGACTATTTGACAGTGAGTGATCAAATCTGAGCTCTCTTGGCCTATTTCTGCAAAAGACCCGAGTCTCAGCTACGACAGATTCTCTGGATTTCTTGGCACAGGGACTGACCTGCACCCTCCCATCCTGTCAGATCCTCCTTTGTACACACACCTCCACTGGAAGGGTTCTTTGGCCTCGTCCAGAAAACGAACAAGCAAAAACAAACACACTGAAATGATGTGTTGGTATTTATTGGAAAGAAACATGCTCCTCTCACACACCTGAAGGCTGGAAGCGAAGGCAGGTTCTCAGCAGGAGGGGGACGGGAAACCTGAACCGGGGTCGGTCAGCGCCCCCCCCTTCTCTCCCAGGTCACGTGGGCCTCCCTTCCCCACCTCTCTCTGCGCCCCCCTGCCCTGGTTCTAATATTTCACTTGGGAAACTTCTCTAGGCCGGCCGAGATGCCAGCTTGCTGTCCTGCTGCTTCATGTCCATCTCTATCAGCCATGCCCAAAAGGCACGTGAAGTCATGGACAGCAAATAACGCACCCAGAGCACTGTGTGTGTGTGTGTGTGTGTGTGTGTGTGTCAATTTTCCAGGAAGTGGTGAGGGAGCAAAGGGAGGGCTGGGTGAAGGAATCCTGGTACCTGTCATCACACACCCCACAGAGCACCATTTATTTCCATCTCCATGTCTGAAAGACACTTAGTCCTCACTTCAGCAACTTGATGGTGATTCCCCTTCTAAATACAGGACAAAACCTATGAAGTACTGGACTCATTGAATCTGTAACTGCTAACAGGGTCCAAGGAGTTTTCAATCAATGGCAGAAAAAGAAATGATCCTGAACATAAAGCTGCCAAGAATTCCTATAGATGGAGTTATCATGGACCGACTTCTGGTCATACGTGCCATGGGTCTCCCATTTTATAAACTAGAATGGGATAGGTAGACACAGCCATCCCATGTTTTACCTCAAGCTGGAGAAGCAGAGAATATCATCTAAAAGCCTACCTTCATGGTGTCTCAGTGTTCAGGGCTCTTCCTTCTCAGGGATCTTGTGTTCTGTAGGGATAATTCACGTGCTGGGGCAGTAGATTCCCAATATCATCTTGTGAAATGGATTAAATGATGTTTTCCTTTTAAAAAGATATAAATTATTTGGAAAAGTTATTAATAGTGAACACATGATGCTATCCTCTCTAATCTATAGACTAGTGTTGACTGTTGAACAACCAACATGGAGGGTTATGGGTGCTGACACCACGTACTGTGAAAATCCATGGATAACTTCACAGTCAGGGCCCTGTATCTGCACTTCCACCTCCGGGGACTCAGCAACAACAGATCCTGCAGTGCCATAGTGCACATCTATGGAAAACATCCACCTATGAGTCACACACACACACACACACACACACACACACACACACACAGGTCTCAACTTTGTTGTGTTTATTCTCGTGGCCATTCATCCTTGACATGTGTGTGCATACCTATTTGAACAGTAATGTAACAGGTAACCCCCATCACTTGTGTTCTACTTTTTTAGTGACCATTCAAACTTAGTTCCTGATTGACCCTAGGGTTTGTAATTATGTTTACAACTTTATAAAAATAGAAAGTCCCTAACTGATAGACAGGGAGTGTACTAAAAGAAAATTGACCCATTCTGACTCAGAGCAACACTTCCTGGTTTTGAAAGACACACACCCACCCGGTTGTGCTTACATATGTCTAAGTACTGACCCACTGAAGTGGGGTTGCTTTCTTTCTGGTACCAAACTTTGCATTCTCAAAATACTTATCCATCTACCAATTTATGCTGTGGATTTGTAGTAATATACAATTTCCAAACACATCCTTATAGAGTCGTATATTCCCAGAATTCATTTCTTGATGTGAACTAGGTGAGGAATTTGCCATTGTGACTTTAGAATTGGCATCTCATGGTGTGAGGACATTTTTTTGTCACCAAGGAATAAGGGACCACTGAAGAATGTCCTTCCTTCACTATGCTGAGCCTATTTTATTCAGTGTGAATCCTCTCATGTCCTACAAGTGCTGGCTCCATGACTAATGGAATTCTCCCATGCATTGCATCGGATTTCTTCTACAGCAGTGATTATCTGGTCTGGCCCAAGACAACGGCTGGCTCTCCTCCTAGTGAGGCTTGTGCTGCCTTCCCTACCGCATCAGGGATGCATCCCACTCTGAGCGGTCTGTGTGTGCTGAGGCTGGAGTGCCAACTGAAGGTTCTTCCACCGTGGTTCCAGGCTTAGGGTTTCTCCCCACATGATTTTCCTCGATTTAAAGAGGGTAATTTCTGGCTGAAGGCTCTACCTCACTGATCTCAGACACAGGGTTTCTGCTGTGTGTGACTTCTCTGGTGTTTATAAGGACGAGTGCACTGGGTAATGTCTTACAAGATGTGTCAGGAAAACTACTTTCTCAAGGGAATCTGCGGTGAGCATTGTCTGCTCTTCTCCCCTAATGACCAGGCTTCTCTCCACACTGAATCAAATGAGCTTGGAGCCCACCTGGATTCAGGACTCTGGGAAATCCTCTTGCATCCTCCCCATCTCTCCTCCTGCTCCAGCTGTGAAAGCACATCTGATTGGTGCAGTCAATAACTTGTTTCGTGGAAAACATGGACTTGGATTTGGAGCCCTGCGTTGGAACCTGCGTGTGGTCTTCAGGTTCACGTCAGGAGGAGGAGGAGGCGAATGAACGTTAAAGAGCAGCACGGGGAAGGGCGTTCTGAGCAAGGGGAAGTACTACCAGCCCTTCCCCAGAGCAGGAAGGATGCTGACTTTGGGCTCAGGTATCCAGGAACTGTCTGCTGATGCTCAGGCCCCAGACCAGAAACAGACTGAAATCCTTTGTTTTTCTAACGAGGGCGAATCCATTGTTGCATAGTGGATTGAACATTATTTTCAAAAAAAAAATATTCAATAACATCAGCTCCCTCGGAACGCCAACCACCCCCCCACCACCCCCATGAACTCTCTTTTAAAGGGAAAATGTCTGCTATGATAACTGTTGTGCCAAACTCTGCCACGGTTTCAAGAGCAGAGGATTCGGTTAGGAACTACCTAACACGTTGATACATCCACGGGAAGCATGCGTGCCGTGAGGTGAGTGTCCTGCACTGTTCTGAGTGTTAGATACGGAGCAGAAAGGAAGACATGTGACTGTGGCCAGAAATTGTCCATCCTGGTGGGATCCTGAAAAAAAATTTATAAAGAAAGAAAGAAGCACATCCCCTTCAGGCAGATGTAGATGCTCTGTAAGTGTATAGCCATCGGCGTGGTTGTGGGGCAGAATACACAATGCTCCTCTGGGTAATCTTTTATCAAATAAATGACTGCGGACAGACTCACCCATGGAGACCAGATAACTGAAGTCCTCCAGCAGCACAGCTCTAGCCAGCTTCCCCTGGAATTTGCTCATCAGGGCTCACTCTTCCTGGGTGAAGGTCGTGCACACCTTTGAGACTCACTTATTTTTAAAAACATGGTGGATATTCTGGCTCGGCCTGCACCACCCCCACAATGTCCAAAGGCGACGGTCGAGATGACAAAACTGGAGAAAGACATGTGTGTCTATCGCAAGCTCAGACACTGTTTGAGTTGCAGTTGACTATTCCCCTGGGTTGACTTGGCACGTGCCTTTCAGATACATCACAGAGATACGCACACTCCTGACTCAGGGTAACCTCATCGCAAGGGGATATGACATGAGGAGTGCCGAGCAATAACTCGGACCTTCCACACACACACACACACGCACATGCACATGCACACGCACACGCACACACACACACACACACAATGGAAATGATGAGTTTCTGACTGGTAGGTATAAAATTTGGACTTGGGTGTTCATGAATAAACCCTGCTCCCCACCAATTTTAGTGAAATCTCCAGACTCACCACAGGCAAGTAAGATCCAAGACCTGCCCCTTTTCAGCTGTGACTGTGGCAGGTTATTCTGCATGACCCACCTCACAGTCCTCGTGTGTGACAACCCCTCTCATCTCTAAAGCGTGGTGGTCCCTGAATGATGCAGGGCAGAGGCGTTAGGGGGCCCTACCTTCCCCACCGTTGAAAATCCACAGAAAATTTTAGAGTAGTAGCCCTCTCAGTCCACAGTTCCGCAGCAGCAGATTCAGCCGACCTGGGATTGAACTAGGCACGGGCTATAGAGCGCTGTAAGTGCGCATGGATTTAAAACAAACAAACACACACAGAAATAAAACAAACACAAAAGATCCACCTACAAATAAATCCATGCAGTTCAAACCTGTGTTGTTCAAAAGTCAACAGTTTGGAATGTCTTCTTTCATGACTATTTCATATCCTAAATAATGATTCCTGCCTGAAGAAATAAATACATATATGACCCTTTAAACTTTGTGTTTCCTAGTAACATACATCTTTGGATTTTGATGTGCTATAAGTTTTGCTTGGTACTTGAAGTACAGTATCAGTCTGATACAAATTAAATTTACTTAAAATAATGGAAGCAATAGAGTCCAGGACCCTTATGCTAAACATTAAAATATATTTTCTTCTTTATTTTATACGTTAAGTGGGATTTGGAAGAAAATCTTCTTAAAAACCTGGTACTACTTTTCTTCTACTAATGATGGAAGAGCAGAGAGCAATTTCCATAACAGTGCAACTTGGGAGAACTCATAACTTGTCTGGAAAAGAAAGCGGCTTTAGGATTGTTAAAGGAAGTTCTGGAAGTGTATGAATTCTATTTCCAAATGAAAATGTAAAATATTAGTGTCGTGTGAGGCCAAAACTGGCACAGATGTGGATGAAACTGTCAGAATTGGAGTGGAATTCCCCTATTCTAGTCTTCCTTAGTATAGCACCGCTGTACTGAAAAGGAAGCCAGGGAAGACTATCTGGTCATCTGTTAATAATTCTTCTTCATTTCTACCGATTGGATCTATGGAAGGAGCAAAGAGGTTTGGCAAGGTATCATGTGATCTGAAGATTTGAAAAGTGTGCTGGGGCCAGAGACGAGTAGAGCCTGGGGGTCCCTGGTTTAAGGTTCCGGGCAACATAGCTTTGTGAAGGAGATGAGAAAAGGAGTTTCCTGCCGAGAGACGTTTACTACAAAGAGCTGCTTACAATGAGAGGAGCAGACACAGCCCCGCTGCGCCAAGGGAAACAAACTTCCCTAAGTCATGTCAGTCTTTAGAGTGTATTTTAGCCCAAAGTCATTTGGATAACTTTTGTCTGCTAGGCCAGGAGCGACTAGAGTTGTTGGTGAAAGTCCTCCAGCAGCCCTTCGACCTGGAGGCAAACCACCAGTTGGACGCGGTACGTCTCAGATGAAACAGAAGGGCAGACGGCCAACTAGCATCCTGTCGGAAATACTACAAAGCCTATGGTCTTCTAGATGACTGTTTCCTAGATTGAGATTTCACCGTCTCAGGAATCCACACCTGGAGCGACTCGGTGCCTCAAGACTAGCGTCCTGCCAGTGCGCCCCATCTGGATGCACGGTGCACGAGGGGAATGGAGCAGCTACGGGAATGGTGGACAAAGCCGGCTCTTGCTCTGCTGCCATGTGCGCAGCTGTGGAGGGTGACAGGCAGCTGTGGAGAGTGATAGGCTGAGCCCAGTTTCTCTGAAACCATCTCAGACGAAGGGGAGCAGGAAAATGGGAGTGGGCACTCTCTTGTGTGTGGCAAGGATGCGGTGCTGAGTGAGAGTCCCTGGCCTTCCCGCTGAGGGGAAGATGTGACAAGTGGATCAGGGTCTTTCCTCAGGCCCCAGAGCTTTCCGCTGCTCAATTCCGCCCCCCCCCACCCTCAAACACACACACACACACACACACACACACACACACACACTTCACAGCCTTTTTGAGCAACAGCCCTAGCACAACCTGAGAGTCTTCGTGGTATTCAGATTCCATTACCTTTAGTTTTGGGGACAGAGGGAATGCCAAAAAGAGCTGAGAGAAGCCTTCCCCTGGAACCTGAGGAGGTGTTTAAGGGTTCTGGGTGGCAGATCACCAGTGTGCTGAGTGCCAGGTCCCGGGGGCAGAGGTTCTCAAAGGAATGTGCTTCTTGGTGTCTTGGTGACCTGCAGACCCTTGTGGGATGTGGAGCCCATCTGTGGGAGGGGCCCTTCTTGCCTGAGTATCGGGAGGATTCTAGGGGCAGAAAGCTCCACACTCTACCTTGTATTTTGCCAGTGCAGTTGGACGGTGTTTCTAAAGACTCACACCAGGATACCAGGTTCTGCCAATTCTAAGACCTAAATAGGTCCTGCTCCATCCCCTCTCTCCATCTCCCCTCTACTGCCTTCATTCAGGCTCTCACCATTTCTGTCCTGCTTGGCCTCTAACGACCCTGCTGGCCTCTACCCTGGTCCCTGCTCGGTTGGTTTCCATGCTGCTTATAGAGCCATCCTCCTAAAAAGGCAACTCTCTCTTTAGTGGAGTCCTGGCATGGCTTCTCCTGGCCTGGATGATAACATAACATGAAAGTACTGACAAACTGTGTCCTTCCTCTGGGCCTGATCTTTTACAAACTCCCCACTGAAAAGGGGGTAAAAGTCCGCATGTTTTTCCAAAGTTGAAGATTGGACACGACTGGCCAATTCCTAGCTCCACCATTTGGGAAACTTAAAGAATCTTCTGTCAAGAAAACAAAGACATCTTCCTTCGTAGTGCAGTTGTCAGCGGCAGTTTTCTAAGCCCGCCCGACCGTGTCAGAAAGATGTGTCCCTCCACCTGTCGAGGACTTGATGAAAGAGAGTCTCTCTGGTAGAAATACCTTAAGCTCAATGACTTCACTGCTGTCTCCCTTTCTATGGCACAAGCCCATCCCTGGATAAGCCGTCTTCACACTGGCATGACTTGGCACCATGGTCCAGAGATCGTGGAAGTCCATGTGCCCCCGAAGAGATCCTTGCTCCCGGGGAGCGGGGTGGAGCGGCGGGGGACCGTGGACCGCGGGCATCTAGCACCCATTTTCTCCATGCTCTTCTGAACTTTGCTCTCCCTCTAGAGAGCTAGCCTGATCGTTCGTGGGGAAATTAAATCCCACCTGGCAAGAGCTAAATGATCTTCCCAGCACACGAGAAAAGGATAGGCACAGGCCCACATCCATCTTATTTTTCTATGCCTAAGAATTTCTAGGAATTCTCATCCTCCTTTAGCACCGCCAGCCGCCCCTCCCCGCACCCCCGCCATAGTATAGTTACTTTTTCAGATTGCCTCTCTTTGCTCAAACCCAACAGAAGAGATATTATGTTTTGACACTTCTCTGAGTCTTTGTTTTCTTAGTAGGGTTTCCCGTATCGCGTAAAACTTAGAAGAAATACATGCATAAGATTCTCTCCTTGTGAATCTAACATATCATTTAAAAATCATGATCCTTCGGATCATTTAAAAATCCGAAGGAGGCAAACTAGGGTTCAGGCAACCAAAGTGGAGCCGGGTGACCCGTGGGAACAGGGTTTCAGATGCCTTCCTGTTTGAGTTCTTGGGGCTGGACTCATCCTAAAATGGATCCAAGGCGGAGAGACGAAAGTGTGTGTGTGTGGGGGGGGCGGTGGATAACATTTTCTTTCATTCAAGGGCTAAGAAGTGGCTGAAGCGGGCAGCATCTCTACTGCTTAGACCAAGAAACAGTACATGCATGAGACAGGGACCAGACCGAGAGACTTAGGTTTTTGCGTGCACCGTGAGTGAAGGAAGAATCTAAACAGAGTTCGGATTTGGGGTCGTCCACAGTGTTTGTCTCCATAGGCTTCTCGTGCCTGAATGCCCTAATTTGGTGATCACGGTGGCATCCTCCTACCTCCAGATGCAGGGAGTGCACCTTTCACCTGAGAGATTGATTTCTCGTTTTCAGGGAGACACAAAGGAGAATCCCAGTGTCCCTCGGACAAAGGAGGTGGCTTCTTTAGGTCACCTTCGCTCAAAATCAACAATGTGCCACCTAGGCCCATTTTTGGGTGGCCGACTCTGGGCCCAACACCCTTCTCACTGAGAACAGGAATGGTCAGAACGGTATTAAAGTCAAGGGCGCCACCAGCCGGTTTCAAAAACCTATCTGCCAGCAGCTGCTAGCTGTCACCTCGTACTTTCCAAGTCTCTCCACATACTCCCCTCCAGCCCCCCACACCACAACTTCACCATCGTTGCCAATCCCAACCAATCTTCGCTTAACAAGCACCCTTACTGCTTGCCAGTTTCAAATCCTAATTCTTGGCACACAATTTATGTAACCTTTGCTGGGGTTCGTGTGTGTGTGTGTGTGTGTGTGTGTGTGTGTGTGTGTGTGTGTGTGTGTGTGTGTTTTGGTGGGGTAACTGTTTGTGTGTGTGTTTGCTTTTGGTTTTGCTTTGCTTTGTTTCTTCGATAAACTTGCCCCATTTGGGAGCCGGGTGGAACACGATGCAAGTGCTTCTTGGATCGGTGTCTCCTGTTAGGCATGCGGTCCTAACAAACCCCAAAGAAACTCATTTTGGGGCCTCAGCCAGGTCCCCTTTCTTGGAATTCTGGGTTCACAAATCTGTCTCGTGTCCATGGAATTCTCAGGTCCAGCCATTGACCCTAAGGACGGGGAGGGAAGATTTTGTCCTGGGGACATCTTCCTTCCTTGCCCGCATCCTCAGTTTCCAGATGCTTTGAGAACAGGAGCCCTCCTGTTCGTGCCCTCAGCTCCACCCCAACCCCCCCCCGTTTTGGGGGACTCTGTGAACAGGGGTGGTGTTTTTCACAGCCAAACACACTCTCACCGTAAGACCTGGCCCTCGGGGGACTCCTTGGTATGAATGGACCAGAGGCGGGGAGTCAAACAGCTGAGGTCCACACAGAAGCCTGCACGCGGACCTTGACGGCAGCGGCTTTATTCTTCACTGCCAAGAACTCTCTCGGAGGTGACCGAGACATGTCTTTCAGGAGGTGAATAGACACATAGCCTGGGGACGAGCCATAGGTAACATTCTTTCTAGGAAAAGGAAAACCATGGACAGGGTGAACAGATCAGTGGGGGGGTGGTGGATGGTGGATGAATAGGCGGAGCGCAGAGGACGTTTAAGGCAGGGAAACTCTCCAAAGGTAGATCCTGATGGGATGAAAACAAACGTTTTGAATAGGGCACTACCTGAGATTGGGTGAACTGAAGGGAACTCTATGGGGCCCCCATCCTCCTCCCCACCACGAAAGTGCCCCAAACAAGCCTGCTATTTTTTTTAACTCCAGTTTAAAAGCCTTTCTAAAGCCAGAGGCAAAAATGACCATGAGAAATCTGACCAGCCGTCACTTGGGACAAGAGTGAGGCCAATGAATCCAGTGAAAAGTTGACAGAGGGGCCTGGGTCCCTTGGCTCGACCCCTTCGCTGAGAAGCCAAAGGCTTTTACACAGGGATGAGCTTTTACACACTTATGTTTCTTCGGCCAGTGCAACGTTCATGAAACACGCTAAAGGAAAATGATTGATCGATGTGTTTGCCGTCTGCCTGAGCCCACACGATACAAAATAGAAACCGGGGGAGGGGGTGTGTGCTGATGTTCGGGGTCTAATGGGAGAAACCTTGAAGGGTTTTTGCCCTTAGGGTGCCTTGGTCTGGGGTTGACTTGTGTGCGCTGAGAACGAGGGCCGTTATTGAAGGCCCTGTGCAGATTTTGGACACCATGATCCATGGAACCCTGAAGTTTTGGGACCTAGAAATCTTTTGGTCTGCATTTGAGTTGGAAATCTTCTCCTTGACAGAAAGAAGCATATAGAAGAAGAAGAAGAAGAAGAAGAAGAAGGAGGAGGAGGAGGAGGAGGAGGAGGAGGAGGAGGAGGAGGAGGAGGAGGGGGGAGGAGGGGGAGGAGGGGGAGGAGGGGGAGGAGGAGAAGGAGAAGGAGAAGGAGAAAAGGAGAAGGAGAAGGAGAAAAAGAAGAAGAAATGGAATTGCATAAGCAGATCAACTTTTCGATGTCAGTAAGGCACCCGCCCAGTTCTCTGGGGGAACTGTCTTGATCTTGCACATCTCTACAACATCCGAAATGTGAACACAGCCTGCAATGGCCTGAGACTAAGGCCAGTGGACTGGATGAGGTAAAGCCTGAAACCAAAGGGAAGGAAAAAAAAAAACGGGGGGGGGAGGGGGAAGTGGTCTTCTTAAGAATACAAACTGCTGGAAGGGCTCCCTCACCCAAACATTAATTTGCAGCCTCCTTCAGGACAAACACAAATCTTAAAAGTCTTTCCCCACAAATAATAAAAAGCTTAGCCATCAGAGCAAATAAACGTCACCTATTCCAACGGTTCTTTATAAATAAGCAAGTGAGCAAATTTTTGATTGTACTACCTGCTTCATGGCTGACTAAAAGTTTTAAAATGAAAGCTATGAAATCTCTGGTCATGTTGATCTCTAGGTATGTATGTATGTACGCATGAGACAGACCTACAGACATTTTGGGAAAGGACTGGGGAATGGCCTAGGGCAAAACAGGCCTTGCCAGCTAAAGAACAGAGGCCCTGGGGGCCTGAGTCTCTCTCTCTCTCTCTCTCTCTCTCTCTCTCACACACACACACACACACACACACACACACACAAGACTCTCAGGAGTAAAAGAGTAACTTTACCTCTGTTGACACCCACGACTCTACCTAGTTGTCACAAGACAACTATACATTTAACCCTTATCTGTTCCTGTGCTTTCTTGCAGAAAATTCTCATGCACTTCTTTCCCCTCGTGGAAGCACTTGCTATTCCCCATAGGTAGCCACCATGGAAACAGCTGCTGCTGATCCAAGAAGTTGGAGGATTTCTGGAAATGATCAGTGATCCCGAGAAAAACTCTCCCTTCTGTGATCAAAGCAACTCAGGGAGCTGTCTCTCCCCGCCACCACACACACACCACCTTCTCCCTTGTACACAAGCTATCTTTTTTAAAGAAAAGTTTTGCTTTGCTAGCCTTAGAGTCTTGTGGAAGCAATCTTCATTTCTACGGTACTGCTGGGCAAGAATCTGGAAAGGGCCCAGTAACAGGTATGTCTGTAGCTCCCTTCTAGACCTGGCCTGTTTCTATGTATGGATATGAGTGCCACAATTAACTTGTGAAAGAGCTCTCTTGAACGAGCTTAGAAGGAAGCACTCCCAAATTCAGTCTACTAGAAAGGCACCCAAAGGTTTTTGCAAGTTCACGTGATCTAGGATGAACCCTTCAGTCGAGAATAGCCAAGGTCAAGGTATGGGTTTCATGAAAGTAGGCATGTCTTTAGCATGATCAGCATTCGAGGTCAACCGTTTCTTCTATCTACGTTGACCCCAAATCCAATAAGTTCACGGGAGTGAACCAAATTCATCAGCAAGAAAAAGAGCTTGAGAGTGATGACTGACTTCGTCTGAAGTCTCAGGAAATGTTCACGGGTCATCTCATCATCATGGGATTTAGAACAAGTGATTTCGATAGCTCTAGGTGGAGAAACTCCTTAAAAAAGGTTATGTTTTGTGGTATGTCTACTTAAAAACAGTTTCTCCCTGACCTTTTGGGTCACTTTAGAAACTTCAGAGTTGGCATAAATGGAATGATGGGGAATTTGTGGAACGTTTAGATCATTTCCAAAGATAACCTATGGAAACGTTCATGGCTCAACAAGTCTCAGTGTACCTACTTCTGTCTCCTTATTACAGAAAGACTAAAGATGTTTAGATGTATGAGTCCACACCTCTGGCATCAATTTGGGGAAAAAAATTTTAAAAAGTGATGCTGTGTGAAAATGTATGCTTCTAGACATTGATGAAATGGAATCATCCATTTGCTGGTCCAGAAACACTGGTGTCATAGACCCCATTCACCATGGCTTCCTAGTTCCTGTTCATGACTGATTCAGGTTTCTAAGTGTTCTGAATTCTGATTGTCTTTCTCTTGTTTTCTTCTCCATTCTTGTCTCAAATAACTTTATGTTCCAAAAATATTTTTTTACCTACCAAATCATAGATTGTCCGTTTGTTACAAAAACTTTTAGGTTGAGAGTTTTTCGCTTTCTTTGTTTCTTGTTTCTTCCTTCCTTCCTTCCTTCCTTCCTTCCTTCCTTCCTTCCTTTCTTCCTTCCTTCCTTCCTTCCTTCCTTCCTTCCTTCCTTTCTTTCTCTCTCTCTCTCTCTTTCTTTCTTTCTTTCTTTCTTTCTCTCTTTTTCTTTCTTTCTTTTTTGCTTTTTTTCCCCAAGTCTGTGCGTTGTGTTTCTTTCACTTTGTTCTGTTCCTAGGTACTAGGGATTTCTTTTTAATTCCATTAGCTTAAATAAGGGGCTTTGTATATTTTGGTGAAAGCCCCAGAAATGTATTTTCTCATTAAGTGTCAGAATGTTGTTTGCCAGTGATGAGGCTCTCCTTCTGCCAGATGACTGACGATTGGATGCAGGAAAAAAGTACACATGAGTATGTTCACGAAAACTTACTGACATTTCAGAGGACCTTAAGTTAAAAACAGAGACCCCTAGCCTCCCCCATTCCCTGCCCTGTAAAATTCATCTGAAGTGGAGAGAAAACCTTGCTAAAAATCATTTTGTTTTTCGTTTGATAAACATGATGCATGGATTTCTTAGAAGAAACTTAAGTGAGGTGCATGTTCATCATTCAGCAGAATTCTAATTTTCTAGTTCTAATTAGGGAAAATTACTCAAACTAATGAGGAAAACACCTTCCAATGCAATCCTTAGGGAAAACTCCCACCAAATTTAATGAAAGGAAACTTGGTTTGGAAACAAACAAGTCTTCATTTGGGGATCTTTGGTAGAAATGAGGGGAGAGAGAGAGAGAGAGAGAGAGAGAGCGATCTCACTTTCCATGGTTCCAGTGTGCACACATTTCAATGACTATATGAAATCGCACCAAGAGCCTAACTACTTTCAAACGTCAATTTCCACAATTGATGAACGGTAGTTGCATGAAGTCCAAAGTTTGCTGCTGCCTGTTCAGTCTGCAATGACTCCACAAATAACAAACGTGCGTGCCCCGTGTCCAGTGACCGATCCTCTTTCAGAGCCTGTCGGTGATTGCCTGGTGTGTATGTGTCTGTATTCCAGGTCACATGCAGTGTGTCATTGTGTTGCCCCCCTCCTCGGTATCCCCCAAACATGGAAAATAAAAAGAAAGAATTTCCCGAGAACGACGAAAGTGCGGCTAAGAAACCCAAAATGATGACACTGGAAGTCAACTTGGATGGGGTTAAGAGACACCTAAGCATGCCTAGGACAACACTGCCACCGTGTGAGAGACCAGCGCAAGTAGAGCCGAAGAATACAAAGGAGAAAAAGGTGGAGGGAGAGGGGGAGGGGGGGGGGAGGACAGGCTGAAGATGTCTGCAGGCGCTGACATTAGTGAAAACGTTCCAATTCAGAAAAGCACTTCCAGAGATAGTTCAGGACCCAGAGAGCACAAAGGGTTATCGTGTTGGAGGCTGATCTTCAGTCAGGGGAATAACAAACAAAAAATAGGACTGCTTATCCAGATGTAGAAAAGATACCACGCCAAGGAGCCAAGCACTGTTGAAAACTGCTGTTCTTAGGATTCTACAAAATGAATCAGATGCTTTCATGTCGATGCTTTCCATGACAGTCTACTAAATATATCATAGTTTGGCTCTTTTTATGTTCTCTACCTTTTAAATGGTGAGTGAATAAGAGAGTTTTTAAATGTTTTGACACGATTTTTTTTTTTACATCTTTATTGGAGTATAATTGCTTTACAATGGTGTGTTAGTTTCTGCTTTATAACAAAGTGAATCAGTTATACATATACATATCTTCCCATATCTCTTCCCTCTTGCGTCTCCCTCCCTCCCACCCTCCCTATCCCACCCCTTTAGGTGGGCACAAAGCACCAAGCTGATCTCCCTGTGCTATGCGGCTGCTTCCCACTAGCTATCTATTTTACTTTTGCTGGTGTATATGTGTCCAGGCCACTCTCTCACTTTGTCACAGCTTACTCTTGCCCCTCCCCATATCCTCAAGTCCATTCTCTAGTAGGTCTGTGTACTTTATTCCAGTCTTGCCCCTAGGTCCTTCATGACCTTTTTTTTTTTTCTTCTCTTAGATTCCATATATATGTGTTAGCATACGGTATTTCTTTATCTCTTTCTGACTTACTTCACTCTGTATGACAGACTCTAGGTCCATCCACCTCACTACAAATACTCAATTTCATTACTTTTTATGGCTGAGTAATATTCCATTGTATGTATGTGCGATGATGGACACTTAGGTTGATTCCATGTCCTGGCTATTGTAAATAGAGCTGCAATGAACATTTTGGTGCATGACTCTTTTGGAATTCTGGTTTTCTCAGGGTATATGCCCAGTAGTGGGATTGCTGGGTCATATGGTAGTTCTATTTGTAGTTTTTTAAGGAACCTCCATACTGTTCTCCACAGTGGCTGTATCAATTCACATTCCCACCAACAGTGTAAGAGGGTTCCCTTTTCTCCACACCCTTTCCAGCATTTACTGTTTCTAGATTTTTTGATGATGGCCATTCTTTTTTTTTTTTTTTAACATCTTTATTGGGGTATAATTGCTTTACAATGGTGTGTTAGTTTCTGCTTTATAACAAAGTGAATCAGTCATACATAAACATATGTTCCCATATGTCTTCCCTCTTGCATCTCCCTCCCTCCCACCCTCCCTATCCCACCCCTCCAGGCTGTCACAAAGCACCGAGCCAATATCCCTGTGCCATGAGGCTGCTTCCCACTAGCTATGTACCTTACTACGTTTGTTAGTGTGTATATGCCCATGACTCTCTCTCGCCCTGTCACAGCTCACCCTTCCCCCTCCCCATAACCTCAAGTCCGTCCTCTAGGAGGTCTGTATCTTTATTCCTGCTTTACCCCTAGGTTCTTCATGATATTTTTTTCCTTAAATTCCATATATATGTGTTAGCATACGGTATTTGTCTTTTTCTTTCTGACTTACTTCACTCTGTATGACAGACTCTAGGTCTATCCACCTCATTACAAATAGCTCAATTTCGTTTCTTTTTATGGCTGAGTAATATTCCATTGTATATATGTGCCACATCTTCTTTATCCATTCATCTGATGATGGGCACTTAGGTTGTTTCCATCTCCGGGCTATTGTAAATAGAGCTGCAATGAACATTTTGGTACATGACTCTTTTTGAATTTTGGTTTTCTCAGGGTATATGCCCAGTAGTGGGATTGCTGGGTCATATGGTAGTTCTATTTGTAGATTTTTAAGGAACCTCCATACTGTTCTCCATAGTGGCTGAACCAATTCACATTCCCACCAGCAGTGCAAGAGTGTTCCCTTTTCTCCACACCCTCTCCAGCATTTATTGTTTCTAGATTTTTTGATGATGGCCATTCTGACTGGTGTGAGATGATATGTCATTGTAGTTTTGATTTGCATTTCTCTAATGATTAATGATGTTGAGCATTCTTTCATGTGTTTGTTGGCAGTCTGTATATCTTCTTTGGAGAAATGTCTATTTAGGTCTTCTGCCCATTTTTGGATTGGGTTGTTTGTTTTCTTGTTATTGAGCTGCATGAGCTGCTTGTAAATTTTGGAGATTAATCCTTTGTCAGTTGCTTCATTTGCAAATATTTTCTCCCATTCTGAGGGTTGTCTTTTGGTCTTGTTTATGGTTTCCTTTGCTGTGCAAAAGCTTTGAAGTTTCATTAGGTCCCATTTGTTTATTTTTGTTTTTATTTCCATTACTCTAGGAGGTGGGTCAGAAAGGATCTTGCTGTGATTTATGTCATAGAGTGTTCTGCCTATGTTTTCCTCTAAGAGTTTGATAGTTTCTGGCCTTACATTTAGGTCTTTAATCCATTTTGAGCTTATTTTTGTGTATGGTGTTAGGGAGTGATCTAATCTCATACTTTTACATGTACCTGTCGAGTTTTCCCAGCACCAATTATTGAAGAGGCTGTCCTTTCTCCACTGTACATTACTGCCACCTTTATCAAAGATAAGGTGTCCATATGTGCATGGGTTTATCTCTGGGCTTTCTATCCTGTTCCATTGATCTATCTTTCTGTTTTTGTGCCAGTACCATACCGTCTTGAAAACTGTAGCTTTGTAGTATAGTCTGAAGTCAGGGAGCCTGATTCCTCCAGTTCCTTCTTTCGTTCTCAAGATTGCTTTGGCTATTCGGGGTCTTTTGTGTTTCCATACAAATTGCAAAATTTTTTGTTCTAGTTCTGTGAAAAATGCCAGTGGTAGTTTGATAGGGATTGCATTGAATCTGTAGATTGCTTTGGGTAGTAGAGTCATTTGCACAATGTTGATTCTTCCAATCCAAGAACATGGTATATCTCTCCATCTATTTGTATCATCTTTAATTTCTTTCATCAGTGTCTTATAATTTTCTGCATACATGTCTTTTGTCTCCTTAGGTAGGTTTATTCCTAGATATTTTATTCTTTTTGTTGCAATGGTAAATGGGAGTGTTTTCTTGATTTCACTTTCAGATTTTTCATCCTTAGTATATAGGAATGCCAGAGATTTCTATGCATTAATTTTGTATCCTGCCACTTTACCAAATTCATTGATTAGCTCTAGTAGTTTTCTGGTAGTATCTTTAGGGTTCTCTATGTATAGGATCATGTCATCTGCAAACAGTGACAGCTTTACTTCTTCTTTTCTGATTTGGATTCCTTTTATTTCCTTTTCTTCTCTGATTGCTGTGGCTAAAACTTCCAAAACTATGTTGAATAAGAGTGGTGAGAGTGGGCAACCTTGTCTTGTTCCTGATCTTAGTGGAAATGCTTTCAGTTTTTCACCATTGAGGATGATGTTTGCTGTGGGCTTGTCATATATGGCCTTTATTATGTTGAGGACAGTTCCCTCTATGCGTACTTTCTGCAGGGTTTTTATCATAAATGGGTGTTGAATTTTGTCAAAAGCTTTCTCTGCATCTATTGAGATGATCATATGGTTTTTCTCCTTCAGTTTGTTAATATGGTTTATCATATTGATAGATTTGCGTATATTGAAGAATCCTTGCATTCCTGGAATAAACCCCACTTGATCATGGTGTATGATTCTTTTAATGTGCTGTTGGATTCTGTTTGCTAGTATTTTGTTGAGGATTTTTGCATCTATGTTCATCAGTGATATTGGCCTGTAGTTTTCTTTCTTTGTGACATCCTTGTCTGGTTTTGGTATCAGGGTGACGGTGGCCTCATAGAATGAGTTGGGGAGTGTTCCTCCCTCTGCTATATTTTGGAAGAGTTTGAGAAGGACAGGTGATAGCTCTTCTCTAAATGTTTGATAGAATTCGCCTGTGAAGCCATCTGGTCCTGGGCTTTTGTTTGTTGGAAGATTTTTAATCACATTTTCAATTTCAGTGCTTGTGATTGGTCTCTTCATATTTTCTATTTCTTCCTGATTCAGTCTTGGCATGTTGTGCATTTCTAAGAATTTGTCCATTTCTTCCAGATTGTCCATTTTATTGGCATAGAGTTGCTTGTAGTAATCTCTCATGATCTCTTTTATTTCTGCAGTGTCAGTTGTTACCTCTCCTTTTTCATTTCTAATTCTATTGATTTGAGTCTTCTCCCTTTTTTTCTTGATGAGTCTTGCTAGTGGTTTATCTATTTTGTTTATCTTCTCAAAGAACCAGCTTTTAGTTTTATTGATCTTTGCTATTGTTTCCTTCATTTCTTTTTCATTTATTTCTGATCTGATTTTTATGATTTCTTTCCTTCTGCTAGCTTTGGGGTTTTTTTGTTCTTCTTTCTCTAATTGCTTGAGGTGCAAGGTTAGGTTGTTTATTCGAGATGTTTCCTGCTTCTTAAGGTGGGCTTGTACTGCTATAAACTTCCCCCTTAGAACTGCTTTTGCTGCATCCCACAGGTTTTGGGTCGTTTTGTCTCCATTGTCATTTGTTTCTAGGTATTTTTTGATTTCTTTGATTTCTTCAGTGATCACTTCATTATTAAGTAGTGTATTGTTTAGCCTCCATGTGTTTGTATTTTCTACAGATCTTTTCCTGTAATTGATATCTAGTCTCATGGCGTTGTGGTCAGAAAAGATACTTGATACAATTTCAATTTTCTTAAATTTACCAAGGCTTGTTTTGTGACCTACGATATGATCTATCCTGGAGAATGTTCCATGAGCACTTGAGAAAAATGTGTATTCTGTTGTTTTTGGATGGAGTGTCCTATAAATATCAATTAAGTCCATCTTGTTTAATGTATCATTTAAAGCTTGTGTTTCCTTATTTATTTTCATTTTGGATGATCTGTCCATGGGTGAAAGTGGGGTGTTTAAGTCCCCTACTATGAATGTGTTACTGTCGATTTCCCCTTTTATGGCTGTTAGTATTTGCCTTATGTATTGAGGTGCTCCTATGTTGGGTGCATAAATATTTACAATTGTTATATCTTCTTCTTGGATCGATCCCTTGATCATTATGTAGTGTCCTTCTTTGTCTCTTTTAATAGTCCTTATTTTAAAGTCTATTTTGTCTGATATGAGAATTGCTACTCCAGCTTTCTTTTGGTTTCCATTTGCATGGAATATCTTTTTCCATCCCCTTACTTTCAGTCTGTATGTGTCTCTAGGTCTGAAGTGGGTCTCCTGTAGACAGCATATATAAGGGTCTTGTTTTTGTATCCATTCAGCCAGTCTGTGTCTTTTGGTGGGAGCATTTAGTCCATTTACATTTAAGGTAATTATCTATATGTATGTTTCTATTCCCATTTTCTAAATTGTTTTGGGTTCGTTATTATAGGTCTTTTCCTTCTCTTGTGTTTCTTGCCTAGAGAAGATCCTTTAGCATTTGTTGTAAAGTTGGTTTGGTGGTGCTGAACTCTCTCAGCTTTTGCTTGTCTGTAAAGGTTTTAATTTCTCCATCAAATCTGAATGAGATCCTTGCTGGGTAGAGTAGTCTTGGCTGCAGGTTTTTCTCCTTCATCACTTTCAGTATGTCCTGCCACTCCCTTCTGGCTTGTAGGGTTTCTGCTGAGAGATCAGCTGTTAACTTTATGGGGATTCCCTTATGTGTTATTTGTTGTTTTTCCCTTGCTGCTTTTAATATGCTTTCTTTGTATTTAATTTTTGACAGTTTGATTAATATGTGTCTTGGCGTATTTCTCCTTTTATTTATCCTGTAGGGGACTCTCTGTGCTTCCTGGACTTGATTAACTATTTCCTTTCCCATATTAGGGAAGTTTTCAACTATAATCTCTTCAAATATTTTCTCAGTCCCTTTCTTTTTCTCTTCTTCTTCTGGAACCCCTATAATTCGAATGTTGGTGCGTTTAATGTTGTCCCAGAGGTCTCTGAGACTGTCCTCAGTTCTTTTCATTCTTTTTTCTTTATTCTGCTCTGCAGTAGTTATTTCCACTATTTTATCTTCCAGGTCACTTATCCATTCTTCTGCCTCAGTTATTCTGCTATTGATCCCATCTAGAGTACTTTTAATTTCATTTATTGTGTTGTTCATCGTTGCTTGTTTCATCTTTAGTTCTTCTAGGTCCTTGTTAACTGATTCTTGCATTTTGTCTATTCTATTGTCCATTCTATCTCCAAGATTTCGGATCAACCTTACTATCATTATTCTGAATTCTTTTTCAGGTAGACTGCCTCTTTCCTCTTCATTTGTTAGGTCTGGTGCATTTTTATCTTGCTCCTTTATCTGCTGTGTGTTTTTCTGTCTTCTTACTTTGCTTATCTTACTGTGTTTGTGGTCTCCTTTTTGCAGGCTGCAGGTTCGTAGTTCCTCCTCTTTTTGATGTCTGTCTCCAGTGGCTAAGGTTGGTTCAGTGGGTTGTGTAGGCTTCCTGGTGGAGGGGACTAGTGCCTGGGTTCTGGTGGATGAGGCTGGATCTTGTCTCTCTAGTGGGCAGGTTCATGTCTGGTGGTGTGTTTTGGGGTGTCTGTGGCCTTATTATGATTTTAGGCAGCCTCTCTGCTAATGTGTGGGGTTGTGTTCCTGTTTTGCTAGTTGTTTGGCATAGGTTTTCCAGCACTGTGGCTTGCTGGTCTTTGAGTGAAGCTGGGTGCTGGTGTTAAGATGGAGGTCTCTGGGAGATTTTCGCCGTTTGATATTATGTGGAGCTGGGAGGTCTCTTGTGGACCAGTGTCCTGAAGTTGGCTCTCCTACCTCAGAGGCAGAGCCCTGCCTCCTGGCTGGAGCACCAAGAGCTTTTCATCCACACGGCTCAGGATAAAAGGGAGAAAAAGTAGAGGGAATTAGTAGAAGTATGAGGAAAGAAAGAAGGAAAGGAAGGTAGGAAGGAAGGAAGAAAGAAAGAAAGAAGTAAAGAAGGAAAGAAGGCAAGAAGGAAAGAAAGGAGGGAGGGAGGGAGGAAGGAAGGAAGTAGGGAAAGAAGGAAAAAAGACAGAAAGCAAGAAGATACAGTAAAAATAAAATAAAGTATAATAAAGTTATTGAATTAAAAAATTCTTATTTAGAAAAAAAAAGGGACGGATAGAACCTTAGGACAAATGTTGGAAGCAAAGCTATACAGACAAAATCTTACACAGAAGCATACACATACACCCTCACTAAAAGAGGTAAATGGGGAAAAATCATAAATCTTGCTGTCAGAGACCACCTCCTCAATTTGGGATGATTCGTTGTCTAAAGGAAGGTAGGAAGGAAGGAAAGAAAGAAAGAAAGAAAGAAAGAACGAAGGTAAAGTATAATAACGTTATTAAAATTAATTATTAAGAAAAAAAATTTAAAAAAAAAACATGGACGGATAGAACCCTAGGACAAATGGTGGAAGCAAGACTATACAGACAAGATCTCACACAGAAGCATACACATACACATTCACAAAAAGAGGAAAAGGGAAAAAATCATAGATCTTGCTCCTAAAGTCCACTTCCTTAATTTGGGATGATTGGTTGTCTATTCAGGTATTCCACAGATGCAGGGTATACCAAGTTGATTGTGGAGCTTTAATCCGCTGCTTCTGAGGCTGCTGGGAGAGATCTCCCTTTCTCTTCTTTGTTCTCACAGGTCTCAGGGCTCAGCTTTGGATTTGGCCCTGGCACTGCGTGTAGGTCGCTGGAGGGCGTCTGTTTTTTGCTCAGACAGGATGGGGTTAAAAGAGCCACTGATTCGGGGGCTCTGGCGCACTCAGGCCGGCAGGGAGGGAGGGGCACGGAGTGCGGGGCGGGCCTGCTCGTGACTTTGCACCAGCCAGAGGCGCGCTGTGCGTTCTCCCGGGGAAGTTGTCCCTGGATCCCGGGAACCTGGCAGTGGCGGGCTGCACAGGCTCCGCGGAAGAGGAGTGTGGAGAGTGACCTGTGCTCGCACACAGGCCCCTTGGTGGCGGCAGCAGCAGCCTTAACGTCTCCCGCCCGCCTCTGGGGTCCGCGCTTTTAGCCGCGGTTTGCGCCCGTCTCTGGATTCCGCGCTTTCAGCCGCGGCTCGCGCCCGTCTCTGGATTCCGCGCTTTCAGCCGCGGCTCGCGCCCGTCTCTGGATTCCGCGCTTTCAGCCGCGGCTCGCGCCCGTCTCTGGATTCCGCGCTTTCAGCCGCGGCTCGCGCCCGTCTCTGGGGTCCGCACTTTCAGCCGCGGCTCGCGCCCGTCTCTGGAGTTCCTTTAAGCAGCGTTCTTAAACCCCTCTCCTCACGCCCCAGGAAACAAAGAGGGAAGGAAAAGTCTCCTGCCTCTTCGGCAGGTGCAGACTTTTCCCCGGACTCCCTCCTGGCTAGCTGTGGTGCACTAACCCCTTCAGGCTATGTTCAAGCTGCCATCCCCAGTCCTCTCCCTGCGCTCCGGCCTCAGCTCGCAGCCCCGCCCGCCCCGGCGGGTGAGCAGACAAGCCTCTCGGGCTGGTGAGTGCCGGTCGGCACCGATCCTCTGTGCGGGAATCTCCCCGCGTTGCCCTCCGCACCCGTTGCTGTGCACTCCTCCGCGGCTTCGAAGCTCCCCCCTCCGCCTCCCGCAGTCTACGCCCGCGAAGGGGCTTCCTAGTGTGTGGAAACTTTTCCTCCTTCACAGCTCCCTCCCACTGGTGCAGGTGCCGTCCCTATTCTTTTGTCTCTGTTTTTTCTTTTTTTCTTTTGCCCTACCCAGGTACGTGGGGAGTTTCTTGCCTTTTGGGAGGTCTGAGGTCTTCTGCCAGCCTTCAGTAGGTGTTCTGTAGGAGTTGTTCCACGTGTAGATGTATTTCTGGTGTATCTGTGGGGAGGAAGGTGATCTCCGCGTCTTACTCTTCCGCCATCTTCCGCCTTCTCCCCAATCATTAACTCTTGATCCAGCCTTTTGAGACTCAGGGGAGGCCTGGGAGACTAAAGCAAAAGCTTTTTACTTCGGAAGATGGGGACATTGGGGCTTGAATATGGTTCCATTAGGGGGAAGTGACTTTGCAGTAGAAAAAAGGGTTAGTGCAATAGTAGGAGCACTTTGACTGTCAATCTCAAGACTCTCAAAGGTCAGTCAAAAGAGGATTTTCTGTCACAAGGAGGGGTGAACAAGGCTAGAAAGAATAGGGTCAGGAAGAGGGGTGAGTGGTGGCATAACCCCATAGTTAAGCAGGAAATATTCCCAGGTGGGTGTTAAGGAGGGCTGTTTTGTGTTGCAGTGCTCATGGTGGGCCCATATTGAGGGGTCTTGGAAGAAGGCATTTTGTCTGGATTGGTGAATGAATACAATTAGTTCAGCTGATCATTTATGAGGCAAAAAATGGGAATTTGGAAGGTCTATGTCTGGCCTTATTCTAGATAAACAATGGGAGCATCCACGAGTCTTGTCTAAGTCACATGGGGCAGGGTGGGGGGGGTTCAGGAAGTCATTTCTAGGAACATAAAGGAAGTTTATTAACTTCCACTGTTTCCAGGAGCACTGACTCAGGGAAAATTTAACATCATCACTATGAATTTCTTCAAATTACTTTTATTCAAACTTCTTACACAAATTGTTTTGAATAGCATATTGTTCATTATTGTTACATGATATACATTTATCATCATGTCGAACAGTTCAGAGCCACATAAGCAGCATCTGTACCAAGCTACATTTTCCAAGGGACTGGACATTCAGCAATGATTTAAACTTGTTTTTATTGACCATTTCTTTTGCCAAAAATAATGATTTTAATAAATACACACTGAAGACTTATCTGAGTTGCCTGTGTACAATAAATTCCGCAATGATATATTAATCCACAAACATTTATTTTTTTTCTTTTTTGAGTTCAGGCCACATGCAAGGGCCTCTGAGTAGTCTGGTTGTATTAAAGAGCTTGCCAACACTTAGTAGCAGCCTCAGGGAGAGATTGAGTCGGGAGAAAGTGATGAAATATGGGTTTCTTTGTGAAAGCTCCTGGAGGGCAGGGACTGACTGTCTCCTGTTTCTTCTGTACACACCTCATGGGGCTGTGTATTAGATTAGGCACTTAATTAGAAAGCTTGTTTTTAATTCATCCACAGCACAAAATGTCCTCAAAATTGACCTTCCAAAAGAATTCATTTTGCCACCTCTTAGTTCCGGTTCTTCCAACTGGCAGGAAGAAATCAGTACTGCACACACACCCAGTCTTGATGGGCTACAAGTGGTGTGCAAGGTGAGGATTGTGCTGCTGGTTGCTGCAGAGACTAACAAGAGGAATTAACATTCTGCCACACTCTTGAGAAAGGGGCGGGGGCAGACTTTATTCCAGTTGACTTCAGGCCACCTTGAAAATATCAGCTATAATCCAATAAAATAACGTGCTTATCAATCATACCTGTTCCCTGTTTCCTGAGCACCAGAGCAGAGAGCCTTTTGAAGGACTTAGTTGAAGTTTCAGCTTCTGTCCTCCTCTGTCTTTCCACAAAGCTAATTTCAGAGCAGGAGCAATGGGTCTAGGACAAATCCATATATGTCACAAATGCTCTGCCTTTGTGTCAGGTCTAAAAGCACTGCAGGGTCTAGGGGCCTATGATTTGGTGAGTTCAGCAACTAAAAGACTGATGTTCATAGGCAAAGACCAGGAGATCTATCACCATACAGACAATGTATTTCAATCGAAAGCCCTTTTTCTTCAGGCCCACTTTATGTCCTGATAGTGTCTGGTAAATGAATTCCATTGACCAGAGCAGGGGAAGGAGGCTTCTTCCGTTTGGTCTTGGTAGGACTCCTTCCCAACACCAGCACCCCTCTCCCCCTCTAGACCTATCAGCCTCTCTCTCTACAGCCAGCCCACTGATGCTGCCTTTCCACCTGCACACTGATGAGGTCTCTGTTTTTATCTTTTACCAGCTTCTTCCCCTTTCACAAATGCTTCCCTGGAACCATTTCCTCCATGAAAGTTTTCATTGATTTCCTACCACTGTAGGAACCATAAAAGACCTTTTCACTGAAGGTCAGTGAAAAGCCAGTCCCCTGCAGCTGGCTGAGTCCATTCACAACACAACATCTGTGCCTTATTTTAGTGTCCCTTAGTACTAAAGAAGTGCTGGTGTAATGAGAGAAAAAAAAATAAAAACAGTGATTAAAATCTAGTGTCCTAGCCCTCTTCCCACCTCACCCTGGGCATCTGAGACTATTTGCATCTCTGAGAGAGGAACCACCAGGGAGGGAGAAGGTAGTCTTTTCATAAGTTTACATAAATAAGGTGTAAAAAAAAGAGCAACATTTAAGGGAAGTAAAGGCAGGATTGTGGGAATTTTACATTGAAAATTGAAGACTGGCAGGGGCTAGAAGTTGAATCCAGGGAGGCTGGAGGTGGGTGGGGAAGGAATGGACTGAGGGCAGGGCATTTGGGAGCCTGAGAGGAAGACAGAGCTCAAGAGCCAGCCAGTGATAAAGACAGGGAGAAGGATGGAGATAAAAGGATTTGCTTCTTACAAGTTCTGCCGTGGATTTTGCACTGGCTCTTTTTTTCTCTTAAGAGGCTGTTTGGGGAAGCAATTATCATGGGACATGTCGCCCCTCCCTGGGATTGCACCTCCAGTGCGCTAGGCTGGGAACATTGTCCTGACCCTAAGGGCTTCTTCCTCAGTAGAAGAAAGCTTTCTCTGTCCTGGGGTGCATTTTGTGTGGATGAAGTTTGCGGTGAAACTTCCTTGCTCTTGCTTAAGCATGTGTGTCATAACACACCTGGCCAGCCTGTTAGTTTATCTGCCCCTGTGGGAAGGGGACAGGGTCTTTGTCTGCAGCAGGAGAGGGTATCATTCAGTCTGTCTCCCATCATTGCTATCTAGAGAGACCCGCTGACATGGGAGACCATTTCACACCACAGACCAGACCTAGATCTTGCTGAGTCTCTTCTCCATGAGTAAAGTGTTGTTCCAACCAGTGCTTTGCTTGTTGAGCTCTATTTAGCAACTCCAACCCCACAGGAAAGGCAGTGGATGTGGCCTGAAGTGGGGAGATCACTACTGGTGGTGGGCAGCCTTGTACTCCTCACCTCCACGAAATGAGACCCTTGTCAGGGCTCGGCCTCTGGAGCTTCCTGTGGGACAATGCAGGTAAAGATTTATATCTTGAATTCAGATATTTATATTTATATTGATATATTCTCAGTTGTAAGATATGTTTTACTTGAATGTTTTTCTATTTAAAACAGGGTGACCTAAGGCCCTGTGGTTATACAATTGCAATTGCCAAGGGCAAACACAGACCCTTCAACTTCTTGTTCTTCATCTCATGATTGATTAGCAAAGATTAAAGCTGTTTCTCATGACTGATCAGCTAAAGTGATAACTGAGACTTCCGCTTTCATCAAACAAGTCCAATTGCAAATCACTCCATCTGCAGCTTGTTTACTCCTCACTAAAAATAGCAAGTCCACCATTCTGAGACACGCTGATCTGTGGATCTGGGATGGTCTCCCCATTTCAATAGCCTAAATAAAATCAGTCTCCCTACTTGCCCAACTTTTGTCTTTGACACAGCGAAGGAGATAGCAGTATGTTTCTAGGACAGCTGGGATGTGACCTTCTCCCTTCAACATTCCACTCATTCATCTAGATTTATCTTCTGATGAACCAATATCTGAAGTCCTCCCCTTGGCCTACAATCCTGCAGCGTCAGACCCAGGGTTCCTCTTCCCGTAGCTCACTCTGCTGTGACGAGAACACACCAACATACCCTTGCCTGGGGGCCCACTTCCTGAGCACTCGGCTGCTCCTTCCTTCTCCAGACATCTCCACATCTGGTCCCTCACTTTGTTTCTGCCCAGATGTCCCCTCCCCAACCAACCTATCTAGACTTGCTGACTGCATTTTTCTTACCACCATTGCCTGAACATATTTATTTAATCTGTTCTCTGCCTCCCTTGAAGATAAACACATTTAGGGCAGGTGCCTAAAAAATTGTCCAGCACAAAGAACAGACTCAGTAAGTACCTGTCACTCACCTGCAGAGAGGAGGACCTCCCAGTGCAGCTAATGCACCAGCACAGGTAAGGAATGGTGTTGACAATGACATAGGGTCAAGACCATGTAATGACATGGGAGATTTTGATTTCATAAAGTAGAGCAAAACCATCAAATCTGTGCTTATAGTTACCTCTGATGGTGGTGCGGGGGGATATTATTGGGAAGATAGAGAGTAGTCTTGGGTTATATGCAGTATTTTTTTCAAGTAAACTGGGTAGGGCATACATGGATATTTGTTATATTTTCCAGTTTTTCTATGCCTGAATTATTTATAGTAATAAAAAGAGAGTAAATTGGAAAAGAGAAGATGTAAATGACACAGAAAAAAACTGTTTCAAAAAGTTTTAGGAATAGGGTAGTGGCTAGAGAAAGATGATGAGTTTTAAGATGGGATTAAATGGAAGTTCCATAAAATTAAAGTCTTTTGTTTGTTTGTTTTTACTTTCCCACCTTTAGAACCTAGAAACTTTGCCTACAACATAAAAAAACATTAAAGAAATACCTTTAAATGAATGAATGAGTAAATGAATGGGTGAGTGAACGAATGAAGCCTATCAAATCATGTCTATTTGTGGGTGGAAGTGGTGTGGTAGATGATGCAGAGGAGAGCAGTTTCTTATTAGAAAAAGTGAAGCTTATGAGAAAATGAGGGATCAAGATTAAGAGCATACATGGGGGCCTTTGACAAAGCCAGAGGCACTGAGTTTATTCTGTAAGACAGAAACTTGGATCTGGCTGCAGAGAAATTTGCAAAGTTACTGATGACAATGTTCTTCTTTGAAGGTTTCTATGTACTCAGTGAAGTAAAATTGGGAGTGGGGGTTGATAAATTGTGAGGGCTTAGAGGAGAGGAGGCCTGGAATCTTCCCAGAGCAAAGGAACGTGAACTTCCTAGGTGAGCTGTAGCTCTTCCCTCTGACTCAGAGGCTGATCTCTCCCTTCTCCATCCTGCTTCCAGCCCAGAAGCTGGCTGACACAGGCAACATGAATGGTTTCTTACAACATGAATTCTGGTTGGGTTTGGCCAATGGAGATTGCTGGCAGGAGCTAGAAGAAAAGGAGATTGATATTGTATTTCTTTTCCTCTTTCCCGCAGACTGGCAGGCTGGCTGCAGCACTTGGCCACAGGTTGTCTAGAGACCCTCTCCACATAGCTTTAGGGGTGATAATGCTGTTTCATTTTTACTAACTCTAGGCACTTCATTCCCCTTTGTAGTTTCTTAATACTGTGTCCATACTTTGCAAAGTCCATCTTTATCAAACTCTTCTCATATTTTGCAGTTTGATTGTTCTCTCTGTTCTCTGTCTAATCCATAACCTAAATGGCCCCAGGAAATAAACTCCCATATGAGAATTGGAATTGTTTTCCTCACATCTCTGAGGGAGGCAGGGATAACCTCCATTCCAGGGGGGGAATAAAACTAAGACCACTCATGTCTGCACCAGCATCACTATCCTTGAAGGTCATCAGGAGGGCAAGACATTGGACCCCCAGTGGTCATTGTGTCTGGGATATGCTGGCTTCTCCTGACAGCTTGGGAGACCATAAAGAAGACAGAGGACAGGAACTGAAAGACATGGGTATTTGTTCAACTGAGAACATGAGTGGTTGATCAGAAAACTTTGAAGGCAGCTTGGAAGGAGCCAGCAGATTTGGGTGAGGCCCAGGCCCAGAAGCTGACTGTGAGGATTGGCATGGATGCTGGTGGGGAAGAAGTAGGACACTGATGGTGGGCCATAGATACGTGATCAGACTCAGACCCAGCTGAGAACTCTGAACCAAAAAATCCTGCCTGGGCCTCCCTCAGGAGTATGCAGGAGAGCGGCCTCCTCATGTAACAACCATTTTTGTGGCTGTACTTGGGTCAGTTGCCTCCCAAGATGATATGAATTTGCCTCAAGACTCATCTCTAATACCCCTCATTTCTCCAGGGATCTAAAAAACTAGTGTGTGCTGGATATAGAAGTATAAAGTCTACTTCAAGAAAAACTATCTTGCCTGTTGAAAAAGTTACCACTCTGTGTAGGGAGCACATAGGGGATTGGAGTCTACAGATACCACAACAAGCAGGATGAAATATATGGGTACAGCAAGCCAAACCTTGAGTCTTTGCACTCACCTGGAATTTGAGATTCCATGTGATGGCTTGAGCACTTGGAAGAGGTGTTAATTCTAGGTACAGCTGGTTAGTTCTTGGCATATAGGAATCCAATGGCTCAGAATGTGTGTGACCTACCCCATTGCCCCATGCATTCCCTGCAAGAGAATCCAGAGGCCACCTCCTTCATGGAGGCATCAGGAAGTGCAGGGTGTGGAGGAGGGCACAGCGTCCTTGGAAACGCTTGTGATGGCTGTCCTATGGAGACTGTTGATGAGAGTAGGGAACACAGTAATAGAATTGAGTCCTCTTTTCCCAATGGTAATAATAAGATCCTGAGGGAGGAGAGGCCAGGGAAGCAGTTCATTGTCACAGTCAAGGTGGGCACATTGACCACAGTGAGCTTCAGAGACCTAAGCCAAAAGACAAGTTGATTGTAGACTTCATAGTAGTGAATTATATGGGCAGCTTCACATATAAAACTAGAAGGACTCTGAATCTGATAAGATGTATCAAGGGTCTTAAGAAGGATTAACAACCTCAGCCACTTCCCAGACCTAAATGTGTTCTTTGAAGGGAGGCCACATCCCTTTGAGAAAGAATCTTGCAACACATCTGAGGACACGCTTATTCTCTCCCCTCACATCGTCTTCAGAGGCAGGTGCAGTGAAACAGCACAAGCCATTTGCGGCCATTTAACAGGAAACTTGTACATTGGTGAAAAGAAATTTTCTTTTCTGGTGTTAATTTTCTGCAATTCTCGGTGACCCCAAAATACCCTATGGTTCACTTAGAAGCTCATGTAATAGCTGATCCTGTGGAACAGTGGACCCATCCTGAGGTTATTTCCCCAGCCCCAGAATGAGTCCTGGGATAGATAATATGCCGAATAATGTCAGAATCTCCAAGTTTATTCTCTATTCTATTAAGAAGTTTCTCATTCCATACCAAGATAGTAAAACAAAAGAAATACAATATCCTAATGGAAATTTTAGGGGCTAGTGCTAATCGCTGATTTAAAATTACCCTGCAAAACGAGAGACAAATTGTTGCACTAATCACACACACACAAAAAACGGTACTATTCTTGGTGGTCCACTTTCAATCTTGCAGGTAACATATAACACATTGAAGAAGCTACTCCAACCTATTACCAGGTGACCTCCTGAAGCTGCAAGGTTTGAGGGACACTGAAGCAAGTAAAGGCCCTTCAGCAGGCCCAGGCTGTTGTGCATGTTGCCCTGCCACTTGGGCCTTCTGTAACATCATAGCACATTGAAGAAGTCCTCAGTGTCTGTGGCAGACCTCAATGGGAAAACCACAGTGCAGACCATGAACGGTTGGATAAGGTCCATGCCCTCCCATTCTACTAGTCTCCATTTTAAAAGCAGCTCTTGGCTCCCACTGGGCCCTGTTACAAATTGAGGACACTATTGTGGGAAACAGTGTCATCAGGCAAGTTGAACTGCATGTCGTAAACCAAGTGTCATCTAACCAACTGATCCATAAAGTTAGACGTGTGCACTGGTCTTGTGTCATGTGGAGTTTAGGCCTTGTGTTATGTGGGCTTGAGCCCAAGCAGGTCTGGAAGGCACACATAAATTACAGGAGGAAGTGGTTCCAATTCCCATAGTAGCTCTGTCTGCTGCTTTGTTACCTGTTCCTCCACGCTTGCCTACACATGACCTTATCTGGGGTGCATGGCCTTTATTTTCATGTACCTGTCAAAGCTGTGTAGCTACTAACACAACTCAGGAAGGAAAGGCTTGTCATGTGCAGCAGAAGAGCAAACAGACTCTTCATCTTGAATTCAGACTGTAAAAGTGTGTCCTCACAGTCCCTGTGAACTTTGGGGGTTTACGCATGAGGTGCCAGAACAATGCCTAACTGTGGTAGTTCAATATTCACAGCAAAGTTACCATTTGTTCCTTCAGTGTTGTCTTTTTCTATCATCATGAAACAGGATTTAGTAAGCACTGGATTGTTTACCTACTAATTCTGGAGACAGTATCAGGAGAGAGAATTGACAAATTTGACAGAAAATCTGATGGAACTTTCATTGTTTCCTTTATTGCAGATATGAACTTTTTTCATCTGCTGAAAATGGTGGACAGAGCTGAGTATCTTCCATCTGCCCATCAGATCCACTCTCCTTCTATTGTCTGGCTCAGTGTCCACAGGAGCTTACCTACATGGACAACATCAACATTTCCTCTCACCCTTGGCTTCTGGCTGGCTTCAGACAATGGGAAGGACAGTGAAAATCAGAGGGAGGAAAAGGAGTGAAGTCAGACAATTCTCACAGCCCCTTCCCTGCAAAGTGATTCTTGATGACTGCAACTCTCCACAGAAGCTCCTGTCATGGGTCCCTTTCCATACTGCTCCCTGCATCTGCAGGTCCTGGTGACCCTCACCCTCAGAGGCCTACAAGTGCCTCCTCTGACTAGTTCCAAGGACTGCACCATCCCTGATTAAATTCCCTGTAAGCTACCCTAATCGAACAGCCATCTGTTCAGCCAGGGCTCTGACTGCTGCACTAGGGAAATGTAATAAATGAGCCAGGCAACCTTGAGTGCTTTTTTGATGTTTGTAATCTTTTTTTAAAGTAAAACAAGTCATCCCAGTCAAATGATTTACCTCAGTAACATTTAGGTGTTTAGGCACCAGAAAAGGTAGAACAGTGCCAGTTTATCAACAGAGTTTTGAATTTAAGAGCAGAAGTAGAAAACTGAGCTAGGAGGGAACTGGTGTGGGAAGTTAGAGAAAGGGATGAGTTGGAGGTGTCACTGGAGGACTCTGTTGAGGTGATAATCTGGAGGAGATAGCTGGGAGTATTGGAAGTATCAGAGAGAGACATTTGAGATGAAGAATTAAAGGTGCAGTTACTGGTGATCCAGTCAGGGTGTAATGAGGCCTGAGTGTCAAATCTCAGGGAATTCTGAGAAGGTTGAAGGGGTGAGGGAGAGAGGAAGAAATAATCCAGGAGAGCTCAGGTATTTAAGAATGAGATGTGATAACTGAGGAGCTGAGATGGGAGGAGGAGAGGTAGAGGTTGTGCACCACAGGGGAAGAGACACTGAGGGAGGAGAGAACAGACATGAATTAAGAGCAGCATCTGGGCACAAGGAAGGTGCCAACACCCCCTCCAGGCATGGAAACATGTGGGAAAAGAGAAAACAAAGCCTTTTGGTGGAAGGACTCAGGGCATCTAAGCTTCAGTGAGGCAACATGAAAAGGGAGCAGAGCTGGAATGCTGGCAGGGCTCCTTTCCTGGAAAGACTGGGGAGCGAGGGCTTCACTCGAGCAGTGAGTCAGGTGCACATGCAATTTCTGTGAATTCCTCAACCCAGATTTTAAAACAAAGATGGGTTTTTTTGTCACTGTTGCTGACAAGGAATTCAAAGATAGCTCATGAAGCTAAAGGACATATTTTCATAAACTTTCTCCTCACCTTTCTGGTTGTCACTTTACAAATATAGACTCTAAACTATAGAAAGGGTACACCTACGCTGAGGGTTCCAGGGACAGAAATGGGATCTCCTACATTTTAGTTCTTGGTGCCCTGAGGATCTTAAACCTTTCAAAATCAGATACTTTATACAACTACTGCTTCTGAGCAGAGTCCCCAGTAAACATCTTCTTTTTCTTCATCTCATCTCAAGGTATCACACACAGTAGACCGAAACTGAAGAAGAGGTTTTTTGTCTGAGGTATAGCCATGGTACTGATCAAGCAGAGCAGATGAGACCTCAGCTGAAGCCCAGCTCCCTCTTAATCTTTGCTCTCATTGTCCTTGCTTTATGTTTAATGTTCCACAAAAGAATAGCATTTAGTAAGCGTTGACTGCACCACTGAAATCCAGCAGGTATGTAGAGCTGAATGTATTGACCACACTTTGGGGTAATTGATAGAAATAGCATACACCATTTTCAAAACTGAAGATTATTTATCCAGGTTGGTAAATATTTAAAATATTATTTTAAAAAAGCACGTACGATTTTTGCAAGTCAAATATCTGGACTCTTAACTGATGACTTAAAAACTCCACAGAGGGCTTCCCTGGTGGCGCAGTGGTTGAGAGTCTGCCTGCCGATGCAGGGGACACGGGTTCGTGCCCCAGTCCGGGAAGATCCCACATGCTGCGGAGCAGCTGGGCCCGTGAGCCATGGCCGCTGAGCCTGCGCGTCCGGAGCCTGTGCTCCGCAACGGGAGAGGCCACAGCAGTGAGAGGCCCGCGTACCGCAAAAAAAAAAAAAAAAAAAAACTCCAGAGAAAACCATTAATGAATAAAATGCAATTTTATATAATGTAAGCTACTAAAAAGCAAGAGACTAACAAATTCTTTGTCAAGGGGCAGTATTTTTTTTTAATACATATAATGTTTCCTTACAAATTGTATGCCCTTCCCAAGAAAAGTATGCATTAAGAGGGTATACAATTTGAATGCTCATTATTTTAACATGAAAAGTGATTACATGAAGAAAAACTATTGATAGCCTCAGGAGAAGTGATATTTAAACAACACAAGCCGTTTGGAGTGAATTATTGAATTTGTGTCTTTTCCTACAGAGCATAGCTTAGATGTATTTTGAGATATACATATTTTCCTGTGGTAGAATCTTGTGTAAGTTATCTTGTATTTACCACAATTTGCCAGCTTCACCCAAATAAGAGTGTGGATAGCAAAGGTGTCCATTCCAGAGCACCCCCATGGTAAGCACCTTTTCTTCTCCAAAGAGTGGTTTTGGGGTAGTATTCTACTGATGTTGGTGATGAGTCAAGTTTCCCTCAGTCTTCACACATTGTATATCTACTAATTCCATCCTATAACGACATGAGCAACAAGGAGGTAGCACATCCCAACCATGCAGGAGACAACCATCATTGGGAAGCCCAACCTGAAACACAAAGAGAAGTGGATTATGGTGTCTGGTGTCTGCATAGTACTGTGAGATCTGGACTTATTATTATATTATGTTATTGCAAAAGAATGCACTTTATATACAAGCTTTATAAATCCATAAGCTTTATATATCCATAAAGGTAACTGTCTTTTATTTCTAGAAATCAAAAGTTGGGTTCAGCCTAGATGATGTGGATGTGTGCCTCCATTAGATATCCCCCATTGTATCCCCCAAATGAATGTCAGTTCATTTTGACAGCACCATTTTACAGGCACCACCAATGTCTATTCTGCCCAGTTCCTGCATCCAAAATGCAGTGGTGCCATATGAACACAAGCATGTAGGGGCCAGGACCCCAGAGCGGACCTGGCTCCCTCAGAGCAGGTCCTCCTTTGCAGGAGCTGGCATCAGCTGCTCTCCCCCATCCAGGGCCTCCTCTCTGCACTGTCCTCCTGAGAGGTGCCTGCTCCCAGGCTGCCCCTAGTCTGCAATATTCCTGGGTCCCTTCAGTCATGAAATTTTTTGCTGGGCAATCCGGTAGGGGGATGTCAGACTCTCATTATGTACCCTCATCATGGGCAATCAAGGCACAAATCCCCACTGGAATTTTCAAGGGAACAACAACATAAAATATCAATGTATCTCTAATTATTAAAACATGCTTATATTAGTGCTTAGCAGTATGTGTGGCTGATTTTTTTTTTTCTTTGCGGTACACGGGCCTCTCACTGTTGTGGCCTCTCCCATTGCGGAGCACAGGCTCTGGACGCACAGGCTCAGCGACCATGGCTCACGGGCCCAGCCGCTCCGTGGCATGTGGGATCTTCCCGGACCAGGGCATGAACCCGTGTCCCCTGCATCAGCAGGCAGACTCTCAACCACTGAGCCACCAGGGAAGCCCTGATTTTTTAATAAAGTAAGTTTAGGGACAATATAAACAGAAATTTTAAATGAGTTTTTAAAGTACCTGAAAAATTCCATGAAAGAAAATCCATATCCATGCTGCTCTGCAATTCCTGAACAAACCACATTTGCTGATGCTCCAATCAGTGTCCCATTACCTAGAATAAAAATTCAAAAAGTAAAATAAAATCTCAGTTTATCTTGGTGGTAGGCTCCTGTTCTCTTTTGTTCTATGATACTTTGATCATCTCACAGGCTTTTGATTGATGATTACTTTACTGTTCACTACCAAAGTGATTGCTGTGCAAATATTTGCAGGAACAAAAAAAAACCATGAAGCTAATGGACATATTTTCATAAACTTTCTCCTCACCTTTCTGGTTGTCACTTTACAAATATAGACTCTAAACTATAGAAAGGGTACACCTACCCTGAGGATTCCAGGGACAGAAATGGGATCTCCTACGTTTTAGTTCTTGGTGCCCTGAGGATCTTAAACCTTTCAAAACCAGATACTTTATACAACTACTGCTGGCAAACAGAAAATAAATTCACTGCTTGTAAATATAGTAATTCATTTATGAATAGGGCTACTTCTGTTGGATGTGATAGGGAAGAGGAAAAGTTAAGGACAATTGGCAAATCACTGTGGGACGTGGTGACATATCTTTCAGAGGAAAATGTAAGTAGGGTCAACATCCACAGGAGAGAACATGTGTCTTCAGAGCAGTAGGATCTCAGATGAGAGCCACCATCCTTAGGACTCTAGGTCTGGACACCTACCAGCAAATCCTTTGTGTGGATGGAAAGATGGATGTAAACAACCATGATAATAAAATGCCTCTTTGGTTGGGCCTTTTTGACAGCACACATGATCTGCAGGGAAACTATGTGCATACACGTACACAAGTGCGGCCTCACAGTGAAGGATGTGACTCAAACCCAGCCCCCAACAGAGAGATGGGTTCGGGGAAGGGTAAATTTACTTAGTGAAGCCCATTGGCATCTTTCAGTCCCCCCCCGCAGAGGTCAGTGTTTGGGGATAGGTGCACGACCCAGGCTCAGCCAAGTTAGTTCAGTTCTGGCATTGTGCATTGCCGAGGACTATGAACTGTGAGACACAAATCTGTAGCTTCCAACAGCCCTCACGGGCCTGAGGGGCTGGTCTTTCTAAGACTGGACAGCAGAGCAGGAGGGCAAGGACCAAGGAAGCTGTGCCCTTCAGTGCTACATTGGCCCAGAGCTCCATGCTGCAACACTGAGCACAGAGAGAAGTGAGGAATAAATAACCTCAGAGCCATGTGACCTATGAGGTTTCTCCATGGAGGAGGACCATGGCACCCCTTCCATTACCCATGAAAGGCCTTTGCAGGTGTCGTGTGAGTGCTCAGCTGCACACATGTCCCCTCTCCACTCAATCCTTACACTCTCCTGAAACACACAGGCATCCAATCCGGTAGGAGTCATTATGCACCAGGCCCACAGGCTGCCAGCGCAAAGCATCATGAAGAGCCTCATCTCACTCTCCCTGCCTTTACTCCATGTAAAAGTTTGACTAGGGGGGTTTTGGTGAAAACTTCTGAAATAGCATGACACATCCATTTACATGCTTTCTCTAAGGATTAAATATATTTGACATGTCAATAATATGACTTTAGATGTTATGAGCTCAATAAAAACCTCCAGCGTCTCCCCAGAGCTCCGAGCCCACCAAGCCCAAGCCCCAATCTGCTTGTGGTCACTGTGTTTCTGATGCCCCATTTTGTGACAGTCCCCCTATTCCTCAGTGTAGTTCAAAGTGTACGGACCCATCCAGAGTTTTAGGAAGGGGGCAATGGAGGTGGGAGGGCAGGAGGGACAAGCCCATCACCAAGGAGAGAGGAACAGCTGCCCCATAGCAGGGGAGGGTGTGACAGGCCAACACCCAAGCTGCCTGCACAGGACAGACTTTAGAGTGGCCACAGCCAGCTAGGGAAAAGAGACTCAGTCTTACAGCTCCAAGGAACTGGATTTGCCAATAACCTGAGTGAGGTTGGAAGCAGACCCATCCTCAGAGCCACCAGAAGGGAGCACATCCTGCAGACACCTTGATCATGGCCTTGTGAGACTCTAAGCAGGGACCCAACTGAGCCATCCTTACCGAGAAGGCAAGAACTTGTAAGATAAAATATCCCCAAAGTTTGTCTATTTGTTATGGCAAGAACTGAGTCTGGATTTCCATCTCAATTCTGAGATCTGCCTCTGCTCCCACTTTCCCCCCACCCCAGACTTCCATTAGCTTCTTCCTAACTGCCCAACCCTAAGCAGGCTCACCCTCTAACCCCAGTAAGCCACTCCCCATGGAAATCAGCTCACATCCTCCAGGGGCTCACAGGGAGCCTGTTAGTGGAGAGACAAGGCATGACACCACGTGGGAGATGTGCAGTAGGCATGAGATCAGAGAGGCAGAGAGCAAACATTCAGGGGGCTGAGCATTGAGGTCCCCGTGTCCCCAAGAAGAAACTGAGGTGCAGAGAGGCAACATGCTGACTTGTTGGTGCTAGGAAGTGGGTGGGCCCAAGACTCGAACCAGGCATTCTGACTCCAGAGGAAGATCAAAGAGGGTAGGGCTCAGGCTGCATGATGTAAGCCTGAGGCCTTTCTGTCGACAGCCATGCAGAGCATTTGAAGGATTCCAAGCAGGTGGCAATGTACAAATTTTATGGCAGCACTGGTCCCAGCTAGGTGCTGACATACCAATGTGCCCATCCAGTCACCCTGCCAACAAGCTGACTCTTGCTCTGGAGAGATTCCACACAGAGTCATCTTGCCTGGGTATTATTTCACAGGGTCTGACAAGTCTGCTACCACAGGGAAGCCAATGTTCCTCAGAGGGCCCTGCCTGCAGACCTCTATCACAGAGCACACACATCAGTAGCTGGGCAGCATCTGCTCTGCCACCACAAACACTGCTACTCCAGAACTTATCGTGGAGACCTCTGCTTCTGGACAAAACAGAACTTCACACATGATTCAGGGTCACATTCAGGAACCTGGGTGGCCTCTAAAAATAACAGGCAACACTTTCCTCTTGTGTTGGGGATTAGTGGTTGAAAACATACTCCCTTTGCTCCCAATCAAGATGGCAGAGTAGGAGGATGTGGAACTCGCCTTCCCCCACAAACACATCAAAAATACATCTACATGAATAACAAATTTCACAGAAAACCAACTGAAAGCTGACAGAAATCTCTTATACAACCAAAGCAGCAAGAAAGATTCACATGTAACTGAGCAGGACAGAAAAAGAAAAAGGCATCATGAAGGGACTGGTCCCGCTGGGAGGGAGTTGTGAAAGAGGAAAGACCACACAGGTGGTCCCTCTCCCTGGGAACCCCCTGCTTCTTCGCAGAGGTCTGCCAGGTCAGATAGATGGACTGGAGGGGGCTGAACTCTACTCGCAAGGAGAGCGTGTGTACTGGCTTGCTAGTAATCAGGGTGGAGAGACTGGTGCTGACAGCTGCTACATCGTGACACTTCCCACCCCAGAACATGAACTGAGCAGGGATGATACAGTGCACAGTGGCTAGGCTCTGAAACTTGGGCTTCAACAGAGGGACCTTGGGAGAGGATTTGGTCCAGCTCTAGAGGCCCTGGAGTGTAGTCTGGGCCAAAACTCAGAGCCCATCATTAGCACACACAGAGCTGGGTACAGGTTGGCCAAAGGAGCCCGATTATCAGCACACGCAGGTCAGGGCACAGGTCCCCCTAGGAACACCATGGTCAACATGCTCATACCAGGACATGGCTCTGGTGGTGGTAGGCTTTGTGAGCTTGGCCACAGCACTGGTAGTTCCAGGTGCAGGTATGGCAGCAGTGGACCTTGTTGGTGCACATACCAGGTGGTAGGTGGTACAACAGAGCCACACATGTTCAGTGGACAGCCCCTGGGGAGGAGTACACAGTGGTTCCTTTCCTGGTGGGAGCACTCCAGTTCTGCTCACCTTTCACAATGCAGGTGGGAGATAGATCTGTGACAGACAGGCCCTGGGAGAGCCCTACCATAGAGGCAGCCTAGGTCCCAGGGGCAGCACAACCACCTCAATTCCAGTAGTCACAACACCCTGGTCACCAGTGACAGCCTAGCACTAGGTCTGGGATGAACAAAACAGAGAAAGGGATGCAACTTTGCAGTGCTTCTGGGCAGAACTGTGGATGGCTGTATGGGTGGCACTTAGGCCTGCTGTGACCACACAGGCTTCACTTCCTTCAATGCTCACCTCCTTGTGGATACAGCACACACTTAAGGGCAATAGAGCCTTATAGAATGCTACCCTCAGGATTTCTACTCCAACAACTGGAAAACAGATCCTGCCCTGACAGGGCTGTGACAGCCAAGAGAAGGCCCCACCGAACATCCAGTGCAGGCTCTGGGCATCACTACACCAATCACACCCCTTATCAAGTGGATAAGGGCCAGCAGACTCTGAGGAAAGACATGGCAGGCATCCATAGCAAAAACAGGCTTCACACCAAAAAACTGGACTCAGTCTACAGAGGGATGTTCCTTCATTAAAAAAAGCCCATCAAGACCAGAGTATACAATTATTTCTCCTAAATTCATAGAAAAAAAGAAAATTAACTAAGATTTTCATCTTAGTAGTAGAGGAACTACTGCCAATTGAAAGAACAAAAGGGAATTCCCTGGCAGTCCAGTGGTTAGGACTATGTGCTTTCATTGCTGAGGGCCTGCGTTTCATCCCTGGTCAGCGAACTAAGATCCCACAAGCTGCATGGTGTGGCCAAGAAAATAAACAAACAAACAAATAAATAAATAAAAGAACAAGAGAAATCCCCTGAAAGAACAAACAATGAAACAGACCTCTCCATTCTCCTAGAACCTGAGTTCAAAAAGGAGGTAATAAAAATGCTAAAAGACTTAAGAAAGATTATCGATAGAAATGCAAATCAGTGCAACAAGGAAATGGAAACTATAAAGATGAAACATTCAAATAAGACAACACAATTGCCAAGATAAAAGTCAATCTAGAAGCAATGAAGAGCAGGCTAAATAATGCAGAAGAACAAATAAGTGATCCAGAAGACAGAATAATGGCAATCGCCCAATCAGAACAGCAGACAGAAAAACAAATTAAAATAAGAAAGCAACATACAAGCTCTAGAACTAAAGAACAATAAAACAGAGATGAACAATACAATAACTGAAATGAAAAATACACTAGAAGGAATCAATAGCAGAATAACTGAGGCAGAAGAATGGATAAGTGAGCTGGAAGATAGCACGGTGGAAATAACTGCCATGGAGGAGAATAAAGAAAAAAGAATGAAAAGAAATGAGGACAGTCTCAGAGACATTGGACACAACATTAAAAGCATCAACATTCAAATAAGTCCCAGAAGAAGAAGAGAAAGAGAAAGGACCTGAGAAAATATTGAAGAGATTACAGTCAAAAAATTCCCTAACATGGGAAAGGAAATAGTCATCCAAGATCAAGAAAGGAAGAGAGTCCTATACAGGAAAAAACCAAGGAGGAACATGACAAGACACATATTAATCAAACTAACAGAAACTAAATACAAAGAAAAAATATTAAAAGCCAAAAAGCGGAAACCAAGAGAAATTAAGGAAACACTCCCATTTACCATTGCAACAAAAAGAATAAAATACCTAGGATAATTCTACCTAAGGAGACAAAAGACCTGCATGCAGAAAACTATGACACTGATATAAGAAATTAAAGATGATACAAATAGATGGAGAGATATACCATGTTCTTGGATTGGAAGAATCAACATTGTGAAAATGACTCTACTACCCAAAACAATCTGCAGATTCAGTGTAATCCCTATCAAACTACAAATGGCATTTTTCACAGAACTAGAACAAAAAAATTCACAATTTGTTTGGAAACACAAACAAAGCAATCTTCAGAAAGAAAAATGGAGCTGGAGGAATCAGTCTTCTTGACTTCAGACTATTCTACAAAGCTACAGTAACCAAGACACTATGGTACTGGCACAAAAACAGAAATATAGATCAATGAAACAGGATAGAAAGCCCAGAGATAAACCCACGCACATATGGTCACCTTATCTTTGATAAAGGATGCAATAATATTCAATGTAGAAAAGAGAGCCTCTTAAATAAGTGGTGCTATGAAAACTGGACAGCTACCTGTAAAAGAATGAAATTAAAACACTCCCTAACACCATACACAAAAATAAACTCAAAATGGATTATAGACCTAAATGTAAGGCTAGACACTATAAAACTCTTAGAGGAAAACATAGGCAGAACACTCCAAGACAAATCACAGCAAGATCCTTTTTGACTCACCTCCTAGAGGAATGGAAATAAAAACAAAAATAAACAAATGGGACCTAATAAATCTTAGTAGCTTTTGCACAGCAAAGGAAACCATAAACAAGATGAAGAGACAACCCTCAGAATGGGAGAAAATATTTGCAAATAAAGCAACTGACAAAGGATTAATCTCCAAAATGTACAAGCAGCTCATGTAGTTTATTATCAAGAAAACAAACAACCCAATCCAAAAATGGGCAGAAGACCTAAATAGACATTTCTCCAAAGAAGATATACAGATTGCCAACAAACACATGAAAGGATGCCTAACATCACTAATCATTAGAGAAATGCAAATCAAAACTACAATGAGGTATCACCTCACACCAGTCAGAATGGCCATCATCAAAAAATCTACAAACAATAAATGCTGGAGAGAGTGTGGAGAAAAGGGAACACTCTTGCACTGCTGGTGGGAATGTGAATTGGTACAGCCACTATGGAGAACAGTATGGAGCTTCCTTAAAAAACTACAAATAGAACTACCATACAAGCCAGCAATCCCACTACTGGGCATATACCTTGAGAAAACCATAATTCAAGAAGAGTCATGTATCACAATGTTCATTGCAGCTCTATTTACAATATCCAGGACATAGAAGCAACCTAAGTGTCCATCAACAGATGAATGGATAAAGAAGATGTGGCACATATATACAATGGAATATTACTCAGCCATAAAAAGAAATGAAATTGAGTTATTTGTAGTGAGGTGGATGGACCTAGAATCTATCATACAGAGTGAAGTAAGTCAGAAAGAGAAAGACAAATACTGTATGCTAACACATATATATGGAATCTAAAGCAAAAAAGAAAATGGTTCTGAAGAACCTAGAGGCAGGACACGAATAACAATGCAGCTGTAGAGAATGGATTTGAAGGCACGGGGAGGAGGAAGGGTAAGCTGGGACGAAGTGAGAGATGGCATGGTCACATATACACTACCAAATGTAAAATAGATAGCAGGTGGGAAGCAGCCACAGAATACAGGGAGATCAGCTCCGTGCTTTGTATCAACCTAGAGGGGTGGGATAAGGAGGGTGTGAGGGATATGCAAGAGGGAGGAGACATGTGGATATATGTATATGTACAGCTGATTCACTTTGTTATACAGCAGAAACTAACAAACAATTGTAAAGCAATTATACTACAATAAAGATGTTAAAGAAAAACAAAAGCCAATCCCAAAAGTTACACCCTACCCTGTAAGATTCCATTTATATAATATACTTGGGGCTTCCCTGGTGGCGCAGTGGTTGAGAGTCCGCCTGCCGATGCAGGGGACACGGATTCGTGCCCCGGTCTGGAAAGATCCCACATGCCGCGGAACGGCTGGGCCCATGAGCCATGGCCGCTGAGCCTGCACATCCGGAGCCTGTGCTCCACAAAGGGAGAGGCCACAGCAGTGGGAGGCCCACGTACCGCAAAAAAAAAAAAAAAAAAAAAAATAATATATAATATACTTGAAATGACAAAGTTGTAGAAATGTAGAATAGGTAAGTGGTTGCCAAGGGTTAAGTAGGGGGTGAGGATGGAAGGAAGTGGGTGTGGTTATAAAAGGGCAATGTGAGGGATTTTTTTTAGTGATGAAAATGTTTTGTGTCTTGACTGCTTCAATGTCAATATCCTGACTGTGATATTGTAGTATAGTTTCACAATATATTACCATTGAGGGAAACTGGATAAATGGTACATAGGATCTCTTCATAGCATTCCTTACAACTGCATGTGAATATACAACTATCTCAAAGTAAAAGCTTAATTAAAGTAATAAAAAAGGGAAACCAGAGGGAAAAATGTTCTCATGACTAAATCCGTAATTACTAAACTAAATAAATGTATATAGATAGACAGGTTGACTGAAAAATAAAGTTGAGGAAACATCCCCAAGTCTGGAGGCAAAAGTCAAAGAAGAAAATGCAGAGGAAAAATAATATACACAAGTTCAATATGGGAAACCCCAAATTCAACTACTAGAAAAATCTCAGAAAGGACAGAATGAAATGGAAGGGAGGAATTTATCAAAGAAATGATAGAAGTGGATTCTGCAGAGTAGAAGCAGCACATGAGTAAATACATACCTAATGCCATCTTTATGAAATTTTAGAACCCCAGCGAGCCTTAGAAACTTTCCCAGAGTCATACAACTAGAAAATCCCACAGCTGGGAATCAAATTCCTGCAGTTCAGCTCCAGAGTTTCTCCTCCTTACTCTCTTTACGTTGAAAACAAGTAACTAGAAATACTAGGTTCAACAAAAATGGTATGAAATTTGTCACCAAATTTGAAGTAAATTAAAATGACATGATTTTAAGCAGATGATGAAACATCTGCTTAAAGAAAGAAGACTTGATTGGACCTTGATCCTGGTGCACATCTTGGCCCTGCAGTGTGGCATTTACATAGTCAGGGTAGCATGAATGTTGCTGATGGGTTTTCCCAGCTGGAGTGAACCTATGACCAAGCCAGTAGTTTCTGTTGCTTGTAGAACACATTGTGGTTGTTAATTTCCTTGACAAATCTGAGCTGTTTTATTTTACTTGTTGCCAAATTCACGTATTATTTGGATAAAAACAAACTAAAAATAATTTAAATATCTACTGTGGGACACAGAAAACAAACAAAAATGAAGAATGCTTTAGGTCCAAGTATGCATGGTGTCCTTGACAAAGTTGTCTAGAGATTGTGGGTAATCCAGGCAGCACACGGCTACATTAAAATCGGTTGCTTCCTTTAGGTCAAGTTCATATCCTGAGTGGCAGGTAGTTCTATTAATACTTTCCAAAGGGAATTCCAGTGCATAAAATTAATTTTTATGTTTTCTGTCAAATGAAACATTACCACTGGTCTGAGAGCATGGTTTATTTACCTCAGATTGGATTGGTTGACATAGGACATTAGATTGAAGGTTCTTTATGAACATTTAAAATGGTCATCAAGAGCACGGCAGAGAATAGTTTTGGAAAGTGTTCTTGTTCTGCCTCTAGATCCATACATTAGTTTTCATGTAGGATTACCCAGACATGCCTAGACAGGCAGCAGCTCTTTGTGTGCACAGCCCAACTTCTAATTCACACCTCTGTAAATGGAAACTGGCCAGGTGGCCTGAGCCAGAGTAGTGACACCTAGGACTTCTTTCTCCCTACCACATGGAACCCATGCCATGTGGGGAACTATCAAAAGCCTGCTAGCATCTTATTAAACTACTGAAACAACCATTGACATCTGAATGGTACGCTCACATTCATAATCTTAAGTGAACCTCAGGACTATCCTGTGAGATGCCATGGGAAATTTGTCATTTAACACAGAGGTAGCTGACTCCCCTATATCTCCTCCCCACCGATGACGGGGCAGGGACAGTCAGATGGATTCCTGCCCCTTGCCAGTGACCAACATGAGTGGGCCAGCCAAAGCTATTTGATGTCAAGGAGACATTGTAAGGTGTCTTCTTGGGGGAGAGGGCAATTCTGGTAATGATTTCCCTTATTTTGAGAAAAAACTTTACAAAAGAGAGTAGTCCTGCTACTTTTTCTGGGTACCATCCATTGTTGTGTGGTGATGAGATTCCTGGAGCTGTTTCCAGCCCGAGTGTGGGGCCAGCTCTAAGTGTCGTTGATGGGTGGCAGAGCATGTAGATGGAGACACCAAGAAGCCCTGAGACACCTCTAGACTTGCTCCACCACTGACTGCCTGTCACAGGAGATACTCTTCCTGTTGCTGACACCATCTTGTTTTGTATCTTCCTTTCCTTATAACCCAAACCATCCTAATCAATATAATAGAAATGTTCAGTGGTTTGCTCATGGTTACAAAGCTTAGCAGATTTGAGATATTGATCAAGGTCTTCTGAATCCAAATCTAGCATTCTTTCCACTATGACAGCTGACACAATCTTTTTCCAATGTTTGTGTAGGACGTGCTGGCTGGCTAGACTTCTTCTCTGTGGCTTCCCTGTACCCCACCTGCTTAGGTACCTTATCCACTCTGCTTGTCTCATTTGGCTGACCAATAAGCCATGGGGCAACCTTTTTGTGAGCCTTTTGGCATAGCTTTTGTCCTCGTGATAAAAATGTATTGGTACCAGTTCTACTCCATGCTTTCTGCTTTGGATGCAGCCATGAAACATCTGTGATGAGAGGGATAGGCCAAGAGAATTGTGGAGACCTGCTTCTAATATTACAAGACATCAAGCTGATGCTTGCCAGCCCTCTGACCCTCAGCTTCTTGTTATATGAGAAGAGATGATTTCCCTGAACGTGTAAGCCTCTGTTAATCAGGTTTCTCTTACCTGTAGCTGAAAGCATTCTTAAAAGAAACAGAGCTCAGTGAGACTTAGTAAGTTAATGTTCTGCTTCCCATGTTACAAGGCCTTCAGGAAACCAAAAGACCTCATGCAAAGGGATGACTGAAAAGCGGATCTGGGGGAAGGAGGTCAGGCTATGCAGAGAGAGTTTAAGCGGAATAGTAGTCCCCACAGTGCCATCCATTCTACTTTCCTGAAAAAGTGGATAGAAATCAAATGAGCAAAGGCTGAGCAAGGGCCGTACATGAGAGAAGTCAGCTTAGCCTTTGCTCATGTCTCTGCCTCATTCACTCTCCAGGGAAAGAGTTTGAGCCACAAAGCTCCTGACTTTACCTTTTTGTCCCCACACAGCCCTCTCACCCCGCCCAAGTCATCACACAGCCAGGGGGACCAGCTGCTACCCCTTCCCTCACTCTGATCCTTGAAGATCTCCCCATTCCTTTCGCTGAATCCAGAAGTGCTCAGGAACAAATTAACCTGCTGAGCCAGTTCACCCTGGCAATGTGAAACATGAAATTGAAAGGGCCTTTCGTTTTCTGGCAAGTGGTCCATTGCCAATGAGGAATTCATACCCACTGCAGCATGATGAGATACTATTGGTCTCAGCAATACCTGCCTGCCATTTTAACTGGGAAAAAAGGAGTATTTTTTTCTTTTCTTTTCTTTTCTTGGTACTCATTATCATTTTTATTATTTTATTTTTAATTTTACTGAAGTATAGTTTATTTACAATACTGTGTTAGTTTCATGTGTATGGCAAAGTGATTTAGTTATATTTTTTCAGATGTTTTTCCATTATAGGTTATTACAGGATATTGAATATTTTTGCCTGTGTTATAAACCCTTGTTGCTTATCTATTTTATGTATAGTAGTTTGTGTCTATTAATCCCATACTCCTAATTTATACTTCCTCCCTTTCCCCTTTAACCATAAGTTTGTTTTCTATGTTTTTTTTTTGTGTGAGTCTATTTTTTGTATATACATTCATTTTATATTATTTTCTAGATTCAACATATAAGTGATATCAAATAATATTTGTATTTCTCTGTCTAACTTAATATGATATTCTCTAGGTCCATCCATGTTGCTGCAAATGGCAATATTTCATTCTTTTTTAGAGCTGAGTAATATACCATTATATGTATATATATCACATCCATGTCTTAGCTATTGTAAATAGTGCTTCTATGAACATTGTGGTGCATGTATCTTTTTGAATTACAGTTTTCATCTTTTCTGGATATATTCTATATATAGATTCTAGGGGTGCAATTGCTGTATCATATGGTAGCTTTACTTTTAGTTTTTAAAGGAATATTGATACAGTTTTCCATACTGACTGTACCAATTTACACTCCCACCAACAGTGTAGGAGGGTTACTTTTCTCCACACCCTTCCCAGCATTTATTATTTGTAGACTTTTTGATGATAGCCATTCTGACTAGTGTGAGGAGATATTTCATTGTGGTTTTGATTTGTATTTCTCTAAAAATTAGCAATATTGGACATCTTTTCATGTGTTCATTGGTCATCTGTATTGGAGACCATGTCTATTTAGGAGAAATGTCTATTTAGGTTTTCAGCCCATTTTTGATTGGGTTGGGGTTTTTTTTGTTATTTATTTATTTAGGCTGCATCAGGTCTTAGTTGCAGCACGTGGGATCTTTTGTTGTGGCATGCAGGCTCTTTGTTGCGGTGCCTGGGCTTTTCTCTAGTTGTGGAGTGCAGGCTTCTCTCTAGTTGTGGCCCACGGGCTCAGTTGCCTCCCAGCATGTGTGATCTTAGTTCCCTGACCAGGGATTGAACCCACATCCCCTGCATTGGAAGGCGAATTCTTAACCACTGGACCACCAGGAAAGTCCCCTGGGTTGTTTTTTTGATATTGAGTTTCTTTTTTTGTTTGTTTATAAATGTACCTTCCTCATTTTATTTTATTTTATTTTTTAACATCCTTATTGGAGTATAAATGCTTTACAATGTTCTGCTGTATAACAAAGTGAATCAACCATAGGTATGCATGTATCCCCATTTCCTCTTGCCTCTCCCTACTACCCTCCCTATCCCACTCCTCTAGGTGGTCACAAAGCACAGAGCTGATCTCTCTGTGCTATGCAGCTGCTTCCCACTAGCTATCTATTTTATATTTGGTAGTGTATACATGTCAATGCCACTCTCTCACTTTATCCCAGCTTACCCTTCCCCCTCCCTGGGTCCTCAAGTCTATCCTCTATGTCTGTATCATTACTCCTGTCCTGCACCTACGTTCTTCAGAGCCTTTTTTTTGTTTTAGATTCCATGTATATGTTTTAGCATATGGTATTTGATTTTCTCTATCTGACTTACTTCACTCTGTATGACAGACTCTAGGTCCATCCACCTCACTACAAATAACTCAATTTAATTTCTTTTTACGGCTGAGTAATAGTCCATTGTATATATGTGCCACATCTTCTTTAGTCATTCATCTGTTGATGGACACTTAGGTTGCTTCCATGTCCTGGCTACTGTAAATAGTGCTGCAGTGAACATTGTGGTACATGATTCTTTTTGAATTATGGTTTTCTCAGGGTATATGCCCAGTAGTGGGATTGCTGGGTCATATGGTAGTTCTATTTTTAGTTTTCTAAGGAACTTCCGTACTGTTCTCCATAGAGGCTATATCAATTTACTTTCCCACCAACAGTGAAAGAGGGTTCCGTTTTCTCCCACCCTCTCCAGCATTTATGGTTCGTAGATTTTTTTGATGATGGCCATTCTGACTGGTGTGAGGTGATACCTCATTGTAGTTTTGATTTGCATTTCTCTAATGATTAGTGATGTTGAGCATCCTTTCATGTGTTTTTTGGCAACATGTATATCTTCTTTGGGGAAAAGTCTATCTAGGTCTTCTGCCCATTTTTGGATTGGGTTGTTTGTTTTTTTGATATTGAGCTGCATGAGCTGCTCCTATATTTTGGAGATTAATCCTTGGCCAGTTGCTTCATTTGCAAATATTTTTTCCCATTCTGAGGCTTGTCTCTTCATCTTATTTATGGTTTCCTTTGCAGTGCAAAAGCCTTTAAGTTTCATTAGGTCCCATTTGTTTATTTTTGTTTTTATTTCCATTTCTCTAGGAGGTGGATCAAAAGGATCTTGCTGTGATTTATGTAAGAGAGTGTAGTGCCTATTTTTTCCTCTAAGAGTTTTATAGTGTCTGCCCTTACATTTAGGTCATTAATCCATTTTGAGTTTATTTTTGTGTATGGTGTTAGGGAGTGTTCTAATTTCATTCTTTTACCTGTAGCTGTCCAGTTTTCCCAGCACCACTTATTGAAGAGGCTGTCTCTTCTCCATTGTATATTCTTGCCTTCTTTATCATAGATAAGGTGATCATATGTGTGTGAGTTTATCTCTGAGCTTTCTATCCTGCTCCATTGATCTATATTTCTGTTTTTGTGCCAGTACCATACTGTCTTGATTACTGTAGCTTTGTAGTATAGTCTGAAGTCAGGGAGCCTGATTACTCCAGCTCCTCTTTTCTTTCTCAAGATTGCTTTGGCTATGCAGGGTCTTTGATGTTTCCATACAAATTGTGAAATTTTTTGTTCTAGTTCTGTGAAAAATGCCATTGGTAGTTTGATAGGGATGGCATTGAATCTGTAGATTGCTTTGGGCAGTATAGTCATTTTCACAATGTTGATTCTTCCAATCCAAGAACATGGTATATCTCTCCATCTATTTGTATCATCTTTAATTTCTTTCATCAGTGTCTTATAATTTTCTGCATACAGGTCTTTTGTCTCCTTAGGTAGGTTTATTCCTAGGTATTTTATTCTTTTTGTTGCAATGGTAAATGGGAGTGTTTCTGTAATTTCTCTTTCAGATTTTTCATCATTAGTGTATAGGAACGCAAGAGACTTCTGTGCATTAATGTTGTATCCAGTTGCTTTGCCAAATTCATTGATTAGCTCTAGTAGTTTTCTGGTAGCATCTTTAGGATTTTCTATGTATAGTATCATGTCAACTGCAAACAGTGACGATTTTACTTCTTTTCCAATTTGGATTCATTTTATTTCTTTTTCTTCTCTGATTGCTGTGGCTAAAACTTTCAAAACTATGTTGAATAATAGTGGTGAGAGTGGGCAGCATTGGATTTTTTCCTGCTCTAGGGGGAAATGGTTTCAGTTTTTCACCACTGAGCACAATGTTGGCTGTGGGTTTGTCATATATGGCCTTCCTTACGTTGAGGTAAGTTCCCTCTATGCCTATGTTTTGGAGGGTTTTTTTTCTTTTATCATAAATGGGTGTTGAAGTATGTCAAAAGGTTTTTCTGCATCTATTGTGATGATCATATAATTTTTCTCCTTCAATTTGCTAATATGGTGTATCACATTGATTGATTTGCTTATATTGAAGAATCCTTGCATTCCTGGGATAAACCCTACTTGATCATGGTGTATGATCCATTTAATGTGTTGTTGGATTCTGTTTGCTAGTATTTTGTTGAGGATTTTTGCATCTATGTTCATCAGTGATATTGGCTTGTAGTTTTCTTTTTTTGTGACATCTTTGTCTGGTTTTGGTATTAGGGTGATGGTGGCCTAATGGAATGGGTTTGGGAGTGTTCCTCCCTCTGCTATATTTTGGAAGAGTTTGAGAAGGATAGGTGTTAGCTCTCTCTAAATGTTTTTTAGAATTCGCCTGTGAAGCCATCTGGTCCTGGGCTTTCGTTGGTTGGAAGATTTTTAATCACAGTCTGAATTTCAGTGCTTGTGATTGGTTTGTTTATATTTTTTATTTCTTCCTGGTTCAGTCTCAGAAGGTTGTGCTTTTCTAAGCATTTGTCCATTTCTTCCAGGTTGTCCATTTTTTTGGCATATAGGTGCTTGTCGTAATCTCTCATGATCCTTTGTATTTCTGCAGTGTCATTTGTTACTTCTCCTTTTTCATTTCTAATTCTATTGATTTGAGTCTTCTTTTATTTCTTGAGGAGTCTTGCTAATGTTTTATCAATTTTGTTTATTTTCTCAAAGAATCAACTTTTAGTTTTATTGATCTTTGCTATTGTTTTTTTCATTTCTTTTTCATTTATTTCTGATCTGATATCTATGATTTCTTGCCTTCTGTTGACTTTTGAGGTTTTTGTTCTTCTTTCTCTAATTGCTTTAGGTGTAAGGTTAGGTTGTTTATTTGAGATGTTTCTTGTTTCCTGAGGTAGGATTGCATTGCTATTAACTTCCCTGTTATAACTGCTTCTGCTGCATCCCATAGGTGTTGGGTCATCTTGTATTCATTGTCATTTGTTTCTAGGTATTTTTTTATTTCCTCTTTGACTTCTTTAATTATCTCTTGGTTTAGTAGTGTATTGTTTACCCTCCATTTGTTTGTATTTTTTACAGATTTTTTCCTGTAATTAATATCTAGTCTCATAGTGTTGTGGTTGGAAAAGATACTTGATATGATTTCAATTTTCTTAAATTTACCAAAGTTTAATTTGTGACCCAAGATATGATCTATCCTGGAGAATATTCGAGGAGCACTTGAGAAGAAAGTGTATTCTCTTGTTTATGGATGGAATGTCCTATAAATATCAATTAAGTCTGTCTTGTTTAATATAGCATTTTAAGGTTTTTTTCCTTATTTATTTTCATTTTGGATGATCTGTCCATTGGTGAAAGTGGGGTGTTAAAGTCCCCTACTATGATTATGTTACTGTCGATTTCCCCTTTTTTGGCTGTTAGTATTTGCCTTATGTATTGAGGTGCTCCTATGTTGGGTGCATAAATATTTACAATTGTTGTATCTTTTTCTTGGACTGATCTTTTGATCATTATGTAATGTCCTTCTAAGTCTCTTGTAATAGTCTTTATTTTAAAGTGTATTTTGTCTGATATGAGAATTGCTACTCCAGCTTTCTTTTTTTTTTTTTTTTTCGGTATGTGGGCCTCTCACTGTTGTGGCCTCTCCCTTTGTGGAGCACAGGCTCCAGACACGCAGACTCAGCAGTCATGGCTCACAGGCCCAGCCGCTCCACAGCATGTGGGATCGTCCCAGACTGGGACATGAACCCGTGTCCCCTGCATCAGCAGGCGGACTCTCAACCACTGTGCCACCAGGGAAGCCCTCCAGCTTTCTTTTGATTTCCATTTGCATGGAATATCTCTTTCCATCCCCTCACTTTTGGTCTGTATGTGTCCCTAGGTCTGAAGTATGTCTCTGGTAGGCAGCATATATATGGGTCTTGTCTTTGTATCCATTCATCCAGTCTACATCTTTTGGTTGGAACATTTATTCCATTTACCTCTAAGGTAGTTATCAATATGTATGTTCCTATTACCATTTTCTTAATTGTTTGGGGTTTGTTATTGTAGGTCTTTTCCTTCTCTTGTGTTTCCTGCCTAAAGAAGTTCCTTTAGCATTTGTTGTAAAGCTGGTTTGGTGGTGCTGAATTCTCTTAGCTTTTTCTTTTCTGTAAAGGTTTTAATTTCTCCATCAAATCGGGATGAGATCCTTGCTGGATAGAGTAATATTGGTTGCAGGTTTCTCCCTGTCATCACTTTAAATATGTCCTGCCAATCCCTTCTGGCTTGCAGAGTTTCTACTGAAAGATCAGCTTTTAACCTTAAGGGCTTTCTCTTGTTTGTTAATTGTTGCTTTTCCCTTGGTGCTTTTAATATTTTTTCTCTTATTTAATTTTTGATAGTTTGATTAGTATATGTCTAGTCATGTGTCTCCTTGGATTTATCCTGTATGGGACTCTGTGCACTTCCTGGACTTGATTGACTATTTCCTTACCCATATTAGGGAATTTTTCAGCTATAATCTCTTCAAATATTTTCTCAGTCCCGTTTTCTTTCTCTTCTTCTTCTGGAACCCCTATAGTTTGAATGTTGGTGTGTTTAATGTTGTCCCAGAGGTCTCTGAGACTGTCTTCAGTTCTTTTCATTGTTTTTTCTATATTCTGCTCTGCAGTAGTTATTTCCACTATTTTATATTCCAGGTCACTTATCCATTCTTCTGCCTCAGTTATTCTGCTATTAATTCCTTCTAGAGAATTTTAAATTTCATTTATTATGTTGTTCATCATTGTTTGTTTGCTCTTTAGTTCTTCTAGGTCCTTGTTAAAAGTTTATTGTATTTTCTCCATTCTATTTCCAAGATTTGGGATAATCTTTAATCTCATTACTCTGAATTCTTTTTCAGGTAGACTGCCTATTTCCTCTTCATTTGTTTGGTCTGGTAAGGTTTTTGCCTTGCTCCTTCATCTGCTGTGTATTTCTCTGTCTTCTCATTTTGCTTAACTTATTGTATTTGGGGTCTCCTTTTCACAGGCTTCCTGTTTGTAGTTCCTGTTGTTTTTGGTGTCTGCTCTCAGTGAGTAAGGTGGATTCAGTGTGTTCTGTAGGCTTCCTGATGGTGGGGACTGGTGCCTGTGTTCTGGTGGATGAGGCTGGATCTTCTCTTTCTGGCGGGAAGGACCACATCCAGTCATGTGTTTTGGGGTGTCTCTGAACTTATTATGATTTTAGGCAGCCTCTCTGCTAATGGGTGGGCTTATGTTCCTGTCTTTCTAGTTGTTTGCCATAGGGTGTCCAGCACTGTAGCTTGCTTGTCATTGAGTGGAGCTGGGTCTTAGCGTTGAGATAGAGGTCTCTGGGAGAGTTTTCACCATTTGATATTACATGGGGCTGGGAGGTCTCTGGTGGACCAATGTCCTGTACTCAGCTCTCCCTCCTCTGAGGCTCAGGTCTGACACCCAGCCCGAGCACCAAGACTCTGTCAGCCACTCAGCTCAGAAGAAAAGGGAAAAAAAGAAAGAAAAAAGGAAAGAAAGAAAGAAGAAAGAAAAAGAAAGAAAGAGAGAAAGGAAGAAAGAAAAAAGAAAGGAAGGAAGGAAGGAGGGAAGGGAGGAAAAGAATGTTATTAAAATAAAAAAATTATCAAAAAGTAAATAATTATCAAAAGTAATTTAAAGAAAGAGAGAAGGAAATAAGAAAGCAACCAAACCAAAAAACAAATCCATCAATGATAACAAGCACTAAAAACTATACTAAAAAAAACAAAAACAAAAAAGGACAGTCAGAATCCTAGGACAAATGACAAAAGCAAAGCTATATAGACAAAATCACAGAAAGAAGCATACACACTCACAAAAAGAGAAAAAGGAAAAAAGACATATATATTTATATAAAGGAAGGGAGCAACCAAATCAATAAACAAATCTACCAATGGTAATAAGCTCTATATACTAAACTAAGATAAACATAAAACCAGGAACAAGTTAGATGCAGAAAGTAAACCCCAAGTCTACAGTTGCTCCCAAAGTCCACCACCTCAATTTTGGGATGATTCGTTGTCTATTCAGGTATTCCACAGATGCAGGGTACATCAAGTTGACTGTGAAGAGTTAATCCGCTGCTCCTGAGGCTACTGGGAGAAATGCCCCTTTCTCTTCTTTTGTTTGCAGAGTTCCTGGGGCTCAGCATTGGACTTGGCCCCACCTCAGCCTGTAGGTCACCTGAGGGTGTCTTTTGGGAAGTCTGAGGTCTTCTGCCAGCGTGCAGTAGGTGTTCTGTAGGAGTTGTTCCACATGTAGATGTAGTTTTGATGTACTTGTGGAGAGGAAGGTGATCTTCACGTCCCACTCCTCTGCCATCTTGAAGGACTCTCCTCCAGATTGGCTTTTCTTCACTCCACATAATTCTCTGGAAATTCATCCATGTTGTCACTTGTATCAGTAGCTCATTTATTTTTTATTGCTGAGTAGCTTTCCCTGGTATGGATGTATTGTATCACAGTTTGTTTAAACATTTATTATTGAAGGACATCATATTTGTTTCTACTTTTTGGCTATTATACATAAAGCTTCCATAAACATTTTTGTACAGGTTTGGGCATGAACATAAGTTTTTATTTTTCTAGAATAAATTCCTAGAAATGTAATTGCTGAGTTTTATGGCAGGTGCACGTTTAGTTTTTTAAGACATTGCCAAACTGTTTTCCAGAGTGATGGCCATTTTACATTTCCAACAACAATGTCTGAGTGATCCATTTTTTCCACATTCTGGTCAACATTTGGTGTTTTTGCTATTTTTTATTTTAGCCATTCTTATATGTGTGTGATGATATCTTATCATGGTTTTAAGATTTTTTTTTTGATGTGGACCATTTATAAAGTCTTTATTGAATTTGTTGCAATATTGCTTCTCTTTTATGTTTTGGTTGTTTGGCTGCCAGGCATGTGGGATATTAGGTTCCTGACCAGGAATCAAACCTGCACCCCCCTGCCATTGGAAGGCAAAGTCTTAACCACTGGACTGCCAAGGAATTCCCTTATCATGGTTTTAATTTGCATTTTCTTAATGGTTAATAATGCTGAACATCTTTTCATGTGCTTATTTACAATTTGTATGTCCTCCATTCCATATGTATATTTATAAATTCTATAGACATAGATATAAACAAAAAATCTTACTAAGATTTTGGTAGGAATTACATTAAACCTAAATATTAATTTGGGGACAGTTTACATCTTTACTATGTGGAGACTTCCAATCCATGAACACTGTATGTCTTCCCAATTATTTGGATCTTCATTAATTTCTTTTATAAGCATATTGTAATTTCAGCTTCAGTATTTAATTTTTTGAGTGATTCTAAATAGTATTGTATATTTAATTGTGGTATCCATGTGTTCATTGCTAAAATTGATTTTTGTATGTCTATCTTGTATCCAGTGACCTTGCTGAGCTCACATATTAGTTATATGGTTTTCTGATTTTTTAAAAAATAGATTCCTTGATATCCACCAAGACAATCATGTCATCTATAGTAGGAACCATTTTATTTCTTCCTTTCTAATCTGTATACCTTTTATTTCCTTTTCTTGCCTTATTGCACTAGGTAGATTTTCCAGCACTATGCTGAATAAGAGAGGTGAGAGCAGACATCCTTGCCTTGTTCCCAATCTTAGGGGACAAACATTCAGTATTTCAACAGTAAGTATGAGGTTATCTGCAGGGTTTTTGTAGGTGTTCTTTACAAAGGTAGTGGTATGCTGAACAATTTATGTAAAGAACTACTGAGACAAAAGTATAATATTTGCACATACACACACACACTGAAGAGCGCATCCCCATTTGTGCCTGGCTGTCAGTGCAGGGCATGGAGCCAATCTAATCTGTTGCTGAGCTGGACCTGGCTTTGTTTCACCTTAAGTTGAATTCAATTTCCCACCAGCTGCAAATGTTTTGAGGGTGGGATGAGGAGTTCTCTGAAACAGAGATATGAGCAAAGGAAGATTATGGGTTTCTGGTTATATAGCTGAGTTATCAATTTTCTAACAGGTTTATAACCTGCTGATTGCTGAAGATTCTCTCTGAAGTTCTGTCCTGGCTGTCCACCCTTCAAAAGGTGGCTCTCTGCCCTGTCCCCTCTTCAGTGTAGTCTGCAAAGGCCCAGCATGTCTCTGAAGCTTTTCTCTCATTGGTTCTGCAGCATAACCCACTTCACTGCACACTCTACAAAGGCACTAAGAGATTTCACTTAGCTTTTCTGTTCTTCAGGAACCATCTAGAAAATGTCCCATCCCCAACTAACTAAAAATTGGCTTTGATTTCTTTTGAAGCTGTTACTAGCTTTGTAATGTACCATGTATTTGCTTTCTCTCCTTCACTGCCTTACCTCACTTCCTCCCTCAGTCTTCCTGCCTTAGGAGTGCATGTCCCAATAAATCTTCAGCATGCAAACTTGCCTCAACCTCTGCCTTCTAGGACACCCAGGCTAAGGCAGATTTTTCTTAAGACTTATTTGAATTGTTCTTAGCTCTTAGTAAAAAGAGCAACCAAAAGGTACTGAGAGCAGACCAGGAAAGACTTTTTGTTTCAAACTATTTAGTGAGTCACACCCAATTTATAGAACAAATCTCCTCCATATTCATTCTACATGTTCTGGGAGAATCTGAACTAGCCCAGGAGGCTTCTCATCCTTTGAGACCCAGCTCAAAACTTCCCCTCTGGAGAGTCATTCCTGACTTTCCCCCAGTCTCCCTGGTACCCCCTGAGCACTCTATGCACGTGGCAATGAGAGGATACGTTTATGTTATAATCTTAGGTTAGGTGACTGTCTCCCCACTCTGAAGGACAATGCCAGGGTATAGAAGATACTCAATAAGGTCTAATGAACAAAATTCCACACAGAGGACACATTTCCAGGTGTCTTTGGATTCTGTCTCTACCACTGATATTAAATGTAGCTTGAACACAGTTATTGCTTTCCCTGGGGCTGATCTCAGATGGGGGCCATTTTAACAACCCTGCACTCAGAACGTGAGGCCTCAGTTGCTGGATTAGGTGAATTAGCTCTCCAGAAATCACAGAAACTTCACTGAATGACATTAATCTCCCTTTACAAACAAGAAGATAAACTAAAAAGAAGGCTGTTGATCTAATAGTTGAGACAAATCAAAGAACAGAGAAAGACTATCTAAGAATATCTGAATGTAAAAATAAAAACTTAAAAGGTATCTAGTGTGTTTATCTAAGATTCTCACAATCCTCTTGTATTCCCAAGGGTGATTAGGCCTCCTTCCGAATACAATCACGTCCAAAGCCTTTGTGTTTACTCACCAGAGGTTAGTCTCTCCCAACATTTTTCTAATTGGCTTTTCAATGACTCCACAGGACAACATACTCCTCCAGCCAAAAAGAATTTTTAAAAATCTTTCTTCTTACTCTTAGGTTAGAGTCTCTACTTCTTAGCTTACTCATTCATCACTTCACCCCCCAACACACACTCCTTAAAAAGGGAATAAGAAGTTGCCACTGAGGATGGTTTCTGATTCAATATCTGTTTCTAAACTTAAGCCACATCTGCATTCAGTGTGGGAGCAGGTTAACTTTGAGATGTCATAATGATCATCCTCAGGCCACACACTTAGAATGTCAGGGGCAGTTCTGCATAAAGTGAGAAGTGACAGGCCTTGCAGAGGAACTGAGTATGCCTAGAACTGCTCCAGTCAAAGGTGAAGATGGTTTCCACTCAGGAAATCATCTGGACTATTCTTAATTTACTTTCAATTTGGCATGCATTAATTATCACTTCAGGCTCACCACAGTGTCAGGGGGCCCTCCCTCAAATGCATTAATACCCCCTTACCTCCCAGGCAGGCGCCGAAGGCAAGGGCATACATGAGTGGTGGCACAGGCAGGCTGACCTCAGGGTCTCTGCTCAGATTCAGGAGCACAGGAATCTGTGGAGGAAAAGGACACTGATATCAGGTCCATGGAAGGCCAGAGGAGTTTCCCATTCTATGACCAACTTGCAAAATCCAAAGCACTTTTTTAGCAGTCAAACTGTATGGAGCACAGGATGTTCAAAAGGAAACAAAAGCAATCTTTGGAATCCACAAAACCTTGAGTTTGAGACCATCAGTGAGTCTTTGTTTCCAGCCACATGACCGATTGGTCCCCCTTCTCCTCAGCTCCTTCTCCAGCTGCTGCTGTGGATTCCTAAATGGGGTGAAGTCGCATAGAATCTAACACAGTGTTTGGGACCACAACCATCTAACCAGCATTTATTAGCCCTGCAGTGGATCAAGTCCTACACTAACTCCATGTGTACATCATCTTATTTAATCCTCAAGCTTCCTCCAGGTGTGTATGTTATATCTTCAATTGATAGATAAGGACATCGAGACATGGAGAGACACAGATCTTGTAAGTGGCTAAGCCAGAATCAGTTCTCTGATTCCAAACTGCATGCAGGTAAACCGGTGCTAAACCATTTCTCACCACTGCCTCTGTGCAGTCACCCCACACCTGCTGATGTTCATGATGTAACAAGCATCAGATTCAATGACTAGGAAGTAGTATTCTCTAGTAAATCATGGCAACATCCAGAGCATCTTTCTAATAGGGATAAATTTCACATTATAGTAATTAGTGAAACACGTAGCAGTTGTGATGGTTCTGTGTGAAATTTGTGTTCCCAAAACATGCCCCCTTGTGGCTCATGTTGCTAATGAAGGACAGAAGGAGATGTATTCATTGGACCTGCTTCCAGCACTCTCAGGAGATGTTAGTCCATGTTACCACTGTTAGGTACCTCAGAGCAGCCCATTAGAGGTTAAGGAGGGACCCCTGGACCTTCTGCCTTGGAGCAGTTGCCTTGTGTGAACCTCTGTAAAGAGCAGGAAGAGGAGGGCTCCAACAGTAACCCATCTGGAAAGGACTACCCAAAATCACAGACAGAAAGATAAAAACAATGTGGAGATATGTAAATGACATGTGATTTCATTTGCTATAGAGAATTAGGGGACAACAGAGCTACACTCTACTGGACACCAGGTTTCCTGATGTCATAAAAGCAACACCTCGTTGCTTATTTGGGAAGACTGGATCACTCCCCATCCTTTTATCTCTGCAACAGGACTTCACTTGCATGCCTTCTGCAGTGGTCTCCAGTGAAACAGACAGATCTACTTCCCTACCCCACTGACTCTGGCCTTGGCCAGTGGCTTGTTTGACCAGTGGGTGGACTAGACAGAAGCACCCCATGTTACTGTAAGCCTCTCTGAAGCTTCAGGTTCGGCTATGAGAAGAGCAAATCCCAGGAAGTATTGCCACCTCTTGGTGTCCCCAGAGGGAGGACATGTGGAAGAGCCCCATAAGCGCCAGCAGAGCCCTGACCAATGGGCTGTGGCCAATCCACAGACCTATGCACCTACGGTACACACTCCTCTTCTAGTCCTGCCAAAAGCTCTCCAGAGTTGCCTTGTGGGGTCTGAGAAAGAGCCCTTCCTATTAGCTGGGTCCAAGGAGAATTTCAATTCACTTTTTCATTCTCGGTAGCCCCAAATATTTACTGGAAGAAAAATGAGTAACATCCTGGGAAGTCTACTTCACAAAGAAACAGAAATTCCCGTCAGAAGGGTCCCCTGAGCAGTCCCCATGGCAAATTTCAATCCTTGCTTCTGTTGTCTCATGATGAACCCAATTATTGTCACAGAGGAAATTTCAGACTTGAAGTCTTGGTTCTTTGGAGAAACGAGCAAAGCAGGGCTTCTCCCAGCACCTAGTCATCAATGAGCAGAGCAAACACACACACACTGTGGCCACCAGGCACCATACACACCAAGCAGCATGCTGTCATAAAAGGCCAACCTCCACCCTAAAGGGCTTCTTGTGCTAGTTGGCTCGAAGAAACAGACTTGGAACAACTAAGCACAGGATGCTGGGCCCTTGTCAGGGGTACTGAGGTGTAAAAGTTGGAAGGGGTCCTTGACCCTAGTGCTACTAAAAATCAAGACAACTATTCCTGTGCACATGTTCCAAACCATATAGTTACAAGTAACAGATTCTGTTATAGGCTGATGGCTGCAGAAAGATATCCACCAAAAAAAGCCCTGGGAGAGGTCTAGAGTCCTCTGAAGAAACGTCAGCAACATAGTGGAACAAAAAACTTGAGAATAACCACACAAAAGCAAAGGAAAACAGCACTGGTCAGGTCCCCACTCCACACCCTACAAGAATGGGTTGTTGTCTCACTGGCTTCATACCAGGTCCCAGAAAGCTTCATTTTGCCTGCATCATCCCATTCCCCAAGCCAACACTGCTCAGCACCAAGTGGGAACTTCCTATTTAGAAATAATTCCCCTCACTGGGAAACAGAAAGCAGGATGAGCAAACCTACTTCCCCAGCCTTTCAGGGAACTGCACAAAGGACCCACTTTTGTTTCACCCCAGCCAGAAACTGTCAAACCTGAGTTGTATAGCAGTTAAGAACAAGGAAGAAAAGCAGGGGCTACCAGTGTCAGCATCACACTAGGAGTTACTATGGTTTCCAGCGACCTACTCTATAGATGATTCTGGTAGCTTTCCCCACTGAAGAAACCAATGACCAGCACAGCTGCTGCATACCTCCTGAATATTTTACTGGTTTATGCCCCACAAGTATTTGTGTTCACTGACACAAGCCATCTGAGTCCCTTCCCAATCCCTCATGCAAGGCCCCACCATAGCCTGGGACCAGGACCAGTAGCCAGCCCACAACAGCAGCTGTGAAAATGAAAGATACCAGCCTAGAATCCTGCAGGTGACCACCCCATGGTAGCTCCTCCAGCTGTGCTCTTATGCACCACTGAACTGACACCAGTCACTGACTTCGACTTGCCATTCCTGTGGCAAGATCTTGCAGTCACAGGACTGTACCACAATAGCCAAGGCCCTCAGTTGCTTGTGGGCCCTGGTTCAGCTCTATGTCTTGTCACTGGCTTATACTACTCTGCTCACCTCCAACTGTAGCTAACCCCTCCAACTGTACACCTGCATGACCCCAGTCTGACTCCCAAAACTAGTCTCCACTGCCATGTACCCATGGCAAGAACCAGCAGCTATGGAAGTATGCACCAAGAGCAGGGCCCCTGCAGCTTCCAGTGCAACTACAGGTGGCCTCAGTCCTTGCTGCTTCACCAGAACCCCATCAGTATATGCATGTTTGTAATTGGCCCTTGCCACCACACAGACACCTGCTGCTGGCCCCTGCAGCCAAGTGTATGTACACCACCAGCTCTGATAACCACTTTTATCAACCTGGTCCCTAGCTGCAGGAAGTGGAGGCACCACTGAGGACCACAACAGTCCTTGCAGTCTCTGTGGACCATCCACACCACTCACCAAGGACCACACAGTATCAGTGATGTGGACTCCATCATGCTGAGCCAACAAATCACCATGCACCCTGGAACTAGAGCTTCCACATGCCCTCACAATTGGTGCCCTGGGCTCAGGTCATGGTACTCTCAAGCATGTCCCCAACTGCAGGTGAAGATATTTTCCATATAGTCTGGAAGAGATGGCTGCTTCTCCACATGTGCAGATACTTGTGCCAGGCTACAGGGAACAAGAAGAATCAGGGAAACATGACTCAACCAAAGAAAGAGTGTAAACTTCCAATGATTGACCCCAAATAAATGGAGATTCAGGAATTGTCAGGCACAGAATTCAAAATAATTGTTCTAAAGATGCTCAGAGAGCTACAAGAGAACTCAAGTAAACAATTTAGAAAAAATAGGAAAACAAAACAAGAACAAAATGAGAAGTTCAACAAAGAGACAGAAAACATTAAAAAGAACCAAACAGAAATTTTGGAGCTGAAGAATACAAGGACAGAACTGAAAAATTCAATAGAGAGCTTCAACAGCAGACTGGATTAAGCAGAAGAATCAGTGAGCTCAAAGACAAGTCATTTGAAATTATCCAATCAGAGGAGCAAAAAGAAAAGAGAATGAAGAGAAATGAAGAAAGCCTACAGAAGAAAACCTATGTATCATTGTAGTCCCAGAAGGGGAAGAGAGGAAAGGGGGCAGAAAACTTACTTAAAAGAAATAATGGCTAAAAGCTCCCAAATCTGGGGGAAGATTTTGATAATCCAAGTTCATGAAGCTAATAAATCACCCCAAAATTTCAATCTAAAATATTCTTCTCTAAGGCACATTATAATAAAAGTGTCTAAAATCAAAGACAAAAAGAGAATTTTAAAAGCAGCAAGAGAAAATAAATTTCTCTCATATAAAGGAATCCCCCACAAGGCTATCAGTGGATTTCTCAGTAGAAACCTTAACAATTCACAAGAGAATGGGATGATATATTCAAAGTGCTGGAAGAAAAAAACCTGCCAACCAAAAACACTTTACCTAGCAAAGCTGTCCTTCAGAAATGAAGGAAAGATAAAGACTTTCCCAAACAAACAGAAGCTGAGGGAGTTCATTACCACTACACCAGCCTTGCAAGAAATACTGAAGAAAATTCTTCAAGTTGAAATGAAAACATGCTAATTAATAACATGAAAAAAGGAAAGTATAAAATTTACTGGTAAGTATACAGTCAAATTCAGAATACTCTAACACTGTAATGGTGATGTGTGAATCACTTAATCCTAGTATAAAGGTTAAAAGATGAAAGTATTAAAATATCTATAGTTACAGTAACTTGTTAGTGAAAACACAAGATTAAAAGATGTACATCGTGACACCAAAAACATTAAATGTAGTGTGAAGTAAAATATTAGATTTTCAATATGCAATTAAAGTTGAGTCATTAGTTAAAATAGACTGTTATATTTTATTAAGGCTTCAGGTTAACCACACTACAAAAACCTATAGCATATACACACAAGATAAAGAGAAGAGAATGAAAACATACCACTACAGAAGATTATCAATTTACAAAGGAAGACAACAAGAAAGATACAAAGGAACTACAAAATAGCCAGAAAACAACAATTAAAAGACAGCAATAGTAAGTCCTTACCTATCAACAATTACTTTAATGTAAATGGATTAAATTCTGTAATCAAAAGGCACAGAGTGGCTGAATGGATTTAAAAAAAGAAAAACAAAAAAATGAGAAAAAACAAGCCCCAACTATATGCTGCCACAGGACACACATAAGCTCAAAGTGGAGTGATGGAAAAAGATATTCCATGCAAATGAAAACCAAAAGAGAGCAGAAGTAGATTTTTTATGTCAGAAAAAATAGACTTTAAGTCAAAAACTGTTGAGACCAAAAAAGTCACTATATAATAATAAAGGAGTCAATTCATTGATAGCTTTTACAATTGTGAATATATGTGCATCATACATCAGAGCACCTAACTATATTAAGCAACTATTAACAGATCAGTGGATTTCAATGCCCTATGTAAAGAAATATCATCCAGACAGAAAATCAATGAAGAAATATTGGGTTTAAACTACACTTTAAAATAAATAGTCCTAACAGTCATATACAGAGCATTCCATCCAATAGCAGCAAAATGCACATTCTTCACAAGCACACACTGAGCATTCTCCAAGATAGATCATACGTTAAGTCACAAAATGAGTCTTAAGAAATTTAAGAAGAAAGAAATCATATCAATGATCTTTTACAATTACAATGGTGTGAAACTAGACATCAATAACAAGAAGAAAGTTGGACAACTCACAAATGTATGGAAATGAAACCACATGCTCCTGAAGAATCAGTGGGTCAAAGAAGAAATCAAAAGGGAAATCAAAAAAATATCTAGACAGACCTTCAAGATGGTGGAGGAGTAAGACGTGGAGATCATCTTCCTCCCCACAAATACATCATAAATACACCTACATGTGGAACAACTCCTACAGAACATCTACTGAATGCTGGCAGAAGACCTCAGACAACCCAAAAGGCAAGGAACTCCCCAATGTACCTGGGTAGGGCAAAAGAAAAAAGAAAAAACAGAGACAAAAGAATAGGGATAGGACCTGCACCTCTGGGAGGGAGCTGTGAAGGAGGAAAAGTTTCCACACACTAGAAAACCCCTTCACTGATGGAGACGGGGGTGGCAGGGGGGAAGCTTCAGAGCCATGTAGGAGAGCACAGCAATAAGGGTGCAGAGGGCAAAGTGAAGAGGTCCCCACAAGGAGGATTTGTGGTGAACAGCAATCACCAGCCTGAGACATTTGTCTGCTCACCCACTGAGGCAAATGGGGGCTGGGAGCTGAGGCTCGGGATTCAGAGGTCAGATCCCAGGGAGAGGACTGGGGTTGGCTGTGTGAACACAGCCTAAATGGGGCTAGTGCACCACAGCTATCCAGGAGGGAGTCTGGGAAAAAGTCTGGAACTGCCTAAGAGGCAAAGGACCATTTTTTCAGGGTGTGTGAGGAGAGCAGATTCAGAACAATGCCTAAATGAGCTCCAGAGATGGGTGAGAGATGGGGGTATCAGCATGGACACCAGAGATGGGCATGAAACACTAAGGCTGCTGCTGCAGCCACCAAGAATCCTGTGTTCAAGCACAGGTCACTATCCACACTTTCCCTCCCAGGAGCCTGTGCAGCCTGCCACTGCCAGGGTCCCGTGATCCATGGACAACTTCCCTGGGAGAACACACGGCACACCTCAGGCTGTTGCAATGTCACACCAGCCTCTGCCACCGCAGGCTCACACTGCATTCTGTACCGCTACCTCCCCCCAGCCTCAGTGAGCCAGAGCCCCATAACAAGCTGCTACTTTAACTCCACCATGTCTGGGCAGGGAACAGACGCCCTCAGGCAATGTACACACAGAGGTGGAGCAAAATCCAAAGCTGAACCCCAGGAGCTCTGCGAACAAAGAAGAGAAAGGGAAATTTCTCCCAGAAGCCTCAGGAGCAGCAGATTAAATCTCCACAATCAACTTGATATATGCTGCATCTCTGGAATACATGAATAGATGACGAATCATCCCAAAATTGAGGTGGTGGACTTTGGGAGCAACTGTAGACCCGGAGTTTGCTTTCTGCATCTAATTTGTTTTTGGTTTTATGTTTATCTTAGTTTAGTAATTAGAGTTTATTATCATTGGTAGACTTGTTCATTGATTTGTTTGTTATCTTCCTTTTTTATATATATATATATATATATATATATATATTCCTTTTCTCTTTTTGTGAGTGTGTATGTGTATGCTTCTTTCTGTGATTTTGTCTGTATAGCTTTGCTTTTACCATTTGTCCTAGAGTTCTGACAGTCCAGTTATTTTTTTTTAGTATAGTTTTTAGTGCATCTTATCATTGGTGGATTTGTTTTTTTCATTTGGTTGCTCTTTGTCTTTCATTTTTAATTACTTCTAAATTCTTTATTTTTAATAATTTTTTATTTTAATAACTTTATGTTGTATTCTTTAATTTCTTTCTTTCTTTCTTTCTGTTTTTCTCCCTTTACATCTGAGCTGTGTGGCTGACAGGGTTTTCATGCTCTGGCTGGGTGTCAGATCAGAGTCTCAGAGGAGGGAGAGGCGAGTTCAGGGATAGCCGAGTTCAGAAGTGGGAAAGCCGAGGTCAACCAGAGACCTCCTGGCTCCATGTAATATGAAACGGTGAAAGCTCTCCCAGAGATCTCCATATCAGCTCTAAGACCCAGCTCCACACAACGATCAGCAAGCTACAGTGCTGGACACCCTATGGCAAACAGCTACCAAGACAGGAACACAACCCCACCCATTAGCAGAGAGGCTGACTAAAATCATAATAAGGCCACAGAACTCCAAAACACACCACCAGACTCAGTCCTGCCCACCAGAAAGACAATATCAAGCCTCATCCACCAGAGCACAGGCACCAGTCCCTTCTACCAGGAAGCCTACACAACCAGTGAACAAACCTTACCCACTGGGGGAAGACACCGAAAACAATGGAACTACAAACTTGTAGCCTGTGAAAAGGAGACCCCAAACACAGTAAGTTAAGCAAAATGAGAAAGACAGAGAAATACACAGCAGATGAAGGAGCAAGCTATAAACCCACCTGACCAAAAAAATGAAGAGGAAATAGGCAGTCTACCAGAGAAAGAATTCAGAATAACAATAGTAAAGATGATCCAAAATCTTGGAAATAGAATGCAGAAAATACAAGAAGCTTTTAACAAGGACTTAGAAGCATTAAAGATCAAACAAACAACAATGAACAACACAATAAATAAATTTAAAATTCTCTAGAAGGAATCAATAGCAGAATAACTGAGGCAGAAGAACAAATAAGTGACCTGGAAGATAAAATAGTGGAAATAAGTACCACAAAGTAGAATAAAGAACAAAGACTGAAAAGAATTGAGAACAGTCTTGGAGACTTCTGAGACAACACTAAATGCACAAACATTTGAATTATAGGGGTCCCAGAAGAAGAAGAGAAAAAGAAAAGGATTGAGAAAATATTCAAAGAGATTATAGTTGAAAACTTCCCTAATATGGGTAAGGAAATGGTTAATCGAGCCCAAGAAGTGCAGAGAGTGCCATACAAGATAAATCCAAGGAGAAACACGCCAAGACACATATTAATCAAACTATCAAAAATTATATACAAAGAAAAAATATTAAAAGCAGCAAGGGAAAAGCAACAATTAGCATACAAGGGAATCCCCATAAGGTTAACAACTGATCTTTCAGCAGGAACTCTGCAAGCCACAAGGGAGGGGAAGCACATATCTCAAGTGATGAAAGGGAAAAACCTACAACAAAGATTACTCTACCCAGAAGGATCTCATTCAGATTTGACAGAGAAATTAAAATCTCTACAGACAAGCAAAAGCTAAGAGAATTCAGCACCACCAAACCAGCTTTACAACAAATGCTAAAGGAACTTCTCTAGGCAGGAAACACAAAAGAAGGAAAAGACCGATAATAACAAACCCCAAACAATTAAAAAAACGGTAATAGGAACATACATATTGATAATTACTTTAAATGTAACTGGATTAAGTGCTCCAACAAAAAGACATAGGCTGGCTGAATGTATTAAAAAACAAGACCTGTATAAATGCTGTCTACCAGAGACCCACTTCAGACCTAGGGAAACATACAGACTGAAAGAGAAGGGGTGGAAAAAGATATTCCATGCAAACGGAAATCAAAAGAAAGCTGGAGTAGCAATTTTCATATCAGAAAAAATAGACTTTAAAATAAAGAGTATTACAAGAGACAAAGAAGGATATTACATAATGATCAAGGGATCAATCCAAGAAGAAGATAGAAATATTGTAAACACTTACGCACCCAACATAGGAGCACCTCAATACATAAGTCAAATACTAACAGCCATAAAAGGGGAAATCGACACAAAAGTAACACAATCATAGTAGGGGATTTTAACACCCCACTTTCACCAATGGACAGATCATCCAAAATGCAAATAGAGAAGGAAACACAAGCTTTAAATGATACAATAATCAAGATAGACTTAAGTGATATTTATAGGACATTCCATCCAAAAACAGCAGATTACACTTTCTTCTCAAGTGCTCATGGAACAATCTCCAGGATAGATCATATCTTGGGTCACAAATCAAGCCTTGGTAAATTTAAGAAAATTGAAATCATATCAAGTATCTTTTCCAACCACAATGCTGTGAGACTAGATATTAAGTACAGGGAAAAAAAATCTGTAAAAAATACCAAAAAATGGAGGCTAATCAATGCACTACAAAATATGCAAGAGATCACTGAAGAAATCAAAGAGGAAATAAAAAAAAAACAACCTAGAAACAAATGACAATGAAAACGCGAACACCCAAAACCTATGTGATGCAGCAAAAGCAGTTCTAAGAGGGAAGTTTATAGCAATACAATCATATCTCAAGAAAAAGAAACATCTCAGATAAAAAAAGCTAACTTTACACCTAAAGCAATTAGAGAAAGAGGAACAAAAAAAACCCCCAAAGTTAGCAGAACAAAAGCAATCATAAAGATCAGATTAGAAATAAATGGGGCTTCCCTGGTGGCGCAGTGGTTGAGTCTGCCTGCTGATGCAGGGGACATGGGTTCATGCCCGGGTCCGGGAAGACCCCACATGCTGTAGAGTGGCTGGACCCATGAGCCATGACCACTGAGCCTGCATGTCCAGAGCAGCCCGCGTACCAAAAAAAAAAAAGAAAGAAATGAAAAAGAAATGAAGCAAACAATAGCACAGATCAATAAAACTAAAAGCTGGTTCTTGAGAAGATAAACAAAATTGATAAAACATTAGCCAGACTCATCAAGAATAAAGGAGAGATGACTCAGATCAATAGAATTAGATATGAAAAAGGAGAAGTAACAACTGACACTGCCGAAATACAAAGAATCATGAGATTACTAGAAGCACCTATATGCCAAAAAAAATGGACAACCTGGAAGAAATGGACAAATTCTTAGAAAATCACCACCTTCTGAGACTGAACCAGGAATAAATAGAAACTATAAACAAATGAACCACAAGCACTGAAATTGAGATTGTGATTAAAAATCTTCCAAGAAACAAATACTCTGGACCAGATGGCTTCACAGGTGAATTCTAACAAACATTTAGAGAAGAGCTAACAGCTATCCTTCTCAAACTCTTCCAAAATATAGCAGAGGGAGGAACACTCCCAAGCTCATTCGACAAGGCCACCATCACGCTGATACCAAAGCAAGACAAAGATGTCACAAAAAATGAAAACTACAGGCCAATATCACCGATGAACATAAATGCAAAAATCCTCAACAAAATACTTGCAAACAGAATCCAACAGCACATTAAAAGGATCCAACACCATGAACAAGGAATGCAAGAATTGCAAGGATTCTTCAATATACGCAAATCAATCAATGTGATACACAATATTGAAGGAGAAAAACCATATGATCATCTAAATAGATGCAGAGAAAGCTTTTGACAAAATTCAATACCCATTTATGATAAAAACCCTTCAGAAAGTAGGCATAGAGGGAACTTACCTCAACATAATAAAGACCACCTATGACAAATCCACAGCCTATATCGTTCTCAATGGTGAAAAACTGAAAACTTTTCCTCTAAGACCAGGAACAAGACAAGGTTGTCCACTCTCACCACTCTTATTCAACATAGTTTTGGAAGTTTTAGCCACAGCAATCAGAGAAGAAAAAGAAATAAATGGAATCCAGATCAGAAAAGAAGAAATAAAACTGCCACTGCTTGCAGAGGACATGATACTATACATAGAAAATCCTGAAGATGCTACCAGAAAACTACCAGAGCTAATCAATGAATTTCATAGAGTAGCAGGATACAAAATTAATGCACAGATATCTCTTGTATTCCTATACACCAATGATGAAAAATCTGAAAGAGAAATTAAGGAAACACTCCCATTTGCCATCCCAACAAAAAGAATAAAATACCTAGGAATAAACCTACCTAAGGAGACAAAAGACCTGTATGCAGAAAACTATAAGACACTGATGATAGAAATTAAAGATGATATAAACAGATGGAGAGATATACCATGTTCTTGGATTGGAAGAATCAACCTTGTGAAAATGACTCTACTACCCAAAGCAATCTACAGATTCAGTGCAATCCCTATCAACTACCAATGGCATTTTTCACAGAACTAGAACAAAAAATTTCAGTTTGTATGGAAACGCAAAAGACCCTGAATATCCAAATCAATCTTGAGAAAGAAAAACGGAGCTTGAAGAATCAGGCTCCCTGACTTCAGACTATACTTCAAAGCTACAGTAATCAAGACAGTATGGTACTGGCACAGAAACAGAAATATAGATCAATGGAACTTGATAGCAAGTCCAGAGATAAACCCACACACATATGGTCACCTTATCTTTGATAAAGGAGGCAATAATATACAATGGAGAAAAGAGAGCCTCTTCAATAAGTGGTGCTGGGAAAACTGGACAGCTACATGTAAAAGAATTAAATTAGAACACTCCCCAACACTGTACACAAAAATAAACTCAAAATGGATTATAGACCTAAATGTAAGGGCATACACTATAAAACTCTTAAAGGAAAACATAGGAAGAACACTCTCTTACATAAATCACAGCAAGATCCTTTTTGACCCACCTTCTAGAGAAATGGAAATAAAAACAAAAATAAACAAATGAGACCTAATGAAACTTAAAAGCTTTTGCCCTGCAAAGGAAACCATAAACAAGATGAAAAGACAACCCTGAGAATGGGAAAAAATATTTCCAAATGAAGCAACTGACAGAGGATTAATGTCCAAATTTTACAAGCAGCTCAATATCAAAAAGACAAACAACCCAATCTAAAATGGGCAGAAGACCTAAATAGACATTCCTTCAAAGAAGATATACATATTGTCAACAAACACATGAAAGAATGTTCAATATCACTAGTCATTAGAGAAATGCAAATCAAAACTGCAATAAGGTATCACCTCACACCAATCAGAATGACCAGCATAAAAAATCTACAAACAATAAACACTGGAGAGGGTGTGGAGAAAAGGCAAGCCTCATACACTGGTGATGGGAATGTAAATTGATATAGCCACTATGGAGAACAGTATGGAGGTTCCTTAAAAACTAAAAATAGAACTAACATACAACACAGCAATCCCACTACTGGGCATATACCCTGAGATAACCACAATTCAAAAAGAGTCATGTACCAAAATGTTCATTGCAGCTCTATTTACAATAGCCAGGACATGGAAGCAACCTAAGTGTCCACTGACAGATGAATGGATAAGGAAGATGTGGCACATATATACAATGGAATATTACTCAGCCATAAAAAGAAACGAAATTCAGTTATTTGTAGTGAGGTGGGTGGACCGAGAGTCTGTCATACAGGCTGTAGTAAGTCAGAAAGAGAAAAACAAATACCATATGCTAACTCATATATATGGAATCTAAAAAAAAAAAAATTCTGAAGAAGCTAGGAGTAGGACAGGAATAAAGATGCAGATGTAGAGAATGGACTTGAGGACACGGGGAGGGGGAAGGGTAACCTGGGACAATGTTTGAGAGTGGCATGGACATATATACACTACCAAATATAAAAAGATAGCTAGTGGGAAGCAGCCACATAGCACAGAGAGATCAGCTCGTTGCTTTGTGACCACCTAGAGGGGTGGAATAGGGAGGATGGGGGAAGATGCAAGAGGGAGGAGATAATGTGATATATGTATATGTATAGCTGATTCACTTTGTTATAAAGCAGAAACTAACACACCATTGTAAAGCAATTATACTCCAATAAAGATGTTTAAAAAAAATTTGGACAAACAAAAATGGAAACACAGCATACCAAAAACTATGGGATACAGCAAAAATAGTTCTGACAGGTAAATTTATAGCAATAAATGCCTACATTTAGAAAAAAGAAATATCTCAAATAAACAACCTAACTATTTACACTTCAAGGAACTGGACAAGCAAACTAACCCCAGAGTTAGCAAAGTAAGAGAAAAACAATGATTGGAGCATAAATAAATGAAATAGACTAGAAAACCAATAAAAAAGATCAATGAAAACTAAGATCTGGTGTTTTGAAAGGAAACAAAATTGACAAATCTTTAACTAGAATAATAAAAGAAAGAGCTCAAATAAATAGAAATGAAAAAGGAGGTATTATAACACCTAGAAACACGTAGGATCACAGGAGACCACTATGAACAATTATACAGCATAGTGGACAACCTGGAGAAAATGGACCTCAAAACATACATCCTACCAAGACTGAATCAGGAAGAAATAGAAAATCTGAACAGACACATAACTAGTAATGTGATGAATCAGGAATCAAAAATCTCCCAAGAAAGAAAAGCCCAAGACCAGGTGGTTTCACTGGTGAATTCTACCAAACATTTAAAGAAGAATTAATGCAAATGCTTCTCAAACTCTTCCAAATTTTTGAAAAGGAAGGAACTCTTCCAAACTGATTAATTTTACCAAACATTTAAAGAAAAGTTAACACCAATACTTACCAAACTATTCCAAAACGTGAAGAGGAAATATTTCCTTACTCATTCTATGAGGTCAGCATTACTCTGATATCCAAGCCAGATAAAGACACTGCATGAAAATAAAACTACAGACCAATATCCCTTATGAAATTTGGCACCAAATTACTGAACTTCAGGATGTCATTGCCTCTTCAAACATGAGACAAATGGAGAGACTCCAGGGCTCAGGCAAAAGAGGACAAAACCACAAAAGGAGCAGAAACACAGGTAACATCACTCAGGAAACAAGAAATAAAATTAAAAAGCAGCTAATGATGAAAAAGGTTTTCTGTGAGACAAAGAGATGGGATAAAGGTGCTGTTTTTTAAGTAAGAATTCCAGACTGATTTAGCACTTTAAACTATATGAATTGACTTGAAATTAAACATTAAACAACTAAACAGCTCAAAATAATGAATAAGTAAAATGTTGGGTGGTATAAAGTGCTATGGGAAAAATAAAGCAAAAATGGGACTGGGTGTTCAATTTTACACTGGGAAGGTAACATTTTACAAAAACTCAATAAAGGTGAGGAAGCAGGACCAAGGCCACAATGATCTGTGTGAAGAGAATCACTGGAAGAAGGAGGTGGAAGTGCAAAGGCCCCAAGGCACAAGCTTGCTAGACATGTCCAAGGGAAACTAAGGAAGACAGGTGTGGTTGGAGCAATGTGGGCAAGGAGAAGAGTGTTAGGGGTGAGCTCACAGAGGACACAGTGGCCATATCTGTAAGATACATAGGCCACTACAAGACTTTGACTTCTGCTGAGTGAAGTGGGAATCCTCTGTGGAGAATAGATGCTCAGGGGTGGAGCAAGACTGGAAACAAAGATGACAACTTGGAGGTGACACGAGAGGGAAATACTGGCTAGATTTAGGGGCAGTGGTGGAGTTGATGGGAACTAGCCAGATTTAGAAGCTTTGAAATACTGCTGGCTGTAGGGTATAAGAGAAAGCAAAGAATCAGGCAGATTCTAAGATGTGTGGTCTTAGAAACTGAGAAAATGGAATTTTATTGTTATTTATGAAAATGAGGAAGATTGGGGAAGGATGGAATCATGATCAATGTTTAGTTTGAGACACCTGTCATATCCCAGTAGAGTAGAGATAAGAGAAGCAGCTGGATATTAAGCCTCTATGTCTTCAGAGAAGCCCAGGAGTTGTCGGGTGCAGTTGCCATTTAGAGAATGAGTTTAGAGAAGACAATTCACAATAAGTCTAGAGAGTGTAGTGGCCAGAACTGAGTCCAGAGTTTGGGGGGTGGAAGATGAAGGGGTTCATGGATGAGACTGAGAGGAAATGACATCATTGATAGAAGGAGAACCTAGTAGAGCCGGACAGGGAAAGGGTTTTAAGGAGGAGAGAGGTTGCCTCCAGGACACATTGTCATTGCTGTCAAGCCAGGTTAGGATAGAACAAGGGGCATCATGGAATCTCTCATGAGGGTGTGTACTGAGAGGTCATCGCAACTTGGAGGCAACTGTGTCTGTGAATTGTGGGAGAAATGCTTGACTGGGATCAAGAGAAGAGAGAAGAGAAGTTACAGTGAGACTAGGACAGCAAGGGTAGACAACATTTTCAAAGTCTGCTGTCACAGGAGCAAAGGAAGGGGAGGGAGCCAGCTGCAATGTATGGCCCTATGAGAGTCTTACTGAGAGAAGAAAGGGCAGCATATTTGGAAACCAATAATAATGATCCAGTGGAGACTGAAAAATAAATTCTGCAGGGGAGAACTGTGGGATCTGGCAGCAGGTGAAGAGCAGGAATTCCCCCAAACAGCCGGAGGAAGGCAGCACGCCCTGGGGCACAGAGCTCATTATTTGTGGAAGCCCCCACATGATTGTTTTCATTTCTTCACAAATGGGAAGCAAGGTCATCAACTCAAGGAAGAAGGGAAGTTTCTGGGGGCTTGAAGAGATGAAAAGCATGCAGAAGTGGTCGAGAGGCATGGGCACATGAGGCCCAGGGAGCAGGTGTGTGGCATGTGGCACAGAGGGACCTTGAGGAAGGACTGTGGTTGTGAAGCCAGATGGCAGCCTGGGTGCTTGGTCCTCTGCCTGTGCACGTGAGGCCAGTAGGTGGGTGGTGAGCCTCACTTACATCACCTACTTCAGCAGGGGCTTTGCCAAGTGAAGGCAGTGAAGTCAAATAAACAGAAGGGAGCTGACATTTAATGCACAGATATAATCATAATGATAGTCATGACAGGCAAAGTGTTTAGGGAAGAAAGGGACAGTGGAAAGAAGAGGGATCAGCAGGAGGAGACCAATGTTGTCAGGCCTGTTGACTTGGGTCACAGAGTTATCAGCCACAACAACCTCTAAGGCAGGGTCCAGGATTGGGCAGTATTAAAGGAATCAATTTCCAGGTCTTCCAAACATCTTCAAAGCAAACTGCTTTCAGTCTTAGACAATGGATATTCTAGGGTCATGGCCCTGTAGATGTGGAGAATTTTGTAGGTATAAGAAAAGGTTCTGTTTGGACAAATCCCAGCTGAGCCCCAAGGCATCCCCACCACAGGGAGGAACACAGGTTGAGGTCAGATTGCTGCCAACCTCAGAATTCGTGGGGATGCCTGCCAGGGCCACACACACTGCCTGTCAGGTTGAGCCAGGACCCTCAGTGTTCCCCTGAGACGACTGGTTTGGCTTTGGTTCTGCATATGGCCTTTTCCTCAAAACAGCCTCTTCCTGTCTGACTTTGTCCTAGAACAGCTGTTCCTTCACCTCCTGAAATGTTCCTTGAGTCAGTCCAGCACACAGTGCTCTACAGAAGAAGCAGCTGAGTACCTGCCTCTGGACTGGTCACCTCAGCCGTGCTGCCAAAGAATTCTGAAAAAAAATGTGACTCACTCATAAATCTTAAGTTAATATGTAATATGTGTCACCCCAATTAAAAATAATTCCCAAGGATGTAATTGCTAGCCTATGTTGACATTCTTAAACAAAAGCATTATATCATTCTTATTTTATCTTCCAGTTTTATTGAGATATAACTGACATACAGCACTGTGTAAGGTTGAGATATATAGCATAATAATTTGACTTACAGACATCATGAAATGATTTCGCAAGTTTAGTTAACATACATCATCTCATATAGATACAAAATAAAAGGAAAAAAAATTATTCCTTGTGATGAGAACTCAGGATTTATTCTCTTAACAACTTTCTTATGTAATATACTGTACTGTTAATTATATTAATCATGCTGTACATTTTCTTAGTACTTATTTAGCTTATAACTGGAAGTTTGTAACTTTTGACCACCTTCATCCAATTCTCACTTTCCCACACCCCACCTCTGTCAACTACAAATCTGATCTTTCACTATGAACATGTTTTTGTTTATTTATTTTTGAAGTATAATTGACCTACAACACTATATTTGTTCCTGGTGCACCACTTGGTGATTTGATATTTCTGTACGTTGCAAAATGATCATCACAGTAGGTCTAGTTACTATGTGTCACCATACAAAGATATTACGTTATTATTGACTATATTCCTCATGCTGTACATTTCAACCCTGTGACTCATTTATTTTGTTACTGGAAGTTTGTACCTCTTAATTTCTCTCATCTAAATATATATATATATTTAAATTTAAATACCATAATATCAGTTCATCTAAAAAAATATGAAGCACTTCTTCTGCATTCTGATCAAGAAGGCACAGTCCTTGCTGCTTGACATGTAGCCACTACAATGGATGTCTGATCTAGGACTATGGGAAGGACAGCTCAGGTGAGTGCAAGACAAATAACAATTAAGGAAGGCTGGCAGGACTGCCTCTTACAGGAATGACAGGACTCATGGCTAGAACCCCCAGGAGAGAAACTGAGGTGTCCTGGTAGAAAACAACAGGAAGGAGGTTGGAGACAAAATGGCACAGTAGAAGGACCCAGCAAGGCTCTTGTTCACATTCAATGGAAAAATCAAAAGTTTTACAGACAAGCAACAACTAAGAGAATTCAGCACCACCAAACCAGCTTTACAACAAATGCCAAAGGAACTTCTCTAGGTGGAAAAGAAAAAGCCACAACTAGAAACAAGAAAATTAAGAATGGAAATGCTCACTGGTAGAGGAAAACAAACAGTAAACATCATCCACACACAAATACGATATCAAAGTCAGCAATTGTGAGAAGAGGAGGGTACAAATTCAGGATATTAGAAATGCATTTGAAATTAAAAGAACAGCAACTAAAAACAACACTGTATATGTAAAGAGTGCTATATCAAAACCTCATGGTAACCATAACCAAATATCTACAATAGATACACACACACAAAAGAAAAAAGGAATCCAAACACAACACTAAAGTTAGTCATCAAATCACAAAAGAAGAGAACAAAAGAGGAAGGGAAGAAAAAAAGACCTACAAAAACAAATCCAAAACAATTAACAAAATGGCAATAAGAACAAACATGTCTATAATTACCTTAAATGTAAACGGATTCAATGCCCCAACCAAATGACATAGACAGGCTGAATGGATACAAGAACAAGACTCATATATATGCTGTCTGTAAGAGACCCACTTCAGATCTAGTGACAAATACAGACTGAAAGTGAGGGGATGGAAAAAATATTCCATGCAAATGGATATCAAAAGGAAGCTGGAGCAGCAATACTCATATCAAATAAAATAGACTTTAAAATAAAGACTGTTACAAGAGACAAAGAAGGATGCTACATAATGATCACAGGGTTATTCCAAGCAGAAGATATAACAATTGTAAATATATATGCCCCCAACATAGGAGCACCTCAAAATATAAGGCAAACACTAACAGCCATAAAAGGAGAAAATGATAGTAACACAATAATAGTGGGAGACTTTAACACCCCACGTTCATCAATGCACAGACTATCCAGACAGAAAATCAATAAGGAAGCACAAGCCTTAAATAACACATTATACCAGATGGACTTAACTGATATTTATAGAGCATTCCATACAAAAGCAGAAGAATACACATTGCTTTCAAGTGCACATGGAACATTCTCGAGGATTGACCACATGTGGGACAATAAAGCAAGCCTCAGTAAATTTAAGAAAATTGAAATCATATCAAGCATCTTTTCTGACCACAACGCTATGAAATTAGAAATAAACTACAAGAAAAAAACTGTAAAAAACACAAACATGTGGAGGCTAAACAATATGCTACTAAACAACCAATGGATCACTGAAAAAATCAAAGAGGAAATAAAAAACTACCTAGAGACAAATGAAAACAAATGAACAGTGATCCAAAACCCAGGGGATGCAGAAAAATCAGTTCTAAGAGGGCAATTTATAGCAATAAAATCTTACCTCAGGAAGCAAGAAAAATCTCAAATAAACAACCTAACTTACACCTAAAGCAACTAGAGAAAGAAAAACAAACAAAACTGAAAGTTAGTAGAAGGAAAGAAATCATAAAGATCAGAGCAGAAATAAATGAAATAGAGATGAAAACAAACAATAGCAAAGAGCAATGAAACTAAAAGCTGGTTCTTTGGAAAGCTAAACCAAATGATAAACCTATAGCAAGATGCATCAAGAAAAACAGGGAGAGGGCTCAAATCAATTAAATGAGAAATAATAAATAAGTTACAATGGACACCACAAGAATATAAAGGATCTTAAGAGACTACTAAAAGCAACTATATGCCAATAAAATGGACAACATAGAAAAAATGGACAAATTCTTAGAAAGGTAAAATCTCCCAAGACTGAACCAGGAAGAAATAGAAAATATTAACAAACCAATCACAAGTACTGAAATTGAAACTATGATTTAAAAACTCTCAACAAACAAAAGTCCAAGGCCAGATTGCTTCACAGGTGAATTCTAAGAAACATTTAAACACCTATCCTTCTGAAACTATTCTAAAATACTGCAGAGGAAGGAACACTCCAAACTCATTCTATGAGGCCACCATCACCCTGATACCAAAACTAGACAAAGATACCACAAAAAAAGAAAGTTACAGGCCAATATCACAGATGAATATATATGCAAAAATCCTCAACAAAATACTGGCAAACCAAATCCAACAATGCATTAAAAGGATCATACACCATGATCAAGTGGGACTTATCCCAGGGATGCAAGGATTTTTCAATATCTGCAAGTCAATCAGATAAGTGTGATACACTGCATTAACAAATTGAAGAATAAAACCCATATGATCATCTCAATAGGTGCAGGAAAAGGTTTTGACAAATTCAACACCCATTTATGATTTAAAACTCTCCAGAAACTGGGCATAAAGGGAACCTAGCTCAACAGAATAAAGGCCATATACAACAAACCCACAACTAACGTCATGCTCAGTGGTGAAAAACTGAAAGCATTTTCCCTAAGATCAGCAACAAGACAAGAATGTCTTCTCTCAACACGTTTATTCAACATAGTTTTGGAGGTCCTAGCCATGGCAGCCAGAGAAGAAAAGGAAATAGAAGGAATCCAAATTGGAAAAGAAGTTAAACTGTCACTTTTTGCAGATGACATGATACTATACTTAGAAAATCATAAAGATGCTACCAGAAAACTACTAGAACTCATCAATGAATTCAGTAAAGTTTCAGGATATAAAATTAATGCACAGAAATCTCTTGCATTTCTATACACTCACAATGAAAGATCAGGAAAAGAAAATAAGGAAACAGTCCCATTTACCATTGCATCAAAAAGAATAAAATACCTAGGAATAAACCTACCTAAGGAGGCAAAAGACCTGTGCTCCAAAAACTATAAGACACTGATGAAAGAAATTGAAGATGACAGAAACAGATGGAAATAGATACCATGTTCTTAACTGGAAGAATCAATATTGTCAAAATGGCTATACTACCCAAGGCAATCTACAGATTCAATGCAATCCCTATCAAATTACCAATGGAATTTTTTGCACATCTAGAACAAAAAAAATCTTAAAATTTGTATGGAGACACAAAAGACCCCAAATATCCAAAGCAGTCCTGAGAAAAAAAAATGGAGCTGGAGGAATCAGACCCCCTGACTTCAGACTATACTACAAAGCTACAGTCATCAAAACAGTATGGTACTGGCATAAGAACAGAAATATAGATCAATGGAACAGGATAGAAAGCCCAGAAATAAACCCATGCACCTATGGTTAATTAATCTATGACATAGGAGGCAAGAATATACAATGGAGAAAAGACAGTCTCTTCCATAAGTGGTGCTGGGAAAACCATATACCTACATGTGAAAGAATGAAATTAGGAGATTCTCTAACACCATACAGAAAAATAAACTCAAAATGGATTAAAGACCTAAAATGTAAGATCAGATACTATAAAACTCTTAGGGGAAATCACAGGCAGAACACTCTGACATACACTGCAGCAATATCCTTTTGCATCCACCACCTAGAGTAATGAAAATAAAAACAAAATAAATAATGGGATCTAATTAAACTTAAAAGCTTTTGCACAGCAAAGGAAACCACTGACAAACCAAAAAGACAACAGAATGAGAGAAAATATTTAGAAATGATGCGACTTACAAAGGATTAATCTCCAATATATACAAACAGCTCATGAGCTCAATAACAAAAAAACAAGCAACCCAATCCAAAAATGGGCAGAAGTAAATAGACATTTCTCCAAAGAAGACATACAGATCACCAAAAAGCACATGAAAAGAAGCTCAATATTACTTATTATTAGAGAAATTCAAATTAAAACTACAATGAGGTATCACCTCACAGTAGTCAGAATGGCCGTCATCAGAATGTCTACAAACAATAAATGCTGGAAGGGGTTTGGGGAAAAGGGAACCCTTTTACACTGTTGTTGGGAATGTAAATTGGTACAATCACTATGGACAACAGTATGGACGTTCCTTGAAAAACTAAAAATAGAATTACCATATGATCCACCAATCCCACTTCTGTGCATATACCTGGAGAAAACCATAATTTGAAAAGATATATGCACCCCCAATGTTCTTTGCAGCACTATTTACAACATCCAAGACATGGAAGTAACTCAAATGTCCATTGACAGATGAATGGATAAAGAAGTTGTGGTGTGTGTGTGTGTGTGTATAATGGAATATTACTCAGCCATTAAAAAGAATGAAATAATTCCATTTGCAGCAACATGGATGGACCTAGAGATTATCATACTACTAAGCCAAGTAAAGCAGACAGAGAAAGACAAATATCATATGACACCACTTAAATGTGGAATCTTAAAAAAATGATATAAATAAGCTTATTTATTAAACAGAAACAGAGTCACAGACTTCAAAAACAAGCTTATGGTTACCACAGAGGGAAGATTGGTGGCAAGGACAAATTATGAGGTTGGGATCAACATTTACACAGTACTATATATAAAATAGATAATCAACAAGGACCTAGTGTATAACACAGGAACTCTACTCAATACTCAGTAATAACCTATAGGAGAAGATAATCTGGAAAATAATAGATATATGCTACGTACCTGAAACTAACCCAACATTGTAAATCAACTATACTCCAATACAAAACTTTTAAAAAAAGCAAGCAGGAAAAGGCAGTGGTTCTGGGAGTTGGAGAGAGTGCTTTGGGGCACAGGGTGCCACCCAGGCAACCCTTCAAGGGCAGGCACAGGACTTCTAGATTGATGGCTATCCTGGGACCATAATGAGTAATACCAGACAGTGAGCCCTAAGAGTAGAGGCTCCTCTGGAAAATAAAATGTAAAGAGCAGAAGCCAGAAGGGTCTGTTTTGAATTTTTAATTTATTGACAACATTTAGAGTTGAAATGTTTAATAGAAAAGGGTGCTATCCACCTTTCATTGAAAAATCAGAGAAGTTCACAGGCTATACCCACTTGCCTGCAGAGAAAAGATGCAGTAGCCTTTTACAAGCAAAGACAGATATTAACCTCCCACTGCAGCCACCACACCTGCTCCCCTGCACCTACCACACCTGTCCTTTCTGCACCCACCCCACCTGCTCCCCTGCACCCATCACACCTGTCCTCCCTGCACCTGCCATATATATCCTGTCTGTACCTACCACATCTGCCCTCTCTGTACCCACCACACCTGTCCTCCCTGCATGCACCACACCTGTCCTTTCTGCACATACCACCACTGGTGTCATTGTGCACTTGTCTCTGTCTTGCTCTCTTACTGGTTGTCATTCTGTTGTTGATATCTGCTGGCTGTCTCCAGGTCAGACATATAAGTTTGGACACTCAGTCTATATGTAGAATTGCCCCATCCATTTCTGATAAATGAGTAAGCACTTGGGTATCTGAGGAATACTCCACTCCTGGTCTGATACCTTCGTGTAGGATTTCATAAGTGCCTCGGACAAGCACTAGGGACAGCTTTCATCTTCATAGGACATGGGAGTGGAGAGGGTAAGACTGCAGTAATGCATTGGCAGGCTTATTTATAGTGGACCAGTGCACCTCCCATGTACATGTGCAGACAACCACCTGGCATCTTTTCCAAATGCAGGTTCTGGCTTGGCATGTATGGGTGGCCAACGCCTCATTTCCATAACCTCCAGGGCTGCTGATGCCCAGACGCCACTTGAGGATGAAGGGCCATGCATTGTCAATACAATGTATTCCTTTCCTTCCTTCTGGAATGCCTGTCATTACCGTGCTAGTTTTACTGGTCTCATCGAAATCTTACCTTTTTTCATGTTTCTATTTCTTTGTACTTTTGCTCTGTACTTTTTAGATACCTCTCTCACTGGCTTCAAACTCACTAACTCAGGCCTAACAGTGACTTTTTTCTTCTTCAATTCATTATTCAATATTTTTAGCTTAAAAGTTATGGGTTTTAGTTCCAGAAGCTATTTTTTTTGTTTAGTGCTTAAATCTCTGAGTATTCTTATAATTTATTGTTTGTTGTACTATGTCTATGGGATGTGCTGTGATCAGTTTTCTCTCAGCTTGTTGGAACCCCAAACGTGAGACTTGTTTTTGTGGGGTGCCGTGGAGCTAGGATCCGGAGGTGTAGTGGACAGGACTTGGGAACGGAAGGTGAACAACTCTCAGCCTGGGCACTGCAGGGCCCCCAAGGCCACCCTCCCCCACCAGAGAAGCTGGGCACAGACCCCAAGTGGGCAAAACTGCAACTAACACAGCTTGCCAAGACCACAGTGAACAAGCTGCTGGAGTCCTGCCAATTAATTGTTCTGCTGTCACTTCTCCTTCTCTGATTCTGACCTTCTTAGTTTGCACAATGGTGGAGCTGGAATTCAAGTCCAGACCCACCTCCTCCAGACCTGAGCTGTTAATTCCTACATATGCTCATGTTATTAAACCTAGTTGCAATTCACTGGACCAGATTCAACCCTCTACATTATTTTGTTCCTGGATATTTTAGGAAAGGATGAGTTAAAGTAGAAATGAGATTACATAAAAGCTAAAGTGAATGTGAAATACTTCTCGCTTTTACTACCCTAAAGGGTGCTTTTGTTTGTCAGGGATTACAGCAGGCTGCCCTCTGCCCTAACACTTCCAGTGGGGCAGGTGGTGGGGAGGACAAAGAAACCCAGAGAAAAAGGATGCATGAGAACAAACCAGCCATGAAAAATGATTTCCACATAGAGGCTGAATGATAATTCAGATAATGATGAAGAAGTCAGTTAGAGAAAACCCACAAAATTATGCATAAATTACCATTCTTTGAATTGAACATCCTGGACAGGAATAATCATATTTTAACTTGAATATTGTCTGAGAATTCTTCCTGTTCAAGCAAATGAGGCTGAAAAGATAGGTTTACATTGAGAAAGACTGTCAGGGAATTTTCAGTCATTAGCAGTGTATTTTAGTTTTCCAGTACAGTCTCTAGGGTGGTGTACTGGGAAGCCTAAAATAGCTGCCCACAAAAGCAGATCTAAGGTCACATGTAGCTTCCACAGCTCCCTGTCAACTGCAGATGGGAGAAGAGGAAAGAAGGAGAGGTGGGCAGACATCAGAGGGATTTCCTTATATGGAAATATTTGTTAAAATATTGGAATATTTCCATACCAATTGATGAAGAGCCACTATCCACCATACCAGTTACTCCCTCTGCCTCTGCTCCAAATAAGTATGGAATTAACACTGGCACATGGGGCGAGAGGGGAGAGGAGGCTTCAAGCTTCCTGCTTCAAAGTCTCCCTCTCTGTTCTGCCTCCACAGATGGAATATTCATTGATGGAATATAAATATTAAATTGATTTAATAGTGTGTTTAGTAGCGTCACTATTTAAGGTAAGCAAAGCTCAAAATGAAGGGAGGACCCAGGCAGGGGGATTAGGAAAATTTAAAAGAGCAAATCTAATTTCAAAAAAGCCATGAGGTGCTCTCCCATAATCTGCCCATGCTCATGTTGGAATTTTCACTGAAGCCCTGTCCAGATGACTTGGATAGATAAACTCATCCATTTTAGTTCTTTCCACTCTGGACATTATAAGATAAGCAAAAGTTCAAGAAAATGATCCTGCCAGTTATAAACAAAGTCTCTAGTATTTCCTGAATTTTTTGGTGTTCTTCTCTGATCACTGGAAGAGAAATATCATGAACAAATGTGAAAAGCTTCCTGCCTGCTATTCTCAGCTCACAGTTGACAATGTGAATACCAGAGGAACACCCCCAAACTAAAGGCACACTCTGGAGAGAAGACACCACCCAAGAAGACATGACCTTTTGTCTCTCTAACTCACTTCCTTAGAATAATGCTCATAATTTTTTAACAGAAAGAACTTTCTGAGTAGGTGCTTCACAACCTTTTCAGGCACAGCCTAAGTCTCCCACTGAGGAATTGGCCAGCACTTCTATTCATTGGAAATGGTGACAGCAACTGGCAGTTTTCTAACCTTTTTTTTTTTTTTTTTTTTTTTGCGGTACGTGGGCCTCTCACTATTGTGGCCTCTCCCGTTGTGGAGCACAGGCTCTGGAGGCGCAGGCTCAGTGGCCATGGCTCACGGGCCCAGCCGCTCTGTGGCATGTGGGATCCTCCCAGACTGGGGCAAGAACCTGCGTCCCCTGCATCGGCAGGCGGACTCTCAACCACTGTGCCACCAGGGAAGCCCTTTCTAACCTTTTTAAATAAGATTTCAACGCTGTTAAATCTCATGAATTTTTTCCCTGTTGACCTGGAGAATGACACTGGCCAGAGCTGTGTTCTTACAGCAGAATGAGGTTGAGCTCAAACACAGGCAGCTCTGCAAGCCTGGCAGCAGAGACCCCAGTCACTGTTCCTGTGTTTTCTCTTCATGTCTGATGGCCACGGGCAGGCAAACCTATCTCTACCCTTGGATTGACCTGACAGTATTTCTACAGGACATTCTTGGGTCTCCTTGTTTAGTCCCCCAGGAAAATAGGAAAACTGAGAATATGGGAATCTCACCAAAGTAAAAATACACAGAGCAGACAAACCCTGAGCAGCTCTCCCCAGGAGTGTACAGTGAGGAGCAGGTACTCTAAGGGACATTTGGTTGGAGCTGGCCTCAGAAACAGTACAAGAAACTAGACCTCATAGAGTAGAAGGGGCACTACCTTTCTAGAAATGCCCGAGCTCTGTAGGTCCATGCAAGCCAGGCCAGACCACAAAAATTCTGGAATGCAAAGGATGAGGCCAGAGGTTCAGAGGGACACAAATGACTGCCAGATCTCAGAAAAGAGCCATAGTCCCCCTTCCTTCCACACACTCCAAGTTTAGAGGGTTTCTCAGGCGTGCAGAGTGAAGATGCTCCTGGTTGGGAGAAGGGTTGTGAAATGTGCAGGAGTTATCCTATCTAGGCAGGAAACCTAAATCACTTCCCCAGGACCCATTCATGTCATTGCATCTGTCAGAGGCCAGAAGCAGGGAAGATATCTATATACATATGGATTTTTTATGAGGACAATTGCAGGGCTGAAATTGAGGAAGCCCCATATCCACAGGGCAGGCAGCAAGGAAGGAAAGATTATGAGCACCTGCAGCCCACAGGCTGGTGGTCAGGAAGGAAGGTCCAAGGGAAATAGAACATCTGAAACTGAGCAGAACCCTGTGGGGCTCCTGGGGACAAAAGCCTTTCTGTGTCCCCTTCCCTGAGTTCCAAAGGTCAGGTTCAAACAGTTGCTAATCAGGGAAAGGAGGGGATGCAGTGATAAGGGAGGAGCAGTCAAGAAACAATAGTGCAGCCTTGGGGCAGGGTCCTGGTTCCCCCTCAAGGGATACACATGCAATATCTTTGAGCTCTTCTGCCAAACTGAAACCCCCACCAAATGGAAGATGTTAACTTCTTGGTGAAGCACTCTTCATTCCAGAGAAGGTCACAATTCACCCATCATTACCTGATGCCAGATGATCTCTGGATTGAAGGAATGTGGGCCCTGCACGCATTCTGATCCTTATCAGCAACCCCACCCTGGACTATAAAACTCCTCACAAACCACCCTTCCCCCCAGGTTGGACACACAGTTTTGAGGGCATTAGGCTGCTGTGGTCCCCTTTGCCTGGCAAGTCAATAAAGCTTTTCTTTCCCACTTCACCCAAAACTCTGTCTCTAGATTTAATTTGGTGTTGGAATACAGAGGCCAGATTTGGCTTCACATCTGCCAACTTTGGCAGTGTCTCCAATGCTAATGCATTCATAATATCCATCTATTCCCAGGGTCTTCTCAGGGCACACCAGAGATTCCCAGTGCTGATGCATTTGACCAGCATCTGGTATCTCCAGCCAGCAGTGATAGTAGCTGCCACAGGGAAGAAGAATACAGAGAAGGGACAGCCTCCCACTGGGGGAACATAGAGGGCTCTATGTTGGTGGGACCAGCTCTCAGGAAAAGGGAAGAGAGAGTTGAGGGGAATGGCTGTTACCAGCAGCAAAGAATATTGTAGGCAAAGGCACAAGAAAGATGCCCAGTATCACGCTAAGGAAAGTGGCACCAGCCCAACTGGAGAGGAGGGTATGTCTCAGATGGTAGGGAGGTCTGGTAGAGAGATAGTGCAGCAATATTTTCTATGACTCTCAGAAACACAGCGAGCACTGAGGTGCCCAATTCCCTCAGTGAGAGTAACAGAATGTTGCTGGAGGATGATAAGCCAAGGGTGATGTGAAGGAAGAGTTACTTTGGAAAAATTAATCTACTGTGGTTTACTTACCTCTTTATTCATACAAACACTTGTTAACTATCTTCTTTGTGCCAGGCACAATGCTAGTAAATAAGGGAATGCAGCTGCAGACATGTCTTGACAATCAGTTTAAGGACTACCTTACTGGAGTTATGTGTAAAGTGTTATAGGACCCCAGAGGACAATCAAGGCCTTGCACAGGAAGTACAGAAAGCATTGCAGAGAAGGCATTTAAGTAAGTATTGAAGCAGGCTCTGAGGAACTCCTATGTTTGAGGAACTCTGTTTCATGAGCTCTGGCTCCCCAGTGCAGAAGCTGGAAACTCACTTTCCCCATCCCCTTTGTAGCTAGAACAGGCATGTGACATGGGCTCCTCCAAATCAGACACTTCTACTTGAGAATCAGGCTTGGAGAATTTGGAGAAATGTGACAAGGTGTGCTCAAGGTAGAGTGACAAAGGCCCAGGTACTCAGCATCCAACATTGGGAGAGGGAACCCAGGCAAAGCAGCAGAAGTTGGGGTCTTCATGGGGCAAACCCCACTCAGGATGTCCTTCAGAAAATCCATGAACTGTACACTATTCTTAGATAAACTCCTAATCCTCTTAAACTAACTAAAGTAGGTTCTGTTTGTCGACTGAAAAAAATTACACAACCTAAAAGTTGAGAGTTATGTTTTATTTGGTGGATATTCTTAGGAATTCAAGCCCAGGAGGCAGTATCTCAAATAACCCTGAGAAAACTGCTCCAAAGAGGCGGGGGTGGGGGGGACCAGGATATATAGGAGTTTTACAACAAAGGGCAGGTAGTCTGAATGTCTAAAAGTTATTGTTAATGAAAGAAAACAAATATCTCAAGTTAAGGAATTTAGCGCTTTTCCATGTATGGGAAGGTACAAGAGTCTGGGCTCATTGAAATCATTCCTTTGATATGCACCTCAGGCATTTGGGGCTAGTATCCTGTGTTTTCACTTCCTGAGTTCCCTCAGGGCTCACCCTTGTGCAGTCTGATGGCTGCTAGATGGCAGGCATTCTTTGTTTCCTTCCTGAATCCCCTCAGGGTTCACTGGCTCACCATTGGAGGTGGCTGCAATTGCTGATGACTGTGGCATCCTTTGTTTACTGATATTTGGCAGGCAATATTTTATTTCTCATGTTGATTGCAACTGTTGTTTGAAATGCAGATACAACCATGTGCATTACAGATAGAAAGATCCCAACTAAAAGACTTAGGAATAAAATCAGCACCATCCAAGCCAGTTGGAGGATGAGAGTTATCAATCAAAGAGAAATCAGAAAATAACAGGGAAAAAAGAATCAGAAAAGAAAAAGCATAATAAATGCAAAACCTTAATAAAATAGTAGAAATAAACTCAAGTCTGTCAGTCAACACAATAAATTTAAACATGTTAACCAAAAGGGAAAGAGTAAAGGGACAATGTAGGTAATTAAATAGTTAATCCTATTAGGGGATTGTAAGTAAAGAAAAAGTATGGGAGACTTCTGTAAATTAATGATCACTCAAGAAAGCAGGTTTGCTTAACCACAAAACCAAGCTTAGCAACAAAACCACACAACAGAAACATGAGACATGCCCCAAAACAATAAAACAATGGTGGCATGAGACCCACATCCTGCCCAGTGAGCTCAGTAAGTTAAGAATTCTTAGGACATTCTCCATTGCACACACTATAAACAAAAATATAAGGAAAAGGTGACATTATACTAAAACCTGAGATGATTTACAATTTTTAACATATGTTACTGCCTTTTTGCTCATTTCCATTGCACCATGACAGTCCTGGCCTGAACATGTAGGGACAAGAAAACTCCCCTGCCCAACCTGGAGGAAGAGCTGATGATGGAAGTTTGATGTCTACTCAAGAATGAGGAAGAAGATGGTCTTGTCCCCCTTCCCACTTTTCCTTTAATTATAAAACTGGAGCCCACTAAGTTCTTGGGTGCAGCACCCTCTTGTAAGCCTCACAAGCATCCTATTATAATAAATCACTTCTCATCTATCACTTTGTCTCTCACTGAATTCTTTCTGTGCTTTCTGAGCTCCTCAGAGCCCCCTGAAATGCCACCTAGCAGTTTCAAAACTATTCTCTTAACAGAGATGATCTGCTTGGAATTTTAAAAATCCATTTGCATGTTGTTTTAAAAAATACAACTAAAAAAGAATTTAAAAAACAATTTAAAAAAAGGTAGAAAATAAAGAATTGGAAAAAGATAAACCAGGCAGAAGCTCAGAGCAGAGATGAAGAGAGACCTTACACAGTGTGAAAGAAACCACCATCCTGAAGAGATACAGATAATGAACCTCTAATGCCTAATCTGACTGCATAGTACTCATAAAAATGTATTGAATTGTCTGTTGAAATAGATAAACCAGTAAAGTGATTTGCTCTATCAGAATTGATTGATTAGAGAAAGAAGGAGTGAATCTAAAGAAGCTCTAACAGTACAGTCAATGTGCTTGTACATGTGGGCATGTGCAGAATTCTGCTCTCACATGGGGCAAACTGGCCACATACTAGGTCAAAGGGGTGTCTAAGTATGAAATCCTACAGACCACATCCCCTGAACGCCACAAAAATGAGAAAGAAGTGGCAAAAAAGACAGCCAAGTGAAAAGAAGGGAGGAAGGGAGCAAGGGACAGTGGTGCAGACCTAAGTGTCTGCCCAGCTCTCTGTGCTGCATACTTCCCAGGACCCTGCATCTGGACAGGGCCATGTGTCCACTTCTCACCCAAGGACTGTGACAGGTCACTTCTGATGCCACTTCCAGACTAAGGCAGAAACCCAAGTGGCCCTCTTCTGATGCAGCCATAGTGGATATCATGTGCTGACATGGTAAATTCAGGTGGCAGAGATCTGTGGGCTGCAGGAAGCTCCATGCCATGCAGCTGCTGTTTTGGTTTCTCAGGAGTTAGTTTCCATACCATGTTGACTCACACAAACTAAGATCTTTCTTTTAATCCCTTCCACAGTGATATGCCCCAGATTTATGAAGGTAGCTCCCTCAGGAAAGGTAAGGAGAGAATGATATTGGGGTTGAGGGAAGGAACAGAGAATGTTACGTTCCTCTATAATGTTTTATTTCTTAAAAACAAAACAAACAAGAAAACCTGAGGCAGAGGGAATAAAACTTTCCTCATTTTGGGTGGTAAGTGTACTGATATTTGTTATCCTACCCTCTATGATTCCTTTGATGTATTTTTTAAATTTAAATTTTGAGTAATTATTAATATTTGGGGAAGAAAAATACCAAAATTGTCATATTTTTAGAAAGTAGAGGAATCTAAATTTTCAACAATAGGGACCATTTTGTTCAGTCCAAGAGAGGGTCTGGGTCCTGAAACCTGGAAGCCCCCGAGAAGGTAGAGTGCATCAGCTGTGAGCATGCAGGGCCTCAAGGAAGCACAGAAAGGTTTGCTGATGAAAGTCTCTGGGCTTCAGCTACATAGGGTTCAGATGCACGGGGTCTTCTACAGAATCTATTTCAACTAAGAAAGGGATTCACACGCAAGCTGACCTGGCATCTCAGAAGCCCAGGGCTCTGCCGCTTTAGCCTGCCTGAGAGGTGCTGCTGCCCCTGGCCCTCTGCAGGACCACAGTAATGACAGCACCTGCTGAGCAGTAACAGCACATTCAACAACATCCAGATGACTCTTCTAACTCAGGGCTTCATGAAGAAATAATGATAGCCACAGAATTAACTCAGAATTACCAAACGCAGACCCTGGAAGGACAATAGCTAGGTAACTGGAGCACCAATGCAGCAGACACTGTGATTCCAGGCAATGCATGGTGACATAGAGCCCCAGTCACCCTAAGGTCCTGTGTGAGAGGAGTGGCCCTCAAGGTCACAAGAACAAGAGATAAGTCTCCTCTATTGAGAATCCAGCCATGAGGAGTGTTCATGCATGCCCATCACACCTGGGATACCAGGTGCTGTGACAGGACCCGAGGTTCCTGTTCCCACCTTTATGCTGTCATACCAGGCATTCACAATTCTGCCCTAAGTTGAGCAATCAGTGACGTCAGAAGACACAGCAGGAACAGCCCTGTAAAAGTCCTCTAATATGGACCCCCTAATCTTGACTTGGGTCAAGATCACACAGAGAATTCAAAATCTTATCCAGGCCATAGCACCAGAAGCTACCCCAGCCAGTTAGAATAGCTTCTGCATTTGTCAGGAATAAAGGATGAACACCTTCAACCAGCCTCTGTCTTTGGTGTCTTCCAATTTTCTTTGAAAAAAGAAAGAAAGAAAGACTGTCTTTTCCATGAGAGGTGGCAGCTCCCAGTCGGACTGACCCTGAAACAACCAGCCATCCTGGGATTCACTGACCACAGCAGCTGTAGGCCTCAGCTCCCAGCTGCTGCCTGGGATCAATCACATCTGTCCCCTTAAACTGTGAGTGCAGTAAAGGGACAGGGCTCATTCTCTGCTTCTTCTGGAAGGAAGGGTGAGTCCAGGTTGTGTGCAGGTGAAACCTAGGCCCTCATCACATGGAGGAGACTGTGACTCACCATGGTAGCAGTGAATGGTATGTTGTCAATCAGGGACGATGCGATGGCTGAGACCCAGACCACCAAGATGATGGCAGCTGCAAGGCGCTGATCTTCTGGGACCATCTGGAAGGAACAGATAAGAGCAGGGCAGTGTACCATAGCTACATAGATCATACGCACTGAGGATCTGATGCTAGGACATGTGAGACTCAGAAGGGACCACAGGGCTCTTGGTCCTTCCTCTTCCACACAAGGAGAGCAAGGGAGACCCAGGTGTGCAAACAGGACCAACTGGGCTTTCCCGACCCCTACCAGGAGCCTGGACCAGGGTCTACAAGTAACTGAGAGGAGTGACTCCCAATCATGCTCAAGCCAACCAACCCTTGGGGGCTGGGACGGGGTGGGGGGCAGCAGGTCCAGTGTTCCCATTCCTGGTGGGACACCAGGTGACACACTGGTCACACTGACCTCACTTCCCGTGTGGTGACCCTAGGCTGCGACCTCTGTGCATCACTTACTGAGACTGCTGTCTCAATTCTCTCCTTCCCAGAAAGTTTTTAACTAAAGGCTAATAGCAAAATTGCAAGCATCTGTAATTATATATTCTTTGAAAAAGTCTCTTTTCATCTCTTAGCTACACAAGATAAAATAGGTTCCCTGATATATTTTTTAATATAATTAATGTGACCTATTCTTGCCAATTTAAAAGAAAATCAAAGGAATAGTGGCTGGAGCACATTATATTGCAGTATTTAATGTACCTTTATTAGCAAAGCAGTCTGTTCTCCAACATACTCTATTAAGTGGAGATGTGCCAATGCCTAGAAGAAATAGAGGTATGATAAGAATCAGTTTAAAACTGAGAATATATCAAATTTTTAAAAACATGTCTTTAAAATGAGAATAAGTGAACATGGCGCTCTCATTTTTTTAATAAAAGATCAAACACACAGTCTATAAATAATTTACTATCTTATATGCACACTGAAGATTCATTGAGAAGAGCACAGTAGCAGAGGCAGGAACTTCTCATTAATTTGAGTTAATATCCATGTTAAATTTACATTTGGATGGAAGGCCATTTCTTTATTTTAAGATCACTGTATAGGAGTACTGTTCACCTGTACGTAATGAAATGTCTCTCCGTATAGAATGTCTTGCAAGTAAGTTTCATTTCAAATTCCTTTTTAAAGCTAAGCATCACAGAGTTTCAGAAGAATATAAAGAAAATGCATGGTTTTCATAACTTTCAAAGAAACGTCTATTTAACTGAAGCATGTACTATTTTCATAGTACTAGACAGATTCCAAAAATTGTGTCCAGAGAAAGGTAGGAAAGAAGATTAGATGGAGATATAAGTTCAGGAGCCATTCTGCTCAGTCTTCCCACTTTGTTCCAGCTGAGGAGGAGATCTTCTGCTGTCCATGACAGATCCCAGACAGGAAGCACTGAGAGGGAACCAGACATGGGGGTGACATAGCTACCTAGCACCTCTCAAATGTGGACTTTTCACTGTGATGTCATCATAATGAATGATTACAAATACTGAAAACATCAGCTTGACTATGTTTAAAAAAGAAAGTCAAGACATGAGGAAAATACAAATAGCCAATAGATACTCCTTTATAAAATGACAAATGAGATAACTATGTAACATCTAATTCTATCAAATCTAAAGTTGTAAATATATAATATATACTCTACACTTCAGCAAACTAAAGTTTATATGTAGCTGAAGATTATATGCATCACTTGTCTCCTCCATCAATTTATATAGCGAAAAGATGATTGTATAATACGATGTAAATCCCTCACAATATGAAACATAATTATCCTTCTGTTGCAGTGACTAGTTGCAAAAAGCTGGTTCAGCAGTGATCTGACATCCCTGTTCCACTGAAATTAGACAAATACAATAAATCAATGCCACTACTTTTTTCAAAATGAGGGACTAGGAGGTCTTAAGGTCCCTTCTGCAGCTAAATAAATAGACCCTGGATAAAACACACTTTTAGGGCATTACTGGATTAGCAAGACAATGTAATGTTTTCCAAGGAATCTCCCTTCCCATGAAAATATTTCTTGCAGCTGGCTGGGAGCTGCAGACTTGAATGGCAAGGAAGGATGAAATTGCCTTGAGCTTGATGCCAACCAAGGGCTGAAGTCAGAGCACTGAGGTGTGAGCAGCAGCAAGGTTGTAGGCTGAAACAGGGATTCTCACACTGCACTGACAGCCTCGAAACAGGCTGAAAAAATTATCCCCTGGCAACCAGCAGAGGCAAACAAAAGAAGTTTCTGGAAGAAAGAACCCCAAATGTAACCTCTCAAGAGTCCCACAGATTAAGATCAAGTAACAAAATTATAATCTAGGGTCATCAAGAATGCAAGAAGACAAGTAACATGAACAAGAGCAGAAATAACCAAAACAGATTTGGATATACCACCAACATGCAAGAGTGAGAATCCACAGGTACTGGATATAGTAGAGGAATTTTGTTTAAAGAAAATAGAGTTGAAGAGTGTAAGTAACAATTAATGTTTGCCCTTGATGAGTTAAGAATATAAGCTGTCATCTCTAGAGTAAACCACTAAAAGATAATGTAACTGCCAAGAAGTGGGAAATCAAATTTAACATAACCCTTAATCAACTCAGATAAGGGAGAAAAAAAGATTGAAGATAAAAATATACAAGGTCAGGGAGGCCTTCAAGATGGTGGAGAAGTAAGACGTGGAGATCACCTTACTCCCCACAAATACATCTATATGTGGAACAACTCCTACAGAACACCTACTGAACTCTGGCAGAAGACCTCAGACTTCCCAAAAGGCAAGAAACTCCCCATGTACCTGGGTAGGGCAAAAGAGAAAAGAAAAAACTGAAACGAAAGAATATGGGTGGGACCCAAACCTCTGGGAGGGAGCTGTGAAGGAGGAAAAGTTTCTACACACTACAAAGCCCCTTCACTGATGGAGATGGGGGCTGGGCAGGGTGGGGGGGCAATTCCGAGCCAGGGAGGAGAGAGCAGCAACAGGGGTGCAGAGGGCAAAGTGGAGAGATTCCTGCACAGAGGACTGTTGCCGACAAACACTCACCAGCTCAAGAGGCTTGGCTGCTCACCCGCTGGCTGGGGCAGGTTGGGGCTGGGAGCTGAGGCTTGGGCTTTGAAGGTCAGATCCCAGGGAAAGGACTGGGGTTGGCTGTGTAAACACAGCCTGAAGGGGACTAGTGCACCACAGCTAGCTGGGAGGGAGTCCGGGGAAAAATCTGGACCTGCCTAAGAGGCAAGAGACAATTGTTCTGGGTTGCATGAAGAGAGGAGATTCAGAGCACTGCTTATACAACCTCCAGAGACTGGCACAAGCCATGGCTATCAGCACAGATACCACAGACAGGCTGGAACACTAAGGCTGCTGCTGCAGGCACCAAGAAGCCTGTGTGCAGGCACAGGTCACTATCCACATATCCCCTGCCCAGAGCCTGTCCAGCATTCCACTGCCAGGGTCCCGTGATCCAGGGACAACTTCCCTGGGAGAACACACAGCACGCCTCAGGCTGTTGCAACGTCATGCCGGCCTCTACAGCCAGGGGCTCGCCGTGCCTTCCATACCCATCCCTCCCCACAAGCCTGAATGAGCCAGAGCCACCTAATCAGGTGCTACTTTAACCCTGCCTGTCTGGCCGGCAGGGAACAGATGCCTTCAGATGACCTACATGCAAAGGTGGGGCCAAATCCAAAGCTGAACCAAATCCAAAGCTGAACCCCAGGAGCTGTGCGAACAAAGAAGAGAAAGGGAAATATCTCCCAGCAGCCTCAGGAACAGCAGATTAAATCTCCACAATCAACTCTATGTACCCAGCGTCTCTGGAACACCTGAATAGACAACAAGTTATCCCAAAATTGAGGCAGTGGACTTTGGGAGCAAATGTAGACTTGGGGTTTGCTTTCTGCATCTAATTTGTTTCTGTTTTTATGTTTATCTTAGTTTAGTATTTAGAGTTTATTATAATTGGTAGATTTGTTTAATGATTGGGTTGCTCTCTTCCTTTTACACACATATATATATATATGTATATATATATATATTTCTCCTTTTTCTTTTTTTGTCAGTGTGTATGTGTATGCTTCTTTGTGTGATTTTGTCAGTATAGCTTTGCTTTTGCATTTGTCCGAGGCTTCTGTCTTTTTTTTTTGTATAGCTTTTAGCACTTGTGATCATTGGTGGATTTGTTTTTTGGTTTGGTTGCTCTCTTCTTTCATTCTTTTTTACTACTTTTTAATGTTTTAAATATTTTAAATTTTAATAATTTTAATTAATTTATTTATTTTTTATTCTCCCTTTACTTTTGAGCCTGGTGGCTAACAGGGTTTAGGTGCTCTGGCCAGGTATCAGGCCTGAGCCTCAGAGACTGCCTGGGCCCATTAAATATCAAATGGCAAAAACTCTACCAGATATCTCCACCTCAATGTTAAGACCCAGCTCCAGTCAATGACCAGCAAGCTACAGTGCTGGACACCCTATGCCAAACAACTACCAAGCCAGGAACACAAACCCACCCATTAGCAGAGACACTGCCTAAAATCATAATATATTCACAGACACCCCAAAAAATACCACCAGACACGGTCCTGGCCACCAGAAAGGCAAGATCTAGCCACATCCACCAGAACACAGCACCAATCCCCTCCACCAGGAAGCCTACACAATCAACAGAATCAATTTTATGCACTGGGTGCAGACACACAAACAACAGGAACTACAAACCTGCAGCCTGCGAGAAGGAGACCCCAAACACAGTAAGTTAAGCAAAATGAGAAGACAGAGAAATAATACAGCAGATGAAGGAGCAAAGTAAAATCCCACCAGTCCAAACAAATGAAGAGGTAATAGGCAGTTTACTTGAAAAAAAATTTAGAGTAATGACAGTAAAGTTGATCAAAAATATTGGAAATAGAATGGAGAAAATACAAGAAATGTTCAACAAGGACCTAGAAGAACTAAAGAGCAAATAAAAAAAAGGTGAACATCACAAAAAATGAAATTAAAAATTCTCTGGAAGGAATCAATAGCAGAATAACTGAGGCAGAAGAATGGATAAGTGACCTGGAAGATAAAATAGTAGAAATAACTACTGCAGAGCTGAATAAAGAAAAAAGAATGAAAAGAATTGGGGACAGTCTCAGAGACATATAAGAGAACATTAAATGCACCAACATACGAATTATAGGGTTCTCAGAAGACGAGGAAAAAAAGGGACTGAGAAAATATTTGAAGAGATTATAGTGGAAAACGTCCTTAATATGGGAAAAGAAATAGTCAAGCAAGTCCAGGAAGCACACAGAGTCCCATACAGGATAAATCCAAGGAGAAATACACCAAGAAACATATTAATTAAACTATCAAAAATAAAATACAAAGAAAAAATATTAAAAGCAGCAAGAGAAAAGCAAAAAGTAACATAAAAGGGATTCCCCATAAGGTTAACAACTGATCTTTTAGCAGAAATACTGCAAGAGAGAAGGGAATGGCAGGACATATTTAAACTGATGAAAGGGAAAAACCTACAACCAAGATTACTCTACACAGCAAGGATCTCATTTAGATTCAACGGAGAAATTAAAATATTTACAGACAAGCAAAAGCTAACAGAATTCAGCACCACCAAACCAGCTTTACAACAAAGCTAAAGGAACATCTCTAGGCAGGAAACACAAAAGAAGGAAAAGACCTACAATAACAAACCCAAACCAATTAAGAAAAAGGTAATAGGAACATACATATTGATAATTATGTTAAATGTAAATGGATTAAATGGTCCAACCAAAAGATATAGACTGGCTGAATGGATACAAAAACAGGACATATATACATGCTGTCTACAACAGACCCACTTCAGACCTAGGGAAATATACAGCCTGAAAGTGAGGGGATGGAAAAATATATCCCATGCAAATGGAAATCAAAAGGAAGTTGGAGTAGCAATTCTCACATCAGACAAAATAGATTTTAAAATAAAGATTATGACGAGACAAAGAAGGACACTACAAAATGATCAAGGGATCAATCCAAGAAGAAGATATAACAACTGTAAATATTTATGGACCCAACATAGAAGTACTTCAATACATAAGGCAAATGCTAACAGCCATAACAGGGGAAATCAACAGCAACACAATAATAATAAGGGATTTTAACACCCCACTTTCACCAATGGACAGATCATCCAATATGAAAATAAATAAGGAAATGCAAGGTTTAAATTATACATTAAATCAAATGGACTTAATAGATATATAGGACATTCCATCAAAAAACAACAGCATACAATTTCTTCTCAAGGGCTCATGGAACGTTCTCCAGGATAGATCATATCTTAGGTCACAAATCAAGCCTTGGTGTATATAAGAAAATTGAAATTGTATCCAGTATCTTTTCCAAACACAATACTATGAGACTAGATATCAATTACAGGAAAAAAACTGTAAAAAATACAAACAAATGGAGGCTAAAGAATACACTACTAAATAACCAAGAGATAACGGAAGAAATCAATGAGGAAATCAGAAAATACCTAGAAACAAATGACTTTGAAAACATGATGACCAAAAACCTATGGGATGCAGCAAAAGCAGTTTTAAGAGGGAAGTTTATAGCAATACAGTCCTACCTGAAGAAACAAGATACATCTCAAAAAACAACCGAAACTTACACCTAAAGCAAGTAGAGAAAGAAAAACAAAAACCTCAAAGTTAGCAGAAGGAAAGAAATTATAAACATCAGATCAGAAATACATGAAAAAGAAATGAATGAAATGACAGCAAAGGTCAATAAAACTAAAAACTGGTTCTTGAGAAGATAAACGAAATTGATAAACCATTTGCTAGACTCATCAAGAAAAAAAGGGAGAAGACTCAAATCAATGAACTACAAATGAAAAAGGAGAAGTAATAACTGACACTGCAGAAATACAAAGGATCATGAGAGACTACTACAAGACATATATGCAAATAAAATGGACAACCTGGAAGAAACAGACAAGCTTTTAGAAAAGCACAACCTTCTGAGACTGACCCAGGAAGAAATAGAAAACATAAAGACACCAATCCAAAGCATGGAAATTGAAAGAGTGATTAAAAATCTTCCCATAAAGAAAAGCCCAGAACCAGATGGATTCATAGGCGAATTCTATCAAATATTTAGAGAAGAGCTAACATCCATGCTAGTCAAACTCTTCCAAAATATAGAAGAGGGAGGAACACTGCCAAACACATTCTATGAGGCCACCATCACCCTGATACAAAAATCAGACAAATATGTCAAAACAAAAAGAAAACTACAGGCCAATACCACTGATGAACATAGATGCAAAAATCCTCAACAAAATACTAGCAAACAGAATCAAACAGCATATTAAAAGGATCATACACCATGATCAAGTGGGGTTTATTCCAGGAATGCAAGGATTCTTCAATATATGCAAATCAATCAATGTGATACACCATATTAACAAACTGAAGGAGAAAAACCATATGATCATCTCAATAGATGCAGAGAAGGCTTTTGACAAAATTCAACACCGATTTATGGTAAAAACCCTCCAGAAAATAGGCATACAGGGAACTTTCCTCAACATAATAAAGGACATATATGACAAACCAACAGCCAACATCATCCAATATGGTGATAAACTGAAACCATTTCCACTAAGATCAGGAACAAGACAAGGTTGCCCACTCTCACCACTCTTATTCAACATAGTTTTGGAAGTTTTAGTCACAGCAATCAGAGAAGAAAAAGAAATAAAAGGAATCCAAATCAGAAAAGAAGAAGTAAAGCTGTCACTGTTTGCAGATGACTATATGTATATGTATATGTATGATACTATACATAAAGAATACTAAAGATGCTACCAGAAAACTACTAGAGCTAATCAATGAATTTGGAAAAGTAGCAGGATACAAAATTAATGCACAGAAATCTCTTGCATTCCTATACACTAATGATGAAAAATCTGAAAGAGAAATTAAGGAAACACTCCCATTTACCATCACAATAAAAAGAATAAAATACCTAGGAATAAAGCTACGTAAGGAGACAAAAGACCTGTATGCAGAAAACTATAAGACACTGATGAAAGAAATTAAAGGTGATACAAACAGATGGAGAGATAATACAAACAGATGGAGAGATATACCATGTTCTTGAATTGGAAGAATCAACATTGTGAAAATGACTATACTACCCAAATCAATCTACAGATTCAATGCCATCCCTATCAAACTACCAAGAGCATTTTTCACAGAACTAGAACAGAAAAGTTCACAATTTGTATGGAAACACAAAAGACCCCTAATATCCAAAGCAATCTTGAGAAAGAAAAACAGAGCTGGAGGAATCAGGCTCCCTGACTTCAGACTATACTACAAATCTACAGTAATCAAAACAGTATGGTACTGGCACAAAAACAGAAATATAGATCAAGGGAACAGGATAGAAAGCCCAGAGATAAACCCACGCACATATGGTCACGTTATTTTTGATAAAGGA